>NC_072449.1:7403272-8070772 GCF_027596085.1 Anoplopoma fimbria | reverse complement strand
ATATCACAGACCCAAACAGATAAGTCTTTGTTTTGCTCTTTAACACAACAAGAACCGCGTGTGTGTGTGTGTGCGTGTGTGTGTGTGTGTGTGTGTGTGTGTGTGTGTGTGTGTGTGTGTGTGTGTGTGTGTGTGTGTGTGTGTGTGTGTGTGTGTGTGTGTGTGTGTGTGTGTGTGTGTGAGAAAGAGAAAGGGACATAGGCAACATTATCTACACAGAAGCAATGAGACATTGAGAGATTAGCTTTCTGGCGAGAGACAGGCAGACGCCTGGGGGTGTATAACCCACCCACCTTATTTCATTGGGTGGCAGATCTACCTGTGGAAGCCACTTGCTGCAGATAATGGCAGCCTGTGTGCTGTTGAGAAAGGTGAGCGTGTGGGATTGCTTTCAGAGCGGTGCTACATCTCTATAAAGCACACCTAGCTCAGCCAAAAGACTTACATCTTAAACTGTGGAGCAGCGGGCCTGTAAGTCGAGAGTGGCTGTGGACTGTGATGTGACTGCAATAATCTTTTGCAGTTACCCAATTAAGAGAGCGGAGATACACCTACAGCAATTTAAACAGATGGGGAAAAGAAACTGAAACAACAGAATAATGTGTAAGATTACATTTACACTTTATTAGTATATGGCCAAATACATTGCTTTCTTTAGGGACTGATTTAAAGTGCACTTTGACACGTTCTTTTGTTTACGATTCAAAATAGTGAAGGTTGGAGCTGTTAGTTCGGGGTTCTGTGAAGAGGATAACGTCAATAACTCCTAGAGTGGACAACGGTCTTCTTATAAATATTGGTGTCTATTTTGATTAGCAAAATATAATAATAATTGTCTGAAAATATTAACTTGATAGAAAAAACAAATCCCTGATATAGAGAAAGGACTGGTGTCCCTAGCACATGGCTCACAGAAAAGGCATCTTTTTTGAATATGTGACTTGTCTCATTATGATTATCATCATTATTACAAGTAATCTTACAAGGGAAAAAATGAATTAAATATAAATCAGATTTTAAAAAATTATTTAAAAAAGGCCTTGCTCTCCTATAAAAATACACTACCCTCCTTTCACCTAAAATAAAACAGTAACTATTTTGAGTCCATTACATAACATAACTGTAGACTGACAAGATTTCACAAAGTGGGCTCAGTGAACACAAACAAGAGCAGAAACTAAACAAAAAACATCTTCTTTTTTCTATGTCACCTTCAGAATCAGATATCAGCACCAAATTGTCCCAATCCAACAGTCAATTGAAAGCTTAATAAATCTCAGGGATAATTTATCTCTGTGGTTATCACAGCCAAAAAAAGGTGCTTATTTATTAAACTAAAATCAAACTTATATCTCTTTACTCCTGCCCCAGGGTATAACTAAACCTGTTGATTCGCAGCTCTCTCCTTTGCTTTCTGCGACCACAATTACTCATGCAAGTAATAAAACATATTACTATCTTTGCATCTATCTAGACTGTGAGTTTGCCAACAGTGAAGTTACCGGATCCAGCCCAGTCTGCCTCAACCACAGGCGTTCCTGAATGTGACTGGTCTTGGGAAGGGTGGCTTGGCTTGGCTGGGGGTCTCTTGATATAAAGACTCTTTTGTCTCATGGAAGCTCCTCTTATCTTTATCCTCGTACATATATTTTATTATGAATCAACATATCAGGGAGAGGAGAGGTGAGGGAGAGTTGAACAGGCAGTGAAACACTAGACAGATCAATGAGAATGCCAGGTCTACCTGTTGTAGTTACCTCACTGATTGCGCACATGATGTCTCCTCAAAGAAGCTTCTGGAGCACGTTTGAACTGTAAAAAAAACAAAAAACAGGTTACAGCATGTCAATAAAGAGGCCTCCTTACTGCAACTTCACAAATGATTTCAAATAATTGAATCAGTCTAGTGAAACATTTAATAACAGCACACATAAGAACAATCAACAGCAGTAGATTTTAATGAGGATAAAAAAGAAAACCACAATTATAAAATGCATTATTTATCGTTTAATTACATGTAGGCTAATTCAAATTGTAATGTCATTTTTTTTTCTTTTCAACAAAAGTCGAAGACAATAAATGCTGCAAATTTAAACATATATATATTTTTTTCCAATCACTGTATACTTTTCTGCTGAACGAGTTTAGCTCAGTGTAAGTGTGATAGTAAAGGTGTAACGGTCTCGGGTCAACATGCTGCTAAATTAAAAAAAAGAAACAATGAATATTTTGTTTTCGTTTTATTTTATTTCTAGAATGACATTTCATGGCATTTTGTTGGTAAATTCTATATGATGGCATTAGGCCTAAAACTGTGACATGCGCGCAAACAATTTTATATTCTGGCAAGTGCATACATGATGTGGAAACAATTCATATGAGAACAGGGATATAGTTTCACTTAATAGATGCAGAGTTATCCGTGAGTGATAATTCATTACATAAATTTAAAAAAAAAAAAAAAAAAAGAAAATCTTTCATTTGACCCTGTCCCTGGATACACCGACGTGTTTTGAAATAACAAACCGATGCGCAAATACATATTTTTGCACAATTTCGGAAAAATTGCTCTGTGTGCGTATAGAAGCCTTTGTTAAACTCTGACTCATGCTGTTTATGCTTCAGCTAATTGATATTTAAATTTGACACAAATCGCACAACAATCATCTTGGTGATAAAACATCAAGGAGTAATTTCAATCATTTCAAGTTTCAATCGAGATTTCTGTCAATGTAGTACAAAGACATTATTGGGGGAGAGATATTTAATTAAACAAGCTTTTCATAAACTCAATAAATGTCAATCTGCAGGGCCTCTTTTCAGTAAAACGCTCTGGCCTTTCATTTGTCAACTTTCTTAATCTAAACACAGAGATGTTTTTTTTAAACTTTGTACTATGACTGTTGCTTTATTTCTCTATATTCCAAGACGAAGGAGGACTTGAGCTGACTTGAGGGCAGTAATGTGGAAAGTCATTGCAGAACCCCATGAGGTCTGAGTGGCCGTTCTTGGGTAAGAAATGTCCCGGTGACGTCTTGGACACGGCGCACTCCTCTTGGCACGGACTAAACGCCGCGCCACACGGTATGTGGTGATGAGAGTAGAAATAGCTGGCCTGTCCGGAGATCATGTTAAAGGAGTAGGGATCCGACAGCGGCAGGGTGCACGCTGGGATGGAGGTGGAGAAAGCGGTGCAGGCGGTGCCAATCTGATGGCGTCGGGACTGCGCGCAACTGAGTCCAATATAAGACATCTCCTGGTGCGTCTGCACGAGCCGGTCTGCGTCTGCACCACCTGTTGAGCTCAACCGGGACCTCTGCGACACCATCGAGGTGGAGTGGTTGGGGAAGCGTGGGTGAGCACTCAGGTAAGTCCCGGCGCCGAGGTGGGTGCGTACAGGTGTTTGGAGAGGCAGGAACGGCGGAACCGGCCAGTAAAACGACCCCGCTGCGGCCAAGGTCAGGCTGGTTGCGGTGCTGGAGGACATCAGACGACCTCCTCCTCCTCCTCCTCCTCCTCCTCCTCCTCCTCCTCTTCTCAATGCAAGCTTGGTTCTGGAGCCAGCTGCTGTCCTGCGCCGGAGCTTCCCAGATGTGCCACCGATGAAGACGTCCTCGCTGCAGGGGTCCAGCATCCAGTAGTTGCCTTTACCCGGGTCATCGTAGTGGCGCGGCACCTTAACGAAGCACTTATTCAGACTCAAGTTGTGCCTGATTGAGTTCTGCCACCCCTGTCTGTTCTGCCGGTAGTAGGGGAAGTTGTCCATGATGAACTCGTAGATGCCGTTGAGTGTGAGCCGTCGTGCCGGGCTCTGGCGGATCGCCATCATGATGAGCGCGTTATAACTGAAAGATGGTTTCTCAGGTTTGACACTTTCTTCTGCTCCCCTGCTTTTCTTGGATTCCTCTTTATGTCCTTGTCGTTTTCCATTTGGAGCCGCCGTGTTGGCTTCTGCTGCTTTGGTGCGTAATTTGGGGACAGAGTTGTTTCCCTCTTGACTGGGTGTCTCTGGATGTGCGGAGCGCAGTTTCTGGGACGGAGAAGGAGCCTCCGGGTCACCCATCACTCCCTCTCGTCTCAACAACAGGCTGCTGATGCTGAATGAGGAGGACTTGTGGAAAAATCGCTCCGAAGTTTTCAAGTTATCCATCTTTAAAAAAAAAAAAAGTCCTCAGATGCGTCCCCCTGGAGCAGAGCAGAGCAGAGCAGAGCAGAGATGCGTCTGATCCAAAGGCGCACTGGCCAGACAGCGTGACAACAAATGCGCATGATCACAGCTGCTCACAACTAGTTACCTATGGAGCACTGTGAAGGGGGGGTGAAATACTGTCAATCTGTGTGACTGATCGGTGAACTCTCGGGTTTAATTATATCACATCCGAGACTCATGAAACTCAACCCTCCCACACGCGCCTTGCCCTCGGGGCTGGCCTCGTCACTCTCTCGTTTTCTCGTTTTCTCTGTCTCTCTGTGCACCTTCGTTGACACCACAGTTTGCCAAAAATACTCAAAGAAAAGTAAGAAGTACATGTAGGTGTAGCCCGAACGATCATGTCGGTAAAAAAAAAAGGCCTAAACCAACAGAGCAAAACGCAAGAACAGATGCATGTTAGGGATTTGGTTTTTTTTTTTTTTGGGGGGGGGGGGGGGGATTGGGCAAAGTGATTCCAGTCATCTTTAAACTGTCTCAATATTGTGAAAATACTCCTGTTAGCAGATCTTATTTTGAAAAAAATCACTTGATTAACTTCTCCAATAAACCAATTTCTACTATGATTTAATAAGTATGCTGTACAAGAATGCAGGCAAAGTGGATTTATGATTAAAATTAGTGTTTGCTTGTGTGGGTGAAAGGAAAAAGAGATGATGATGCATCCCATCATATATGGATGAGGCATGTTAGGATTGGAAGCTAGATCGTCTTCCTGAAGGGAAGGTTAATACAAAATGAACAAATAAAAAGACAGTTCATGACACACTTAGTGGCACTACAGTACAAACTTTACACTCAGGTTTTACACTCCTGCCTATATGCTGCATGGTTTTTCTCCTAAAGGATCCATCCAGAGGAGTGAAACTATGCCTGGGGAGTATTGTGTTATATACCGTGTTACGTATGTGTGACACATCAGAGCTCTCTCACAGATTTATTTTCACCTGAAGCTTTTGAACAAACTTAATTTGCTCCCTAAATGCCTTCCCATCCATCAACATTGAGACACAGAACCCATTAAGAGACAGTTGAGAACTATGCAGACCTCAAGCATTGCATTAGACCAGTGGTTCTCAACCTTTTTTCAGTGATGTACCTCCTGTGAAATACTTTTTTAGCCAAGTACCCCCTAACCAGCGCAAAGCATTTTTGGTTGAAAGACAGATGTAATACACAGCGGTGTGCCATCAGTGTCTGATTTATTAAACTGTCAACACTGACGATTGCATTGTTGCATTAAATTCAGTTTATGAACTTATATTTTATTGAATATTTATTAAATAACAATTTTTAAAGGATTTTTGAATGGATGCTAATTTTAAATATATTTTTTAAAAATCTCTCTACCCCCTGGAGTGCCTTCACGTACCCCCATTTGAGAACCACTGCATTAGACTGTAAGTAAATAGGACATCCAATATTTGTTTAATTCAATCTTTTTGTGCATTTCCATTGATAACTTTTTCAGGTATCCTGCTGCTTATTGGTCATTATACTCAAAGCTTTTCACTATTTTTTCCTTAAAAACATTTTCTATTAGTAAAGAACATTGCGTGCTTTAATAGAGGCAGAGGCATAAAATGGAAACTTCGGAGCCTATCCGGTAAATTAAAAAAAGGCATAAACATATTTATGAGGAATATGAGGAACATATTTGTAAAAGGTCCCTTCTGTTTTCAATTCTGACTGCTCATGGCAGAAATAAGTCCATTCATTTTTTTTTTATATAAATAGAAGAAAAAAGTTATTCAAAATGAAGTAAACCATGCATATCAAAAAAGATCACCCCACTGCTGCAACCTGACCACTAATGCATTAGCCACCACAGTATAGGGACATGTGCTTACACTTTTCCACTTCTATCAAGATTATGACTAATAAGGACGAATCTAATCAAATCAACTGTTACACTGGGTCTTTTACAGTGCCAGACATCAGACATCAGACATGACAACCGGAGTTAGACATTTAATCTGTTACCATTATACCTTCTCTTAATTTGATAGGGTCCGCCCTCACTAATCCCTGCACTGCACAAGTCAGCACTTGTTGGGAATGTTTCAGGCTCTGCAGAAAGCACACATTGTTGTCTCAACACTTGTAATCCCTTTGGTTGATTTTCTCTGTTAAATATTAGATTTCATGTCTTGGGTTGTTTACAGTGATTTTGCAGTGGCACCCTGAGGACATTTGGTAGAAAACACGCTAATTGCAAAGACAAATTTACAGGCCTACAATATATTTAGGTATATGGTCTGGACGTAGCGTAGTGGTTCAGCTCCTCTTTCAGTATGTTTACACACTCAAGGATACGGGTTCGAGTCCCGTTCATATATATTATTCCGGAACCAGTGAACATCCAGGGACAGGACATTGAGATTGTGCAATCTTATAAGTGCCTGGGTGTTCACTTGAACAATAAACTGGACTGGACTAATCATACAAATTCACTGTATAAAAAGGGTCAGAGCAGACTGTATCTGCTGAGGAGACTGAGGTCTTTTGGAGTGCAGGGAGCACTCCTGAAGACCTTTTTCAACTCTGTGGTGGCATCAGCCATTTTTTATGCAGTGGTCTGCTGGAGCAGCAGCATCTCAGCAGCCGACAAGAAGAGACTGAACAAGCTTGTCAGGAAGGCCAGCAGTGTGCTGGGGTGTCCACTGGACTCGGTGGAGGTGGTGGGAGACAGGAGGATGATGGCTAAGCTGTCATCCCTGATGAACAACACCTCTCACCCCATGCAGGACACCCTGACAGCTCTGTGCAGCTCCTTCACCACCGGCTGCTTCACCCCCGGTGTGTGAAGGAGAGGTACTGCAGGTCCTTCCTTCCTGCTGCTGTCAGGCTGCACAACCAGCTCTGCTCCCAGCAGACCACATGACACATGACACTAAAAACACTGTGCAATAATAGTTAAAATAGTTTTTTTCTGTCAGTAAATATTATATTTCAGTTATTGTGTTTTTCTACTGTTTTTATTGCTTATTTATAATACTTGTTTTTTTAAATTTTAAATTTTTATCTTGTCTTTCTTTACTATGTCTCTTGTGTGTACTTTACTCTATGCTGCTGTAAGCCTGCAAATTTCCCCGCTGCGGGACTAATAAAGGATTATCTTATCTTATCTTATCTTATATTTTTATCATTATCTTAATTGATTTGGTTTAGTGGCCCAAACAGTTAAAACCTACCTGAGTCTTCTGTGGGAGAGGATGAACAGAAAGAGGAATCATCACACCAGTAAAATATAATGAATCAAATAGTCACAATATTGCTGATTACTTGGTATTTATTGATATCATATTAGCACCAGGTTAATTCCATGTTAATGTTTAGCTTACACCACTTGCCCATTAATAACAATGTCATGCAGAGTGTTCATCAGTCAAATGTATTCCAAACATATGAATATTGCACTCGGGTTACACAAAAGTAGCATGGTGACAAATTGAAAATATGTTGCACTTGGGGATAGCTAAAGTTTATTGCTCTATGATGGCTCCCTCTGCTGCTAAAGAAAGTCTAACAAGCTATGAAACCTGCGGGACAAAAAAAACAACCTTCCCTTAGTTCTGATGACAGCCATGATTAAAAAAAATGTTCAAGACAAAATTGATCAAAATGTATTAGTGTTATAGTATGAACTCCTTTTTCATCCCGTCAACCGTTGCATTCCAAATCTGGAGTTTAAAAATAAACTGGTGAAGGTTTTAATGAAATGAATGCTAGGGAACAAATTTCCCATGAAAACCATCACAATCTGCAGTGATCTTTATGGGCTCAGCTGTGTGAGGACAGGATACAGATTATTTCCTGGACAATCGGTGCTTCCCAGATCTCTGTGCCCAATCAGGGTAAACTTTGGGTTTATAAAGCCCTGACAAACTCCAGACTGCAGCAGCTGTTTGACAGAAGACTTTGCCTCTATGCTTGGCGTGTCATCTGAAATGAAAAGACGTAGCATTATCAAATCGGACTTCATAACCCCATTCTGAAGGTCCTGATTTGTCTTTATAATCCCGAGATGATTGATGTGCTTTCATTGTTGCACAATAATAATAAAAAAAGTTAATCACTACAATTACCATTGAAATTGCCCATGAAGGCAATCCCCAGTGAGTCATGGTTGTTGTATTTGGCATGAGCACCTTGCACACCCCAGCCGCGGCCCTCATACACTGTGCCGTCTTCTGCGACAAGAAAACTGAAACGCACAGAAAAGTATTGTGGAGGATCCTTTAGTATTGAAAAATAGCAGAAACTTACTGGAAGGGATACATTACATTACAGTCATTTTGCTTGAAATTGACAAATTAGTCATTTAGCAGATGCTTTTATCCAAAGTGACTTACAATAAGTGTATTCAACATAGGTATTAAAGAGAACTACTAGTCACCAGAAGTCATAAGTGCATCTCCTTTCTTAAACAAGCATCCAAGAGCATAAACCAGAGCAAAAGTACAGAAACAAACTAATACGAATACAATAAGTGCTAAGAGGAAGGCTCAGGGTAGTACTTCTGATGGACATTACAAAATCAGTACGCCGACATCCTACATACAACACTTTATTAACATCACACGAAAAATGACATTCACCAGGACTGTTGGAGCTACTCACTTATAGCCGATGTCATCGAAGCCTCTTTCGGTCATATGATTTCTCTGAATGCTGAGAATGCGGCTCACGCAGTCTTTCTGGTCCTTGCATCTTGGGTTGGCGGTGTGGTGTATGACAACCCTCTGGACTATGCCTTTCAAGGAGTCCTTCGTTTTAGGGGGAACTGCTCCCCACTGCTGCCTTGAAACAATGTTTACTGAAAAGCGATTTAAAGAAAAATTTAAAAGCAACGTCATAATAAATCAGTTGGTTCATTCCATGTAATGTTATTCACAGCAATAATTGCAAAAAGATTTTCAAGTGTGTCTTACATGCCATAGCTCCGTGGATGGATTCCTTTGAATGCAGCGGACTGTGCAGCTGCCTTATCAAGGAGCCTGTCTCAGGAGGTGTGGTCGTGGAAAGTACACCTTCCTGGTTAAACCATACAAGTTATATGCCAATATGGCTCAGTAATAATCTAGAGTTACCCAACATGTTTTGTGGAAATTACCCAATTGAAAAAGGAGGAAGTGGAATCAAGAAAGTAAATATTCCAGACAGGAAAGCTGGGGCCGTTTCTTTGCCGGAAATGAAGCATGACTGCTTTGTGTAAAGTGATAAGAGGAAAACAGTAGTATGTTATATACATTATCCAGTAGTGTGTATGCGTTTACATTGGGCGGAAACAAAAAGGGGTGTAATCCTGATAAAAAGTAGTCAAAAGGACTGAAGAGGCCTATTAAGTGTCCATGCTGCCAAAAGCATGTGTGTGTCTGCTAATGTACTTCAAACAAGTTTTAATGAAATACTCAGAGACAGTTGATACAATTGATTATTTTAATCTAACAAAACACATTTGAAAATGACAATTGCTATAAAAAAATATTAATACATTATATTCACAAGATGGTGTCAGACAAACTGCAAGTCATCAAACAAAGATAATATCAGGGTCTACAAAAATCAGCAACTCTGCTGTTTGACAAAAAAAAACTGCACATTTAAAGTAAAGAAAGAACTCCTTCTGAGCTGCAGCTTTTTGTGAACAGCAATACTGTAGATGAAAATGTCAGACCTCTTCATTATCACTAGCTTTACTCTGTCCATCTGTGTCCACAGTGAGGGGCCGTGCAGACGTAGTACAGTCTCATAGCATCCTGTTAGAAGAAACATATTCAAATATTAGATCTTCTATTCAGTTCTTAAAATCGAGAAAAGATGTATAGACCACAGGAAAAAAAAACATTAAAGCTACAGGTAATGCATTATGTGTTTAAATGACATTCGTTACCTCAGCCTTCATACTGTGAGACTGGAAGAACACTGCCTCCTTGTGACCGCATCTGGGTGGACATGGTTCGAGAACACGGTTAGAAACGGTTACAAACAAAAATGCTTTATGTCACTACGCCTCATTACACAATCAGGAGTCAAGGCCAAAAGGATGGTAACCTGCCCAGTTCAAGATGGGAAAGTGGTGAAATGAATATATTGCTGGTCTCGAGAGTAAAGGTTCAGATCATAGTGAGAATGAGGCGAATTAGGAATGGAGGAAGCAACGTTTTGTTTTCTGGAAAGAAGAAAAGATCAAGAAAACAAAGCTGTTTTTCTGTGCAACAATGAAACAATACTCAAGGTTGCACTGCAGTAACAACACAATAAATATTCACTTTTCAAAAGAAATGAAAAATTAGGGGGCTCCGGAGAAAATAGGTGACGTCTATTAATTATGGAAAAACCTACTTGGGACAGGGGTGGTCCTCTGTCCTTGGAAGTGTTGGATCCTGAGATACATCAGCAATGATTTGTGTCAACTCACTGGAGAAAGAGAAAGAGAAAAGCAAGATTCTAGATGATTTACCAACAATTAGCCCTCAAGTGACAGATTAAATACGTAAAATGTGCAATGTAACGTTTTAGTATCTTGGGCATTACAAACGTTGCGCTTTTACAAATGTTTAGCCTTATGTGTAGTCACTCAATATGTATTAACACCATTGTAAAAGTACTTTCTGCAGTCTGAATGTGCTCAATTGAAATCGATGGATTCTCTTTTTTTCACTAACTTTTGGAAGATCCCCCTTAAATGTCAGGACTACTGTACTGGAAAGTGTCTGGAGAACGCATTTATCTGAATTTCTAAGACCATATTTGAGTTGGTTATGGGGTAAGAAAGATGTAGCGGATGAACAACGATCAGGAAAAACCACACCCAAATCAAATCATTTGAGCCTTTAATGTGAGATGTACTGTTAAAACTGTAACAACACCCACGAGAGTCTCAGAGTCCTGTGTAGACCTGTACGTGATGACAGTTAAACCGTCTGGAGCTAAACAAAAACAACAGTATTAGGGTGTGTTAAGTTCTCATGAAGCGGAGGGGAACAGCAGTGTGGCATATTTATTTTTACTTGTACCTCCTTTCCTTTAAATTTGTGTCATTTTTGTTACTTTTCTTTTTACTTATTAAATTGTAAATTTCCCCGCTGCGGGACTAATAAAGGATTATCTTATCTTATCTTATTTGGCCTGCGGCGTCGGCCATCAGACCTCTGGAGCTTGTCCAGAAAGAAAGCTGCAGCTCGTCTGGTGTTCAATCGCCCCAAGTTCTCCCACACAACTTCCCTTCTCCGTTCTCTCCACTGGCTCCCTGTAAGAGCTCACATCCAGTTTAAGACTCTGGTGCTAGCCTGCAGGGCAGTGAAAGGAACAGCTCCTTCCTATCTCCAGGCCTTGGTCAAGCCCTACACCCCCGCCCGACCACTTCGCTCTGCTGCCTCGGGGCGACTGGTTGCCCCGTCGCTCAGAGGTCCCTGCGGCCGATCCACCCGGTCACAGCTTTTTTCTGTCCTGGCCCCTCAGTGGTGGAATGAACTCCCCACTGACGTCAGGACAGCAGAGTCGCTGCCCATCTTTCGGCGCAGGCTGAAAACTCACCTCTTCAAGAAGTACTACCCTGAGCCTTCCTCTTAGCACTTATTGTATTCGTATTAGTTCGTTGCACTTATTGTATACGTATTAGTTTGTTGCACTTATTGTATTTGTATTAGTTTGTTTCTGCACTGTACTTTTGCTCTGGTTTATGCTCTTAGATGCTTGTTTAAGAAAGGAGATGCACTTATGACTTCTGGTGACTAGTAGTTCTCTTGAATACCTATGTTGAATACACTTATTGTAAGTCGCTTTGGATAAAAGCGTCTGCTAAATGACTAATTTGTCAATTTCAAGCAAAAGAAAAAAAAAAGTTCTGAATAAGTAATTTAGCACTATGTTTCCTTTTACTTACTCAACCTCGTGGGTGATCTTGTTGACATAGATGCAGCTGTTGTCTGCTTCTTGTTGGTAGTCACAGTTCCTGCACTGTGTGATGAGTACAGTAAAAAAGACAAGGCAAAATATCACATGGTGATCTAGCTCTGTAAAAGCAGCAGCAGCAACAACCTAGTTTATTTGCACAATTGAAAAATATAAAAAACACAACATTGATAAATTATATTACAGTGCAGGAAGAGGCAGAAAGCCCACTGGGCTTATTTAAAGCATCCACCTATATAATATATATAAAAAATACAATACTATAATGTATAGTATGTGTATTTATTGTCTGTGTTTGTGTAGTTGTATAGTATGTGTATTTATTGTCTGTGTCTGTGTAGTTGTATAGTATGTGTATTTATTGTCTGTGTAGTTGTATAGTATGTGTATTTATTGTCTGTGTCTGTGTAGTTGTATAGTATGTGTATTTATTGTCTGTGTAGTTGTATAGTATGTGTATTTATTGTCTGTGTAGTTGTATAGTATGTGTATTTATTGTCTGTGTAGTTGTATAGTATGTGTATTTATTGTCTGTGTAGTTGTATAGTATGTGTATTTATTGTCTGTCTGTGTAGTTGTATAGTATGTGTATTTATTGTCTGTGTAGTTGTATAGTATGTGTATTTATTGTCTGTGTCTGTGTAGTTGTATAGTATGTGTATTTATTGTCTGTGTAGTTGTATAGTATAGTATGTGTATTTATTGTCTGTGTAGTTGTATAGTATGTGTATTTATTGTCTGTGTAGTTGTATAGTATGTGTATTTATTGTCTGTGTCTGTGTAGTTGTATAGTATGTGTATTTATTGTCTGTGTCTGTGTAGTTGTATAGTATGTGTATTTATTGTCTGTGTAGTTGTATAGTATGTGTATTTATTGTCTGTGTAGTTGTATAGTATGTGTATTTATTGTCTGTGTCTGTGTAGTTGTATAGTATGTGTATTTATTGTCTGTGTAGTTGTATAGTATGTGTATTTATTGTCTGTGTAGTTGTATAGTATGTGTATTTATTGTCTGTGTAGTTGTATTGTATAGTATGTGTAGTTTTAGTAAGTGTATTTATTGTCTGTGTAGTTGTATAGTATGTGTATTTATTGTCTGTGTCTGTGTAGTTGAGCTGCTGCAACACTTGAATTTCCCCCATGGGGATCAATAAAGGAATATAATAATAATACAACTTGTTTTTCATCATGCATTGCACTGAGACACTACATGTCACTGACATACCTATATATACTTACCGCATAAAGCAGGATCCGGTTCTCCTTGTCTTCTTTAGGGTATAACATGTTGTTACTGGAAAACAAGACAGGCGCGTTAAGGGGTATCGTGAGACGCAGTGTAGTCACGTGTGTTTAGCTTTAACACGTAAAGTTATAAGCTCTATTTGGCCGCAAACTCACCATTCTTGACAAAACCGGATCCCCACGAATCCTGGTTCGTATGTTCCAGTTTCTAAATCCATTCTAAAAACTTAAAAAAAGTTTAAACTAAACGTGAGAAATAAGAAATCCAACGCTCTCTCAGGTCGCTCACTTCTCCCACCGCCGCTTCCTTCCGCTTGTTTGAAAACACACCGTCTGCGCATGCGTGGACTGTGTAAAATGTGTGATGAATTCTGAGACAGCGCCCCCACGTGGTGGGAAGACTCAAACGAAGCTTTGTGGCACTGTCATTTCTATTTTCCATACAGTAGCTTATTATATTATTATTGGTGAGTAAAACATTAAAACTACAAGTTCATTTCAGGAAGGAATTTGATTTATTGATGCAAAACCACAAGGAAACATTCGACAAACCGTATAATACACCGCAATACAAATACACTGTGCAATACAATAGTTATAATAGTTTCTGTCTGTATATATAATATTTCAGTTACTGTGGATTCTTTACTGTTTTTTTATTGCTCATTTGCTTATTTATAATACTTATTTTTGATCTTGTTTTTTTACTATGTCTCTTGTTTTGCACTATCCTCTATGCTGCTGTAATCCTGTAAATGTCCCCGCTGCGGGACTAATAAAGGATTATCTTATCTCTTAATGCATACTCTGAAGTGGTACTGGCTTATTGTCCAGGACATTAACTTTATTGATGTTGATGCTGATTGATAATGTCTTTAACCCAAACGAAAACCAGTAAAAACAGTGTCATTATCTATAGTTGCAAAGATGTCGTTTCTGCCAGGCCCCCAGATGTTCACAAAGACCTCGTCTCCTTTGGACAGTTGGATCACGCTGCTCATACTGGCCACTTGGCTGCACTTATCAGGCAGAGAGGTGTGATACAGAGACACTACTTTCTCTCCATTTTTGAAGATGGCGCACTGTCCGCGTCCATACACAGACATGTGCACAGTGAAGTAATAGAAGCCATCCACAGGGCAGGTGAAGATGCTTGTGTCAGGATTGTAGCCTCCTCCCTCGTTGACCAGTACAGTGGTAAGCTTCAGGACTCCAGAGTAACAGGGGTAGCTTTCATCGACATTCAGCTTGGCTGTGAAAGCTACAGTGCCTAGAATGGGAGACATCATGATAAGTAGAGCAAGGACTTAACAATGTTGCAATGCCTGGTTTGTGTCTGTCACAAAAAGCAACCAATTTACTCCATAAATCCACGGGGTTGTTACACTCAAGACAAATTCCACAATAGAGGTGAAATTAATTATTGCAGCTATTCTTTCTTTTTGAACCAAAAGCTGTCACTGTCACCTTATGATACTCATTTACATTTTTTGACGCAGAAAAAAGAAACACTACACAACCCTCCCCTTTATTGAACAGCTCTCCTTCCTAATAACTTGTGTACAGTCCCTAACAGTATAGTGCTCACCAAAAGTACAGTCAAGAATGTGTACTGAACTGGTTGTCACAGCTGTGTTTAAAACGTATCACACCCTGTTGTGTAATAAAGCACACTAGGTTGTGGCACTTTCTTATTGAGGGACTTGTTGGTCATAGTTTGTCTGCATTCACTCAAATTTAAAAGGTTGGTCTATGAAATGTGGTCACATATTGATATTATGGCCCTACATAATAACAATGTTTTAAAAAAAGAAATTACCTGAGGGAGGAAGGCTGTCTCCTCGGCCTGGTTCATAAGCCATGACTAAAACTTCTGATATCTGTAAAAAATAATTAAAACAGCGAAATATTTCATGGTTACAACATAATATCAGTTAATAAACCGTCTACAAGCTGCAATTTTGTAGACTTGTAAGATTAAATAGAAAGGCAGTTATACACAAAATGATATGATGTCATGTGACTTATCTAGTCGTCTCTCCCCATCTGAATTTCACTGAATTTCTCTAACCAAAATAAATGCATACTAACACTCCAACGCACACCTTACACAAATTGTTTGCGAGTCCTTTCCAATATAAATATAATTTTTCAAATTCTGGTATGAAACCCTACAGCCAATCTATCTAAGGAGCAAAGAGCTTCTTACCCGTTGCTGTCTTCCAGGGAAATGCTGCAAATGTTTATAAAGACAAGCAGAAAAGCAAAAGTTGTTCAGCTGGTTTCTAGTTACAACCTGTTCATCAGCTTGAAAGCTTTTTTTTTTTTACAGCCTTTAAATTACAAGGGAGATTAAAGATACATTAAAGAAGAATACAAATGACAAGAATTCTTTGTGTTAATGTTTGTTTATTTTAAATGAGGGATCACTACTGGCTAAATTGTTTATAAGTACAAAGCAACATACAATGAGAGATGCAGGGAGAATCTGAGTAACTTTATTAGACGGCTATAATAAAAGTAAAGGAATTTATCTCACTGGTGCAGTGACATATTAAAACATATACATAGTATGACATTACAGACTGATTCATGCCGGGCAATAAAGTTGAAGGAAACTGAAATTAAACAGAAATACATTTAGGTAATGATGGGTGTTTGAGTGTATTTGTTTTGTTTAAACTAAATTCCAGCATTTTAACGACTAACAAGCAAAACAGCATAGTCACTGGTTTAGATTCTTCACATTCTTGTCAATCGGCTTGTAGTCTCTGTGATGTGGGATAATTGCAGCACTGGATGAGTCAGATATTAAAAAAGAAGCCTCATTCAGGTATGTTTTACTCCTGTTACTACTGAAACACACCTGTGACAGAACCAGAAAAGATGAACTACTATTAGTCCTTGTCCCAAGCGAATCTCTCCAGTTTGGGAGTGATGGCAGATTCTAATCTTATGATTTGTATTTTATTTTGTAGGCTACTTGAATGAAAAATGTAATTTGTTCGCATCTTAGGTTCTGTTACACCAAAAACAAGAAAACAAACTGATAATTTGATTTGAACTAATTAAACAAAGACACACGCTTTAGCACAATGTTCCTTGACTTCTAGAGTTTTGAATCAACAAGATGCTGAAAGATAGACAAGTTCACCAGTTTATTTATCCACTTACTGCATGACAAAGAGGATAACATATGACGGGTTTACCTTAAATAAAACCCAGTGAAGATAGTATCATTATCCTCTGTTGCAAAGATGTCATGTCGACCCGCTCCCCATGCATGAATCCAGACCTCATCTTTCTTAGACAGTTTGACCACGCTGCTAATACTGGACACTTGGCTACTGTTATAGCTGAGTTCATCTGGCTCATTGGTGTGATACAGCGTGACTACTTTCTCTCCATTCTTGTATATAGCGCACTGTCCTCGTCCATATACTGTCATGTGCAACGTGAAGTAGTAGAGGCCGTCCAGGGGGCAGGTGAAGACGCCGGTGTCAGGACTGTAGCCTCCCCCCTCGTTGATCAGCACAGTGGCAAACTTCAGGGCTCCAGTTGGTTTTGGGTAGCTGTCACAGACATTCAGCTTGGCTGTGAAGGCTACAGGTCTGCCTAATGAGAGCAAAGAAAAGACATTAGGTTCAGACAGTAAACAGTAAAAATGTGTATTTCAAGACAAAAGCTCAAACTCTTTTGTATTCCCTTTCTAAATATTTTCAAAATAAAAATTAAAGATTTCCTGACACCTTTAAAATTGCAAATGCAACAAAGCAAAATGTGATTATGGATGCAGACATTTTTAACATGATATAGAAAATGTATTTATTTTTAAAAGCATTTACCGTGCGTAGAAGAGGTGTCATATTCCATGACTGAAGACTGGGGATGCTGTTACACACTGTTAAAAAGATAATGAAATGACAAATAAAAAGATAAATAAACATGTCAATATAGTTTCATATGTGCATTTATCAAACATATCTTACAGTCCAAAAAGTCATAGTCAAAAAAGTATTTGTAGATCCTTTTGAAAAAGATTTGATAAAACATATATAAGATGATACAAATATTACACATCTTCATATGCAACAAAGAGATCGGTACCTGTTGCTGCCTGACAGAAGAGTGTTTTTTATTATCTGCTGAAAAACTGGTAGACGCAAGTGAGGTTGTTTTTCTGGTTTGCAGAATGTCTCATGCTGAGGCAACATGTTAAGAGGTTATGCAAAGATTCTTAAAACAAGCGGTGTTTGTTTATGTATTAGAGCCCAACTTCATAGCGTTTTCAGAAACAGAATCAGAATCAGAATCAGAATCAGCTTTATTTGCCCAGTATGCGTAGGCACACAAGGAATTTGACTTCAGTTTTCCGTCGCTCTCAGTGTACATACATAGAAATAGGCAAATAAAAAACAGAAAACAAGGACAGCAAAGTAGGATAAGGGAGGCATAAACATTTAACTTATATATACAAGTATACATATTATATATATATATATATATATATATTTATATATTTGAAAAAAAGTACATATATGAACATGGGGGGGCAGTGTTGGAGGGCTTCTCCTAAAGTCCACTGTCATCTCCACAGTTTTGAGCTTATTCAGCTCCAGGTTGTTCTGACCACACCAGAGGGCCAGCTGATCAACCTCCCGTCAGTACGCAGACTCAAGTACGCAGCAAGTAGTGCAGAGTAACAACTCAATATTCATGTGGTGGTTTTTGAGGTAGTAGGAAGGAAGAGAGTGGTATTCGTGCAGAGATTCTCGAACAACCTAACAGACCGCAGAATGATAGAATAACATCCAGTCACAATAATGGTGCACGGAATATTACATCAGAAAAAAACCCATAATAATAATACTGTGGAGTGATGAATGTTTTTGTATGGTATTTGTGGTTGATTAAGACTCAAGCATTGAGTAATAGTGAAATAGACACTTAGATTGACAGCTAGGTGATCAAGTTTCATCACCTGTCAAATTCTTCAAATTCTTGTTGCTTGTCTGCAAAAATGATATACTTCCTGTTTGCAAAGGGGAGGTTTAGTGGCGGTATTCAGAAAATTACATTTTACATAACTGGAGTTTTGTTGTTTGTAGAGTATGTGTAGGAAATCTGTTACTGACCATGATTTTTATGAAATATCTAAACTGGGTTTCTTCATGGATTTCTTTAAATCTATATTTATCTTCTGTATCACAACAAGTTGTGGGATAAAAGAGAATTAGGGAGTAAACCTAAGCCAGAGGGGAGATTTAGAGCAGAATTGAGAAATAAAACCATTGCCCTCACAAACGACTGTTTAGTTGTGGTACCTCTGCTTCTGGCTTTTACATTTTTTCTCGGCTACATCTTTTAGAATTTTATTTTTTTCATTAGGCTCTGGTCAAGTTAAAAACAAGTTTTGTTGGTGAAACAAGTAATGCGTGTTTGACAAAATATGTATTGTGAATATTGTGTACATGATGAGAAACAAATTCAGCTATATGGTGATCATTTTGCATGACATATTTATTAGTCTAAGGCAAAAGAGGTCCCCTTGAACAGGTGTTACATTGTTGCTTTTAAATGCAATATACTATTAATTATTTTTAGCCTTGTCATAAGTCACAAAGCTTGCCCATAAAAACACATTGAATTGTTAAATGTTCAAGACATGTCAATACAATTCTTAGTGATGCAATGACACAGATCAAAATAATGTGTTAACTCTTATATACATTTTTTTGGGGGGAAACATATGACGGATAAATGGAAAAAACAAAAAATATTAACCAACACATAATGTATAGTAAAAACAATTTATTAGATTAAGTTAAAGATCTGTTATACAGTAAATTATGACAAATTTACAGTCATATAACTGACCACATTTCAGAAAGATTTCAAGCACCTCTGTCCGTCTCAGTTACCCTAAATGAAACCCAACAAAGACAGTATCATTATCTTCTGTTGCGATAATCTCATGCCGACCATGACCCCATAGATTCACCCACACCATGTCTCCCTCAGACAGCTCCACTGTGCTGCTGATGCTGGCCACCTGGCAACATTTATTCGGGAGACTAGTGTGATACACCGAAGCCAAACTCTCTCCATTCTTATATATGGCACACTGAGCCCGTCCACACACGGACATGTGCACAGTGAAGTGATAAAGTCCCTCCAGAGGGCAGGTGAAGATGCCCATGTCAGGACTGTAGGCGCCTCCCTCGTTGGCCAGCACGTCCACAAGCTTCAGGACACCAGAGTGGTAGGGAGTGCTGTGAGCGACGTTCAGCTTGGCCGTGAAGGCAACTACTTGTCCTGTAGTGGTGACAGCGAAGCAGAATAGCCATTTGAACACATAGATTTGGTGCTCAAGTCTGTGCACTAGCATGTGGATTCATTTTTTCCTCTGATGAGTAGGGGCTTACTTGGGGGTGCGATGTAAGGAACAAGACTCTTTCCTTTTTTTGGGTCTTCTGGATTAGGTTTGGCTAAAACAGCGACACATTAGAAATTCAAGATCAAAACACTGAACAGAATTGAAATGTTGCGGTATTTTTACATATAAAATCCTTTACAAGCGTCATTAAAGCGATCTCTGCACAAACTGCACACAATCCCCATGACTACAGATGATATGATGGCCTGATGAACTCCTATCAAAAAGGAAAAACAAAATGGTTGCAATGTCAAGATAAATGTTTTTTTTGGCATAATACAGAGAGATTTTAGTGTTTTACATTCTATAAATGCGCATTCAGACAGCAAATAGTTCCAAATGAAAAAATCCTGTTTACAAGACTTCCCACATACATTAGGCATAGTTTTACAGTTATAGAAACAATTTAGGAAAAGGAGAATAACAGCTGTGACTGCTAGGTCCTTTCCACAATATGAATTTGTCAAAGGTAAATTTAAATATACTGAGCATTCATACAAACACTGGGAATGACTTTGGAGGGACTCACCTTAAACAGAGTTAACATGAATTAGAGAGGAGTTCCTTACCTGCTTCTGCCTCGGAAAAGAGTGCTTGCTGCACATTTTTGACAGCTTGACAAAAGAAAAGGCTTGTGTGGTTTTTCTGGTTCGCAGAGCGCTGCTCTTTAAGAAAACTGGGAAGTGTTTGAAAAGCATTTTGTATGTAATTTAATTCTATCTGTCTGTTAGTTTAACACCATCAATTTATTTGTTACTCTGAATCAATCGTCTTTTCATGTACATGGTGGAATATTAAAAGTTAGAAACCAGAATACACAAATCTTGTCTTGTAACGTCTGCCCTTCCTCACCTGCCCACTAGGTGCAGCCACTGAGGTTTCTGCTCCTGCTCATCATCTGCATTGAGCTTATACTTATACAGTTGTTTTACTTTGCAGGTAACTGATGATTTTCTAAAATTCAAAAAGAGAGTTCGTAATGTGACTTTCCAATATTTATGGAAGAATAATATATATATATATATATATATATATATATATATATATATATATATATATATATACACATGACCATTATTTGGAAGATGCTTTCAGAATTTCTTTCCACTCATACTTCTGCAGGAGCAGGACGCCCTTCATGTCGCACTAGCTCCGTCCCCACCTTGTTACATATATAGCCTACTGATTTAGCCTACAGAGGGGATTACACACGGTCGTTAGCAGCCCTCTGTCTGTTAGCCGTAGTTGGAGCCTGTTATATATATATCTATCCCCCACCACCCCTGAGCCCTTGATCCCTGGGCTAATTCCATGCATCGTCCAAATCTAAATCCACTGATGGAGTAACGGCACACACAGTTAGCAACAGAGAGAGAGAGAGAGAGAGAGAGAGAGAGAGAGAGAGAGAGGCATGGGATGGGGAAGAAATAGAAAGGAGCTCATATCAAAACGAGCCCAATCCCTCCTTGTTCCCCCCCCCACCCTAAAACAGCTTTCATCAATGATTGGGTCATGTGCCATCTGTGTGCCCTTTATATGTTTCTCTACAGATGCACAAGCAACCCAGTGTGCCAACTCATCAAAGGGGACCGTCAAGCTTGGCTGACGTCACCCATCCAGCCTCTGTAATCGAAAGAGACGTTAATCCCGCTCCTCTCCAAAGCCTGGCAGTTGGGTGGGATGGGACAGGCAGGGATATTGAGCGAGACATGAGGAAGGAAGTTGGATACGGGGGACGCAGGAACGCATGTAGGCTTTGGGATAGCAGACAGACTCGGCACGGAGCTGGACAAGTGATACGGGAGCTGTCCTAACTGAGAAAGGAAACCAGGGACACATCCACGTCCTGATCCTCCGCTTAACTTCCGGGACATCTGAGGGTTTGGGACCCCCCCATCCCCCACCCCACCCTATCTAGGCTTCGCCCTGGAGGCCAAAAGCCTTGCTGATGCCTCTGCGGAGGGGGAGTGCTGTGGGAGCTGCTCACCTCCTTCTGCACCCCCTTTAGTGTCACCTGTACTCACTGTGGAGGAGACAGGCTTCACCACTGTGGAGCTTTGCCAAGATGGAGAAGCCATCTGCCTGACTGCAAGTGAGGGGTAAGAGGCTTCTGAAGCTTGTGTGTGTGTGTGTGTGTGTGTGTGTGTGTGTGTGTGTGTGTGTGTGTGTGTGTGTGTGTGTGTGTGTGTGTGTGTGTGTGTGTGTGTGTTTCAGGTACAAATACTATTTACAGCAGCAAGAACTATGGGTTTTTACCAGGTGGAAGTCCCCTTAGGTACTCAACATGACCCCTAACCTGACTACAACGAAAGTTCGCTCTTAATGCTTGATGCAGAAAGGTGAGATGAGTTTAATTCAGCCAAAACTCGCCATCAAAGTAAAAGAGTAGTATAGTTGACAAAACCGTATTTAGTAGCTGTTCTGGAGCTTTGGCCAATCATACAATCAACAGCACCTGAAGTTTGCCCAGCTGTGATTAAACTAAATGTTCAAATTTCTTCTGAGCAATTAAATTCTCATCCATGTTGGCTTAAAATTTGGCATTGCAAAAGTTCCTTCCTGACTTTGGAAACCAGTTGTTTGCAAAAAAAAGGTCATGGTTCATTTAGTAGCTGTTATGTAGCTTTCCAGCCTTTATAAATGGTGCAACTTTGTATAAAAGTATTCTTTAGTCTTGAGCATCTGTCCTCATGTCCTGCTGTAATGGGACCTCAGAATTTCTTCAGCTCATTTCATTCATTGCATAAGAACAGCATGTTGCAAGAAACCTTTAAAGCAATGTTCCTTTCTAGTTTTTGACCCATTTATCTCACCATTTTCTGTCTGAATGGACAAGAAAGTGGCTGCAGAAATATGTCTACAGTAGTTCATAAAGAGCTGAAACGAGATGATGATGAATAGATTGGTTATGGAAACAGGAAAATAAACATTATTATCACAGATGTCTCACCTCTGCCACAATTTCCTCTTCCTGATCACACTACCGTAGTCTTAGTGTGAACTCAGTTTGGGGTGTAGTGGCATCTAAATTTAGACGTGTTTTTTACTGAATATTGGGCTTGTGGTCTGTGCAGAAATGGGAATGAAAACAATTTAAAATCTCCCCATGAGTTCTGTGTATCATTTCAACTGAACAATTCAGATTTACTCTTCATCTTCCCGTCATTCATTTCTATATTATAATTATTTTGTATTGTTATGTATATTTAAAAAAACAGTGTTACTCCATGTTTGACCCTGTGGTGTGCAAAATATAGCACTTTACACAAACAAAGACTGATTCCTGACTGACCTGAAACGTGCAGGTGTTTAGAGGAAGTGTATATGAGAGGGATTACATGGAGGTTAAGCTTCTTCATCATAATAGCTGAATGTTTCCATCCCAGGTGGCACACAAACAGCTTAGCGCGACACAGTTGTCAGCAGCATAATATCAGAAATTGAATTGTAGCGCTGCGCAAATTCACAAGTGGGTCAAAAATGATAGCATCCTCCCAAAGCTGATCCTATTTAGACGAGAACAGGGTGTCCTCGTTGTTTGCGGTGGTGCAAACTGGCTTAGTGTTCCTTCATTTGTCATATCATACAGTGAACTTAAGGATGTTGACGGATACACTTAGCCTGAAACGTGCCACATCAAGGCAGACAAAAAGAAAAATCAGGGTTGGTTGGGAGTGAGAGAAAGACAGAAAGAGCAGTCAGCTTTCAAATTCTCAATTGTTCAAACTTAATTAATGTACTTCTTGAACTAAAGCATACGTTCTCGAACTGTCTACCTCAAGGCCAACACGGGTGTGCACTTGCATACAACCAAATTAAAGAATGAAGCATAAAGAGGCTCAAACGCTGCATATCTTAGAACAAGATTAACAGTCTGCAGCCAGGCTAGCAGCTTAATGAGGCTCCACTTTAGCACAGAAGTGTGTTGAGGTAAATGCTAATGTTAGCACGCTAACATGCTCCCAATGAAAATGCGATCATTCTGAAGCTTAGCAGATGTAAAGTTCACCATGCTCACCATCTTGGTTTAGTATGTAATCATGCTAATATTTGCTTATCAGTATAATTGTATAGTATGATATAGTTTTGACCTGGAAATATATTACATTACTATATCCTATTTCGAAACATATACCTTCCCGAACCACCATTTTGTTATAAATTCTGCATAATTTTCTTATGACCATCTTTTATAATGTTGAGCCAGTTTTGAGGATTAAAAGCAAAAGCTAATTCATATCTTATTTCCTCCCATTTACTTCATTAACATCTAGCCATGTTTTTATTTTTACTCAGGGTTTATGCATACTGACATACAATGAATCTGCTGTATATATAGACCCTCTACTGCGTGACATCCGTCTGTTCTCTACCAAAATATTTAGTGCATTTGCAGGAAGAAAATAGTTTGATTGAGCATGTGTGCATGTGACTAATAAAGCTCTTAGCAAATACCAAAAAGTACCAGGCACAGGGTCTAAAAACAGAAAGACTGGAGATTAGATCTGTCGGCTCAACTGAAATTTCATTAAAGAGTAAGCAAGATTTAACAGATTGTGTCATTACACCAGGCCTCTGAATGACAACAAACCATGATTGGTACTTATAGTTGGGGGTTGGGGAGGACAGACAGTGAGACACAGTGAGAAAAGGAGAGAGGGAGCAGGAGAGGGGGATAAAAAGAGGATTCGGACAGATCCTCAGTCCTTCTTAATCCCCCGTCGGCTTTTCTGGAGACCATAAACAGATTTAACGTTGGATGTGGACACAGGCTCATGCATGTAACTGAAAAAAGTGACTACTTTAGAAGACTGTGAACCCAACATACAGTCGTATAAAGGGGAAACAATCAGGGTTGAAAAGAAAACAGAGGTGACTTGGATGTTTGGAGAAAATAGTGACTGAGAGATGACATTAAGGTCTACAAAAGCTTTGGCTTCTAAGGCTCACAGCCTTTTGTAAGAGCTGACAGAAAAAAAACATCACTTTTTTTTTGCCAGGCTCCCTGTAAGAAAACAAAATATGAGCGACAGAGGACATACTCCATTTTGGTATCAAACCCTATTTGCACTAATCTGAAGTACGAGTGTGTTCCAATGTGTGTGTGTGTTGGCAGACTCCCAAACTCCCACACAGTCACATAATTCACATATTCAGACCAGCTTTGGTCAGTGACATGCAGGACAGAACATCTCTGACCAATCAAAAGCCTGGATGTGGGATACTGTGATACTAGTGTGATTCAGCTATTACGATGGGACATGGGGAGGGGTTGTTGTGTCATAAAAAACCGGATGGAATGATTTCATCCAGTTCCACTCATTGACTGTCCAACTGTGGACCTCTGCTGTGCTGTGGGAGGCTTATAGAAAAGTCAGATAGACATGTAAGAGTGAGAGAAACAAGGCCATGTAAGCAGTTTGTTGGCTGAATTTCCTTTGGCAGTTTTCCACAAAGTTAGCTGTCAGTCACTGCAGATTTCTGGGGTTTGTTGTATTACTCTATGAGGCAAAGATCCAAGGATATACTGTTTGGTGTGGAAGATGTTAGTGGTTTGAAGTTTTTTACAAGAATATGATCAATTAGAATGAGATCTTTTGTACAAAACTATGAGGGACCTTTATTTCTCAAAAGCGGGATATTTACTGAGGAAGGCGTCATGTTGCAAAAAGGAGAAGGATGTCTCCATGGTGAAAATGACACCTGTTCCTTCTCAGTGATTGTTTGTTTCTAGTCTCTGTCATGGCTTTGTTTCTTCCGCAGATACATGGAGGAAATGAGCGGAGATCCAAACTGTGAAGACATGCAAAGGAAGGACCAAAGATTGACATTCCAGGTACGTGCTATTATCATACTATGACTAGACTGTGACCAAACAAGTGTTGCAACACAATCCGGTTGAATTTATCACATCAAGATAATACAGTAGATCAGATTAAATGTCAACAGGTTTGTCACACATTGCTAAACAGTCGTGACACAAATGCTGATAAAAACAAAACTAAAACCCATGAGACGCAATAAGTACAGAAAATCCATGGTCCAATACTGCGTAGATGTGTGTGTGTGTGTGTGTGTGTGTGTGTGTGTGTGTGTGTGTGTGTGTGTGTGAGAGAGATAGAGAGAAAGGGATATCTGTAAGATCA
Source organism: Anoplopoma fimbria (assembly GCF_027596085.1). NCBI lineage: Eukaryota > Metazoa > Chordata > Actinopteri > Perciformes > Anoplopomatidae > Anoplopoma > Anoplopoma fimbria. Next base: position 8,044,815 of record NC_072449.1, on the reverse strand, counting down.
GTCAATATGAAAGTGGTCAAAACAGATTTAAAAACTATTAAAACAAATGCATTATAAGTGTATTTTGCTGTAAACTAAACTTACTTTTGGTAGGACTTTTCTGCTCAATTTGTATGTTTTTGTGTGTGTGTGTGTGTGTGAAAAGCTCTCTTGCCTTTTCCTCCTCCAGATCTTCCCTGACCCCGTTGGGGTTGTCCTGGACCCAGAAACCACCTTGAACCGCCTGGACCCCGACCACGCAAAGGAGCGTATACCCTCCATCGTCGTGGAACCCACGGAGGTGAGCGAGGTGGAGAGCGGAGAGTTGCGCTGGCCTCCGGAGACCATGGACATGGAGGAGGACGAGGAGGACCTGTTCTTGGAGCAGTGCATTCCCCGGCCAACATTGCAGACTGGGGAGAAGAGGAGGAGGAAGAGGAGACATCTGTTATACTGAACGAGCAGCATGGCTTGACACTAATCGGTGAGTTGGATATGTTATCATACTCTCTGCTTTACACTCCTCTGATGATTAAATAAATAATCTTTTTAAACATCCAACTGCTCTGCTTGGATGCCTTTAATTTGTACGAACATGACAACTTTCAAAAGCATTTAGAAGAAGTCATGAATATAAAAAAAAATCCTTATAAGCCACTGTCACCAGCTCTTCATTTTGGTTTTCTGCATCATTTGTAGATATATTTTCAGTGGTAAAAAAGAAACCACTACCATAAAAGAGAACACAGAGTCAGCACTTATGCCAGCACGCTTCTCTAATTTTAAGTGGGAAAATGTGCGTGGGAGTGAACTACTCACTTGATGCCGCTGATAAACCCATATTGCATGTCCACATCAATCCAATAACTAATACTGTATTACAGGAGATTATCACAGTGAGTCAGCATTTCCAGGGCGCCTTGTTTCTCTCATTCTGGGACGAAAAGAAAAGTGTCTGTGCGATTATATTACCATGTATTGTATCTTAATGATCTTAAACACACCTAACAACACCCTAACAACAACCCAAATATCAAATATCTTAATAACGTGATCACTTAGCAAAGCGAAAGCAAAACATTAACAACCAAAGTCCATACTGGAGTCTTTTAGTATCCACATACATACACTAGTAAAATTTAAGCAACTACCTAAATATTTATCAAAACACCAGTCGCATAGCCAAGAAGAGTCTTTAAATGTTGAATATATATTCCAGGGATTCTTGGGAAACTTATGTTTAAAGTTAATACATTTGAAAACACATAAGGTACCCACATTTAAAATCAGAAATTCTAAATGTCCTCTTCTCGAAGACTCTACGAGCTTAACTTTTTGCCTTTATTTTGAAAAATACACTTATGTTACATCTACAAAAAAATACCAAAATAAGCCATGCTGACTTTGTGTTCCAGTTTCATGTTTCAGGGCTACATTTTTTTGTTGGTTTTCAAATGTTTTCAATGCTGAGAGCTCAAAAACATGATTGGAGTTACTGTGGATCTGTATAGGAGTTAATGCTGAAAATGCAAGGTGTACACTGTTTTGTGCACTGTGTACCAATACCACATGTTTGATGTAAATTGTTTGAAAACATAGGATAAAGACAGTGTACTTTTTTTTTCTGCAGACCTTCAGACAGATGCATTTAGAGATGACACCCCCACCCTTCCACCAAGCAGCGCTCCAGCCCTCAACTGACTTGACCCCGGCGACACAGCGGGGAAATTTCCTGCTAATAGTTCTATGGCAACAACTATGACAAAACAACCCGGAGTTTGACAGTTACAGATGATGCAAAGAGTGAACTGACAGCCGATGTTGGTGAAGAGGAAAAACAGAAGTATGAAAATATGTTTTTTAGATGTCAAACACCGATAAACAGCTACACACCGACTTTGACATTTATTTCCACGTTAATATGAATCTGTACAAGAAGAGCAGTATACATACATGCCTGCAGGCATGAGAAAAGAGAACAGACAAAAATACACAAATACACATTCTCACGCAAAAGTCAGCTTGCTGACGTTAGTGGCAGAGATTTGAGCAATACTGCATTCACGTATCTTTTTTTTTTCTACTTATAGGGAAAGTTTCGCCGACGTTGTAACTTTGTGTTTCATTTCCGTTGTTATTTCCTAATTTTTAAGGGCTCACTGGTGTCATGGGGTTATGAGAGAACATCCTGCTATGGTAACCATTTTCTTTAGCTTGTGCTTTGTTAATTTTTATTTCATCTCTGTACCTTATTAAACATATTTCTTATAGTCATCATTTTGACCCCACAGGTGGCTTTTGAGGACATTTACCAAGTTATAGCTTCAGTATAATATTTTTTAGGGGCGCTGCTCTGGATCTACTTGCTGCTGTGCTGAATCTGTGGAGCACTTCGAGATGACCACATCCAGTAGTTCTGGTATTTATCATCTTCCGTAATGCTAGTGACAAATGATGACTCATTTAGGAATCTTAAAAGAAGCGATTGCCACACTGTTACCAAAGTCACTGGTCAGTGTCCTGTTTTGGACAGGAGTGGACATTCAGATTGACGTAAGCCATGTTGAAACAAAAAAAGGCAGGCAGCTCTAGTTGATTTTATTAACAGTTGTAGATACCATTGAGAATTGTAGTTGTATTTTAATACTCTCATTTGTGTTTAGGCTGATTTGTGAATAACTTGTATATATGGAAAATTTGTTCTGTTATGGTAAGATGATAATTATGACTGTCAATAAAGTATTTTGTCCCACTATTGCATATGAATTTGTTTCGGTGCTGAGGGTTTGTATCACATTTTCAACATTAAAGTAGGAAATATTAACTGTTGTAATGAATCCATTAATAATTGTATTTGTATCTTAACTACAAAATTATGAATATGAAATGTGAAAATGATATTGAAAACTATCTACAAACTCTGACAGACTGAAGAATATTGTGCAAGTGTGTGTGTGTGTGTGTGTGTGTGTGTGTGTGTGTGTGTGTGTGTGTGTGTAAAGCGTATGGATATACGTGAGAGTATAAAAGTCACTTGAAAGCAGAACAGCCTCATAACTTCCTGCCAGCAGTGAAGCTGCAACTGGCCGCTGAAACTGTAAGTTTCTTTTTTGTTTTATGTTTTGTTGTATTGTAAGTAGATTTTTACATATAAGATAAAATAAGATAATCCTTTATTAGTCCCGCAGCGGGGAAATTTACTGTATTTACAGCAGCATAGAGTATAGTGCAAAACAAGATCAAAAACAAGAATTAAAAATAAGCAAATACGTAGTAAAAAACAGTAAAGAATATTAAATAAGCAAACAAAAAGTAAAAAAAAAAAATCCACAATAACTAAAATATAATATACAGTACCAGTCAAAAGTTTGGACACACCTTCGCATTCAATGGTTTTTCTTTATTTTTTCTTTATTTTTTTCTACATTGTAGATTAATATTGAAGACATCCAAACTATGAAGGAACACATATGGAATTATGTGGTAAACAAACAAATGCTCAACAAACCAGAATATGTTTTATATTTTAGATTCTTCAAAGTAGTTGAATGAGAAGGTGTGTCCAAACTTTTGACTGGTACTGTTCACCTGTTGGATTCCAATGAAGTGTTTTAGTTGCTAAATGTTAAATGATGGTAGACACTTGAAATGCAAAAGGGAATGCCATACCGGTATTCATGCCAGCATCAGTTGTATTTGGTGATATTTAGAAGTATTACACTACTATGTCTCCAAGAGATCCACATTGACACACAACAAACCAGAATATGTTTTTATATTTTAGATTCTTCAAAGTAGTTGAATGAGAAGGCGTGTCCAGACTTTTGACTGGTACTGTATATATATATATATATTTATAAGGTAATTAAACTAATCAGCTCAAATTGTATAATATGTAATGATTGTGTTGGGCGTATTTATGGTACTTATCTATAGTTTCATACATAATTATGAAAGTTAAAATATGTTTTACTTTTAACATTTGTCACATTTCAGCATGATGAAAATGTTATTGTAATATTTGACAACTTTTTCCATTTACAGCTTCAACCAGCCATGGAATACCATGAATACTCCATTACAGTAGATTATGATGATAATTACACAATTGTGTTTCCTACCAATGTGACACCTGAGATTCAACCGGTCCAGATTGCAGCTCTGTTCTTCTACGGCCTCGTCATCCTGCTGGGTGTCCCGGGTAATGCCTTGGTGGTGTGGGTGACGGGCTTCTGCATGCCCCGCTCCGTCACCTCCATCTGGTTCCTCAACCTGGCTCTGATCGACCTTCTGTGCTGCCTCTCCCTCCCCCTGCTCATGGTCCCTCTGGCCCACGACGACCACTGGCACTTTGGTCCACTGGCCTGCACGCTGGTCAAAAGCCTGTTCCACCTGGTGCTGTACTGCAGCGTCCTGCAGCTGGTCCTGATCAGCGTGGATCGCTGGATGCTGGTCAGCAGACCCGTCTGGTGTCAGAACAAAAGGCGACCCAAGCAAGCCGTCTGCTGGTGCGTAATCGTCTGGTGCTTGGCCCTGGTGGGCAGCATCCCCCAGTTCATCTACACCAAGCAGATCAAGGTAGGGGATGACAAGCGGGAGTGCCTGACGGTGTACAGTTCACTCAGCGCCTGGCTGGTCACCTCCTACCGCTTCCTGGTGGGATTCATCATCCCCTTCGTGGTGATCGTGGCCTGCCACTTGGTGGTGTACAAGAGAGCAGAGGGCGGGATGTCCAGAGCTCGGAACCGCTCCAAGCGCACCCTGCGCGTAATCATCGGGGTGGTGCTCAGCTTCTTCCTGTGCTGGCTCCCGCTGCACATCGTGGACTTCCTCATATTAACTACGCCTAGGAATTCCAGCCACAGCCCCAAACTTTACCTGGCACATGTTTTAGCACTGAGCCTGGCTTATTTCAACAGCTGCCTCAACCCGCTGCTCTACGTGTGTCTGGGTCGGGGCTTCAAGGAAAGCATTTGTCGCTCCATGCGCAACGTGCTGCAGTTCATCAGCGAGGACCCGGCCACGAGGATGAGCATGACCACTAACGACACCAAGAGCTCCAGCAATGGAAAGGAGACGAGCAAAATCTGATGCTGTGTTGACTCTGTTTGTCTTTAGAATCAGCTTTTTTTTCTTTTTTTTTTTACACAAATAAACTGGAACAAACTCAAACATTTGAAGGGCCCTGCTGTTTTTGCAAGCTATTGTGAAATGCAAAGATGTTATCGTGACTGCAAATCAGGAACTATTTTTCTAATCTGCAATGTTTGCTGTGAATACCCATGTCTCATGCAACAATAACACTTAGTTCTTTTGCTCATACACAAGGATGAGCTCAGACTGTGTTTTCAAAGGCGTGTCTGTTGTAAATGATCTGATCTTTGTAAATGCTTGTTGTGAGTTATTATTCGAGTTTGTTGTTATGGATTATAATTTGTTCATGTAATACGTACCTGTATAAGACACAGCCATGTCCTCTTGCGTAACAGTAGCCTACCATGTATAGGTCACAAGAGGGAGCTACAGTCTAAATCTCTGATGCTCAATGACCAAGGTGCAAGGATATGCACATAGCTCCTGTGTGTAGTAGCATGCCAGAACCTAAAGAAAGAAAAATAAAGGACAATTTAGTTATGTTTGCAGGTTTGCCAAATAAATTCAGTTCAGACAAATGCTCCACTTAGCATGTCTACACAATGTAAATTCATTATATATATATATATATATGTATTTTTTTTTTACCACTTGCCTAATGCATATCTATGTTAATATATGATGTTTTAAATGGATCTTGCTGTACCAGGTATCACCAACAATAAAAAAATGTGTTAAAGAACCAAAATTAAGAGAAAAAGCCTTTATTTACAAACTACATTCATTCCAAACAAGGCCACGTGATGGTATATACAGAAACACACATATTTACAAGAGTGTCCAATTCTGTGTCCCTATGTTTCAATCAATATGTGCACTTATACATACTGTATGTGCATGCATGTACACCGGTCCCTTACAATGGCCTCTACTAAACCCATTCCTTACTCACAGACCTGTTGATGCTCATCGGTCCCTGCAGCACAGTTTACAAAGAGGCAGAGCTAAGTACCTATTAATAATCTGGATATTCCCCGCTCAGAGAATAACAATCAGACCATCAATTTGGAGACTGTGGGAGTGCCAAATGTGAAAATAGATTTGCACTATTACACATTTGTTCACTCCTGCACGAATGAGAGATTTTTCTTCTATTGGACGCAAGCTAACTGCAAGACAAATCCTTACTCTAAAGCTTCAAGTTTTACCGCACACTGAAGTAATGTTTTTTACTAGTGCTTTATTTCATGGGTCTGTAGTTTCAGAATGATAACCTACAAATATCTAAATCACTTCCAAGAAGATTCCTGGAAAGAACCATGTAATCTGCTACTGATTTGTGGGGAAAAATAGAAACAGTGTTGAAATGGTACACTCCAGTAAATTCCAATTAACTGGTAACTACAGGCTTTTTTATTCAGTGCAGAGCAAGTCAGCTAACCGTGCACATTTTGAGCATGAACTTTCCAATAATGAATAAATATTCTATTCATAATTACTTGGGTTTAAATTGAGCTGTTGACCCAGATTAGAGTGATTAGAGAATAGAGTGAAGAGACAGAGAGATAGAGTTTAGCAAGACTTGAAGCTTTTGACAATGTACCTTTTAGTTGTGTAGACTATCATTTGGCCTAAGTCTACAAATCTTATTGAACACATTAATTGAACACATCTAGGATTAATTAACTATTAGGCCAACAGGCATCAAGAATGACAAACCGGCAGTATTTTCAGTCACTTAGTCACACCAATGTGGTCCATGTCAACACAGTGTAACTATGCATCACACCAATTATCATCAATTAGAGCAGGATACTGCTCATTAGTCTAAAGTCGGATGGCTGGCGGCGACAAGATAAATTCAACCGGATGATCTCTAGCCGATCTTTAATCATGCCCATTAATGTAAATGTCTCTCACTACGAACATACTGTAATTAGAGGTAGGTAGCGTGTCAAAACTGGATTGGTTAGTTAACAAATGTTCCGTTACCAAAAGTAACAGCCACAGTGTTTCTCAGAAAATGGCTTTACAACACGGTAGGAAAGTTTTTGGGTTTAAAACAGATTTGAGCATTTCCTCATACAGTAGTCATGACTTTGAGGGACCCTGAGCGGAATCTGAGGATCTTCTTTTTCAGAGCATGCGAGGCTTTGATCTTGACAAAGGCTTTTGGCTGAGAGGGGGCGTTGGCAGCTGCCTGTGGTGAAGGTGAGGAGGAGGAGGAGGTAGAAGCAAGGCGTGGGGGCAGCTGCTGGGGCCACACAAGCCCCCCGCTCTCATCTGAGTCACTGGACAGCGAGCTGGAGGCCGGGGAATACACCTCGCTCATGCTGGACTCGGACTCGGCGGGGGCGGCGCCCGCGTAGCCCCCCTCTCCCTGACAGAGAGGCGCTCTCTCCTGGAAGTCGGGGTGCCAGCGCTGGGTCTGGGTCTGCTGCTGCTGGTGGTGGTTGTAGTTCTGCTGTTGGGAATGGGGACAAGAAGGACCGTAGCGAACTTTACGCGGTGGTCGTCTATGTTGCTGCCCTGCTACGGTCTCCCCTTCGTCCTGGCTGAGCTCCAGGTTGGAGCACCAACGTCGGCTCCCGTTGTCAACGCTGTTGCCCGCCTGCTGTCCAGTGACTTGGCCTTGGTTCTGAGCAGGATCCCCTCTGCCTTGGTGTCTCTCGGTGGTGCTGTATCTGCGCTCAGGCAGCAATCTCTGGCCCAGGAGGCTGTTTTCAGACTGGGATCGACTGGTTTTACTGCTCGATTTCTTGGTTCTCTGTCGCTCATTGTTGCTCTTCTTGGAAGTTCTGGACTTTGGGTGGTCAGGAGAGGTGACAACACGGTTGGGTTTAGGCTGCTCTTGGTGGTAGTGTCTGGGGGAGCGCACAGGGGCACTGCAGGCTTGCCCAGGGATATACTGAGCGCTTACTAAATTGTGTTTGTGATGAATAGGGAGTTGTGGATGTAAGTAATGCTGGGGGGATGGGGGTTCACAATAAGGGTCAAGAGCCCCAACGCCACAGTTGGGGTCCAGGGAGGGCAGAGGTGATGGTAGCCTCTCGGCCAGGGAGTGTGGCCTGGACTGGGGGTAGGGCAGGGCGAGATAGCAGTCCTCTTCCAAAGATGGGGCCTCTCCTCCACAGGCCTCCCCCTCCTGCAGGTCAAAACCCCAGCCCTGGCTCTTAGGGTTTGCTGAAAGGTCAACATGGGGCTGGAAGTGGGGGTCAGGAAAGTGTTGCTCTGTGGTAAGAGAGGGAGTCCTCCTGTGTAGGGAGCTGTGTCCAGAGGCACCGCAGTATGGGGGGTCGGGGCTCAGGGTGGTGCGAGGCTGACACGGCCGTGGTGCGAGGGCATGACGCTGGATGAGACTTAGGATGTAACCCTCTACCCTCAAAGCCTGCTGGTAGTCCTCCTCTGTGACCTGATCCTCTGCAGGATGCTGCTGCCAGCCTTGGCCGGCTTCGCTGGTGTCCCACTGCCAGTAGTCCACTGCCCCGCCTTCCTCCGCGATGCCCTCCAGAGGTGGGTAAGGGGCAGAGAAAGAGCGGGGTAGGGTGGTGCGTAGGACTGGTACATCCGGTTCTCCATTCATTATGAGGGGGTCTCCTAATAACAAAAAAAGATATAGTTGTAGGTCAGGATGCAAGGGCATAATTATTATACCACAAACAAAAATGACAATCTATAAATTAGACATAAGCAATAGTGCATGATGCAGGAACTTCACTTCAGAATGCAAAGTCGGTAGTTATTTTACAAGATGTGAGGGAGTTAATGCTTTGTTTCACATCTAATCTATGCCATGGTAATGATTTTAAACATATGTTTTCTTTGAATGGAATATTAAATCTTATATAAAACAGTGCTGCTTGTATGCATCTCTCCCAGCTGTGGTGGTTGCAGGTTGTTCTTTCCACCTGATCTCCGTAGCATTTACTGAATATTGGGCTTCGACCAACCTATACATCAACAGTGACAATACATCCAAACTCAAATTAAATCAGATGCTGCATCCATGTTTTTTAACGACTATGGATTATTTGCAAGACAATAGATACCAGAGAAGGATAACACATCAGCCGTCTTCTCTTTGTGTTAGAAAAGGAGAAAAGGACATGAATACATGCTATGATTCTAACGGTTGAGTAAAATTATATACAAAAATGTGTATTGCTTTACTTACACATAGAACAAGAATATTTAATGTGTATGTATCTCAGTCTTTCCAGATCTGCTACATTTTCTTACCCACAGACTTTGGCCTGTCGTTGGTGTAAGCCCAGGGGGAGGCTGTCTCTGTGGGCTCCGTGGTACAAGATCTTCCTTTAGGTGATTGACCCTCACTCGACTCATAGAAACCTAGGAAAAAAATACAATCAGTTCTCTAAAAATATCCTTCTTGATGCAGGCCGCGTCTCAACGTATTTCACAAATATGCCACGAATTAAAAATGACATAGCAACTGGAGCATGAATGAACAATAAGAGCAGAAAGAACATGACAAACTCATTACAAGAGTATTTAAACATGAGTCAGACATGAAAAATCTGCTCAGTTGCTTTGTTGAAATAACAAAGTGCACATCTAAATAGCGGTTAACTACATACATGTAAGAGATGTGATGACAGAAAAGGTTTATAAATGTAGAAGTACCAGAGCTCGGCCGACTGTCGCCTGCGTCTCCTTGAGCGCCATCATGGCAGCCATCGTCAGTGTCGATCCTCAGCTCTCCCACTTGCTGTTCCAGCGCCTGCATCAGGCCCCATGGGGAACTCTGAAGTGCACTCTGAAACATTAACACATGCTGTTTACTGGCTGTCTGTATTTGATTGCTCTGTTAAAAAGTATTTTTTAAGTAGACATTAAGAGGAAACAATCAGTGATTACAAAAACAAAGCCAGATGTTCTACGCACAAAATGTTAATGACAGACACACAGCTGTGCACCCTTCACTGTAATCTCTGAAATTTCAGTGTTTTATATTATGGGTAGATGAGTTGCATTATGTTATCAACAACTGCAATTATAACCACTTATATGCGAAGAAGTCACTTTTTCCCCCAAAGATTGACATTTAAATCTGATGAAAGAAATATAATCATTGTAATTGTGGTGTTTGTACAATAACATTTACCCAAATGAGCAGAAAAACAAAAAAAGCCACAACTCCGATGTTGATTCTCCGTCACTAGTTACTAAAATACAAAGGTGGACATCCCAGGTCACCACTGTGCATCCATATCTGTCACTGGGCTCTCTTACAGCAGAAGCAGTGAGTCAGAACATGAATAATTCATGGCCTGTAAAGGGTAGGGGGAGGTTCTTTCATGTGATAATACATGCACACACATGCTATCCAGATACGCAGACAAAAGTGCTTGCTCATACTGTTTAAATAGACAAAAAATAACCCACAATATAAGAACAGAGAAACACAACACACACACACACAGATACACACACACACTCTGGATAGTGAAATTGGACATTCTCATTCAACCAGCCTGACAATTTGTGCCGGTCTCCTTTCGACATCATCTGACACACGTACGGACATTTGCATGCAAGCTTGTCCATATGGATTGACAGACAGACAGACACACACACACACACACACACACACACACACACACACACACACACACACACACACACACACACACAGACAGACACACACACACACACACACACACACACACACACACACACACACACACACACGACTTATGGGGCCATTCAATTGACTTACATTCACCATAACTGCTACCAGCCCAAACCCGACCCTTAACCTAACATTAACCAAACCAAGTCCCCCCCTTGCAATGTAAAGGTGTATGTTATGGGACTTGCATTTTGTACCCATTTTGTCACCAGAAGGAAGGCGAGTCCCCACAATGTGACTGTGTTAACAAATGAATGTCCCCACAAGATGGGTAAAACATGCACACGCACGCAAACACACACACTTCATTTTGTTGGAGGTGATACTGTTGACACTCGAGGCTCATTAAGAGACTTCATTTCCCAGAAGAGTGAGCATGTACGTACTAGTAACAAGGTGACCCTTTTTACATTACAAACCTGCTATGATGGAGCACCTGTCAGACAATTGCTACGGTGTTCTGCACTCCCTGAGCGCTGTCTTTGTACATTAGTGTGTCTGTGTCGATAAAACGCTGCCTATAGAAATCAGGAAAGGTCTTATGGTGCGCAAATGTGCAGAACATGTGTAAAGAAATCATTGAAAAGCACAGTTTGGCATAGAGAGCGTCTCTCTAGGGGTGGCAACGTGAAATATCTTAACTACTGTTCAATGGATTTCCTATATTTTTTAAAAGACATTCATGGTGCCCCAAGAATAACGTCTACTAACTAAGGTAACCCCCCCTGACCCTTTCTCTAGTGCCACCATGAGATTTATTTTTGTGACATATCTAGACCAATTTAAACGAGAAACATACATTAGGTCTTTGTGAATGTGGCTTAATAAAATAAATGGTTGACCATGTTGTTTGTCACTGCCAGAAGTATGAAACACAAAGAGAAAAGCTTTTCTTGGTGCATGATGTATCTCCTCAGAACTGTATTGTGTCAACAGAAATAAATCCTGGACTACAGGAAACTAGGACTGGACTACCACAGTGTTTGAGCTCTGCCTCCTTTGTCCTGCAGACCAAATGCGGTCATACTGCAAATAATGCTGAGGGGCAATTGACCCAAGCTAACCTATGCTACCCACACAACCTCTTCACCCCAAACACTGCTACTTCTTTTGTCCTGACAAGAGCGCTTATTGTCTTACTATAAACAAAGCATTAGCATCCCTACATCAATATGGTTTTGAGTGACAGAAACGAAGAGTGGGGAGCTTTGTTTTAGCTACTGGTGTGGCGTAGAGAAATAGCTGGGAGGAGGGGAGAGACTATTGGAAATCAATAAATCAATGATGAAAATTCACATAATTGATTGCTTGCTGCCTCTTTGTGGCCATGCCCACAAATACACACACATATACACACACTGCGGAAGCGTTGAACTGGTTATTAAATTATAATGGTGCAGAAAACAAACAAACCTTTGTTTACGAACAAACTGACCAAACGCAATACAACATTTAGTAGTGTGGCTTTTGGAGGCGGGTTCATACTGTAGTAGGGGACCATTTTGCAAGCAGGGCTTTTGATTGCACTCCATTATTAATGGTCTCACACTGGTTCCTTGACACTCTGCACACTGTATCATTACTGTTTTACTGCATCCTCTGCTCCAGGCTGGTGGGGGGATGGGGGAGACAGAGGACACTGTGCAGGCAGAGACTCACCTAACCATTAAGACGTTCCACACTGGGTGTAGAGCACATCAGGACCCCCTGCTCTTTTAATGAAATACTGATCAGCTGCAGCAGGTGAAGCCAGGATAACATAAAGTGTGATTATTGACTGATTTCACAGGTGACATCTTCAGCTACAGGGGTGTGCAGATGAAAAGTGAGAGACACAAGAATCTCAAGCCGAGGAGAAAACAAGCCTTTGAATGTGTGCGAGAGAGTGGCCTTAAGAGACGTTGCAAGTTCTGCCATTCAAGGAAAAAAAATGCATGATATGGACCCTGGCTGTTGGAAAGGGGGGTTTTGATCTGTAAAAAGAGACCTCTAACGAGTCACCGGTTGAAGTGGACTTGAAACGGTGACGCCAGCCCAGGATATAAAAATATATGGAACAGGACACATGAGGCATGGAGCAGCACTGCTGGACCCTGTATAATTAAAGCTATGTTGTGACTGGCTCCACACAGAGAAGGCTGTGGGAGGCCGGAGACACACACACACTCACACACACACACACACACACACACACACACACACACACACACACACACACACACACACACACACACACTCATACATACAAGACACCATGCCGCCAGTTCCACTGCCTAACTAAACTACTGACCCCTGCTTTTCCTCAAATAGACACTCACCTTTTAAAGGCTTTGTTTTAATAGGGTGAATTAAATTTGAATGATGAATTCTAATTTAACAGGAGTTGACACAGAGGTATACCCGGTGTTTACATAAGCTCAGTGAATGGCATTCATTAGCGGGCTCTGACTCCGTCGTACGTGCACAGAGGCTTGTGGGTAGGCCAGCAGGGTTGGTTGGCTGTGAATAGAGTCCCTTTAGAGAGATCTGCACCAGGCTGGGCCTGTGTGTGTGTGACCAGCTCAGAGTTCGCCGCATGGTATGTCTGCATACATAATGTTTGCAAATGTCTGTGTGGATGTCTATATTCATGCACATGAATTTTCAGAAGCTTAGTTGCATGATTGCGAGTCAATACATGTACATTTATTAGTAGAAATAAGATAAACAACGCAAAGACATTCGGGTTTCCCTTTTTATCTTTGTGTGCCAGCACAAAGTGGAGGAAACCATCCAGTGATCCACACGAGTGATCGCTCTCTGCTGAGTAGTCTAACCGCTCGATAGTCTTACTAATGATGTGCCCGTTGTCTAAACACAAGGACACACACACAGCATGATAAATGACAAGCCAGCGGTTTGGCAAAGGCACAAGACTAAAGTAAAACATACTGCAGACACATGCTTAAAAATGCTGCACGAGGAAGGTACACATGGTCTCATACATGTGCGTATAAACAAACAAACACATGCACAGATGATATAATTAAACACTTGATTTGAATCCTCCAAGTCAGGGGGGGAGGAGATTAAATAAAATCTGCAGAGCACTCCTCCACACAGATGTAGTATGTATGTATGTATGTATGTATGTATGTATGTATGTATGTATGTATGTCACACACTCATACACAATTCATTCATTCTCCTCCACTCTCTTCAAACACACGCAGTAGGAATCTGAGAGGCAGGTCAGAGCTTCATGCTTTCCCAGCTGCTGTCTGGCGTCCCACAGCTGTCAGCAGCGCACACACACACTGTATCCAGGAGAGGCCTCTCAGCCACGTCTGGGGGCCACATTCATGTTCAAGGCAGTCACGCCCACGCGCACGCGCACACGCACGCGCTGGCAGCCCCCCCCACACGGGTCACGAGACTTTAAACCTACATGGTGGATGAGATTGGGGATTTGGTTTTTTTTTTTTGGACGCAGATGGTGACCTGATCCTGATATGAAGACTCAATCTGAGACTTCAATTAAGAGTAAAAAAAAAAAAATAGTATTCTCCTAGGAGTGTCCTGTGTAATCACTCACACGCTTGGATAAGCATTGCAGTTAATAAACATCGATCCACAGATGCGTAAAAATGGGGGGAAATGCGCAGCCCTGCGGGGGGAAAAGCCTTTCAATCCTTCACTGGCTTTAGAAAAAATGTGCTGCTACCAGTCAATGTAAGGATGAAATGTGTTGACATCTCCACCAGCACCAGGGAATATATGCATTCACAAGACCCTCACACACACTCCTGTGATACATCATTTTAAAATTGGCTTAATCTTTGTTTTCCATTGGAATTATAACACCAGCCCATGAACTCAGGTGAGCACTCATTAGTGCCAGAATTAATCATAGTGTACATATCATGCCATTCCCATCTGACGGCATCCTCTCGCTTGGGGCCTCGGTCGGAGTCATTAGTATTCTGCTCCATATGCGCCTATTGTTAGACCCCCGGCGGAGGAGCAGGGAGGGAGGAGAGAAGGAGGTGTGAAGAGGAGGCGGCTGATTTAATTTCTTTTTTTCCACCCTCTTTAATAATGGCTTCCTATTGTGGCAATGTTGAGAGAGCAGCGGCCAAACACAAACGAAACTCCACAGACCTCCAAAAAAAAAAAAAAAAAAAAAAAAATGTAACTTCAGCAGCATAACGAGAAATAAAAAAATAAAATGACAGACATATAAAAAAAAATAATTAAAAAAAACATTATTTACAATGGCTGGCTCAGTGGTGCGTAAAACTTTCTGCGGGAGGTGGTTATGCCGTCACCCCAAAGTTGCATTCGTCTTGCTTAACCCAGTTTTTAATTCTCATGTTAATCCTGGGAACAATATTTATCGAAACTTCGCTCGAAAAAAAGCCATCTTATGAATTGTAAGGAAGATACTTTTGACATAAAAATGCTAAAAAAAAAAGCTGCATCGGCAACGCACAAGCTGGAGATATAATCCAAACCCTTTATGGTCTGCAGAGAGCACAAATAAGAGCTTGTTAAGTAGTAAAAGCTACAAAAGTCCATGATGAGGGAACAATGGGCCATTAAATAGTCGGTCTGTGCTACAAACGGGTGCTCCACCCCCTGATTTCGTTACCAACAGGCATAAATCTCAGCCCCGAGGCACAGAAACGCATTACATCCTTTCAAACAGAGGGCCTATTAATCAAGTTCAGCAACTTTTTCTTTTTTTCTTTTTTTTTTGCAGATAGAGGTCAACTCGACACAAAAGGCAAAAGCCCAAACCAAGAGTCCATGTAACGGTCAGGAGGATTACAATTAAGATACACTGGTATATATCCAATGTGGGACTGTGGTACATGTGTTGTTTTCTTTACCACAGGGTGGGGTGGTCTGCTGCGAGTCCGCTGGAATCCAAACATGCAGTAAAAACAAAAAAAAAAAAAAAAACCACACACTCAAACTTCTCACCAGCTGGCGCCTTAGTGTCAAGTTTTCCTGCCCCCAGCTGCTGAAACACGCCATCTCTCCTCTGGAGCAGTCCTCCAGCAAAGGGTCTCCCAGAGCCAGCGCCCCCAGCACCAGGCACTCCTGCCTCTGCTTGCGGAGCTCCAGCTCGCACAGCCCGGCCAGACTCGCCTCCAGACGCTCCTTGGTCCGACTGCGCTCCACAGTCACCGGGAAGGAGAAGGCACGATGCATGGCTCTCCCCAACACACAAAACACACCACAAAAAAACCCAAAATCCCAGACTTCTATGAATAAAGACAAACTATTCCTTTCTATTGAGTGCTCTCTCTCTCTCTCTCTAATTGGCCCAGATTTACGAGGGCATGCGCTGGCTATAAAGGGCCATGCTGCATCCCATTCCTTGCGGTGGTATGGTTGCGTTTGGAGCTGTACATTTTTGCTATTTCGCAGCTGTCAAACGCAGCACGGAGCCCCGCCCTCTGCGAGCAGCCACGGAGAGGAAAGTGGGAGTCATCATCCTCCTCCTCCCCCCTCTCTCTCTCCCCCCCCCCTCTCTGTCTTTGCAAATCCAATCTTAGCCTTCATTGGACGCGAGAGGCTGTGAGACTGCTGCGTGTGACGTTGTCCCATCCCCCTTGATTCATTACAGTGACGCGTCGACCTCACCCCTCTCTCCCCCTCTCTCACCCCTCTCCCCATCCTGGTCTAGGACTAATGGACCGCTTCAGGGGGACGGCTATTTCTGGGAGTGTGGTGAAAAGACTGAGATTTAAGTATCCTGAAACGACTTAAAGCCCCCCAATGTAGCAATAAAAGGAGAGAGTACAACAATAATAAGGCTGATAAACTGCTGAAAGAAGCCATAACAGTGGATAGCAATAAGCTTTATGTCAGGGCATAGTGGAAACACACAGATGCTGCAAATGCAAGACATTCTTGAAATGCAGTGTATGGGTGAACGGGACTGTGGTACGTGACTGTGGTTCTAATCTAAAGATCTGTATCAGCTATTTGTGTTTTGTTTTTAGAAAATGGTATGTCGTTACCTCATTCTCCCATCAGGAATAGAGTTATCAATCCATCTCCGCCTCGCTGCCTGCTGCCGTTTTGCTGCATGCCTTCAGGATGCTGAGGAATGTTGAACACATTCATGGGAAAATTCAAAAATATCAGGAAAAACATCTTGCGTTGACTTTTTAAAGTCAGTGGCATATCCTATTTCATCTTACTGCACCATTTAGTGTGTCCCAAGCCACTTTCCCTTGAAGAATTAGCATCTGAGATGTTCTCTCCAAAACAAAGAACAAAGTATAGGCTAAGTTAGGTATTTTCTACATTAACATTATCACAAAATTTTTGAATTTTGTCGTGGTATCTTTATGGAAAGAAACAACACGGTTTTAGTAAATGTCTTAATTTTGTACATATGCATCCCAGTTGTTTTCTTTAGGATTGAATACATGGAATGGCATCATAGCTTTCTCCTGCATTCACTCGCTGAGTTCGTACAACATAAACAGAAGTAATTAAAAGGTAATTTATGCAACAGTAATTAAAATGAGACAACAGGGGGCCTTAGAAACACAACACATATAAACTGCTATGAATATACAGTAGGTTATGGTAGCAGCAGCACCAAAAACAACAATGCTTTCAATAGCTTACATCAATATTTTAAAGTCAAGTTCATTTTATTTTTATTTTTTTTAAAGTGCAGTTAGAGATGAATATTTCATCTTGGTGCTCATGCAATCTTTCTCTGAACTACACTTTGATGTCTCCTGAGTTCAAACATACATCATTAAGGATAACAACTTTAAATATTTAGACTCTGACAAAAAAATATGAACTGAGTGTGATTTGTCAAAATAAAGTATAAAAAATTGCAACACTATTTGTAGATCATATATATATTTTTTTTATTCATTCTTCCAATCCTCTACTTCACATGAACCAGAAAGCCACTTTTCTCTTCAGTCTCTATGAGGCAAAGTCATCAACAAGTCAAAACCTACGCGCAGCGCAGGTTGGATTCTTTTGTCTGTGTGTGTGTGTGTGTGTGTGTGTGTGTGTGTGTGTGTGTGTGTGTGTGCACACTGCAGATATACACAACATATACTTACAGTATATTCATCTCATATAGAAATTTCACTAAAAGTCTCTCTAGAGATCTGAACATTTTCAAAAAAACAAAAACAGAAAACAAAAAAAACATACAGTAGAATTCTTTTTGAACAGAACTACACCAGTACATATTTTTTTCAAGACACACTCGAAGAGGAACATTTGCTATGAGTTTGATCAGTGGTCATTTTTCAGCAGGCTGTGTGTGATTACCATCGTGGAGTGTTAACCAAGGCCGTTAGCTAGTTCTGTGTTGTATGGGTGGCACCCATGTTTCGCCAGCTCCGTGACAAGCAAGGCGAATGCCAATTAATACAGTCAATGAAGCGCACAATTCATTAGTTGTCAGTGACGAAACACGGTGGCATCCGGAACTCTCAGGTCAGCTTGGTTTCACATCTGTGCAGCGACGGCAATCATACAATCATTCGTGTAACTCAGATAACTGTGAAGACAGGTGTTACCTGTGAGAGGTTGTAGATCAGATTAATTAAAGTCACATTTGTTGGATCCAATAAGAGACATGAAGTTTTCAAGGGATAGATGAAGGTGAACAATATATTTAATTTGCATAATTGTGACGATTGAAGAAATGAAATTCAGCTCTGCTATGACAGTTCCGTGCGGGCTTGAGTGAAGATCTAATTTAGACTGAAGAGGATGTGGGGTTTACAGCAGTTCAATATTAAAATGTGTCGGCCCATATAAACGATTTTACTCAGCCTTGACAATGAAATAAAATTCCAGTGTCACAAGATTGAAATCAAGTCAATAAAACCAGAATCGGTGAGTACAACCAACTTAATCAAGTTTTTACCATGTCTCGTTCAAAACAGAATGAGAATGTTTGCCATTTCAAACAAAAAACAAACATAATTCAAGCATCTGGAAAGACAAAAAAAAAATCAATTTCATCATACACTTTGAAAAACAAACACTTTAAAGCATGTCAATCACACTTTCATATATATATATATATGACATTTCTGTACCTTCACATACATGAAGCATAGCTTCACTATAATCTTTCAGTGTCATCAGAGTTGTGAAAGTGATTTCTATAAAACAGAAAACATTTCCACTCACATTCAGGTCTTAAGGTTCCCATGCGTTATCATTACTCAGTGCCTTCTTCAAATGTAATATTCACGCAAACACAGCAGGGGTCCGATCCTGAAGCTTCTTCTGCTGATCTCATTAAGTCAGACAGTAACTCGCCATGCAGGCACGCAGTAAAGATACAATTCCCTCATACAAATCACTCATTTTGCCATGCATTGAAGTAGACAAGAAAGTGTGTCAGCATTCGATTGGGCTTTGGGATGTGACATTGAAAGATTTGCATATTAAATTGAATTATGCACAACTATTCTAATCGGGCAGAAGTCATTTGTAAGCAATGACAAACCAGTAGGGTTAAAATCAAGCCAGACTTTCTAAAAGGTTTGGAAGGGTTCCATCCCCAGTGTGGTTGTCAGAATAACTAAAACACATCACAGGACCACAGTTTCCTCAGCCCTGCATCACCTCCAAACTAAATTGCTGCCATTTCTTTCTTTCATTCTTTACCTGAAAAGGCCTTAAAGTGCTTCACTTTCTCTCATTATTTTCTTATTTGGAATTCTTTTTTCATCACAAAAGTCTGTCAGCTATGATTTGTCTCTGTTACCAACTCTTCGCCGCACCAAACCCAGTTTAAAAAACATGATACTTTGTGGGGTTACATTTCTACTTCTTTCTTTTGGTTCAATTTAGTTGCGTAAGGTTTATTTTCATGCTTCCAAGACAGACACTTTAAAAAGAGGAAGGGAGATACAGTATGGGATGAAGTAGGTGCTTTTATAGAAATAGCTTGAGAAAAACGCTTATTTGACTTTTTGCCGAGAGTTATATGAGAAGATTGATACCAGTTTAATATATCCATGCTATATATAAAGCCAGAGCCAGGAGATGGTTAGTTTATTATAAAGAATGGAAAAAAGGGGAAACAGCTAGCCTGGCTAGTCTGTACCCTAACTTAGCTGTTTGCTAAGCTAACTGGATGCTAGACAGTAGCGCCAGGAGATGGTCGGTTTAGCATAAAGGCTGGAATCAGTAGGAAACCGCTTGCTAAGCTAAGCTAACAGGCTTCTGGCTGTAGCTTCTTATTTAGCGCACAGACATGAGAGAGGTATCAATCTTAACCTAACCTTTGGCAAGAAAGTGAATTTGAAAACTTTAAAACTACTCCTTTCAGGAAAGAGTCGTCAAGCCACCAATGTGGTGACGGGAACAAAGAGTTGCTCATAGTGGGCAAATGAAGGGTTCATCTCCAAAATGTTATATATCCATTTAATATATAATATCATCAAGTTCATCTTTAAATTTAGGTGATCAATTCTGTCCTCTTCCTTTTGTCAACCGTGGATTTAAGCTACTTAGTATGTGTCAAACACTGACATGAATTGTTTTAGCAATCCATCATTTTGTAAAAGTAGGTGTAACTTTGTTTTCAAATGTTGGATATGTCATTTTGGAACAAAACTCTTCAGTTGTAAACGGTACCCTGGTGGGGCTAATGCAAGGCAGCATCCAAATGCATTAGCATTAAAAAAGGCAGTCTGGCTGCAGGAGCCAGAAAAGAATAAAATAAGAAACATACATATGTGGAATGGTAAAAATGTCACACTTTACAGCACACACTTGTGCACACACGCACGCATGCATGCACTCAAACACACTCTCACACACACACACACACACACACGTACGCGCAAATATAATTGCGCAAATGCAGAATCATACTTGCACACTGGACATGTCACAGACATATCTGGCATGCATTTTTTTAGAAGAAAAAACACTTTTTGTTAGAAATTCTTTAACTGGTCTAGAGCTCTGATAATTTCTTTATTTACATAAATTAACAATAAATATAGGTAAGGTTTATATATTTTGAAATATATATATATTAAATAATGAAATATTCTTATATATTTCAAATATATTCATAGAATTCTTTCTAATTTGAAACATTTTTTAAAGAGATATAGTCACAGTTTAGTAATAAAACAAGTAAGAACACAGATCTCCCTATTGGTCTGGCTGCAGCACCCCTCCTTTTCAAAATAATTAATAAGTTGTGATCAAAGTCTGGCCTTTTTAGTCCAGGCTAATACATTCTGCTTCATTAGAAGGATGAGGAATAATGCAATGTAAGGAAGCTAACAATGTAGCAGGGGCAACTGATTGAGTGGATTGTGTATGAGGTTAAAAGCACTGGCTTCGGTCTCATCTGTCTTTAGATTCTACTTATAAATATTTCAACACAACAGTCTGACAGGGAACCAGCCCTGACGGAGACCACACAGGCCATGTTCAAACAAGGCAAATAGAGACTTATCGTTGAAGCTGAGCTCCCAGCTGCAACACGTCTTTTTCCTTTTTGGTTTAGGACACGATTCTGTACTTTGATCACTTGGAGGTTTCACTAAAGGGATGCTGCAGCGCCGACCTCTAGAGGGACGATTGGTTTTGGAACAGTCTAGAGAGTGTAGACAGCCATTAAGACCCGAAAGAACCCCCCTTCCTTCGACTCAGTCTCGCCTCGTCCTTTGTTCTTCTTTTTTTTTTGACACACATAGACTGGAAACTGGACCACATTAACACTGACTGAGGGGAGCTAGGTAGTCTAAATGCATGCAGTAGTTTTCCTTCCCTCTCTCTGCGACTCTCTGGTCGACATGGCTTACAGTAGGATGCACTTGGAGAAAAGAGAGTAGAAGAAAACCTGTGTTTGCCCCACAGGTGTAGAGAAGGAGCACCTTCCCACAATGCCTCAGTGATGTTGGGGACACCTCAGTCCTGTGTGTGAGAGGGGCACTTTCTGTCTGTGATTTTTCTCCTCCCGGGGGTTTAAACCTCTGTGCGCTGGAGACGAGTGCTGCTCCCTCTGTGTTTCTTAGACCAGCTCACTGTTGGTCTCGCCTCCCCCCTCTGTCCTCCCCCTCTGTGTTGCCGCTGCCCTCATACTGGTTCACAAACAAAACAGGTTCTACAGTATATTGCACAGCATGCCCTCATGGCCTTGTTGGTGGTGTGTCAGTGATAGCGACTTCTCTTCTCCTCAGCCTCGGAGCTGTAGTCCCTTAAACCAATGCCTCGCTGGAGGTTCAATAACGAGTCTTTCATCTGAAGAAAAGTAATAAAAGTTAGGTTGTTTATCAACGACAGTGACAAATCCCTCTCTTTCTATAAAATGAATAATTTTCCCATGGTGCTGCAGACCTTGTTACCATTGGGCAACTAGTGAAAGCGTAAGGTGAAAGGTAAGAAGGTTATTGAATGGCTTCCCTAAGGTTCATTTCTATACAGGTTATATTCAATCATCAGCTACTTTTGAAAACGTAGCATCAGGTCCGCATTATTAGCTACTGATGAGATACCTCCCACATTTGGAAACTCTGGCATGCTCAGGGAAAAACTTCAAGGGGTTGCAAAAAATGATTCTTATCCATGGGGCTATTTGTTGTTTCTTATGATTCTTGAGGATAACCAGAAGAATGTAAAAATGTTGTATTTTAGGGAGATTTTTCTAGCACACAACTTTAATGGTAATCTGTAATCTTAAATATGAACAGTAAATGTCTGTTTTTTGGCTTTTTAGCTTTTTTCTAGAGTCACTGTTTTGCATTGAAATTCCAAAATCATATCGTACCAGTTTCTCCACTGAATGTAGTGGAAATGGTCCAATAGTCTAATATACCCACAACCTCCTTCACTTAGCAGAAGAGGTGTGATTGTGTTTTATAGCTCTGCTGTTACTGTGTGTTAAAAGGCCATGTATGGTTAATCCAGTAGTTCAGGTTTACAGGCTCAACGGCGCCCTCTCTCAGTGGTGGATGAAATGCCCTTTGCAGTGCCAAATTTGTCATACTATATACAGTATCATGAAATAGTGCACTTGGCAAAAAGGCCTGCTAGCTGTGGCACTAAAATAACCTGTTGTATGTTTATAGAGTGTTGGGTGTGTCACTGTATAGCTGACTAGTAAATACAGTTTTTTTTAATTTCTGCTCGTAGTTACATATGCAGTGTCACCCATTACCCAACTCAAAAGCAGAAGTTGTTAAATTATCTTACATCACATCACAGTTCTGACAGGATCTTGAAAGTGTGTCTTTGTGTCCGAATACCTGGTCTAGCAGCACAACTGACGACTTGATAATCTCCCTCCACTTCTGCAGCTCGGCGTCATGGAAACGCTGCTGCGCCTCCAGGAGCTGGGCCCACTCCATCTGTGTCTGAGGCAGTTTACTGGGAAACACACATGAAACACACACACACACACACACACACACACACACACACACACACACACACACATTAGCAACATCAGGGTGCAGCCACTCGAGCATGGCTTTCATTTGGAGGGACTGCCAACAAACAATTTGGTAAATTGTTTCAATAGGCCAAGAGCTATTCAGGGGTAATGTTTTTAAGAGCTCTATGTTTTCCTGTCACACACGTCAACAGCCATATGGATTTAGTTTAGTGTGTTCATGTCTGTAACTGTATGTGTTTAGCTGTGATTGCCTTTTGGGCAAACAGCCAAATATAACTCCATTTATTTGTATTCCAAATGTCCCAAAATATTAATAAACTAGATTGTATCTCTGTGATAAATGAGTTCTATAATAATGAAGGGTGCTTAAATTGTATCTGTGTGTACACTTGTTTGTTTGAGTGTGTGTGTGTGTGTGTGTGTGTGTGTGTGTGTGTGTGTGTGTGTGTGTGTGTGTGTGTACCTTTCATGAAGCCGCAGACCTTGCCAGGTTGTTAAGGACTGTGCGGAGTACTCCAGCATCCACAGCTTGTAGAAGAGCATCATGTTGAGGAACACCAGCAGGACCAGGCTGAAGGAAGGGAAAGAAGGAAAACAGATGAGTCCTCCTCTCTGCTTTGTGATTCATTCATGGTGCCTTTAAGTAGCTCATCTGTACATGGCAATGACAAATCTATGCTGGGTTTACTTTTCAACATATTCATCTGGCTATGCTGGCTAATCACATTATGTACCTTAGACAGATCCTATGGATGGCAATGAGAGGAGAGGAGAGAGAGGTTACACTCAAGACACCAACAATGAGATATTTATATGAAAACAAAAGTTTAACTGTAAATTAGACAAAAACTCCACGGAGCTTAGAGGAGAAAAAAAAATGGTGAAATAATGAAACGTGACTCAGAGAAAAAAATTGTCTGTCTTAACATATGTGAGATGAGCATGTGTTGAATGTATTTGAATCCCTGTGGCCAGATAAACAAGCCTCCCAGGGATCGTTGGTGTGTTTTGTGATTAGTTGCGTACACAAAGCTGATGATGAGCAGCAATTTGGAGACGCTGTACAGAGCAAGGCCTCCCGGCAGGTGATGGTGTTCTTGACTCTGGTGTCTGGTTTGCGTGGAGCCTGCCACTTGTTTGATCCTCTGAATCACTTCCTCATCCTCCGGCGTGGTAACGGGGCTGAGCGCCTCGTCCAGAAGCTGGCTGCGCAAGTGTGGGAGTGGCCTCTTCTTCCGCCTCACTGAGTTTTTCACCACCTTGGCCTTGGGAGACAGTTGGTGGGACTCAGTCAGTAAGTCCTCCAGCTTGGACAGCTCCAACTCTGAGAGGGAAGAAGACAGCTGTTACTCATTCATAGATCCACTTTAGGATTGCTAGACTCGATGGTAAACTTTGTGAGGTATCTATTTATTTTATTATCTTCCTTCCTATCTTCTCTCTCTTTAATAGTAGCCAAAAATACTTTAAATGTGTTATTCAAATTTCTACAAAATATGACAACTGTCAGAACAGACAAACAAACAACACTCAAGTTTACCAAGATGGCGGAAGTTCTCTTCTAGTCCGCTCCAGAAGTTTTTCTCTATGAAGCCTTTCACCAGCCCCCACGGCTGCTTCCTGTAGCGCAGCTCTGTTGATACCCTGAGAGAAACACATTCATAAACATGGATAGAGTCTTACAATGAGAAATTAAACTGGAAATATAAATATTAGATTGAAAAAAGACATCAAAAGACATGTTTTTAACTAATAATTGAACATAAAGCAACTTCTTATTTGCCCGGTTTGTGGTCTGTGAGCGTCTTACTCACCGTAACCGACACTTGTTCTTGGCCACCCTGGTGAGCATGTAGCGGTTGAGGGTGTAGAAGTAGTCGTGGTAGGGCACGTCATGTGTGTTGACCTCAGCATCGATGATGTAACACTCACTCTCCTGGCTGGCTTTGTACAGAGTCTGACCAAAGAAAGGAAACATGGTTTAATTGATCTTCATTTTGAAAGCTGGCTCAAACTCGGAATGTATAAAAAATAAGAAATGTTTCTGAGGTGCAGGAGTTGACTGTACCTGTGTCTCTGTGACTGTGGCTGTTTTGGGGGCCAGGGGGTTGGACAGCGAGATGGTGTACATGATGTCTCTAGTCTGGTTCCCAGCCTCCTCTTTCTTCCACGGGTGGTACACCACATCTAAACCGCAACGTGATGAGAGAGCTAATTAACAATGCACAAAGCGACCACATTTTTGTTCTGCCTTTACTCCACAGAGATCAGCAGTCAGGCGTAGAAGCATCAGAAACACTGACCTGAGAACCGCCTCTGTTCCATGAAGTCACTCATGAACTGCGACTCTGTGAAGAGGATCCCATAGAGCTTGTCCACACTGAACTTGTAGATTTCATTGATGTGCTGCCTGCCATTTAGATCCTCATGAAAGGCCTGCACTTCACCTATGTGTCCAAGACAAGATGGCAAATCAATTCCAGAGGTGTCTTCACAAGCTTGTTTTCAAATCTTGTTACCAGCATCATCTATATCAAACTGTTATGAGAGGATTATGCATTCATGTCAAACAAGCGTCATGAATGCATTTAAACGTTTTTGAGTACTCTGAAAAGCGCTCTATAAGTAAAATGTATTATTATTATTATTATTAAACAGGAAGGGGTTCATTCTGTTCTGAGCAGTTACCCTCGTCGTGTGTTTCCGAGGAGTCGCTGAGCTCAGTCGGGATGTCTTCGTTGTCGTTGAAGTCCAGAGACGGTGAGGGGACAGGACCACCAGGCCCGCTGGTATCAATGTTCCTCTCCTCCAACAAAAGGGGCAGCGCAAGCAGCTCGCCGTCTGGTAGGCAGTCTGCATACTCTTCTGCTGGGAGGTCAAACTGGAGAAAAAAGAAGATCATGAGCATCAATCAAATAAAAAATGTTTCCTTTTCAGATCTTGTCAATGAAGTGTCCTGTAGTTCTTCTGACCCATATAGGTGTTGCAGTTGATTCAACATGTATATATAAGTGTATATATATATATGTGTGTATGTGACTTACTGTGATGGGTGGATCATGGTTGCCCGGGCTGGGTATGGTGCTGTTTGGAACGATCTTCTTATGTAGTGGAGGAGGACTCCCCTCAGGCTTGGCGTCAGCGCTGCTCTTTGACAAGTTGTCATTGTTAATCTCATTCTCTTCGTTTGGAATCTCTTCACTGAACCTGAAGGTGACCAGAGACCAGCGAAAGGCAGGAATGTTACTCAGTTATACTAATCTCACACTTTGAATCAGGTTCTTCTAAAACCTGTGTTAAGCAGTCTTTGGCTAATATTAAGATGTATAATAGGATGTTTGGACAATCACTATGTGTGAGGAACAAGTTAAAATGATCTACCCTTCCCTTTACTAATAGCTATGTTGGACTGTTAGCCGTCGTTTACAAAGTCACCATCACTTCAGGGCCATCTCATTTGACCTCAGTTGAGCCTTTGAAGTAAATCTTTCCTCTCACTTTGAGTTCACCCGGGTTCTGTCAAATCGTCTAGACCACATACAGAGCCCACGTTTCCTCAAAGGAGAGTTGACAAACCTTCAGACATTGTGAGTTCACTGCGGAGACCAAACAGAGTCAAACCACGGCTCTGTATTGATTTCACCTTGTGAATCCACTTCAGCCATAAAGGGAAAACGTAAATAACAGAAGAGACAGAGCAGGGAAAGATTTCTAAAGCCTTCAGAAGAATGCAGTATTTGGTGTATTGCACCTTTTGCAGCTTTAAAGTTAAAATCAAATGCTATAATTTGCGGTATGCATTAGCAGAGAAGCTGAGAAGGATGTTAAATGTGTTTCTCAGTTGAGAGAGCTGGAGAGAGAGTGCAGTCTTGTATGGGACTGATCATGTGAGCGTTGCTTGTTACAGCTCTTATTAGGTTCTCTAATTCAATTGTAATTTGGGCAGTTAGGTAATTGACTAAAATATATTTATAGTGTAGTAACCATAGTAACTGATGATGCAGCAGAAACAGACTCACCCCATGGTGTTGAAGTCATCATCAGGGGGAACATAGTCCTCGTCATCGCTGGTTAGGCCTAGCTCGTTGCCATAGCACTGATGAACAAAGTGCCACAGTTCTTTGGGGCACAGGGGCTGCAAGAGGCGACATCCAATCAAAGTGAGAAATGAGACCACTCGAAAGTAATTCTGAGAAAAATGATGAACATTAATTCTCAGACTAGTATTAACAGAATCATATTGCTCACCTTGTCTAGTAGCGCATTCTGCCAGAGTCTGAACATCATCATGTAAGTCCTGTCCCTGGCTCCAAATGAGCTGAAAAAGTGCTGTGAAAAAAAATATGGTAATTATGAACAAGTCTCGAGGGAAATAAACCTTTTCGTCTAGATTACTTTAATTCGTGGCAGTGATGTTGGGCATAAATAACAAACCATTCTCCAGTAACTTCTGTTAACAGCCAGACTTTGTACCTTAAGGCTTCCCTACTGTCTCTTTAGAATATGATTATACTTAAACATATTTACTGCTACCTCTCAGGTGTACCATCAACATTTTTTCCTATAAGCACCTGTATTTAGTCGCTCTGTATTGTTTACCTTCTCAGTGTCTGTGCACACCTGGATGGCATTGGGGATGAGGCGGGCGGTCTTCTCTTTCGTCATTGAGCAGATGTCCTTTAGCCGCACTGTCAGCTACACACACAAAAAATGTACACAATTATACATACACACACACACACACACACACACACACACACACACACACACACACACACACACACACACACACACACACACACACACACACACACACACACACACACATTATAGTTCCAAGTGTGACCCAATACTGCCAATATAAGAAGAATGGGAATGCACAGAGGTCCTGAGCGTACCAGCGTTTCCCAGCGGAAGATGTTGCTATAGAAACAGATCCAGTTCTCGGAGAGGTAGAGTCGTCCCTGCAGGAGGATGTCCCGTTGGAGAGCACAGGAGTAGTCTGCAGCATAAAGACGCCACATGATCAGAGAAAAAAAAAAAATACATCCACACTCGTTCAGTATGATGCAAAATTACATCACAGAGAAATAACATCAATAAGACAGAAAAATGCTAAATAATAGATCAGATATTAGAACTTGCTGACGTCCAATCAGACTCATTAAACAAACAGTTCATTTGAATGCGCTCTCCAAAGGCCCTTCACTGTCACAAAGAAGCCTCACTGCAGAGCATTTAAGAATTCCTCTTGTGTGTTTATCTTGTTTATTAACTCTGAACTCTTCATTAACAAACCATAAAGCTCAACTCATAAACCATGAGCTCAGTTTTACCCTAGAGTTTTATTATTCAAGGAACTTCAGACAATCTCTGTATTCATTAGAGAGTTTGGAAAAATCAGGCAAGAACTCATCAAAGTACACTTGTGATGTTGTCATTGTTCATGGCACAGCAGCTTAGAGTGCTGGAAAAGTTCATTACAAGATTAGAAGTGCCTCTAAAATAAGAGGAGGACAATTCTTTTTTAATTTGTCAGTGATCTATTTAAATCATGTGATGTTCAACACTTGGAATGTCCTAGTTGTTGTTTGTGCCTCCTCTGTGTTCTCGAAGGATTAATCATTTTATAATGACTAATAACTTAGCTGCACCCTAAAACAAGCGTCAACTTACCAACAATGAGTCTCTCTGTGTCAGGGAGCTGCTTGAAGAGTTTCCTAAAGTCCTCATTGCGCTGCTTGTATGTCGGGCTCAGCACCTGCAGTGACAGGCAGAGTCAGAAAACACCACCATGCATGTATTCTTTTTCAAAACTCAAACATTCCTCATGCTGTCTGACTCTCGCCCACAAGAGTCGTGTCCGCCGTGCAGACGCAGCCCTACACCGAGTTAATCGTTTCCGTGAGCATGTGAGATAACCTCGTAAAAACCGCCCACAGGTTTAATCGGGATGTCTGGTTTACTCTCCTCATACCATGGATTTCACTCTGCGGGGGGGGGTTTGACAGGCTCTGGGAAATGGATGTGTAGTGAATGGCAAGCAGAGGGATGTGGCCTGAATGGGCATCTTTGCTGATACTCAAAAACAAAGCGCAATATTAAAACATCAGCCCGCTGCAGATCATTCAATACACATGCTGTCACCACTATGAGCATATGCAATATGAGTCACGGTCTTAGATTTGCATTATTGTGTCCGACAATGAGGGTTTTGTCTAGTGATAAAGGGTAGGACAACTGATGAAACCACAAACAAAACTGTGCCTAGTGGCTTAAATAACCTGGTCAAAAACAAAAAGGTTTTCAGCACTGAGAAAAGACATCCTGTTCAACATGATCACACTTTTTCTTTGCTTGGCTTCAGCAGACTAGATTATTTCCAGAGAGAGCCTGCGATGAATAAAAATCTCAGAATGTGTGCCAAACTGAGGGCTCTCTGTCTCTGTCTGTGCCAGATGCTTTCCTTCAACAGGAAAGAAGGAAACAATAGCTGCCAATACGGTAACAAGATGTATGCAGAGACAAAATAAAAAACTCTCTTCTCCCTTTTTGAAGAAGAAGATCTTGTTCACATTAAAAATCAAGACATGTGCGTCCCTTTTAAAACAAAGCATTTGAAATACTAAAATACTGTTTGGGAGTATCTGTTTATACTTCTATTTGTCTATTTCTATTTGAGAAAAGTATGGTGATGAGAGACACTGCTCTGAAAACATGGGAGTGACATCTCTGAAAACCCCCCTGAATATTTGAATGGAATTTGGTATTTAACTGCCTAAACTGCAAACATCATCATTTTGATGTTTTTTGATAACGTCATCCGTGACCAAGAACAACCAAAACACACCTACTCTGTTCACAAACAAAGTCACTCACACAGTAACCTGATGAACCCTGCAAACAACAGGCCTCTATGTGCTCAGGGAAAATTCAAATAGCTATGACTCAAACCCAAACTAGCTGTTTTTCTTTAGTGGTGGGGAATCACCACAGAATGTTTACAGTAGCATGAAGCTTAAGTGCTACAAAGCTTTAGAACTGATCCCTCTCTTGTGACTTTACTTTGCCCAAAAACAGCTCAATAAGTCTGTCCAAAAGCATCTTTTAACTTTTCGACATTATTTTCTTCACTCATCTCCGTGTGGTTTCCAGCTTATAACTTACAGCGGGGATCTCCTCAGTGTCCCACTCGGGGTTCTGAAGGTCGGAGGTAGCCCAGCCCCACTCCCAACCCCACTCCCCTCTAGCTGGACCCTGGAGGAGCCACCCCGCCAACGCCTCATCAAGCTCCAGCACGGCCTCCCAGTCTGAAATGGTACAATCCTCATCCAATTCCATATTCGACCGCCCCAGATCCTGCTTGGCGCCTGGATGGCAGCTTATTTTTCCCAAAACGGGGGGCCCAGTGGGCTCTTCTGACGTCGGAGGACTTGTCACTTCCAGTGGGTTTTGGAAAATAAGGGCAGACAAGAGCTTGAGATTCCAGGCGTTTGCAAGCTGCAGTATCCGCCCCCTGTTTTGGGTGCTGCTCCCTTTCAGCGTTGAGCGTTGGACACGGCACACTCCAGCCACATGATCCTTGTCTCTCTCTTTCTCTCTCTCCTTCTCTCTCTCTCTTCCTTTCCACAAACAGGGAGAGGAGTTACGGCCGTTGCCCTCTAGTAACCCCGGCCAACAAGTCCTTTATTATTACGCCAGTAGCTTTTTCCTTTTTTCCTGCTTACTCCTCCTGGTAAGTGTGTGAGTTCAGTGTGGGTGTGTGTGTGTGTGTGTGTGTGTGTGTGTGTGTGTGTGTGTGTAAGAGTGTGCAGGGTGCTTTCCAGGTCCGAGTGCCTTGTAATTACCCCGTTTTACGACCAGAAAAGAATGAAGCGACTTTGTGGAGAGGAGGGCTAATATAAACAAAGATGTAGCTGAGAAGAAAGAAGCTTAAAAGGAAAGAAAACAGGACTGAATAAAAAAAAAAGAAATGAATGCTTTCAGTGAAGTATGTGTTGAGTCCGTCTTGCTGTCCGTCCAAGTGATTAAGTTACAGAGAACAGATGTGAGCATAACCTCCAGTTACCTCCGTCTGCAAAACAACACCATCAATCTTGACAGAGTCTGCACTGGTTTGCAGTCCAGAGCCTACGCCGCAGGGTGACGTGGCCCAAACCAACGTACTGTAAATATTTATTTGTTTATCCGTTTCATGCGATCACTCATTTCATGTAAGAATAGCTGCTGGAATCCAAACTAAAAGGCACAGAAGGACAAATCAGTGCCGTTTTGAAGGTATTGAAGGTATGTAGCATCCCCCTCCTTTCTCCCCGCCTTGGTATTGGGGTCATTCATGTACTTGTGATACTCGATCACCCTCTGTTACTCCTAGCAGGCCTGACAGATGCAGAGCTCGCAGTTCTTATTTATAGCAGCGCTTAAAAAACAATTGGTGCGCATGTCCTTCGACTATTCTTAACTAAAAATACAGTATGTCAAGGGTCAAGAAGGTGGGCATTGTGATGGAGGTCCCAGTAGGCATGAAAAAAAAAGATGTTACTCCAGCTCGCATTTCATTGACTCCTGCTGGATGAAGCCAATGTGTAGCCCACACACGAGCGCTGGAATTCAGCCACGACTTCCACCTTTCTTTTGCAGTTATTTCCCAGGCCCCAGTTTAACCAGACACGGAGGAGGTGCAGGGAAAATAAATGGGGAAATAATCCCCAGCAGTTGGCCTCTTCGAAAACAGTGCTGGTAAAAAAGAAAAGTCCTTCACTCTGTTGAGTATGCCTTTACATCATGTGGATGAAATTTCAGCAAAATGACGGTTCATTCATCAAAATTACTGCTGTTAGAAGTCCTTTATTTCCTGCTCACTCCGTTCACTTTCTCCAATAAATCAAGCAAAGAAAGAGGCCATTGTGACCGATGCAGCCACCAGCGTTTAGGTGACAGTATGAGCCTTGGGATGAGGTGGGACCGCAGATACGCAGTGTTTATGGATTTGGTTAACTATTAACGGTGTACAAACAGTAGGGGATGGAAGAGGCTGGTACTGTAAAGCAGGGTGGGGTTTTAGTGTTTTAAGGGGGATGGGGGTTTGGGGTGTGTGAGTCTATCCTGTTAATAACACTCCCATCCTTATAATGTGGTGGTTTGTTCATTCGGAAGGTGAGGTATGTGGGCGTGTATCGATCGGAGTGAAGCAACAAATTCAATTCGCTCACTGTCTAAAGTTCTAACCACAGCTTCACTGTTTGTCAGTGTTTTCCCTCTTGTTGCTAACTTCCCGGAGCCTGTGGGTACGGTTGCCACGGAAGCATTGCGACAAACTCGTGTAGATGCAAAGCGAATGAACAGGCGCGCTCAGAGGGCTGTGAAAGAAAGATGGCCGCTGTGCGTATCTCTAACAGGCTCAGATCTCACTTTAGGACGGATGTGGTTTTTAATCACCGTGGTTTCAGTGCCATGGGAGGTCATCATTGCCATGTAGAGGTGCACACATACACACATGCAGACGCTGTCCTACATGCAGGTGCATGATGGGTAAAACACCCACACATACAGTCACAGCCAACTGAAATAAAGGGTACCGATTGGACATATTTCACTCGATTGATTGAGCTTCAGTGTTTATTTTGTGAGTAAGGATGAGTGTACAAGATGTCAGGAACACAGCCCTACTGAGAATAACCATTTTAAAAGGTGATTTCACCATCGTAAATATTTTGTGATGGTTAATTCCACTCTCATTCACACTGCAAACTTTCTAAAGCTGAAATACTAGTTGGTATTTTTATACTTGTTTTAAAGGATTAGACTGGCGTTGCTCTGTATTTTTCTTTCTGTCAAGAACTCCCATTGAAAGACCAAAACCAATGATGCCTTGGTCAGTCTCTTGATCTTTCATCGTACTTTATTAATGGAACCCAGCCATAAGCCCACTGGCTCCAACTCAAGACATACATCTTTGTAAGTAGGCCAAACATTCATTTTTATTAAGGTCAAATAATTTTATAAAACAGCTGGGATCTTATTTATAACTGTTTGTACGCACAAAACGAGGCCTAGAAGAGGCTTACGCTACTTCCCACGCCAAGGTTGTGATCTATGAAAACAAACTTGCAGAAGAATGTGCGCACCTTCATTACACATCTAATGATGCCTCTCACACATTTAATTGAACTTCATATCACATTTGACTTTACTCTAATAGATCCTCTTTATAATAAACAGTCAAACCAGCAGTGTTTTTTGTGCTTGTACTAGTGAGACATAGCACATTCCAATGTGTAAAAGATATAAACTATCTCAAACCTCAAATCAAATTTTGCCTAATATTTTATCAGCGTTGTCTGCTCTCTTCAGTGCAGAATAGAGGGCCGGACTACCGACACTCGTCAGTGTGGAGCAGCTTATGAATTCTTTATCATCATCTTTAAGATATAACGTCAAATAGGGTTAAAGAGATGCAGAACAGAGCGTCATTAGTTTTCAATAATCTTCTTATACTGTGTGTATATACCACCATTATGATCTGAGTTTTCATTAAGTGTTTGTGAGTAAAATCGCTGCAGTAACACAGATTAATTGATTCATTTATGGTAAATTCCATAGGGGACAGATACAGCATACTGTACACAGACAAACTGTAAACAGCTATCTGATGTGAGTCTCAGAGTTCACTGGAGCAGAGGTGTTATCGCGGTGACTGTCTCACACCTTTTCTAGTTACCTCACTTGGCAAATCTTCATCACAAGCACAACACCTCTCAAACTTCCTTTTATCTTTAATGAAATTCAGAGTAGTGGATACCACTGATTGTCGCATTCATTTTGGAAGCAATCAGTCTGACACACACCAAACTTGTTATCAGGATAAACTCATTAATGGTTTTGGTCTTTTCATGGGATTTGTTGATAATAAAACACATATTATCACCAGCTTTATCCTTTAATAGTAGTCGATATAAGTTGAGGGTATACAAAAAGGAGATTTGCAGTCTTGCAGTGTATTTGATGAGCAGATGGTCCTGGTATCTTGTACACTTGATGTATACTGTGCTGGTTGCAAGCTGTATGTCAACTGTTAACATGACATTTGCATCTGTTAGTCAGAGCAACATCAACTCTAGCTCGTCGCTTGTGATGCTCCTATCTAGGTAGCAGGTCAGTAGAGGAAATGTGAGTGGCTCCAAATAGCTGGGTGCATGGGAGAAGATTTTAAGAAAGCGTCTGGACTTTTTGGACCAAGCCTCTTTTCATCTCAACAGCAGTTCTCCCGTTTTCCTTATCTGTAGTCCTTCTGTTGATTTTCAAACCCAAGCCTAAATGTCTAAGTGTCCATGGTTTTATTTTAGAACATGGACGTAGAAACATGAGTCGTACAGGAGGGAAACATGCCACAACTAAAAGCACCATGCTCCATTCCCCTGTTGTTCAAAGGCATTCAAGGCTCGTCCACAGGCCCTTGGGATGGTTTGTTGATTTGTTTAGTACAGTGAGAAACTCAGTGGGCTTGCTACCACCTGTTGCGTACCAGAATTAGATGTTTGAGTGGTGACAGGCCACTTTTAACACCATCTAAGGGACTGGTGAAACACAAATCCAGAACACATATTGTCAATGCAAATTTAATGAATTGAATAAGACCACTAGCAAAGAATCACTCTGTAATTGAAACGATAGGGCTTTAGTTTGGCAAATTATTTAATATGTGTCCATTTCAACATGTCAAATCACCTCCTCCAGAGTCTGGCCTCGCTATTAGGTGGTAACAACACTGATTGAAGTCAATGGAATGAGAGACAGAGGCAGAAGGGATGTTATCATTCCACCGGTCTGACAATCAAGATACAGAGCGCCAGAGAAAGAAAGTTATTCAGGGTTGCACAAGAATACAAGTCATGCTTACTCTCAGGATGTGTTGTCTTTCATGCTGGGGAGAGAGGGGAAGAGTATACACAAAGGGAATAAAAAAAAAGGAAAGAAATAAAACAACATAAAATGGGGAAAAAAGTCAAATAAACACACTTCAGGAGAAAAGTGGGGTTTGACACTAGATGGTGTCAAAGTCAAACACTCTTCGGGCTTAACTCACACAACAGGAAGCTTTTTCGATGTAATAGTTGGTTGACCAGAATCATTAAGAGGTTGTTCAGCAACTCACCACATGGAAAACAATAATGCTGGAGCCAGAAAAAATAGAGTGAGCATGCCATCTTGTGGTGCAAAATAAAACCACCGCCATCACCCTGGCTTTGTTGTCTAGAAAGAAACTTTTGGTAAAATGAAACTGTAGTCTTCCCATCCTCTTGATTCCCAGCATCAGAAAGAGCCACCTGTTGCTCTTTTAAGCCCATGCTAATAATCCCTGCCTGGAGGACCAGTGACCCACACTAGTGATCTGGTGCTCCAGTAAACAAGGTCAAGGACAACAACTTTCATCTCGTAAGCAGCACCCTCCACTGACTGACTTCCAGGAGTCATCCACACGACGTGAACTCACACCAGCACACATATACATCCATAAAAGACTTCACATATTATGTTAATGTAAATAAAAAAGAAAGTGTGACTTACGTTGTACCAGCTTTGGCTCTTCTGCGGGGAGAGAGAGAGAGAGAGAGAGAAAGAGAGACAGAGGATGTATTTAACTGTGTGAAACCTGTACATGCTGCAGCAGGGTTTGGGGCTCATAGAGACATACAGAGGGTGGAATATGATCGACCTGATTGTAACAAGTTACAGTAGGCCATGAAGGTCAAACTTTAACTCACACTCTTTCCTGCCAGGAATTACAGAATGTTATCAACACAATTTTAAAAAGCCAAAGACCGACGTTTGACGTCTTTCGTATTAACCGTGCTTGATTTCAAACCTCAAGGTGCTGAGGTTAATGCAGGGTGAAATTCTCTTTCAGTTCGCTCACCTGGCCTCTCAAATATCACTGATATTTACAGAATGACAGAATGTTCTTTGAATTAAACATTTATTGACTGATCAAATACAAGAATCTTTCAAAACAAAAGCCTTCCTGAGGAAAAGCTGCTTCTTGTATTGGCAGAACTGAAAGACATTTCACTCAAAGCCATATATACTGCATTAGTACATTAGATATACTGTTAAAAATTACATTTTTATTTAACAGTCATGTACTACAATATGTCCATATCTCTGTCTTAAAAGTCACATATAATTTATCTGAAAGTTAATCCATCAAATATTAAAATTATCCCAAAAATATTTTAGATATCTGAGTTTTGAATGTTGTTAAACATTTTTCCAACCAACTGATTTAATTCTTTATAAACAACAAATTCTGTTGCAGGTTCTACGACAGCAGAGGGCAGCAGAGATGTATCTTAATCATGACTATGACATTACAACATTCTCCAGCCACATAAACACTCTTTCCGTTCGGACAGCCTGAGATCTAAAGTCTCAGAGGGGAAACATGCAGGTGATCATTCAGAGGGTGAGAGAAGGGTTTTCAGGGGGAGAAGAGGGAAGATAGGAGGTAAAAAGTGATATCCAGTGTCTGATTCCAGGAGTACAATAACTAAAAGCAACACATTTAAAGTTAAAAAAACCAAAATGAAATGGCAACATAATCTAATTTTCCTATTTTTAGAGAGCGTTTCATGAGTTATACACCTGACAAGCAAGATCACTATTAAACATTACTGCATTTTTGTGAAGATGATTATAGTGATTATCATAACATAACTGAGGATTGAGTGACGATGTGTTTTCTTATTTTGACCTGGTGGATAATCTGTTTTGCAAATGGCCACAATAATTCGCCTCAAGGGCTCAATGAAGCAGAGTTCATTGTACATTTCTTGTTCAAAAACCTTGAACCACATTCAATGTCTCTTCTGTGCCTGCAGCAGTGTGAGTTTTCTCTGTGTCCGACAGGGTTTGCTGGTTATCTGGTGTGTTAGCGGGGTTGGCGGGCAGGGAGCTGCAGTAGCAGGCCTGTCTGTGACGATAGCTGGGCTAATGTGGGCTAATCTGGTTTGAAGGTGACAGAGACACGAGAGAGGAATTACTCCGAGGCCACTGTCTGGATAAATTGTGTGTGAGTGTGTGAGCCATTGTCTTTGACTTTGTGTGGCTGCACGCTAGTGTGTTTGTGAGATTTA
The DNA here is from genome assembly GCF_027596085.1 of Anoplopoma fimbria. Classification (NCBI taxonomy): domain Eukaryota; kingdom Metazoa; phylum Chordata; class Actinopteri; order Perciformes; family Anoplopomatidae; genus Anoplopoma; species Anoplopoma fimbria. Next base: position 8,007,545 of record NC_072449.1, on the reverse strand, counting down.
TGACTATTTGTTGTGACGAGAGATTGAGAGATTGAGAGATTGAGAGATAGAGAGATAGAGAGAGAGAGACTATCCAACAGTTGGATAGAGTTTTGCCTGGGACTCCTCTGTGATTTACAGTGGATTAGGTCAGTCTGAACTATCTGTTGATTCTGTGGATTACAGAAATAAGATATACAGCTTCAAAATAATTTAAATCGACCAAATGTCAAGTAGCATCTTTGATTTGGACATTGGTCACATCTAAAATGTCTCTATGCCACGATGGCAAGCAGGCTCTACAACTGTGGAAGTGATGGTTTTAAACCCAACTGAGCTGCCCCGTCACTTCAAACAAATACCAGAGTGGCATCAGTTTTGTGTTGAAATAAGACTGTTAGTTTTAGATTACAACAGAATCTTCACTAAATTCTATTTCACACAGCTCACAGATCACTGTCCTTCCACGTCAATTCAGGGGATGGAAAGCATGGGAAAGGACACGAGGGACTGAAACTATCAAAGGGGATCCTACAGTCGCACAGCTACAGAGGAAGTGGAGGGCCGGGGGATTTTAATGGGGGGCCGCAGGGGTTGTCAATGGGTCAAATGAAAACAAGAAGAAATGCTTACTTTAATCAGGTTTAGTCTGTCATACTGAAAGAAAAAAATTAAAGAGAAAACAAAACGTTAACCAAAGCAGTGATCAACATGAGCACAAGAGAGGAAAAGGAAGCGAGAGAGAAGATGCTGAGGTCTAATGAGTTTGTGGCTAATAAACAACTCTGAAGTGGCATTAAAATGCGATGGTTTCCGAGGTCTGACGTTGTATGTTCCACGAGAAGCCTGAGTGATTACTGCTGCGCCTACGTCACTACGATCGTCATACGGCCCTTTGCTGCACAGAGGCATGGAACCCCTTTCGCTGAATGCACTCTTGTATTTGGATTGCATTAGGGCCAGGGTGATCAAGCTCACGTTGCTGTGATGACCTCACGCCATGTCTGGGGTCATGTGATTGCAAAAGAGTTGAGGTAGGTGGGGGTGGAATTGGACCGTGGCACAGAAATGAAAAAGTGATGTAATCAATTAGGATATGTGTGTGTGATCTCCCTGTGTTTCTCATTTCTGCCTTAGTTTATAAAATCAGACCCTATATACGGTTTCCGTAGATACTCTGTAGTAAATTGAATGAGCAAAAAAAATAAAAAAAATGGATGAGCTCTGACAAGAAGCAAATCTAATGGATGAAGCAGCAATATGGGTGATACTCTATAAACATGGCACCAGCCTGCGTCCATAGACAGGCAGTAGAGGGGGATATTTGGTCTTGTTTTGCGAGAAAAGTAGAAGGAAGGATGCTCTCATTATGGGCAGCTCAAATATTCCTGGAGCTCTGGACTGAGGTGATGGGTGCTGAGTTTAACCCTCTGCAGCCTGGATGTTACACAGCGTGACAAATATAAATATATAATAAAGCTCTCATTACCAAAGTGTAACAACAAGATAAGTTTGTAAAGAGACGGACATCGCAGAATCCAAAGTGGGAAAAGGTAGAGGAAAAGAGAGAGGGGAACTTGGACAATTATTTGCAGTATTGTTTATTAGGAAATATGCGCCGGAAATGTTTATTTTCATGCTTGGAATGTGACAAAATCTCAAAGATAAGGCTCCATTTCTCCATCAAATGTGTGAAAAAGTTATAAGGAATTTTCTACATTGCATATCACCAGAAAGGAAAAGAAAGCACAGGAGAGAGAGAGAAAGAGGAGAGGGAGTGAGTGAGGTTGTGTGGGGTTGACTGTATTTTTCAGAAATGTCCATCTGATGATTGTGGGTGCAGATGGGGCTTGTTAACGGTTGCACAGGAACAAGCTGGGTTCAGGGTGAAGCGTTGCAAACAGGGGATTCGGACATTTCCACAGAGCAGCTCACAAGACAGGAGGGTGGGGCAGAGGGGGAGGTGGGCACAGAGATATTTGAAGAACAGAAAAAAGAGTAATGCTTACTTTGGAAAGTCGCTTGTGAGACTAGCATGCAATCAGGAGAAGAACAAAGAAAAAAATCAGATAGAAGAATGAAAATAAAAAGAAATCAACCGCAAGAAGAAAACAGCTGAAAGTACCAACAGAAGAGCCGAACAGTCATTATCAGATGGCACACATTTTTTCATATGGCATGTAGCAGTAGCAACAGAGAGAGAGAGAGAGAGAGAGAGAGAGAGAGAGAGAGAGAGAGAGAGAGAGAGAGAGAGAAAAGGCGTGCACACTGTGTTGTGGAGACAAAAAAATGATTAAAGAAAAGAGAGACAAAAACAACAAGTGATTTAAAAACAGCAGAGACAGATGACAAGGTTCATGAAGACACCGGTGACATGGCTTATATTCTAACATTTTGCTGAGCGGACAAAACATTAGAGCCACTTGCTCCTTCTGTGAAACAACCTGCAAGACTCAATCCGCCACTGAGCTCAGTTGGGAGGGCCAGATGCGGATGAGGGGGAGGACAGTAAATACAACACCTGAGCTCTTCTGTTTTTCACCTCTTTCTTTCCGTGTCTATTTTTTTGTTATTTAATAAGAGCTTGGGATAGTCAACAGATACAAGGGCTCTATTCCTGTCCTTAACTTGTTTCAGATAACCCTGTTAAGACAAAGACCTAAAAACAGGACTGGAAAGCATCAATCAATGCTGCCTGTATCCATTAACCAGGAGACACTTACAACAAAGCAAACCTCTGTAAACAACAATAAGCTCTCCAACTTCATACTGTCATATTTTCTTTTGCAAGTCTGCCTTAAAATAATACTAACATGCCCATTACACATATTAGAAGAGTTTATGCTTGCTGTAATTATTCCTGGCCATCAAGAGATCCTTTCCTAATGCACTTCCAATCTAGTGAAGGGGGAACAAAGTATTTAAATGGACAGTTGAATTTGTCCCCCCGTCACTAACATTGGGTTAAAATCTAAATATGATCTCTTTATGGCCAGTATTAGCCGGAAGAAAAATGATACAGATCAAAAGCTGTTTCAGTGTTCATACGGGCACATAACTGTTGTTTTAAGACAGACTTGAACAAATGTGAACCTGTCCTTTAAACCCAAACACACCTTTCTTATCTGATTTTTTTCCCGCTTGTATGTGTAAAGTACTTGGCAATAAACAGCTTATGATTCTGATTTCTTCAATGTCCAAACAGGCTTAGAGTCAGGAGAAAAATGCTAATGTTAAAGTGTTGGAAATATCATACCTGTATTATCATGACTTGTCTATGCTTAGTGTGTTGTTGTGGTAATCTGTTCACATCCATCTAACAGATAAACAACCTTAAATGGTCCACAACTAAACTAGCTCTTCTGAAGCAACAAAAACACAAGTATTTTAGGAAGGATATGGTGTGAAACACATGGTTTGAGTTAGTATGTTAGCAGGTTTTTATTAAGGTGCACAAACTAACCTTTCAACAACTAGCAGTTCTTCATCAGAGTAACTGTGATGTTACACAGTGCTTTGATGAAGACATGGTGTTTGTTAGTTGTTGCACCTTATTTAAAGCTGAACACCAGACTGCAGACCCTGAATCACTGTCCTGACTGCTGAAGCACTGATTTGAGTTCAGAGTTCACTGATGCAAAAGCTTTGTTTGACCTTTAATTCTAACCTTCCCTTTCAATGAGCATACAAAAAAACTATTAGTGAGTAAATTAGCCAAGATCAACTATCTCAACTAAAAACAACTCTTTCAAATCATAGTTTTAGAAGAGGAGAGAGTAAACGATTAGGGAGTATATGAGATGTCAAAAATGAAAGGCTGGAATGGAGAGGAGGGTGCAATCTCTCCCGAGGGTGGAGAGAGATAGTTTCAGCTCACTAGTTACATATCAGTATGTACAAATCAATGACCTATCATCGCGGAATGCAAAAATGATTTTTTGTGATTTATATATAAATGACTCTCTCCATAAAAATGTGTTTCAATGCACACCAAATTGTTATCACTTTATATATAAATAAATGTAAACAAATCCACACATTTAAAAAAAATGTATTCACAAATATGTTTCTGATGCACAGACAAATATTTATTGTTTTAACTAAATGTGATAATAATCCAAAACGATATGCATTTAAAAGGATTTGAAAATGTAATCAAAACCATATTTGTCTGTGTTTCTTATTTACATTTTTTTGATTTATATACAAACTGTTTTAAACTGAAATTTAACAAATGTCATATATTTGTTGATTTCTATTACATTTAGTTATAGAAAATATATCTCTGTGTGCATCAGAAATATATTCATTAATCATTTATATATAATGATACCATTTTTATGTGCATTGAAATGGGTTTTTCTGGAGAAAATCATTTATATATAAATCACAAAATACACTTGTGAACCCTTCTCTGTGCATTCATTAATATTAGACTGATCTGACACCATAGTGCGTCACTACACTGGTAAAGTAAAGCTGGGCCGACTCCGACTCTGTGGTCATGCCGTCACAGTTTATGAATGAATGCACACGTGACAGCCAGAGTTGCCACATCATCTCCAGTATCATAAAGTCACTGTGATCACTATATAATCAGGATAAGCACTCAGCTGCTAACCGTATTTCACTGTTGTCTATCTGATGTGATATGTCATATTCTTACAGTAAACAAGTTGTGTTACTGTTCCACATGTACTCTCATATTCATGCTTTCCTATCCCATTAAAGTGAATGTAACATTTTTTTTAACAAAGAATTACTGGTATAAGTTTGTGGGACAAGTATTAGCATTTGCATTATGTTGAAGTGTACTCTGCAACTACACTGATCAGAGCAAGTAGTAAAAAGCTGTTTTTATAAATCAAATATGTCAGCTTGTTCATCACATTTAACAAGTATAAAGACTGGTCGTGTGTGATGTTTATGCTTTTGGTCAGAGATAACTAATAGTCAAAGAAGTGGTTTAAGCTCTTATCCTGACCTGTTTAACTTTGATCCTTGTGTGTGAAATTGGCACCTTGTGTCCAACAGTGAAGCCGTTCACAACCGCTATTCTGAGAAAATGTTAAAAACAGCTTTGTGAGGCACAAAGTGCTGTGTGGTTGGTCACTACCGCGATTCAATCTTCACAGCGACTCTCAACTCTTTTCAGTGGAAAGGACGCACTGTTGAGCATTCAGAACTGAACTGAGAACTTAGTGTGGGAGCTAGATTCTACGACTACACTTCAAACTGTGAGGCTACCCTTCTGTCTCTCAAACAGGTACGGAGGAAATGTGTCAAACAAGGTCACACAGGAGCATCTCCTGGTCGCTCACCTTTGAGTTCTTTCCCCCGCTTCTTGCTGACTGCAGGGAGTATGTTCTCTGGACGACCTGCTCGGGCGTGGATGGGGATTTGTCAGAGGAGTGGTCTGAACCCTTCTCCACCATGTTCTCACCCTCCTGGCTCTGTGGTGTGGGAGAGCGCGAGCGTTTACGCAGGACTGGTGAGCAGGCGGGTGTGCTCTTGTTTGAGTTACTGGCAGTGCTGAAAGAGAAAAGACGGAAAGAAGGGGATGAGAAAATATAATCTAGAACAAAATGTTACGATTAAGAAAATAATCTGGTTCGACATAGAAATCACACAAATACTCCTTGAACACGTAAACACCATGCAGGGTGGAGCCATTAGTTTACAGATCAGTGTGGACAGCAGCGCAGCACATACAGCGTTCCCTCATGCTTACATCATTTGAGGCTTAACAGGCTTGAAGCGCCATGTGCTAACCTGGCTAATGACAGCTAAGCTTATACGGGAAACAAACAACAACATCAACAGCGGCGGCGGGGAAAACAAATGTCACCATCATGCATGACTTTAGGATTTTTCTCACCGATGACACACTTCAAAAGCAATAAGGAAATGGAAAAACACAGAGTTTTTACAGTCTTAACACCAACATTTATCTAGCTGTTTATTTATATGAGGCCTTACAAAAATTAAGGATTTAACCGTTTCCATGGCTGCAAAAAATGCCACTCTGGAGGACATGATGAGGATTAATGATCAGAGATACAATGCCAACATTCTTGCTATTAATGTAGGCCTGAAACACATAATGATATTATCTCCATTATCTCCATCTACATGTTGACTTTAACATGGGGATTCGCTTTTTCACATCCACTAACAGCTCTCAGGGCGAGTGGAGGGACTGTTGTCTGCAGACAGGTAGTCCCTTTCCTTCCATCGTACGTTGCTATCAGGTAGCCTCTGTGATCCAGCACTAGACACCCTCTTTTTCTTATACACACAAAAAAACCACACACACACACACACACACGCACACACACGTCAATGGCTCAGCAAGAAGCCTTCTCCTCACAATGACAGAGGCGAACAAAAGGCCCTGAAAGTGATCCGAGTGGCAGTGCGCCCGCCAGGCACGGTTACTTGACATGGCGTTATGCAAGCCATTACGTCACTGCCAGCCAGTGGCTGCTGTTAGTGCCCATGAATTACTGATCTACTGTTACATTTGGGACTGCGGTGCAGCTTAGAGCACTGAATCATAAAGGGCCGGCGTCGCCAGCTCCCGTCTGACTGTCAGGGTCTGCTGTACCAGTAGCTAGTTGATTTTAAAAGAGAAGGACAACAAAGAGCTGTCACATCTGTTTAATGCATGGGGATAGATAATGCTCGTCTGGTGCATTACGGTACCCCTGACATTAATTTATATGATTACCAATGGCTGCTGTTCAGTGGATGATCATTTTGACTGTTCTGTTCATGGTGTACTGACTACTGATTAGTCCCTACTGTACTAATTAGGAGTAAATCTCCCTTTGAAAGACGTTTGTTGTAGAACATCTATTATTTGAAGTAGACATCTACTGCTGCCACAGCTCGGTGAATGGCAGGTGAATGCCAGGTTCCTACTCTGCCTTTATCGTTGTTTTCATCTTTAAATCTCTGGTTTATCAGGTGGTGTGTGTCATCCATCAGGGCATGAAGTCTGAGTACAAATGCCCACTACGTTAAGTAGAAAGCAGAGTACATCTGTATTCAGCATGCATGATCATCTCTCTCTGAGCCAGGAGACTGTCTGTGTTACACACACACACACACACATGAACAAGCAGTACACACCCAAGTTGGTGTAGATGGTGTGTGATAAAATACTAATATCCTACACCTCTCATGTGCTTGACAAATGAACCAGGGTTTCCCCATCAAATTGTTTAGCAGAGGTAACAAGCCACCCAGATTCTGTCGCATCTCGTCTCGCGATCAATCAATCAAATGTTAATGGATGATGTCCTAAACAACATCTACATGGAAGCATTACATATCTGGCGTTTGTTGTGTGAAATACTACCTGGGCCTTTTCCCTCGAAGGTTAATGTTTTATTTCATTAGTGTATTCTTTTTTTCATGATATAAGCAGAGGTGGTCTTTATTTCTGCCGTGGTGGATGCCTGAATCATAAAACACTGCTGGGAAACCCCATGGGCCAATGGCTGTTACCATGGCAACACATTTGATACAGACATGAAACAGTGTTTGAGAGCTGTAAAAATGTCAATTCATGTTTTTTATTGGGCAACAAAATGTGATGTTGCAAAAAGAGTTCATTTGCAAAAACATATAAAGGCCGTTCTTCAAATGAATAAACCAGTTTCATTGATATTTCCTTCAGTGCACAATAAAAAAATGAAAGTGAAACATTTTTGAGATATCTTGTTTGATTGATGTTCCCTTGAGTGCAAAAAATATATAAAGTTAGTAAAACAAAATTAAACAATGACAAATTTTCTTTTCACTGATCTTCGGAAACATGCACTGGACTACTGACTTTACACAGCTGAAGAGGGCACTAGAGTGGGTGTGGTGTGAGTATATTTTGGAAACTTTGAATTTGACCGTACTGATAAGGTGGATTAGTCAGTGACAATAAAGCAGAACAATTTGTCCACTTTGTGTTTGGCTATAATGTGAATGACTTCCCTTCAGTAGGGGTCTGTATGTAGCACAAAGAAAATGAGGGAATCATGGCCACCTCTACATGTCAGGCCTGTTTGTCTGATATCACTGAACCATTTCTTACACTTGGCCACAGTTCTCCTCGGTCAGAGCAACACATTAATAAAACGTATATCTCCTCCGAGGATAATTTTATTATCATATGCTTCGGGCTCCCTATTATTATTGTATATTTGCTTGTGTCCGCTCTGAATATCTTGTTCAAGATCATCAGTTTACTCTTGGGAGCAGCTTTTATCCCTGTTCTCTTCCATCTAGCAGAATGCATTACTAAACGTACACACTGGGGGGGATATTTTGTGCATTTAAAGTGCATTTTCTCAAGTGTAACAAGCACATATAGCATGCCAGTTATAATGGCCAGGACATGCAGCTTTAATAAACACCAGTGCAGAGATCATCTGTTGATTGTTTGTACTGTGTCCGTCTGTCTCCACTCCTCTGAGATAGACAACAGAGGGAGTCAGCATCTACAGGACTGCAGTGCAGAGACATCTTGGCATTGCGAATTGAGGACACATAACAAAATAAATGAAAGATAACACTTGTTCTATAGTTTATACCAATACTTAAAGCTACATTTTTGGTACAAGGTACAATTCTATTCCAACTTTTCATTGAAAGTGTTTCAGAATTGGAATGTAAGGAAGTCATTTTATTAATGAATGAAACCAGGTACATAACCTTCTAACCAGACCATCCTGCACCAGTTGGGTCAAAAAGCTATTTAAAAGTAGACGCTTCTACTTGTGAGCCTGATTGGGAGTTTAATACACATGATGTGGTAAATAAGCTCAAAGCTGATCATCAGTAAGAGTCTGCGTGACGTTGACACCAATTCTCAGTGTCTCAAATCAAGGTAGGAGTACAACTACAACAGATGGAAGTATCAATATTATATCTACTAAAACTATAACGGATACCAGCTTTAAGAAATGAGCCGCAAACGATCTATTTAGAGAATACTGCGTTTGCATTTGAACTCACCTCACATCCATCCTGAGAGCATTTGAACACGCCACCCAACAATGACCCGGTGGTAATGGCGTCATTGACAGAAACATTTGGCAGACAACGGACATAATGGACACACTGTGTTCCCAACGGTCACGTAACTGAATCCCCCACCACTGAAAGTTCTCCTTCAAAGAAATGTAAGAGCACACACACAAACACAACACACACACACACACACACACACACACACACACACACACACACACACACACACACACACACACACACACACACACACACACACACACACACGTACGTTACTCAGTCAAAGATAGCAGATTCAGAAAGTGTATTTTATGTCGTATCCTGGCTTGGGTAATCCTGTCTCAGTTGGCATACACACATTCACACTCCCTCACACACTGTAGGTCGGGGTGGATAGGTGGGGTTGAGGTTTAGTGTGAGGTTAAATTCAAGCCCCATTAAGTCATTAATTACACAACTAAAAGCTAAAAGTACTATTACGTATCCACAAAGGTTTAACCAGAGGCTTTGCCTCTTAGTCAAAAGGGGTCGGGGCTGAACAAAAATATTAGATACATAAAAATAATAGCTAAAATAAGGGTAACAAAAGTTTTTTAAAGGTGGTTGGGTAACAAAGCCCAGACTCAATAAATACAAGAGAAAAAAAAACAAAAAACAGAGAGGATCATCACTCAATACTTCTGTTCAGAAGGAACAGGAGAACCGCCACTTGTTGTTTTGAACAAATGAGGAATTCCCGGATCACCTCGCCTTTTCCAGATACACAGCAGTCAACAATGGGAACACGGATCCATCATCAACATATGAATGACTAAGCCCGATATATATGTCATTCACACAGCTGTTTGCTCTCTGAACCAGAATGGTGGTGTGGATAGAGTGAACATGCAGTTGATGCCGGGCTGCAGAGGAGCAGACAAAAGCGTCCATCACAGATGCCTTGTTAGTGACTGCTTCATGAGACAGAACACGGAGAGTTTGACGGGAAGCAAGGAACCCGTCGGTGCGTTATCTCTGGGCAGTGATGCTCGGGGAGTTACAAGAAAAAAGCACAATGAGTTCTTCAGCTGTAGAATTATGGACACAGCTGTTCTCAGCTCTATTACTTCTACACATATGACACACTAGTCCTTTAGATAACGTGAAGGGAAACCTGCCTGAGGGTGTAACGATAAAAAAAACAACAACAACACACTCTCGTCAACCTAAAAAGGCTTACTGGAACCAAAGCGGTGGAACCAAGCGTCAGTGCTGTGTTCAGCAGCACTCACAGGAGCTTCTTAGTTGCATTGATTAAGTGATCCGAACACGGAGGTCTACATTTACCTTCAAGGATTCACTGCAGCGGGAGAGCTGACATAAAAACAATTTAACAATTAAAAAGGTATATCTTAGAGCACCGCACCACGCATTTTACAAAGCTCAAACAAAGCTAAGCATAGGATGAATATCGCTATAGCAACAGTGAACAGAGAGAGAGGTTTAAATATTCAGAGTGTGCGACTAAATATACCTCGGCAGCTCTGCTGGTTAGAGATGCCCTCTGAGCGGGAAATACAGCAGGGAGGCAAAGTGTCAGACATTACGGCCCATCAGGACGCTTTTGCACTTTTCATGATTGATTCCTGGACTTCTCTGTACTGTACGATCCATAAATCAAATTTATGGATATTAGTATCGTATAAAACCCTTTCTCTAACTGTCTGCAATATCTCTTTTGTTAATTTGTACAGGCAATATGTTTTGCTTAACTGAATTAAGGCCACATTAATTGTTGTTATATCAAATTCTATGAATAATAATGAATACATTGAGAAAGAGAACTTGATATTGCATATTCAGGAATACTAATAAGGCTTTAGTGTATATAGCAGAGGGGAATAAATCAATCTGCTGGAACACAATATAACAGAGGAGCTTCTTGTTACCCAGTGTTGAAATTTAGTAAAATTAAAAACATGATGGTCCACAATGCGGTTATAGATAATAAATCAAAACTTATTTTGATCAATACTAACTTCATCTTGCATTTTAACATCCTACTCAATTATTAAAAGACTAAATTTACAGATTTCGTTCAGCACAGTATGTCATTTGCATCATATATGAGAGGGAATGCTCCCTGAGGCTCAAGCACAGAAGTCATCTGCACTTCAGAGCTCTTCACAGACAGAGAGAGACAGACTTTAAAGTGTCCATCAGACAGGACCCCTACATGTCACTTAAAGTAGGTCAAGTTGTTACATATGGAGTGAAACAAAATAAATGAAAAGAGAAACAAGCATGCTGCTCGCACCACTTTGTTACAGTCTTTTCTTTAAATAAGCTCTAAAGCTCTAAATCCAACCGGCTCAAGCTGTCCGATCGTTCAGCTTCACAATAGAACAGAGTTCCGGGCCTTTCTGAGCGGCCCCGCTTGTTTTCACAGTTTTGCTGACCCTGGAAAATACCCATCTGGCAACGGCCCCTTCAGTTTGAAAAAAAAAAGACCACGAGGAACACCACGCTCACCAGCAACCAGTGCGCATGCACACACAGGAACACATACAGAAACGTGCATTTGAACACGGACGCGAATACGCCCATGTACGGAAAAACTACATTTGGCAACATCACACAGCCAATCTACCAAACACTACGAACTCACCTCCACATTTAAACGCACCCAAGAACTGCCAAGTCATATAAACAAAACCCATCTTACCCCACCCATCCCCTCTCTCTGTTACTAACACACACACACACACACACACACACACACACACACACACACACACACACACACACACACACACACACACACACACACACACACACACGTGTACTTTCATCACAGAGCCCGCCATACCCATGGTGAAAGACACAGTCCCTCAACACCTCGCCGTAGCAGCCCTCCAGGCAGTGGCAGCCCTCGTTGGCCACCGTCACACACTCAAACACCACCATGTCCTGGTAGGCAGCCCCAAGTAATGAGCTGTTCATCCAGCGGATCATCCCGACGACCGCGAGCTGCTCTTTCCTTTCTCTCTCGGTGGATGAAAGGTAGCCGCACAGACAAATGGAGAAAGAGAAGGGGAGAGAAAAAGATGGGAGAGGCAGGCGGGGAGATTTTCTTTAGCAGGCTTAGGGCCACTGATCTTCCCCGGCCAGCTCTGATCTCCTAATAACCAGCTTACATCGCCCTTAACACCACCTGCCAAAGCAGAGGCATTGGCGGTCCAGGCTTTCCTTCTAAATGGTACATGTTGATCTTGCCAAGCAGGGAAACTAATCACTACGCAGGCTCCATGTAGCTCCGTCTGAAAGCAGCCAGGTAAGCAGGCTGTTGTTCCCAGCACTAACCTGGTCGTAGCCATGTAGAGAGCCGCTCCGCAGCGATCAGCCCTTTTCAAATGGAGTCATTCACGCAGCGGGAGCTGTGGATGAGGCATAGGAGGAAGGAGATGGAGGAGGAGGAGGAGGAGGAGGGGGAAAGGAGAGACGAAAGAGGGATGAGGGATATAGGTAAAGAGGGTGAACGAGTTCTGGAGCATGCTGGGAGGATGGGAGGAAAAGGAGGAGGAAGCAGACGCTGCCGATGGGAGATAAAGAGAACGTATTTCCCCGGCAGATGGTGAGAACAGGGGTTTCTCTCTCCGGAGAGCGGGCTCTGTCTTTTTTCCTTCTCTTCCTATCGTTCACTCCTCTCCTCCTTTGTCTAATAGCGGCTGATAGGCTCTCTCTTTCTCTTGCAGCCTGCACTTTTCCATTCGCCCCTTTTTCTTCCTCCGCTCTCCCAGCCGTTGGATCATCAGCGCTACGAGTGCATCCGCTAGTATCCAAGCATGGCTCCTCTCTCCGGTCCCTGTTCACAGAATTTCACGGCTGCAGACTGACGATGGATATCAGGAGATTGGGGGGGAGAGATACGCAAGCGGATAGAAAGAGATAGAGAGAGGGGGGTGAGGGGGTTTGGTGAGGGACGCCAAATGAGTAAAGAGATGGCTTTCACTTTGCATTCCACCTCTACTTGGTGCTGGTGCACTGAGCCTGCTGCTGCCTCAATTATTCATGTGTTTCATGAATGGACGGGCTGACATCACCGCCATTCAGGTCACTTTACATCCGAGGCTCCTTCTGAATCACACAATAAGCTGGAGCAGGGTTTGTGGAAACACATATCATGGTTTCACACAGTTCAACATGCTTTCCTTTGCAAACTAGAAAGCTGTTCATATTTAAGCAGTAACACCTGTGCTTTACTATAACTAGGCGAAATGTCTGCTGTGATAAAGTATATAGATTAAATTGTTAAAAAGTTTTTTGCTTTTTTTGGTATATTTCTATATACAACAAATATATCTATATTCCTAGCCAAATTCCTTGTATATGTAACGTACTTGGCTATAAACCGCTTCTGATTCATCTTTACACATAACGTGTTAATATATGCATATCATTTAAATGCTCAGTATTACCTTTATTGGGGTGATGCAGTAATCCAAAGCCTATAAGGAAGTTGGATGAGGCCTACTTTCAAACTACCAAACAAGTCAATCAGCTCTTGCGAAAAATAATTGTCAGCCACGCACATAAAGGCTTTATCCACATGGCTGCAACTGGGTGCCCAACAAGTGTTTCGGTGCATTACACACTCACTGCTCACTAATCTGTGTTTCCATGTGCAATCAAGAAACACATTTCTTTTAAAAAAATGACTACTACAGTACTATTTACTTCACAGAAACTGTATTACTAAAAAATAAGAAAGGTAACTTTAAGGTGACCCATTCACACGTTCATACATAAAGATGACCACAGTCACCTCTGGATCTCTGTACACAAGCAAACGGAGCCCTGAGCTGTGCTGCTGGAAAGACTTGACCCCGGGGCGGCAGCAGTGCTGGCGGCCTCTGTGGGAGCGCCCAGCGGAGCCGTGCTGTGGAACAAAGGGAGCTGGTCCACTGAGCCGGACCACCGTGTGCCCAGATAAGCCTGCCCAGCCTCGCCGCCGACAACTGACCTACTTAGGGGGACCTCTGCTCGCTTTGTTGTTGCACCCAGTGGACACGCAGATGGTCAAAGTGACCACGCACTCAGAGATGTGCTATGTAATGAACAGCCATGGGCACTTAGCTGTTGATTCACTCATAGTATTCTCTCATGACTGACAGACTTGACAGGCTTGAGTAGTTTCAATTTCCCCCCCCCAATTCATTCTGGTGTAAATGAAAGCAGAACACCCCTCCGAATGTTAAATACTCCAACAAATTTCTCCATCTTTTTTTTTTTTTTGAGAGCAAGGCGTGCTGTTTACAGAGTTGTCATGGGAACATCAAAATGTGGCGACGCCTGGCTGGGTCGGAAATGTCTGTCAGACTGACTGTGTCTCGGCCGTGCAGTTGCCATGGCAGCCAGTCAAGCCATTCATGTGCACGGCTACTTGAAGTGTTCCCAACTAGAGGGGAAAAAAGAGAGAGCTGTAGGAGGGGGTGTGTGTGTTTGTGTGTCTGTGTGAGTAAGGGGCTGATGCTGCAGCATAAAGCATTAACACACACCATTAGTTATCTACAAAGGCCCGGAGTTTAAGTGCACTTTGCTGTGAACATGTTCAGAGTGAAAGGAGCGATCGGTCGGTCCCTGACAGCTGATATCTCCACTTCACTCAGGAAGATAGTTCAAAAGATCAGGACACAAACTTTTCAGTATAACACAAAAACAATCAAATACAAAGTGAAACCACTGTATGTCATTACATTTCCTAAAACTATTTAAATCCAATCCCACGAGCATAACTTCGGAATTTAGTCCAGGCTTAATTAAGCTGCCTAATTATCCTCAATGTGTGGCAACCTAACATAGGCCTGCTATCATTTTTGGGTTCTCATTGAAGCTGTGACCTACTGTACCTCTGGGTCCAAGAACCTGTTTTAAAAGCAGCTATAATTAAACACCACTGATTTAAATTCAAGAGCACTACTCGGCCCAGTGAGGTAATTCAAGGACTCAAGTGGAGATGTCGGAGAGGGGCAGGAGGGAATAGGAAGCTGGCAACAGGATTAAGGCCCTGTGGGACACGGTGTCCCGGTGGGACGGACACAGCCGCTGCCATCTGCAGGGGGATACATAGGTGGAAGGAAAACAGGCCGGGGGGGGGGGGGAAAGAGCGGTAGACAGAGAGAAGGTGAGGGATGGGGAGAAAGAGAGTGAGTGTATGTGATCTTCCTGTGATGGTAACAAGTTGAGGTGAGGAGGTGTTTACCTGAATATAATATATATTTTTGTTGTAACATTTGTCGCACCAAGAAATGTTGTCATGAGACTTGGTCATAAATTCTTTGGGTTTCTTTCTTACTAGTGCAGTTACCGTTCAAAACGTGCCTGTTTGGAAAGAGTCGATTGGTCGAATATCATCTCAAGAAACGGTCATCCAAACAACTCCACACTCATAACTGCGCTCTCTTAAGGACAGACATACAAACAGACCCTCCTTCCATTTAAGTAAGATATATGTTGTTGAAAGAACATATTGAATTCCTGCGCACCATCAGCACAGCGTTTATTAGAGGCAACCTATCCTGTAATATATTCTAGAGTGAATTTCAAACCGTTTAGCATCTTAACAAAACCCTGTAGTTCCTAAATATAGGTATACTTTTACCTAAAATGCATAAATTAATGACTGACCCACCTTCTCTGGACTCAAGATCAGACATTTGTTCTTTCTGTAATCTCTGATATTACTAGTCTCGACCGGAAAATATGTCACAGAGGACGCTCTATGCATCACTACCACATCAGATCATTGTAGACCTTTCCTTGTGTCCATGTGTGAGATATACAGTAACAGTTTCATAAGAAGTTTTATCTTCAAGTCTCTGTATGGGTTTGATTTGTGCATCTATTATCCTTTTGTGTCACTACGTAACGCAGTGCTGAGAATGTGCAGGAAGTCAACCTTTTCTTTTATATAACTTAAATTTCATGTCTACCAGGTGCGCATTACATAACGCTTAGATTTACGTCTACTATACAAACATTTTTTTTAAGTGAACTGGTGAATTTTTACTATTTTGTAACATTATACAGACAAAAACATTGTTGATTAATCAAATCTGCAGATAAATCATTAATGAGAATAATTTTGAGTTTCAGCCCTATTAAAAAAAAAAGATAGAAATTGACTTCAGTTCTCATTAGCAGTTATTTTTTAGCAATTAAAAGGGAAAAGTTAATTCCCAAATGTTAGGATGTCACCTATCACATTTCATGGTCTGTGTAAGTGTGGAGAAACACAGCGAGCCTTCAGGTAAATAAGGTTAAGTATGGATTACTCCAGTGTTGTGGGCAGATAGCGAATAAAAAAACCAACTAATAAATTATATGAAAACAGTTACTTCTATGTACACATAAACACATGCCAGTTTATAAGACAGGAGAGGGGGAAGCAGGTTCTGATTGTGCTTTTTAAAAAGCTTAACTGAAAATGACCTTATTTTTTGGACATGTTATATTTGAGAAACCATTGTATGAAATGCAAACGTGAAGCCTTTTCATCAGACATCCATCAAGGAGGGATACACATGACTTGTATGTGTAATGCACGGCACTACTGATATTTAAAATGTAACCTGGAAGCAAATGCACATGTCTGTCTTTTTTTAAATAAATACATCACATTTTAAAATGACTCTAAGAGTAATGCAACCAATCTCCCTAGTCCTTGTTAATGCTAACACTTAATACCAATCTAGACACAAATCCTTTCTCATTAAGTTCTATGCAAGTAACTCTATTTCCTTCTGTGACTTAATCAATCATTGCAACCCAATCAATGCATCATCAATCATATCCCCTCACAGCCCAAATATAGAAAAACAAGCCTGTTGTATTGGGAGCAGGCAGAAGAGTGTGGCGGGGAATAGAGCATAATCAGCGATGAGAAATGGCCTGTGGGAAGGATGCAGTATAAAAAAAAGGGGGAAAAGGGAGAGAGAGTGTGTGAGTTAATAAGCTGTGGCCAGGAGGGAAACAATTCTGCGGTTTCTCTTCATTCCAGGGCCCCTGCTGTGAACTGGGAAGTCCACTGTGGTCCGGTCTGATGGTGCAGTGCTTTATCTGTGAGGCTGCTGCTGGTTCCAGGCCTCCCAGTACATTCCTAACAAACTCTTAGCTGTGGACATGAACGTTTTCAAAGCATAGTTTTGCTGAAGCGAAGGGGGTTTAATCATCACTTCTGATTACCATTTTAAATCTAGACGACCAGCTGATCGACCAGCAGCTCACCTGCAGTTAATGCACAGGAGCCTCTCCCTCTCTAATACTTCACATATTGAAATGAATCCTCTTGGTGCAGAGGCCTGGGAGCTACAATTTTCAAGTCAGTTTAAAATAGCCCAGAGAGACATTAGTGGCTCGGCACTGGAGACTCGGTTTGCACGTGCGTTTGAGAGGATCTGAGGCATCCGCGCATCTGTTGGTGGATGTTGCAAGTTTTTCCAAAAGTCTTTGAAGTTCTGTTTGTCTGCATGGCAGCACGCATGAGCTAAAAGCTGCAGTCTCAAGGGGATATAAAAAAGCAGAAATCACGGATTGAAGACTTCCCCACGGAGCTCTGACCGTGACATTAAGCAGAAGAAAACACTACAGTCTCCCGCTCTGATTGGCAACGATCAATACGATAAAAGGAGCTTGAACAATTGACCAGACGAGTGTAAAGGATACACACGGGCTTTTATGCATGCTAGTCTGCACTCAAAGTCTGCCCGACTGTCAAGCGGCAACAACAGGCTTGTCCACGGTGCCACGTGCAGAGAGTAAGCTCCGGCTCAGGCTCGCTCTCTGTGCCTCGCTTGTTGCTACAGCTGCTGCTGTTGGCTGTGTGTGCACATCTGTGTGCAGATTTAAGTCACACCAAATGTCGTATCGAGAGCAAACATCCCCACATCGGGGCCACGGCCAAATCCTGAGCAATCTCACACTCGCACGCAGGCATGTACATAAACACATGGTCTCTCTCTCTCTCTCTTTTCTTATCTCTACCTTATCTTCAGACAAGTTAGTAATGCTGCAAAAATATATCCCCCCCCACCTTGGCTCTCAATCCCAGCATGCACTGTGACAGACATACACCCAACAGGGCAGCCTGGTTTCAGGTCTGAAAACTCTTTGACACTCGTTTTCCCTTGACATCGACTTTCAGGACGATCACGATAATCTTTACTATGACCAATATTTCTTTTACACTCCCATCGTTTCCATCAGATCACAATCATCATCCCAACTATTCCATCTTGCTTTCTTTTCATGCAATTCCAGTACATGTAAAGATAACTTTGGAGTCATATGCCTCAAAAACACAATCAATATAACAGCAAAGAGAGAAAATCTTGAAATAAAACCTCACTGTTAATGCAAATCCTGACATTGGCCACTTCATTCAGCCTGTCATGGCATTAAAAAGGCTTCATTATATTCATTTTTATGGTATCTTGTAAGCAGTCTAAGCATTTTTTTCATGCACGACACAATAATCAGAGCGTCATCCTAATATTAAGGTATCTCATTTGCCAGCAGCCAATAAAAATGTTACGAACAAATACTTTGGCTCCAATAAATACCCATTGAGAGTGTACAAGAACCACTGTATAGTTCCATCAAGTACCTGGAGAGCGCCACATCGATAACACTACAGATAAATCACTGCATCCAGTGTAGATAAATAAGCTGCCTTATCTGGTGGCAGCTACTGGTTTATAACACAGGACTACAAATGCACTGATTGAAGTATTGACTGATGGGATGACCTCTAGGTCACACCGTTTTGCCTACGAGGCAGATTGTCCTTGGGAGAATAGAATGCTGCTCTAATAGACACACAAAAAAACTGAGTGATCGCACTTCAGCTGGATCCTCTCATTGATACATTTATGAGGGGAACTGATACCCATCACTATCACTTCTTCCTTCATTGATTTTTTTCCCCCTTCAAGGTGTACTGAAACACAGCTGAAATAAAGCGTCATTCTTTTAAAAACTCCCTTTAAAAAAATAAATAAAACTTCCTTTTAAAAAACACATTCTTGATTAAAAGGTAAAAAGCATATAATAACATGTTGTGGGGATGCATCCTAACAGATACAGTATAACTTTATACATATGTGCTGTTATATACCATGACAACATGATATACATGACAACATGGCATACACACTGTACCCAGCTAGCGAGCCAGACAGGTCATCCACATGTATAAGAGACTATGGGATGCTAACAGATGGCTGTTCAGTGGTAAAGTAACCTTTGTGTTTGTGCTGCAAAAGGATTAGGTGAGCTAACACACACACACACACACACACACACACACACACGCACACACACACACACACACACACACACACACACACACACACACACACACACGCACACACAATCAAACATACAGGAACACACATGCAGTATGCACTCAATCTGATTAATCTTATGGAGCCCTGAGAGGAAAATGTTCAAAGCTAAAGTCGACACAGTCTACAGTAAAAAAAAAAACGTCAGGAGAATCAAGTAATAGATTTGAGAGGTATAAAAAAAAAAAGGAGAGCAGAGAGGAGAGAGGGATGTAAATGATAGAAGGACACAGACAAAAATAGAGAGAGTGGAAAAGAGAGAGAGAGAAAAGAAGCGGTCCTACAGGGAAAAGAAGAGATCCTCATGAAAGTGAGAAGGAAGGAAGCGGGACGCACGTTGCCGAAACTGCTCCCCCTCTGGTTTTTTTTTCCTCCTGCAGTGCTCTGTAATTCGTCTCTAAAAATATCAGGCAAGAGGAGGAGGAGGAGGAGGAGGAGCATAAACAAACACAGGGGGGGGGAGAGGAGAGGAGAGGAGAGGAGAGGATGGAAGGAGGGACGATGAAAAAGTGCACACACTGTGGCGAAACAGGTTAAAAAAGGAAAGTGAGAGCAAGGGGGGGGGGGGGGCACCTGGATGTGGATCTGTTTGTCCATGTGAGATAGATACCGAGGGGAACGGGGAGAACGGGGCGAGGAGGACAGCGAGGGGAGGTAAAAAGCAGGGGGGGAAAAGACGGAGGGGAGCATGTGCCTGCTCTTTCCCAGGCAGCCACGTGAGAGCCTCTCCTCAGCTGCTCTGCTCACACTGAGAGCCGCCAGAGGGGAGCAGAGCAGGGTCGCCACAGCAAGACAAAAAACCAATAAAAAAAAACCCCACAATATCCCACACTGGATACACACACTGTGGTCACAGCTTAGTGGCGTCCTAAACTTCCCCGGTATTACTTAACTGCTACATTCCCTGCAGATTTACATAACCATGTAGAAATGCACCGGCGGGGATGGACAGACAAAACATGATTAAATCTAATGTGCCCTCTTTAAGAAGCACAGATATTTAACAGTGCAACCAGCCTTGTCAACGTGTTGACATATGACAATACAGCCACATAACATCAGAGAATGGTCGCAGACATCCAGCACCTGGCCGGGTTGTGCTTTGCATACACGACAGCTGCTATATAAAAGCTATACAGACAAAAAACCCCACAAAAAACAGCAATCGCAACACAAAGAGGAGAATGTCCGCTCTGTGTTCAGCCTTACCAGGCGAGCTTGAAGCCTTTCATTAGTACAGCGAGGAGTGTCTGACGTCCATAGCGTGTTGTGGGCACTGGGCTGCCCGTTCACACCGCCGCATGCTGACTGACAGCCTGCCAAAGCCTCACCTCCCATACACAGAGCACAGAGATGCACGGAGAGGGACGAGTGGATGCAGGGACGGACGGATGGATGGTTGGGGCACCACAAGTCCGGAAAGGATGATCCTCAGCTTTGCCCACCTTTCCGCTACATTCCGTCGCTTGTGCCGAGGTGCCGCAGTGCCGAGCACTTGTGCCAGAAATTCTACACCTCCCTGAGGTTCTTCAGTTCTCCCAAAAGAGAAGGAGGTGACCTGCACCGCAGTGCTCAATGCACAACCGTAGCACGCAGCAGATGGGCTGATGGGTCTGATGGGCTAGCAACTGCAGATAAAAGCCAACATGGCCGGTCGCTCTCCCCTTTTTTTCTATCTGTGTGTCTTCTCTATCATGCCCCCTCTCACACGCCGTCCCCCTCACAGCGTCCGCCGCTCGCTCGCTCAAACTCTCTCCGTCTCTCCCTCGGTCTCCGCTGCGGATGAAAGCTGCACTTGCTGTGCTCGCAGTGAGCAGGCGCAGGCTCTCTACCCTCCCCCCTCCGTCCCTCCTGTTCTCTCTGTTCTCCTCCCTAGATGGCTCCCTTTCTCTATTACTCTCCAAGATAAAAAAAAACAAACCTTGCCGGCCCAGTGTGGAGGATTCAAGCAGGATCCCCCCCCCCCCCCCCTGGTCAGTGACCCCCACCTCCACCTCCACCCTACATGCTATGTATGAAAAGGGTATTAAGAGGGGGGTGGGGGTGGGGGGGGAGGCTGCTGCCATTCTCTCCTGTTGCATTGGACTCCAGCTCTGATCAGTGTCAGCAGCTAACCCTGTTAATCTCTTAATGCATTGAGAGCACCGGGGTACTCCCCGTGTTTATAGCCTGTGCGCTGCGTACGTGCTCTGCATGCATGATGAATCAGAGGGACATCACGGTGACTCAGCTCGCTTAGTTGACTGCTGCATGTTTTATAACTGCAATAACCTAAAATCGCCTTCATTCGTCTCATTGACGGACACAGCGGGCCTGTCAAGCTCAAGTGTGGTGTCTTTCATTTCTTTGCTTTTCAAAAACCCAGAACACAGGAGCAAAAGTGTTGGGAAGGGATTCACATGTGTGCTTGGGGAGTGGTGTGTTAGCATGCCCAGCTAACTAGTTTACAGGCAGTAGTACACGTACGTGTTAATTCCAAGCTGACTACGTTATTTAGTGGAGTTACAGGTTATGTAACATACCTGATCTACTCTGTGGAAGAAATACAAGTAGCAACTGCAACTCTGTAGCTTTGGTTTGAGAGAGTTTACACTCAAATCAAGCCAAACCTGACTTACACAGTGGTACGTTTTCCTAACTTTTTACCTTCAGCCTCAATTCTTTTGCATCATATCAAACAGTTTTCAACCAACTCATGGACTTCTAGCTTTAGAAGTAGCCTATGCAAGCCAGCTACAGCTGATAACATCAATGGTGTCAGTTGTCATGTCAGTTGAAAAAGTCTGAGGCTAGAAATGAGGGGAACACTTTTCTTTACTTCTGTGTTAAATTAAAGACCCCTCGTTCAATAAGCCACTTTTCATTCTGAGTGGTGAATCTGCAATGCTTATTGTTGTCGAGAACGGACAGCTTGTCAGTTGCTTTAAAAATATTCCAATTTCCAAAAATACTTCTAACAAGGTGGAACAATAATCAATAAAACACCATGTACAATCATCTTAACTATATTTGTGTTGGATGAACCTTTTACGGTACTGCAGTCCACTGACTGGCTGTAGAAGCAGTTACCTAAAGGAGGGTAAAGCTGTAAATCTAATCCAATACCTTCCTCTGCCTCCGACTGGCTAGTTCTCATTGGCTTTGTTGGTTAGGTTTAGGATTAGGGAGTGAGATTGGTAAGGGTGTGTGTAAGTAGTGATGGGTGGACCGGCTCTAATGTCATCCAAATCTGCCTGGAGGCATAAATCATCCACATGCTACCTATCCAAATGAAATATTTTCTTCTACATAGAGACCTGCATCTGCATGGTAATGTCCGTTCCTCTCTTCCACTCCCAGTAGGCTATTTGTTTTTAAAGTATGCATTGTAGTGACGTACGAGTCTTTTCTTTTACGATTCACTTTAATAATTAAAGAGGCTGCTTTCAGTAATTGTAAACACTCTGTGCGAGCAGTAATGTCACGGCAGCAAATATCGTGGGACATTTAAGCAGCAAAATTAACTGGGGTCATAAACTTGACGGAGGAAAGAGAACTAAACGTTTAGCTTCGGAAATAAATAAGAAAGTTACGCTGCTGTTCTTGTGCAGAAATGGGTTCAGCATCTCTACTCTCAGCGAAAAAGAAAGTTCAACACTACACATTATCTGGCTTCACTAACCCTTAGAAACCGTTAAGCTGTCCTAACACAGGTGGTTATTGAATCTATAATTCAACAGAGGGTTTCTCAATCTTTCCATGAACGTGTTCACATAAAAAGGGGCGGTCTTTGCAGCATACGACCAATCACAAATAAGGACATGCATTGACAGGAGGAACGTGTTTCTTTGGGTTTTGAGTTCAAATAACACCTCTTTCTCCAGAATCACAGACTCAGCCACCTCAGGCCACAGGGGTCAGAGAGCAATCGAGCGTTCACTTTAACAGAAGCTGATCAAACGAAATGACCACAGGCACTGGGTCAGGGTGCAGCACATTCTTCCTGTTTAATCCTTTTATAGGCCTGCACATTACAAATTGCACCTCATTAGGATCTCTAATACTATGGCTGAGGCAAACCGTTCTCCACCATTAGAGCGTGTGCACGACTGGCTTGGAGGCAAACAGATAATGGCATGCTGATGATGCTGATGGCTGCAGTTGGGCTCTTGGTCTGGGAGGACACACGTTCCCATCACAGAGAGTGGGTTCCGTTCGGGACATGCTTCAGAACCGAGATCAGTAAACAGCTCTGAGTCGAGGCTTAGCTTTGGCGATGTGTACTGTGAAAGGCCCTTGTGTATAACAGCCACTTTCGAGAGACCTTTGACCATGGGCCGTTTCTCAATATGTGAACTTCTCTGTACTTGTGTCCTCCTGAACTTGTGAAACGTCATCTAGCGCGGCCCAAGTACTGTTCCAATACACAAGTTCGCATCCAGCCAAGTACGGTCCAGATACCCGGATGTGTCCTTGCTCCGCCCATTATATCGGGGATGCATCGGAGTAGACTTGTGTGGACTTTGGACAGCCAAGTATCCCAGAATGCATTTCACCAGCAAACAAGAGATGACAGTGGCGGAGACGGCTCACAACTGTCAGTTATCATTGTCTAAATGCTGCTGTTGTTGTGTAACGGAATTTAGTTTTAACATTTTTTTAAGTGAGAATGTAGTTGTTAAGACTTAAAATATGCGGTCAATTTATCATGATAGAGCCTGTTTGAAAAAAGCGCCGACGTTTGTCGGAGATATGAGAGGACCAGAGAGGAGACCGGGCGGTGATGCTCATGTAGCCCGCTGACAGCAGCCTTATCTCGGCAAGGCCTCTCCAGATGTGCCGCTGGCTCCGGTGTCTCTGTGGTTGTGGTTGCAGATGTAACATAAAATATACACATATTAATATTTGAATATTTTCTAAATGAAAACGAAAAAAGGCAGGGTTGTTTTATATCATATTTCGTTTTATTGTCAATATATATGACTGAAGATAACCGGAGTAGGCGGGACCGACGAGCTGAGTTGGTGACGTCGTGACGTTGGTGACGTCATCAAGTTCGCTGCTGTTCCAATTGCAAAATGACCGTACTGCGTCCTCCCATCCTCGGGAATTTGTACTCCCGAGTCGAACTATCCAAGTATGAACTTGCAAGTTTGCAAGTCCATACTTGACCATACTTGGTATTGAGAAACGGCCATGGTCTAAAGCGTGCCAGGAAGATGAACACCTGTTGTACTGTTGAACTTTTTCCAAAATATAACAAATCAAAACTCCTTGTCGAGCAGCACGGCAGAGGAGAGACTGAAAAGGCTGATATTCATATCTTCTGAGAGCATCAGAGCCCCAACCTTTTATTATATATATTGAGGACATTTCGTATGAGACACTGAGTCCAAGTTAATGGGACTTTTTCAATGGGATTTGGGGTTTCTGTCAGTGGACAGAGGGACTACTCAAAACAAAAGCATTAAGTAGCACAGATTCATGGAAACATACCAGTTATAAAATAGTAATAAAACATATTTTTTTAATCAAAACTTTTTGAATGTGTCTTATTTGGCATTGGTCAATTATTCCGAAGTTAATACAACACAATGTCTCTGCCTTTTTTCTTCCCTTTTGCATATTTGCACATGTGTATCTCGGGCTGTAGAGGGCTCCATAAAACCCTCAATAATTAGCTATCAATTGATGACTTTTAGAAGCGCCTCTATATTATATATTTTACTCTAAAAAACACTCAGAGGGAAGAGGATCAGTGAATGAGTCTTTCCTTCTGCACCATCGGGGAGGAAAAAGCAGTCAGGGTGACATGCTCTCTGTGTATTATAAGCCAGCATTGTTTCTCCCCATTGCAAATGTGGTAAGACTACAGGGGAGAGGAAAATTGGGGAGAGGAAAAGAAGCAAAGATATGAGAGCTCTAATCCCTGCCCAGGTAAAGTAGTGAGTGATGCAGCCTGAGCTTCAGTCAAGCAAGAGGACAGTAAGTCATCTCACACAGAGTCCATCTGGTGCACACCTTGTCATGGTCTGCTAACAATGTCGCAGAAAAAAAAAAACCCCCAGCCAGAAACAATACCTGCAGTCATGGTGCACCTTACTAATGCAAGTATAAATTGATTGCCGGGGACACAGAGTTCAGACGCAGAGTTCAGGCAGTTATGATGTCACCTGATTTCTCTAACGGACGAGCAGTTCATCTCGACCGAGCTTCCTCTGCTAATGTGTCTGATGCACTGAGGAGCATGCATTGTTAATATCCATCCCTATGACTTCATAATAAAAAATGTAACAAAGCAGCCAGAGGGGTCATCGTGACATTACATTAATTCTGCATCCCCCCCCAAAAAATACTGTTACACTATAGAGTGTTTTCTTCTGCTGTGGCTGTATCTATCAAAAACAATTATTGAAAAATAATTGTGTGATGGTAGACGTTAGCCTGTTATGTCCAATAATGCAATCAGGAGGGTGTTTAGCTCAGCTTTAACACACAGAGGCTGGCTACTCATTACATTTTGATTAGTCAATTTAAGTCAACCCATCAGGAAGAGGATGTCAGCATAACGCAGATAATACCATGCCTGATTATTGAAAGATGGATTTTATACATCAGGCCGTACTTTGGGATCCATTCGAGTGTTTTTGGGGCCTTTGTAGCCTGTCCTGCTTTATTTTCTGTCATCTTCCTTGCTGTGTGTGATATTGCAGTTTGACTCATGGTTAACTCACTGTCCAGCCTGCTGAGGAGAAACGGCTACAGAGTGGTGCTGAATGGACAGCTCCTCTAGAGAAGAGTCAACCACTGAATCAGAGATGTGTTCCTCTCACTGCTGCCCCCTGCTGACCAGACAACATCTGAGTTCTGATAGAGTTAAAAAAAAAACAAAAACCTGTCATGATCAAATAATAAGAAAGGTTTCCTCCACTGGCATCAGGCAAACACAGGAATTGATTTAGTTTTATGTAAAAGCAAATTGATTTAAACTAAATGTTCCTGCTACATGTTTAATGTTCCCTTTATAGGAAGGTTTCTAAAAGAAATGCAAAGAATTGAGGCTCTAACTCAGATTGAATGGACTGAGTTACGCCTTTACGGATAGTAGTCATTAACTATTAGTGAGTAAACAGTTGTCATTGGATTTCTGCATTAGCTTCTTTTTTAACATTCCTTGAATCCTAATCTGGCACACAGATTTTTAATTTAACTCTAAGAATAGCATTGGCAGATAATCTGGATTAATCCCTCTACACTGCTTTATGGGATTGGATGGCGGGGTGAGTTTGACTCCCCCCGTTTGCCTGGTGGGCGTTCCTTTCCCTTTAACACACTATGGATTACGCTTGCACTGCTTTCCTACTCATGTTGCACAACCCCTCCCCCCCTCCCATAGATTGATCTCTACTATCTGATCGGAGAGGGAAATGGGTGACCACGTGACTGGATGGCTTTTTGTTTATGTTGAACTGTTGAACATGTTGGTCAATCTGAGCGCTCTAGGCCACAGTGTGGAGACAGAGAGCAGAAATGCTTTCACAGCATGCAAACACTGGCATATACAGTATACACATGTGCGACTATAAATACTATTCATCGAAAAGATCAGATAAAGAATTATTCTAGCATGGAAAATATGGTGCAAAACTGAAGCAAAAAAGAAATAGAATGAGACATAAATCTATTTATTTCTATCCAATTTTCATTTTACCGAATACGTAAAGTAACAATGGAAATCAGACTACAGGGAGAACATGTTTTTTTATGGTTGTGAATGAGAAGGAGGTGGGGATTAAAGACAGACAGCGTAGTAGTACAGGTTTACATGATGGATCAACAAGATAAGAATAAGGTTAAACAGATGCAAACATGGGACAGCAATGCACAACAGAAACCGGCTCAGTAGGAAGCACGAGTAAATGTAATATGATGCAGAAAACACAGCAGCAGCAGCAGCAGCAGCAGACATCCCTCTGAGGACAGAACAGACACTTTGCAGACAGCCATCATTGACAGAAACATAAAAGCACAGGGAGGGAGAGTGAGAGACACGACGACGGCAGTGATGATGAATGACAGAATATGTTCGATTGAAAAAAAGAAAAAAGAGCAACACGGCGATTGATGGATATCATGCTTCAATATCAGGTCGACCCCAAAAAGTGATAAAGTGAAATACAGATGGCCTTCTGCGCCGCTGTCACGTGCCCCATGAATAAAAGAACAAAGCACGGCACATGCTGACATTAAAGCACTCATTTAAAAAAGCCTTCCATTTCCTGTTTCTGCTGCAGCAAGCAGGATGAAAATAGGCCGAGGTTTCTTTTTCAACACACACACACACACACACACACACACACACACACACACACACACACACACACACACACACACACACACACACACACACACACACACACACACACACACACACACACACACACAATTACCAAACAAAGCGGAAAAAGGGAGAGGAGAAGAGGTGGTGGAAAATGGAGTTTGGGATTATCTCTATTAAACTAAACAATAGGTTTAGGTTTAAGAGAGAATAGACCCCACTGATGAAGATAAAGTCGGCGAGTAACTCCGCCCACCCCTATGCATAGGGATGCACCAAAATGAAATGTCCCAGAATCTACCATATAGACGGATCTGGTTGACCAGATGTTACCAAACAACCAATCTTTTCTTAATAACCTTTATAATAAAATTCTGTAATTCCACCTTTATTAAGTTGCATCCAGCTACAGCACCACCTGACTTTTTTTTAAAACTCATACTCAGCCAACTGCTATTCTTCTATCACTTAGACTGCATTTATTACCCTGATCTGCTCTGTTCATTTGATGCAGTAGGCTACTATCACTACACAAATATGAACTCATAGGTTCGGCTTCAAGTTACTTTAAAGGAGCAGTGTGTAGGATTTAGTGCCATCTAGCGGTGAGGTTACAGAATGCAACAAACGGAACGCTCCTCCACCCACAGCTCCCTTTCCAAGTGTGTCAGAGAATTAAAGTGGCCTTCAGGTAACGTGAAACAGTGTTAAGGCCCTCTCAAGACCCTCTCCCTATATAAATGGCTCAGTCTAAACTAATAAAAACACAAAGATTCTTCATTTCAGGTGACTGAATATTATAATCAATGCATATAGATCAACCTTAATCCTTCACATTGTACCTTTAAACATATACAAATGAGCCCAAGCAGTCCGATACAGTGAGGAAAAAAAAAAGAGTGCTTGTATTGGATCTGAATAAGCCGATACCCAAAGAGAAAAAAAAGGTCAGATTGGTGCGTCACTGGCTATAGACAAGTAACACCAGTTGCTGTTTCCCAAGTACTGCTGAAAAAGTATGCAGCCCAAAAACTGACCAAATCTGGGAAAAAGATTATCGAACGAGTAAATCAATAAATGAAACTGTTACAGCAACATAATTAAAGCAACAGGTCTTTAATATTTATTAGACTATTTATATGTCATTAAAGAACCTTATAAATATGAAAAACATTCTACACTAACAAGAACCCAGTCACTGTTTGTGTAATCAGTGCGCAAATGACAAATTCAGATTCACCAGAAGTTGAGCAATATTCATAAATTGATCTCTATTGGCAACCGACAAGAAGACACAAAACATCTTTGCATATATTTCTTCAGCCTCAACTGTAGCCGTAGCTATTATGCAGCACATCAATGACTCACCACATCCATAACCCTGAGCTCCTCAAACACACAGTCGCTCTGTTCAGAAAGATGATGTCACGACACAGAGAGATCGGGTTCTGCTGATCTCCCCAGATCTAGTCCACGTCCAGTAGTGGACGGTATACATTTTAGGTGCTACTGTATCACTGCACTGCTGACACTCTAGGGACAGAAATGTCAGAGTCACTTGGGGGAAGCTCTTTAACCCCTGTAAATATTAAAAATACATTTGGTCTTTTTAGTCATATTTTCAAATTAAATTAAATGAAACATAAATTCAAATTTGAAGAAAAAAAGAAAAAGAATTGGCACAAACCTTCTTAACATTAAATTGGGGGGCCTTCAGGAGATTCCTTTTC
This sequence comes from Anoplopoma fimbria, assembly GCF_027596085.1. Lineage (NCBI taxonomy): Eukaryota > Metazoa > Chordata > Actinopteri > Perciformes > Anoplopomatidae > Anoplopoma > Anoplopoma fimbria. Next base: position 7,978,107 of record NC_072449.1, on the reverse strand, counting down.
ATCTACACCCATTCCTCAATGTTCCTAATTACATAACCACATAACGCCAGCTAGGTCGTCACACAATTATGAAATAGCTCCACATGACCTCATAATCAGTGAGCGTGAGATACTGTGGTGTTGGAAGCCAACGTGGCCAGACGTGCTGTCGCTGAGGGCTTGTTCACTGTTGGTAAAACTCAAACACAAACCACCGCGGGTGAAAGAATAACCCCATCTGTGTCCTCATGCGCCGTCCTCACAGAAACCTTTGTCTAACCTTTATTTAAACAGGCAAGTTGATTTTAAAAAGCACAGCAGCTGCATGGATGACACGGTCTAAATTAAGTCCATGTTCATTCTGTATCAGCCCAACTTTTCTGACACTGACATGCACTCACTTATGAGCTCTGGAGCAAAGACAAATGCTTGAAGGCAAAGCTTGAAGGAAAGCTATTTATATATTAAAGGACTCTGCTTGTAGAGTCTTGATGGGATAAGGGATTGGGGTGGAGAGATATTGACTGACCAACTCCCAGACAATCCTTCCATCTAGTCATTCAGGGCTGTTGCCACAGAGATGACCCTGCCATCGCTGAAGCCTGCCTGCAGCTTCAGGGCCACATGTGGACCTTGCCTGATGTTTTTAGTCAGAAAATAGAGACACGGAAAACACAATGCTAAGAGACGCACTCACACACACACACGCACACACACTGACTTTACATTTGCTAACCACTGCTATGCCGTTATCACCCAAACGGCCTTCAAGGACGACACTTGAGCTATTTCGAGCTTCACGAATGATCAACGTCACTCATGGCGACAGAGCAACAATCACCCAGCAAGGCCTCAGCCTTACAAAACACCTCAGCTTTTGCAGGGATTAAATCTGCACAGCTAATGTCATGAATCACAATCAAGACCCACTGCTTCTTTCCGCATCAAGCCCTCGCTGTGGATGGAAACCTGAAACCCCGGATAACATCAACAAGGGGAAATATAGCAGAGAGGGAAAATGTTCTCTAATGTCCGGCGATAAAAGCAAACCGTAGGTCAGTCTTACATAACTCCTAAATCCAAAAGATATTATTTAAGTGTATGATATTTACCAACCTGGCACTAACGGGACACAAATGCACACCTTTGGAACATTATTTCTGCCTTTTGATCTTTTTTTTCCTCACTAGAGCTTTTGTACCTGATAGCATGGTCGGTGACTAAAATGCAGTGGGATTGGTTGATTGATTTTCCGTCACTAAGATTTAAAAGGATCCATAAATCTCTGAACTGGACACTACTCAGAATCCACCATCACTACCTCACGTGCCTTCGAGCAAAAAAATTGTTTCTAAAAGATTTATATATTTTATGGATTCCTTGTAGGAAATGAAGCAATCTATTCATTCTCATTGAAACCAGTCATGTTTGTCAGAGGAAAGCAAAAGTTAAAATGAAAACATGTCGAAATGTGAGCATGTGTTTTTATCATTTGCACCATTTCCAGCCACACACCGTACTTTTCTTAGCCATGGTTTACACCCACTCACAGTTCCCTCTTACTGTCCAACCAAAACAATTTTCATCCTGCCTTAACCAGCTGACATTATTTATGCATATACAAAATGATTTATTTCCATTAAACTAAATTTGTTTTGTGGTGGTACTAGCACATTATTAATACACAAATTAACACATGTAACTCAATGATGTCTAAAAATACAATTACTGTAAATGAAATGCCTTTATGTATGTCACTCACCTGTACTTTGAAAACATAAGCACACTCCATAAAACTCTAAAACATGTAGAACTGTTTCTATACTCATATTTGATATTGAGAAAATCATTTTGAAAGTGCATCTTTACAACAGTTCTCATAAACTGGACAACCAAGTAATATAATCCAATACAATGTTTAAAGAGGTACTCCAGCAATATAATATTATAGTTTCATTCATTTGGAGGACTCACTACATATGAATTAAAACAAGAATGGTCAAAATGACTTTTTGTCCCAAGTATGTGTCAAGTTTCAAAAACATTAAACTCCATAAGTCCAGTTTGTTACACAGTCTTTCTGTATAAAAGTGTCATCTATGGGCCGATCATCATGACATCATCAGGGTTATGTTCTCAGACATTACGGAGTTCCTCCAGAACAACAGAAGACATTATATGACAGTAGAATTCCTTCTAACTAGAAAACTTATCCTGTGAAATCTGTGGAGTGCTCATTTATTGATAACATTTTTCACCTCACAACAGTACAGAGCAGAGAGTTTTACAGGTTCTACACAGTCTTGCCCTCGCAAAGCCATGAGCGGTTATATTTTACACCACAGACGGGCCATATCGGAACCAAAATGACTCCAGTGTCTCCACCTCTAACCCTGTGGTGCTCCTGCAGAGGACAACGCTGACAGTGTTTCAGTAAATGTTGCTACAGCAGTTTTGTTCCTGGATCTCACACAATGTGAAATCTGAGAACAAGAGGAAGTGCAAGTAAATGCAATAGTTGGACATATATAAAGTATGCCACAATGAAACAGCTCCCTCTTATGGAATCAGTAAGTGTGACATTCTCTGATGAGACATTCACACCACTTGAAGACCAAGAACATACGGTAATGAAACAATGGGGGAGAATATACAGATGAACACACATTATTTATCTTTTGTTTAATGACATGAAGCTGCCGTATGATGTAAATGCTCATGTGTGGAGTGTCTTTTGCTTGTTGAGTTATATCCTACCTTTGGGGTTTCCATATCAGTTTCTTCCACTTCTTTTGCTTGGCCTATCAGTGAGGGTAGAGAAGAGTGAATGAGAGGTTTTGGTGGATTATATTTGCTTTTTCATGACGTGATTGTCCTGATGGCAGTTGGCGCTAACCTAAAATGCACTGGTATTAATATCTTAGATCTGCTACGGTTTCCAGAAGTAACTAGACTAAAAAACAAAACAGACAAAAAACTGTACTGTAATGGACAGTACTCTATGTTATACAGTATTTTATTATCTCTGGTCTTCACAAAAGGTGAGGAACCTTTCTTTTTGGGTTTCTTGTAGTTGGTTCAGACGACCTTTTCACTGCTAAGAAAAGGACCAGAAACCACGCTTTCAGTCATCTTGGTACGCATATTTTGTGAGCTCTCGAGTTCAAATGACAAGCCCCAGCGTGGTCGTAAATATGCATTGACATTTACTTTAAAGTCTTATTCCAATCCAGACAATTGAAAACAAACGAGAGTTGTTTGCGACTAACATTTCACACAAAAGTACATGCATGTGCATTTGTGTCTTCGTGCGCGCAACGTGTTATTGGGCTTGCAGAGTGCTGTCACTGCTGTGACTCAATACAGCGCGCCCACGTGTACCATGAATCACTGTGATCAGAGGCCCTCAACCACTCCTCCGTCTATTCAATCAATTCATTTCTGCTGTGGCACCTGATAATACATTTGCCTCTCCAGTCAAAGCAATTTCTTCCCACTCCTTTACCCCTGACCGAGTTTCCCAGCACCTACTGAGAAGTTTCTCTCGGCTGTGCGACAGCTAACACAGATCTAACGCCTGTCAGTGAGGTAATCAAGTTAACAGTTTCTCATTGAGAGAAATGTATTAACTGAGGAATTTCCTTTTGAGATTAAACACCCAAGCATTAACATTTAGGACAAACGCTGTGCCGCTGATTGAACGATGTTCAAAATGTTGACCCTGAGTGCCTGTTCTCTCACAAACGTAGGAAGCAGAGGAACAGAAGGAGCCCGAAGTAAGAACGCTCCATGGCGCCTTTGGAGCAGCTAGAGGGGAAATCAATCAATGCCTGCTACGGTGGAAGGCAATGCAGAGGAGACAGATTACAGATTACACCACTGATTAATGAAACCTGAAAAACAGACCTTCCATTAAAGAGGGATATGTTTCATAAAGGCAATCTGGCACAAAGAATTGAATTTGACAGTTGATGTCTTCAGAGTTTAGTGTTAATCCTCTTCGGCTCTGCATTGTGTTATTCATTTTAACAAGACAGATTGATTCACCACCTACAACATATTTAAATCTCATCCCCGTGGATATGCATCTGGATAAGGGCGCTTACTTGCAGAAAGAAAACTAGATTAAATGTTGGCCTGCTGGGGCAAAGATATATACATTTAACGCAATCAGCTGGATTGATTTTCTGATGAACATATGTGAATTACAGCGTGAGTCACTAGAGGCCCTGTGATGAGTCAGCGGTGAAGTCCTGTTGGATGTAGACACATGGCTCACCTAGATTGATACAGGGGGAGCTGCATGTGCATTATGGCGGACTCTACTTTGCTCCGTAGTCTCCTTATCATTGCCCACATACTGTTAGTGCCCCACTTTACTATTTTGAGTGCTCCAATGGATGGAATGAACTCCAGCTTCATTACCTCACCGACCACAAATTCCCGCTGCAAACAATACTCCATTAATGAAGACAGTACATTAAGTGGTCTTAATGACGAATGGATTGGACGGATGCGGACAGACTCGTCTCTAAAAGACACAGCCGGGTCTAAATTTAGTCTAGTTCTTGCCATTAAATGGCATATGTGCATGACATATCTCCCGTAACTCTACGGTGAGGCAGATGTCCACCTTGCATGAAAACAAGACCTTTCACAAAAAGCGGTCAGTGAGTGTGCCAGTGACAGACAGATTGTCTACGGACAGGGTACTTAATGAATCACCTACAGGGAGGGACGTCAACAGCTGGCCTAAGATACAGGCTGTGATATGATAATGACTCAGGTTCAGACCTTTTATTGGAACTGAGATGGCTAGATGAATCACTTTTGAAATAGTTCTAATCAAACTACAATTTGAGAGTCTGCAGAGGAAGAACCATATGTTCTGTTTATATCTAAAAATGACTACTTTTAAATAATGTTTGCATAAATTAAGTTTGGTTAAGACTCTTACTCATTAACTTCACATTTTGGAGCCATAAAATGAAAGCCAAAAGTTTGTCACACAGTCTGGGTTTTAATACAATTTTAGTGGTTTAATGGACAGTTCTGTCAGAGGAGGCGTTCATCTCACTGACCATCAGGTTCTAGTGGTGGGAAGACTGGTCACAGTATTCTTATATATAAGACATAATCATGTTATTTTGAGCTTTTAGATTATGTTGGTGGGGTTCAGTTAACCACGAGGGGTGCTGTGGTTTTGAAGACCTGAAGAAAGAGATCATGGTAAATCCCAATCCCAATATATTCTAGAATCTTGCAGATATTTAAGGTTGATCTTTTTTTCTACTTTGTTTTAGCTTTGAGAAATAAAAGTGATTCAAGTTTGCATAGTGCCAATATTGAGTATTTGTTCGCCCCACATCCAGAGGAGCTTCATTAACTGTTTGCCAGTCTGTGCCTTAGGATTTGGCAAATGTCATTTATTTTTGATTGTCACTGTCATGAAGCATCTCCACAAACATGTGCTGTTGGTAATGGCTAGCCAAGACCACTCAAGATGTCATTAACAGCAGTTTCTAATATTTCCTTTTGACCTATATTAAACTGAATAACACACTGAAACAATTCAGTTTCTGTTAATATGAGTTAATGATGCGAGGACAAAAGAGCTGAAGGATTCACCTAACATTTTCAGTAAATTAATAAGTTAGTTATTTACCTTGTGGGTTTTTTTAATATCATTTTTTTCCAATCAAGAAAATTAGCTCACCGGTCTACGTTCTGCATGTGACTGATATTTCTTACGTAAGAAAAAAAACACCTCTTCTGGAAGTTTTTGTGAATGGCCAAAAGATTGTGTAATATAGACGGATGAATGTTGATAGCAAAGAAAAAAAATACACATTATGTATTACTGTATGAATGAAATGCCACTATTTGTATCACCCTTTAAAAAAAAGGTGAGCCCATTTTATAGAACTATTCTCACACATGCTCTTAAGCTAGCAATCTCTTTTTTTTCAAAAGCAGAGGAGCTATTTTTTCGAGTCTCATAATAGCAATAATGAATTTAAGTGTGCTTGAGCTACTAGCACTTCCTCTGCTCCTTAACGACTACCATCGGTGATTCATAAAAAGGGCTGCAGAGGTAGTAATGTGAGTGTAACACAGTAATACCTGCCAGGAGTATTTATCACAGAGTGGTTACCTGAATCAGCGCTAGGACTGCCCTGTATCCCCATCGACAGGCACAGTAAATCTAACCAAATTGCCCCTAATGGACCCGGGGAGCAGAGATCACAGCGGAGATTTAGGAGGCCTTGAAGCCAGCTGGAAAATCCCTTCTACTCAAACGTGTGTGTGTGTGTGTGTGTATATGTGTGTGCGGTGTATATTGCAGGGAACACTTGACATACGGTGATTTATTCCACCACGCCCTGCATTCATCAGGTTAAAGTAAATGTATTAACAACTTTTGACACATTTGTCCTATTTGAATGGACTGCTGATGAAATGAAAAGCTGACAGATAATATTTAAACACTGTATTTGCAGAGCCAGTCTGGAAACAGATATAAAAACTGCCACACCTACAGGAATAAATATATGGAACACTAATAGAGTCACATCTTTATGTATTGAATGTATCAAACGGCACCTTTACATTCTTTTTATGTTTTAAAAGGCTCGTTTAATTTCTTAAGCAAGTCAGACTAATGTACTTGACATTCAAAAGTCTGCTGTGGACGGAGGGAAAGCGGGTGCATTTTGGCAGCAAAGGTCAAACAGAAAAGGGTACAGCGGCAGAACAATAGCAGGGTCGTTGTGATTCGGGCAGTGGAAACTACAACAGCACTTAAGTCAGTAGATAATCACAGGACTATTGTCAGACAGACAACTCTGGATTATATAAGAGCAGTACATATAGTAGAATAGGTTGAAATAAACCAGTGTGGGGTTTCTTATAACTGTGAAAAATCAGATTTTAGATACAGAGATATGTCAGCTCAATGTTTAATACTTGCCTGTATTTAAATCTTTGGAATCTATCTTTTATTTGATCTCTTATATGAAAATATAAATCTTGACAAATGCTATTGTCATGTTTTTTTTCCCCAAATGTTTTTAATGTCATACATTGAGTTTGCCATGAATTAAACATTCTTTTCACATAAATGTCATGCATCTCATCCGCTACCCATGTCAGCTAATGTGCCGAAACTCTAGACTACAGAATGAGGAAAAGTGCCAGAGCTAAAGAGAGGTAACAGAAATCAGACCTGACCTTATGTTTGTGCATGTTGAACAGGCAGACACCATCCTGGCCTCTCTCCTGGCTCTCATGGCCTCTCTTCAACCTCTGTCCCGCTGTTTCCTTGTCAGATTGTCATTTGTCCAGCATGCTTTGTCATCATCGCCAAGCCTCATTAAATCCCCCGCGTCCTCCTCTCTTATGCGGTGCATCCAAAAATCAGTCAGAAGAAAAAAGTAATGTCACCGGCTCAGACACTGAAAGTTGCAAAACAGACAACACTTGTTAAGCTAGAACGCCTGTTCGGAAGCCGCAGGATGTCCAGGCTGACTGAATGCCCCTATCCTGATAGCAATATGTCTAAACCGGTGTTCTCCTCCTTGCCCACAATCCCTCACTGCTATCATCAAACCCCCGTCTTTCCTCCCTGTAAATCAAAAACACGGTGACTTTCAATTTTCCGTCCAGGTGGTTTCGCAGCCTCGCTTCCTACCGCATCACCTCACATCTGCTTCGCTGAGCCATGGATGAGCAGTTGTACGAGGGAGGATGGGTCAGGGATGCGAGCTCTCTGATTGGCCGGCGGCCCATGGTGTGTGTGTGGGAAGGTCCCTTTGGTAGGCTCCGTGCGAGCGGCTATGCTCGATAAGGGTGGTCCTTCACCTCCTTTCCTCCTCTCCCTGCTTTATCAGCCTCCCTCCCCTGCTTGGCTCCCCCCCCTCCTCTTCCTCCAGTCCTCCTCCTCCTCCTCCTCCTCCTCCTCCTCCTCCTCTGTCTGCGCTACGAGCTGCACGCGCTGCACTTGCGGTGCTCGACCGAAGCTTTCGCGCCGTCTTTGTAAGGAGAACAGTCAGTGATGCGGTGGCTGCACGCACACAAACGCACACATGAATATGGAGAGGGGATAGCAACTACGTCATGAATTCATTGCATCTTGCAGACATAACTACCCTGCAAAGCCCATGACCCAAATTCACCAAAAAATACACACTTGCATCATTGTCAGCATCATAATCACCATTTGGATGTACTGAAAGGATCTTGCGTGCAGCTAAAGCTTTACAGGTGTGCAACTACAGGATTTATAAGGGAGGACTGCCAAGAGGAATCAGATAGCTCTAAAACAAATCTAGAAAAAGATTAGACAGAAAAACAACAATGCTGCAGATGTATCCATTTAAGGCCAAGAAAGAGAAATGAATAAAGATGATTAGATAAAAAAAACTAATGTGACCTAAAAAACAACAACAAATAAAAAAGTAAACAAAAATAAATACATTATTTTGTGAAGTATACCAGATTTGAGCAATTATAAGGATGATTTTAGTACATTTTCTGATTTGAATTCAACCTGGATTGGGTAATAATTAAATACGTTATCTAGGTTTAAGTGATTTATGCTAGACTGTACCGATTTATCCTTTCCTTTTTTGAAAGTCATCCGCAACAAGAAACTCCTCCAACTCGTCTATTTGTGAGTATCATTTTCTCAATATGTTGGATCCATGCTTTTTCGGAGGCCTACTGCACAAAGTAAAGAGGAAGATCAGATTATGCTGACCTCCATCACTGGAAGCTAATGTCTCAAAACCACAGACGATGATCGATAATCCTGCAATTGAGACGGCGGAAGAGCAATGCGGACATCAGAACAAAGGCAGAAAAGACATCAAGTACAACGCGGGACTGTTTAGGAGAATCTCAGCAGCAGCTCTCTATGATCGTCATAATAAGGAGGAGATCAGCTACTGTCACATTATTCAACTTTGCAGTCATTTTCATCGGCAATAGAATACATCAGAGCTTCGGTCTGCCTTTGCAGACACACTGACAGCAGCTGACTTGAACATGCACACTGCAGAGTTTCCAAATGCACTTCCCTCCTGCACACTTTGTCCAGCCAAAGGGCTTTCTGCATGCATTATTTACAGTTAGCTTTATATCAAACTAAGTATTGATCTTTTGCAGTTTGTGTGACCCCGGACCACTTAGGAGATACCTGCAGTGGGATTTCATTGGATACAGGAACAGATTTAACAGTATCTGGTTTGTATATCGAGGAGTTAATGTATATTCATGTATTAAAACATATGTGTAATATGAGACTAGATGTCACATGGGACGCATACATTTTAAATGTAATTTTCATTGACTGAAAGGCATCTCTACAGTTACAGTTCATTTGCAAGGCCATCATATCAACAAATTCAACAACAATTTTCTATAATATTGAAGATGGTGTGCTCACTATTGGGCGACTGGTTGATGCGGGCGAGTATTGATGCTGCTTAATTCATCAAAAAGAGCTTTTTTCACTGTTAAACAATGAGCTGGGCTTCAGCTGAGTTCTCACACCAAGCCAGAAAAAAAATAAGTGTAACTTCAACCCTTGGTCTGAGCTTAAGTCCACTGCATAATTTTGAAAAATGCAAAAAAGTAGTCAAGGGGCTGAGAGATGAAACCACGCCAACTCGATGCAGCGTTGACAAATATGACAGCAAGAACTGTTGACAGCTAGCTACAGAGGCTTGGGAAATAGCGATATGGCATGGGGCATTGAATTTGATGGATTTACAGTTTATCAGACCACAAGTTAGAATTACACACATCCCCCCCCCGCCTCACCCCTTGCTACTGGGAGACTACTTTGCCAGGAGGAGAGCGTCACCAGCTCAAGACACGGGCCATCTCGACTGTAGCAACTCAACACTTTCACACTTGTGGAAGTTACGTACTGGACAGTGATTTTGCTTCCAAACAAATTGTAATGTGACAAAATCAAACTTGTAGATACAAATTTTAGACTCAATTTAAATCTAAATCTACATTTTTAATCTTCATCAGGTGAAAGTGAATGAAGGTGAAAACAGTTTCAAGTGTCAGACTCACACATCATTCTGCACAGTCAAGGTCAAACAGCCATGTGAAGTCACAAAAATCAAAACACATGAGCGGACGGCGACTAAAAATATTGCAAGATCTGTAAGTGATGACATCACACTTAATACTCGGAAACAAAAATAAGCATCACTTCATCTAATTGCTGGCTTTCCGCCACATATCACACTCAACATTAGGATAAAGACTGTTGTATTTAAGCTTGTTTTCAGTCCATCTTCAAAGTCATTGATTTTTTCTGACTACTTCCACTAGAGATTGAAACAACTTGAGTTTAAACATCGCCTTTTCCCTCAATTTCCATTTACACTGCACAGCTACTGACTCGAAAGATGATCACAGCCAACACAAGCTGTGTTCAATAAACCATCTCTGGGTTGTTTGTAGTGCAGAGACTCCTAGTGGTTCAAACCTGGCTGGGCCTTCTAGTCACCCATCTCGCATGACTGACCACTCGAAGCATACCAAACCAGACAAACGCATACCAGAGCACACACACACACACACACACACACACACACACACACACACACACAAATGCACCAAAATAACATTGTCCACTCAACTCAGAAAATGTGCCACATGAGCACCACTTCTCCCGCCTGATCACTGCATGCATGGTATAACCCTACACACACACACACAAAAAAAAAAAAATCAAAGAGCTTCTCTAGTTATGGCCTCATAACAAGCTGTGAATATAACTTCTCACGGCAAAAATGTATCTTACATAATGCACAATATATAGAGACACCATAAGACATAATTTGCGGAAAATTCCACTCATTAACACATAAAAATATGCAAAACCAGATGTAATAAAATGTAGATATCATTATGAAAACTAACCCTTATTTAATAAAATAAAATGACAATAAACTCTACCAGTCACAAAGGAGGAGATGTAAATAAATACAACAGGTATTATAGAGTCACAAATTAGATTAGATGACATTTATTTGAAACCCAGCAGCAGAAAAGATGTCTTAAATGTTTTGTAAATGTTCAGAGTATGAACTGTGATAATAAATCAATGCGTATTCAAGTTCTCCTCCACCACCTTAATCATGGAGGACCAGCTATTTATAAAGTCCCCTTCCAACATTTCCCCTGTGGTGCACCACAGGGCTACAAACATCACTACCCATCACTTACCTTTTCCAGCTTGTGCCTTGAACCCCTTTGCTTCAGGACTGGCACAGTGTCCCCACTTGTGACAGCAAAGCCTTCACACCCTGAAGGATACAGTGTGTGTGTGTCCACAGTGTGTGTGTGTCCACAGTGTGTGTGTGTGTCCACAGCGCTGACCTGCCACAGGCCTCGCTAGCTAAAAGACTAAAAGCATTGCATCGGTGTCCGACTCACAAAGCCCTGTTTGTGTCTGGTGTTGTTTGTCCAATAAAAGCAAACAATGGCATTCCATGGCTTGCAACTGTATTCACAGCAGGCCTCCCCAAATGTAAAGTGCATTCAGACACCTTGGTCGGCGGACAAAGGCGCGAATCTGTGTCACATGCCGGGGTGGGCGGGCCGGGGCAAATGGGGTGACAGCGAGGCCGGCCCCACTGCATCTCCGCTCCACGATGAGCACTCACACACCGGCATACACAGCATGCTCACACTGCTAAAGTAAAGGAGGAGGCATCAGAGAGAAGACTTACCTGATTTTGTCCGCTGCACTGTCAGACCTGCAGAGGACAAGAGAGGAGAGAGAATTTAGTCATGGGGCACTGAATCCACTGATCTTTTAATTCACTCTTATACACCACATTACCACTTTGAATATTGCCAATTCTAGTAATAATAATACATTTAATAAATACATTTTTTTTATTTATACCTGGATATTACTTTATTGACCATTTTAAGAAGTATCTAAACAATGAATTAATGGTTTATAACACATAATCAGTTAATTAGGAGATAATTTTAAGTAGATATTAACACTTCCTCCTATGAAGCATTCATTACTGGTAAATAAATAGTTATTGTATTAAAAAAAAAAAGAAAAAGAGACCCAACCCAGTTGTTATCATAAATACTGATATAATATGTTTAAAATCTACCTGTGAATGATTGATAAATTCTTAAAGATGCATCGTATTATTATGCAAGGATAAAAATATGTTAGAAAGTGTAATCAAGCATTCATTAACCATTTTCATAACCATAATCCAGTTATGGGTGAAAGAAGAAATAGCAATCATTGACAAATACACTAACAATTTAAAAAAATCCCTCATATTGTAGTGATTTTTCTGTAATGCTATTACACCTGCTAATATACTGCTCAATTCCTCGAGCTCCCATTACTTCAGATTATTGAAAATGACAACGAAAAACATTACTAAGCAGATGACACACAGATTTATATAGTAATATCAGGAGACCACAGTTCCTGATATTAAATAATTGCATTAACCATCAGTAATTGGATGTCCTTACGTCTCCAGTTAAACAAATAAAAAACAGAAACAATGCTTTTGGAGTGGAATAATAGCAATTGAATATTGATAGGGCTCTGTCAATAATGTTAAAGACCACTAACCAAGCCAGATGTTTTGCTATAATTGTGGACTTACACCTACACTTCAATAGACACATTTAAACAGCTGCAGCTGATTCAGAAAGCCGCTGCTAGAGTTCTCAGTAAGAACAGGGAGTGGATCACATCACTCCATCGATCTGTACACTGGGTCCTGTTTGTCATATGGTTGTAAAAAAAATTGTAAATACTGCTGTTGGTTTACAAAGCGCTGAAAGATTGAGGGCCAAAGTACATTTCTGAGCTGCTGCTCCGTTTTAAACTGCCAGCAGTTCATCATGTGGAACAAACTCCCAGAATACTTGAGATTTGATCCAACTCTCTTTTAAAGTTCTTTTAAATCACTATTTATGCATAGTTAGCACTTTACTGTAGCTGCACTATAAATATTATTGTATTTTATCTTACTTTTTATCCAACTTTTAATTTACTCTTTTGAAATCCTATTAATGCTTCACTTTTACATTGTCTTCTTACATCACCCCGTGTTATATTCATATCTTGCCTTTTATGTTTTTATGTACAGCACATTGCATTACCTTGTTGTTCATAGGTGCTTTACAAATACACTTGCCTTGCTAATACATGCTAATAGGGGGAGCAACAGTAAAGTGTCACTCTCCAGTAGTTAGATAAATAAATACTCTACGCTGCAAAGGCACGTCTCCGTGTGTAACCCTGCTTCACAACTCATAACCATGTGCTGCGTCATCTTCACTGATGACTCATATTTCACTGTCTTAGCAAAGTCCTCCTGTGATATTACATAACCATCTGCAGTTCTCGTGGAGTTGAACTTGGCAGAAGCATCAGATGCTAAAAACACAACAAACGACGGCAAATGAGCAAACTTGCTCGCATGTCATCACCCAGGAATCAATCAGAGTCTCTCTCCCTGAACCGCCGCGGATGAGCTGATAATCTGGCAGAAGCAGCTAAAAATCACAGCTAGTGGTACATATTAGCCGGCAGCCTGCCGTCACTGCACACAGCACACTGAGCAAGAACTGCAGCACACAAAACAAACAGAAAAACCAATGCAGTGAGAGCAGAACAAGACCGAAGACCACGGAGACCCGAGAGGCAGGTAAGAGTTGTGGAGATGCAGCGGTGCAGCCTCCAGGCGGAGATGCAGCTGCTTTTTACCTGCAGAGGAGACATGACATTCCGTGCCCTCTAAAGCCGGCTACAGAACGCTGCTCTCCCTGCAGCTGCTGCAGACGCCCGTCACTAGCTATCACCAGCACAGCCAAGAGAAGAGCAGCGAGAAATCCCATAGGTTTGACAGGTACTGTTCCTAATTCGAGCGAGTGTGGAGACACTGAGCGGAGAAAAAAAAGAGAGAGAGTGCGCGGGAGGGAGAGCCAGAGAGAGAGAGAGAGAGAGAGAGAGAGAGAGAGAGAGAGAGAGAGACGAAGAGGAGGAGAATGCAGGACAGAGAGAAAGAAAGAAAGAGCGGAGGTGTAGTGAACAGTAACACAGAGCTGGAGGCAGATAAGTGGGTGGTTATTACAAGGCTAGACGGAGAGGATTCCTACACTTTCTCTTTTTAACAGAACATTCAGGGAACATTTTTTTATTTTATGAAGTAGGTATTCCTGCAGTAATCAGTCTATCTCTATGAGGGCTACATTTTCTATTTTTTTTAAAAGGAGAAGACAGTTTACAAGCTTATTTTAAACATGTAAAAAGCTAAATCATCATTGACGACAGCTGATGGGTTCAGAGATTGCTATTTTGCCCTCCACACGGACTGTTTACCTACATTCAACCAAAGCTTGCTCTAACCTGATTGGTCAATACTACTCGGACTACAAACTGGAACTCTTCCCATAACATAATCTTGTCCCGTTGCTTACAGAATCTGTTCATTGAGATAACTATTTAACCACATATATATTTGGCAGATTTGTTTCAACAAAAGGGTGGGATTATTCAGACAAACAGAAGAAATTTTGGTCTATTTCTGTATTTTCTTTCTTTTTGTAAGAAGGCTGTGGTTATCCGATATGACTTTAAACTTCCCTGTTCGTGCTACACACCCAGAGCTGATGAAAGGTGTTAAATTTGGCGGAGATTTTGTGAATGGGTTGTCCTTAGTCCAACAACCTGTTTAAATGAATTTTGTGATCTAAATCAGACACTTTTTTTTTATTTTTATTTCAGCTATTTAAACTTTTTTTTTTGTCAAGCATCATATATTGGCTGTTGGTGAAATATGACATTTGGGACCTTTCAATAACCATCTTGCTAGAAAAGAAACCCCGAAAAAGAAACAAATTTTAGACCAGCAACCCTGAAAATTGGGTTGCAGGACAAACAAGAAAACATTTCTGTACTCTACTTTTCATACTGTGTTTCATATATATAAAAAGTTCAGTATTGCAGAGAGTTCTACTTTGCGGACCCATCGTCTTCTTAAACTCCCGGAAGGCAAGAAACCGCTCATTGAGTTTCATCCTGGCTGCATGGCTTTACTTCAGGTACACACACACACACACACACACACACACACACACACACACACACACACACACACACACACACACACACACACACACACACACACACACACACACACACACACACACACCAGGTTACCTGGTTACACCAGGTACGTCCAGGCCTGTCACTGGTGCTCCTGTGACAATCACCACATATTCCAAGATGATAAAAAGCTAATGACATGGCTTGTCCTTCAACTCAAACTGAGCTACGGGTAAGTAGCAACACATGTGCACTATTACATGACTATTATACAGCCAGATACCTGGAAAAAGAACGGTTCATTCACCCTCTATGGGTTTTTTTTGGAGCCCTCATTAAAGTCACTGACTGACTCTTTTCCAAGAAGAATCATGTCAGCTAGTTGAAGGCTTGAATTGTGTAATTTGAAGGAAAAAGAAGTAGGTCAATTAAAAGCCACAGTGAAACAGACAAAGACAGGTTATGTATCAGTGCACCAGTATGAAGGAAGCGCCCCCTAGTGGGGAATGCGTGCAAGAACTAGAGTGATGTGAACAGAAGATGGGGAATACATTGACATTTTGAAATTGATTATTCATCCCAGTGGCATGAACCTATACGTGAACTGGTTGACAAGTTGGACACAAAAAACTGAACAGTATGTGCCCTGGCTTTGAATTCACTGTAATATAGTTATACAAAATAAGAGGTGATTAACAGTTTCAATTTATGATGTTTATCTCCAGTTTATCGAAGGACCATGGTAAAATGTTTCCTGGATTTAATCCCCTAATTTTGATTTAAGCAACAGTTCAAATATAAAAAAAATCTCTTCTCAAAATGAGGCCCGTACAGAGACAACACACACACAAACACATAACACACACACACACACACACACACACACACACACACACACACACACACACACACACACACACACACACACACACACACACACACACACACACATTGCTCACCTCTCCTCTCGGATTAATGGAGTCAAGAAGCGAGTGCTGTCATCTTCATGGCTGCTCTGCTGGCTGCTTTGCTGACTGCTCTGCTGGCTGCTGCATGGCACAAGGAAGAAAAGTGTGGCTGTCAATCATTACAGCAGAAGCAATCTCATGAATCAGGGTTTTTAATTAGTTACTATGTAAACGGCAAAGAATTACAAGGTGAAAAACATGAAGAAAAAAAAAAAGAGCATGGCATTAATAAACCCTAGTTTATAAACTCATTTTTGACATTACATTTATCTATTACCCTGCAGGGCAAAGCCTGGCAACCTGTTCTGTTTGGATTAGAGTCCTCTCTTGTTTATGTACATATCCAGTTATAACACTAGAGGGGGCTATATGACACAGGCTACAAACAAGATAAGGCTGCACTTTTTAACAGATTATAGATTTACAGATTTGTAAATTAATATATTTACAGAGAGAATTATTAACAGATAAAAAAAGGATCAGTAGTCGAGAGACGTCTGACTGTCACTACTTTCCATAAAAAAAAACATGCAGCAGTTCAAGTTATTCATTATCTAGTTACTTCCCATTTCAATGTCAAAAGGTTGACGGTTAAGATGCAGAATTAAAAAAAAGATAATTTCCCTATTCTGTCCACACTTTGACTTTTAAGAATAAAGCCATTCCGCCGGGAAAGGTCTTTATTAATTCACACTCTCACTGTGTCGAGCGTTGCTTCTGCAGAGTTTAAGGGGAACCTCAAATATACGAAAAAGTGATTTTGATGGTTAAGATACTTTTAAAATGCTTTAGATGCAATCCAATCATTATAGAAGCCATGACCCAACATTTAAACTTGTGTCGAGTTTCGAAATGCAAAATGCAGTTTATACTTTTTTTTTTTGTTGAAATAATTATCATTTTAAAAGTGTGTATAATACTCATTTACTTGCCAAAATGAAGCAGTGTGTCTTTAAGTAAAAGTCAGCTCCAAAAAAAATATTTTGTATTGTAAATGAGTAGTGTGGAGTAAAATATAGCTCCATTAATGTTGAAAATATGTACTTTTCTCGAAGAAAAAAAAGACAATAAAAGGTCAGAAAATGGAGCATAAAGTAGTTTTGGAGCATTTGTGATGGATACATATAAAAATGATACTATACGTTGACTGCGCCAAGCTAAAATCATTGCCAATATTCTACCTCCACATATAAGATAAGATAAGATAATCCTTTATTAGTCCCGCAGCGGGGACATTTTCAGGATTACAGCAGCAGAGAGGATAGTGCAAACAAGAGACATCAAACAAGATCAAAAAAAGTATTATAAATAAGTAAGTAATAACACAGTAAATAATATTAAATAAGTAAAAAATCCACAACATCGGCCTACATTATGGAGTATCACTTGAGCTCCACTCTCTCATATCTCAGCTTGTGCCTCTTGTGCAGCAGGAGAAGTGAGTCTCTCAGAGTGGACGACATATGTGCTGTAAAAGCTGATGTGTTTGTTCAGGGCTTATGCAAGTGTTTATCCTTTTCCTTGAGTGCATGTCCTTTTGTAATCAAGAGGACAGAGTTGACGTGGCATGGCCCCCCCAATGCATTAATCATTACTTGTACACAATTGCTTGAACATGTGCTTTAAAACATGACAGCAAGGAGGCGTAAGAAAATACAGTGAATTTTAAGGCCGAGTTGCAAGGAGAGTAAAACCGCTGACCATGCATTATTGGGGATCCCCCCCCAATACAGAATGCATAACACAGCTGCTTTTATGCTCACAGAATCCAACACATACGTGCATACCAAGCTGTCTTTGTTGTTAATGTTTTTGGAGTTGTAAGAGTGTCTTGTACTGTAGTTTAAAAAACACAACGAGAAGCAGTAACATTGTTAAGAGATGGAACCTCGTCATTCGCTCTCCTCCATAATAATACTGAGAGGATTGTTAACATTGCAAAGATGCTTTTTTCCTGCAAGTTCAACTGCAGATAAGTTGTGAACTAACAAGCTATTCAAGTTCATTTCCATCATCTTACTGCTTCAGGGGGCGAAGCAACTTGAAGAGCTGGTGGACAATTCTTCCATAACTCTTCTGATTTCTTGTTTTCCTAAGTTGCTTTGCAAGAGATTGTGTGCGTCTGAAATATTGAAATGCTGCGCTGAGGTGGAAGCAGTGAAGCCTGGTGAAAGATAATGCACCACCTCCTCAAAATAGCCCTGCTGCTATAAGCCTGCAGAACAGCTGATTCAGTGTGTCTGCAAACTTTTGGTTCCAGACTCACAATCTTACACACAGACACCGACATACGTACACACACACACGTCTACGGTCCAGACATCCAATACATCACAGAAAGAAAAACAGAATCAAGGCTGGAATGACAAGATTAAGGTGCTACAGTGACAAAACAACAGTGATGTCTACTTGAAGAAGGACTTACTGACCAGACACCAGGCTCCACTTTGAGCTCAGAGCAGAAACAGCAATATATCCTCAGGATTGGACACCCCATCATCACAAGAGCTTTAAGGATTTAAACCAATCTGGGCAGAAAACAGCGCAGCGTCCCAATCTCAATAAAGTCAGGAGGAAGTCGAACTCCAAATCATTTACTTTATCATGTTTAATTATTACTGGATATTTTAAAGACAACACAGCAGCAAATCTTTCACTAATGTATTTGAATACTTACTATTTTAACGGCCTCCATGAGCAGAACACCACGTTAACATTGTTCAGAATTCTCCAGATCTAATGAACAGACCACAAGCATCTGCTTGAATAGAAAAGCTCTGCCCTGTTTGTATATTAACTTGGCAAGGCATGATCCCTGATTTGGCCGGAAGACAAGCTCCAGTTACCAGTTAAGAACAAATTGGCAAGTTATGCAAAACACAACATCTAGTATTTACTACACATTTGTCAGTAGAGATGTTCCGGTACTATTTTTCCTTCCTGATACCCATACATGTACTTGCATGTATCTGCCTATTTCTGTAACTTCTGACAATCTGACATCAACAACCACTTCCCACCATGATAAGTCAGCTGTGTTAAGATGAGAAAGATAGCAGGGCTTCTCTCTTTAGTTCTCTTTTCTTTTAAGTGAACACTATGAATTAAATGCAGGAGACCATATTCTGAAAATGTGTCATTATTTCCATATATTCAAAAATGATTATGTAATCCCCTTCTTTGACCAGCAGATTTTCACTGCCGCCTCTGAGCAGCTATAAATACTTTTGATTTAATTGCTGGACAACACGCTGGGCAAACTACTTCTTTTGAGCATACTTCAGCCCTAAAACCAAGTCGAACACATCATCAGAAGTCACAGATCCTTGCACTAGCTTCCGGTGTGTCGCACAAATTGATTTTTAGGCTGCTATGCCATGAAGCGTTTAGACCCCTCAAAACTTCTGGGACAGGTTTGGTTACTGTTTCCAAAGTCCTCATATTGCCTCAAATCTTGAGGCTTAAAACATTTATAATGCTACTGCCTTTTCTTAAAAGGGACAGTGTGTAAGATTTAGTGCCATCTAGTGGTCATGTTGCAGATTGCAAGTGACTAAATACCCCTCTGCGCCCCGCTCCCTTTTCCGGAGAACTATGGTGGCCTTCAGGTAGAGATGGGTATCTTTAAGATTTTATTACTAGAAGGAGCTGCTCTTATCAATACTCACTTTTTTATGACTGAATAATTGCTTTTGAAAACATATAGGATTAGAAGTTATTCATAATTTAGATATAACTAAATATTGTTGTTAGAGCAGCAACAATAATGTTTACAACAGCAAAGTCACTTTATAAAGTCATTAATATCTCACTGGAAAACAATCTAACATGTCAATTAAATTAACATTCCTGAGTGAAGTTTATAAATGATAATAATCAATAACGAACAACACAGACATCAGTCACTATCATTCCTTCTGTCCTCCTGTCTGTTTTGTCTCAGCCAGCGGAGAAGTTTAAAGAACAAACTACGGTAAACAGTAAACTACAGACACACAGCTTCTGTTTTAGGTTGTTTGTAAAAATAAATTGTGCGTGCTGTGCTTGTGTAGCGGTGGTGGACGACATAAATGTTTTTTTTCTCAGCTAAGGAAAACATAACCATTCTTCGTTTCAGGCCATTATACACCAATGAAAACATAGTTCTGAATATTTTATTCCATTTCTTCCAATGAATACCCCTAAATGTTACACACTGTTCCTTTAAATCAAATTTGGGTCTGCTAATGTAGCCTGTTCTGTAGCTGCACTATATTTTGTATTCTCTTGTTCGTTCTATTTCATACCATTTTAGCTTATTTAGCATTATGTCGAGCACTTTAAACTGCTGTTGAAGTGCAACACAAATAAACTTGCCTCGCTCTGCATTGCTGCAGGTGCAGCTGATGTCAGAACAGGAGCAGAATCTCACGCTTGACGTCACCAGTGAACATCCTCCCGTTTTCTTACGCTCACAGATAACCATGCTCCATATTCTGCATGGCTGTAACACCAGAGCCAATGAGCATTCATGTGGTGCCTCAACTAAATCATGTAGCCAGAAGCTGCTATTCTTGTTTTTTTTTTTTTACAATGCTGCTATTTTGGAACACACTTACATTAAATATTGGGTTGTCACAAAACTGCCCACAAGGCAGTAATAAATGAATGCAGGCAACAGTGTGGACGATCTGTGAGAACATGGTGTACATTGTGTCCTCGCAACTGAACATGACAAAACCTATATCAATAATTAAATAAAGATAAACATTAAGATCTGGATTATTCATGTCACTCCTACACATTGCTTTAAGCCTTTAGATGTTTTTTCATACATGCAGCTAGTACCAAGCCGCAGACTGAGGAGGAGCCATGTCGTCTTAACGCCACAGCGTGGTATTAAGCTGAGAAACGCTTGTTAGACGCACTTACTTACGCATGTTGCTGGATAATGACAGTATTTCACACTCTGTGATGCTGTCAGGGGTTATGTGAAAAAGCCTCTGGAGAGACGATGTCTTCCACTCAGATAAAGATAACACATTGATGGAGTGAGTAATGGAGTTCTTTCTGTCTGCCATCTTTTACCAGTGTTTGATACAACAAAGCTAGCAAAGACTAGGATAAATAAATACTCGCCATTCAATTTTTTATCTAAAAAAAACAAACTGTCTTTGTTATAGGTTGTGATTTGAGGACATTGTGTACAAGGGTTGATAAAAGCGGGCGACGTCTGATCAATTTTCCCATGACTGATTATTTGAGTACAAAGAAGCAAGCAGAAGCATGGTGTACTGTATGAATTTTGCAAATACGATTTAATTGTTTTCGGTCGAGTACACGGTACAGCTACTTTTGTTCCATCTCATTGTGTCTTTCCTTGATTTTAATTATAGTTCACTGAAAATATTGCGTAATTATATATAATACCTTTTATCTGCTACCCTTCGATCTGCACATACCCATTACTTCTGTACAGTTGGTTTGTTTGTCAGCAGGATTAGGAAAAAACTAATGGCCATATCTCCATAAAAAACTTGGTGGAAGGGTGTAGCATGGGCTAAGGAAGAACCATGGGACAGATAAACCAGGGTTTACAGCAACCCCCGACCAGCTGTGCGCTCGAGATCAGACTGAGATCGAGACGTAACGACTGAAAAATGGGTGAGTAGTACTTGCTATCCTGAGACGTTGGTTCTTTTTAAACAGAAAACACGTTTTATATTGTGATATTTACTGGAAATGACAGAATACAGCCAAAATCAAGTAGGAAAGTTTCTAGTTATTCCCCTCCAGCCAGGTGCCACCTTATTTAGGTTCCTGTAGTGAAATGAGATAATAATAATAATAGATAACTCCTCAGTTCAACTTTACCAAATCAGCCATTCCTTCTCCACTGCAGCGCTTTCAAAGTGTGCGACAGGTATACAAAGAAAAAGGGCGTCTGACAAGAAGTCCAGCAGTGTTGCGTAGCTCGCGGTCATGTATATATTAGGCAAAAATAGATATTTGAAAGTGTTTTTAAGAGCAAATATTAAACGTAATTTTTGGCCAATTTTGACAGCCTTAGCAGAAATTATTTATATTTTTCACTTTCATTAACAGATCTGCGCTCTCTGTGTGCCCTTTTAGTTTAACATGAATAAATGAAGACGGTTAAACTACTCTGAAGGGGTCGATTTACTTCCTGAACCCTATGACCTTTCCTCTAGTGCCTCCATCACATACCGTCTCTCAGGTGTCAGTATATCTCACGACCAAGCATCGGATAGGAAGAGACCTATTGATTTTGTAAAGCCATCGACCCTTCCTCTAGTACTGCTGTCAGGCCAACCTTCTAAGTTTCAGATGATCTTACAGTATCACCTTATCCTTCTGTTTTAAAACACACTATCTACTGTGTGTATTTATGCTCCCCAGCAGGAAGCAGCCTGTTAGCATTGATGACCCCTAGGGCAGAGGTCTGCAGTCAGCTGAATACATTCTGGAGTGTACCAATATTTGCCTTTGATTGTCATTCTAGCAGTTCAAATATGTCAACTATACATTTCTTTTAGGTGTAATCTTAATCTAAGTTGTGCCCTCTAACCCTCACAATGCTCACATGCATTGATCTCACCTTCCTTGATCCATATGTAAAAAAAAAAGGAGCCCAACCATCCAAAAACAAGGATCAGGCAGCGTGATTTAAAAAAAACCTGATTAGCTGGTCTTCTTATTTAAGTACAAGTTCTAAGGTTCACCTGGTCACACTACACTACATAACAAAACAGCTGAGTCATAAAAAACATGTTAAAACACAACTTACTAGGACAAGATGTAGGGGAATGCAAGCTACTAAAAGATCACTGCTGATTTGTTACAACAGATTTACAAAGAGATAAGACCCTGGATAACTTTAATCCATTCATTTACAAGAATGCACAACGGATGGCATTTTCTTTCCTTAAGTAGCTACATTCATCTTTTTTTTTTAAAGATGTGTTTTGCTTCAGATGACATGTGTGAATCTTAAGAAAAGCACTTGAGAAATCAAAACTATAATTATGTCTTCTATTAAAAGTGTGTGTGGTCATTAAGCTACATGCTGTTCATCAAGCATCAATCTCTGAAAGGTGCAAAGAAATCTCAAGCAGCACACAAGTCTAAACGTTGGATCTTCCAAAATATCCCGGTTGACATGACAACAATGTAACTCTCTTTAAGTAAGTGATACAACACATTAGTGCAGGTAGCAGGGAGCTTTGAAGCAGCGTGGAGGTTTAAGGGGAGATGTGGGGAGAAGAGGGGAACGGGGAGAGGTGAGTAGGGAGGGCCCATACCAACCTGCTCTCACTGCCTTGCTCCTTCTTCTGTCGGACCTTCAGCCACTTCCTCAGCAGGAAACGCTTGCGTCGTGGTGAGGCACTGGGCGTGGAGCACCTCGACCAAGAAGAGGGAGCGTCTTCGTCGCTGGACGGCGTGATTTCAATGGAAGGCAGCTGGAGGTACTCCTTGGAGCCGGAACGGGCCTTGAGGTGACCGACGGTTAGCCTTCCCGTTTCCAGGTCCCTCTCGCTGGGCACGTTCCTCATGCGGCGCATCTTGAAGCGCTTGCGCCTCAGCGTCGGGGTCGAGGAGCTGGATCGCACGGAGCCATCTGACACTGCGTTGCGCCCTCCATCCGCATATGACGGAGCATCGTTTGGGACGCTCACCTGAAGCGAAGGGGGTCTGAGAGTGCCACTCATGGTCCTGACTACTTTCTTAAGTGCAAAACAGATTCTTGGATACAAGAATTGCAAATGCTGCAGTTCTGCAGCATGAAGGGCTGTTAGCCACAGAAAAGTTGAGGTTTTGTGCTGAAGAGATGAGGCACAAATTAGATCCTTGACAATCTTTGGTGGACTTCACACAGCCCCCCAGCCACCCACCCCCCAACCTCAGCTCTGCTTGTTTACGTTAAATCCCTCTCCACGTGCCAGCCAATGGATTGAAAGACTGGCCGAAAAGTCCTGATAGCAGATATCTGGGGCCGGACCAAGTCCTTCTGCTGCTCCTCAGCTGTTGGTTGATATGCATCAGCTCAGTGGCTGGCTGACAGACTGAAGAACAGTCTTGTGGCAGTAAACTCAGTCTCTCAGGCTGGGAAGGAGAGGGCTGGATTAGATAACAAAGGGGGCTTCTGTTCTGAGAGCAGCAGATGAAACATGTATAAGGTCTGTCAGTGAGTGTAACCCAACTCCTTTGCTGGTCCTCCAAAGGGACCGGCAGGCCAAGTTACACACACATCTCATTGGCTCCTCTACTGTCCAATGCTGCCAAAGCTGCTACCTCAGCTGCTAATGCTAATGCTAAAGAGTAAGGCACCAACTGTTAGCCCTTGAATATCGGTGCTGATGTTCTGCAAAGGCCGGGGAGGGGAGGTTGTCTGTTGTCACTCTGGCGTGCTCATTTTAAAGTCGCTGCCGCAGAGGAAGACGCGGTCGGTCCGGGTTGTGCCCATGCTGGAGGGGGAGGTCCGTCTGTGGCCCCGGTGTGTCGCACGTTTCCAAGCAGTTAATGCCTAAAAGTTAGAGGGAGGTGATAGGACTGCAAGGTACAAGGCAAGGCTGAGGGTGATGATGACCAAGTTAAGCAGCAGCACACACACACACACACACACACACACACACACACACACACACACACACACACACACACACACACACACACACACACACACACACACACACACACAGGCAGATCAGAAAGGCAGTGATAGTTTACAGGAACACACACAAAAGGTAGATACCACAATAACCAAGTACAGGAAACAAGCAGCACAACTGATGGGATGCACAAACAAATCCACGCTCACATGACCAACTTCTGATCTACTTAACGTACAGTGCCCATTCACCACCATGCACCGGCCCAAGTTTCTCAATCCCTAACATCTATCTTCCCTGGAAACGGCATCAAGTTTATCACAGACCTTTAAAACATTCTGTCAATTTCCACAACTTAAACCAGAGATAACAGACAACCTCCATATATCTATATAGTGGCCAGCTGTTCTTTAGGGTCAAAGGGCATCCACAAAAGCACAACACAGTGAGGGCAACTGATTACAAATCAAGAAAACAAAAGAAACCTCTCACCAAACGTTTGACCTTGACTGAAGAGCCAATGTGCTGACTGCCTGATTAATGAGAATTCCTTAAGTCAGTTTTGCAGGCGCAACTGCCAAGCAAAAAGTTGGGGCAAGCCATCACAAAGGAATCAGTCAGAGTAGAGTGGGAGTCGATAGTAAACACCACCATCTGCGTTCTTCTACTAGCCTACGCTATTAGAATCACTGGAATAATTGCTGTGCACATATGTTTTCTCAGCATGTAGAAGGTGAGACATATAGCAGGGGGAACGGTTATGTGCCACCTGATATAGAAAACAAAGACAAGAAATATTATGCAAACTGGCTATCACTCTGATGAACACCTAATCAATGATACTGCACCATTACCTCCGATTTGCACTATAACCTCCACGACATTGGTGTTCATCTATATATACACTTTTGTATATATATTTATATTGTACATAGCAGTTAAATGCTTATGCTTACCTTTGTTCTACTGTATTGTCCTTGTTTTTGTTGTATTTGTCTATTTCTGTGTATGCACGGTTCAGAGCAACGTAAAATTGCTAAATGTCCTTACATGTATATGCATACATGGCCAATAAAGCTGATTCTGATTCTAATATCACCACTTCCTACTACTAAAAATAATAATCGACATAAATTTCCCAATCAAATAAATCAATTCAAGCTAGGAAATAAAATGTCCACAAAGTTGAGCTAAGTGTTTTTATCAGGCCAAGAGGTTTTGCCAGGATGTTCCAATGTCCCATTTTAAAGTAGTAAACACAAACATTTGAAATGTGTCCTATTTCCTGCTGCAGTGCAAAGGAACTATACATGCGTTGTGGTGCATGTGAATGAATTTAGCTGACAAGAAGAAAACATGGTACCTGAAGGTTGCCTAGCAATGCAGTTCCGCTGAAAACGTCTATAGATTCAGTAGATCATAAATGTGGATGTGGTTAGTGTGTTACTGATTTGGAATCAGATCAAGCATTGTCTCTACTGTTAATCCAAGCTTCTGCTGCTCTTACTCAGAGAGGAACTCTACCGTGCAGTAATCTAGCCTAAAGGGACTGAAAGCATGAAAAAGCCTTTTCGTAACTGGGACAAGTGAGAAAAAAGGCCAGATCTTAGAGTTGATCCAAGAAGCTTAATAGAAGTGGGATATGACGACTGCACAGCAGAAGATACTGTAAGGGCCAAAGTAAAAGAAAGTTTTAGGGAGAGGGTTTTTAAAGCTACAGCCAAGCAGCTTAAGTGATTATAAAACTAATATATTGCATCCCGAAACTAAGACTTTTAAAAGTAGATTTTAAGAGCTGCTAAAAGAAATGTGTCAAAAGATTTTAAACTATGATTGTGGCCAATAGACAGATCAAACTATAAGCAAAGCAATGTTTTATTCTGCAACAAATACTGTTTCCTTTAAAACATAAATGCAGAACAGGACTACACCATAAGTCATTCTAACATTGAGGTCAACAAGCACCCCATCAAGCTCTGTACACTGAGCTTGATGCAGCTATCAAAATATCAGTGTAGACACAGAGCATTGTAGAACCAATGATATGGTACTGAAATAAGCATGACTGAGACTGCTAGGCTACTTCCTGAAGTTACACAAAGATACTTTTTTTTCAATAAATTTGAAAATAAAGGTCATTTGGAGATGGGCCTTTATTAATCCCAACAATAACCATGTACTTGTCAGATAAATGGCTTGAACTAGAATTATCTATGAGAGGCAAATGATTCCTTTTCTACCACCCATTTTGAGGCACTATAGATAAAACTGTAAATGCAAACATTGCTATCAGTGTAATAGAGATAGCTGGCCAAATATTAAGGGTTCCCTTTGGATCTCGCCAGCACGGATTCATGCGCAAATATTTGACTAAAAGCAATATGACTGTTTAAAGGTCAGAGCTGAAAGGCACAGGCACAGGGAAACTGTGCACTGCAGTGTGCAGATTCACCATGCTTGGTGAAATTAAACCTTTCATTTTCTAATTTAAGAAAGGGAATTGCTGTTTTTATGGCACTCATTTCAAATTACAAAGTAGGTCTTAAACTTCAAGAAGTTAAAAGTTCTACTCGATAGGTTACTACTCGATATAGCTGCATATTCTAATTTTGCGATATTTACAAATGGCTATCTATTCGTGTGAAATTGTCATATTCGCATATCAATTCTGAGTTATGGCCAAAAATGTCTTTTGCGAGGTGACTTTTGACCACCACATTCTAAAATCAATTCATCCTTGACTCTAGGTGGACGTTTGTGTCAAATTTGAAAAATATTCCCTCCAGGGTTCATGGGATATGCGTTCACAAGAATGGACCAGATGAACGGACAGACTAACAACCCTGAAAATAATAATACCACCTGACACGACTGTCGCCGGCCTGAAGGCATTAAAAGAAGGGTCATTAAGTTTTAATAAGATAATTGTTAGACTCATTATCAATCCAGGTATTTGAATAAAGAAACTGCTATTAGAACCCAACCTTATAATTATGTTATTACCATGATGTTTTTGTCAAAAAACTAATGATGTATGTTAGAAATGATTAAGAAAGAACATATCATTCATAGATAATAATGAACTACTAATGTACTCAACTTTCATTATTCAATTATGATGAAGTCACTGTTTAGTATTCATTATGACAGGTGTCAATATAATTTATGCATGTTATATTGTGGCACTGTTTATGTTCTAAACAATAAACTTGTGCAATGTAGACCTAAGCATATGCACAAATACACACGCACACACACACACACACACACACACACACACACACACACACACACACACACACACACACACACACACACACACACACACACACACACACACACACACACACACACACACACACACTCTGACCTGGAGGCTGAGTGTGGAGGTGGGGAAACATCCTGCATTAATTATGGCAGGAGAACGCTTCCTGTTACAGTTTCACACGTTCTAGTAGCCTCAGGTCGTTCTCTGGCATCGCCTGGCACAACCCACATGAGCAGGTGATGTCATGGCTGAGCATATGGGCATGAGGGTTTGGTAAAAGAGTGTTGTTTCAAGCCATGACTTTTATGTGTTGATTTCTTCATTTTGTTTTTGATTAATCATGTATTATTCTCTAGCTGGAGAGCGTGTTGTTGCACCTGTGCAGTGTAAGTACTCTATAAAAATATCTAAAAAAAGAGTGCACGGCGGGAATGACCCTGATGGTCTAGCCATCTTGTGCCCTTTGCTCAGGACAGATGGACCTACCACGGAGAAGCTTTGCTTTTACAGCTGAGACAGGGATCACAGTTTTCCATCGCCGCGATGGTAACGCAGCACACAACAACCATGCGATTGCTCGCCTTTCACGCGTCATTACTGACCGTTAAAGTTCAGCTCCATTGTTGCCTGAGTCTTTATTCTTAGCGCTGCGTCCCTGTCAGCACAATGTCAAAGACCGTGGGCCGATTACAGAGGCATGCTGGTGCTGATTAAACGAACACTCACTCTGCATGAAGTGATCTGATTAGTCAAATTCATTTTGTACATGGGGCCAAAACATGGAGCCTCGGAGGACTGGGAAATCTATGGAGGATAAAGTATGAACTATAACAATGTAACAATCATTTACCAATCATGTTTTTATCTGATGAGAAACAGGATAATAAAGAACGGTGTGCCAATTCCTTGTATTCTACTACATTTACCAAAGACATTAAGCTGTGCTAAACTAGAGTGTAATAAAAACGTAATCACTCCTCTGCAGAGAAACGTATTTAGAAACTATATGCAGAAAATGATGTACAGAAAGATAGGCTGAAATTAAGTCCATGACATACATGATGGACGAGCAAAAACTTTTTATACAAACAAAGACAAGTTTTGAAATGTGTTTTTGGTTTTAATAACTAAACTAAAATAAAAATGTATTATGTTCATTACATATAATTATTTGTTTTGTGGCATCTGTGTTGACAAATAAACAACACATGCAAGAAAAGAATGAAAGAGACCAAGTAAAATGTGATGTGTGTAAAGGGGATAAAAAAAAAAAAAGATTCAACAAATAAGAAATAATCTTTTCACATTAAATATTTATACCCTGTCTCTATGTAATGCCGTTCTCGCAGGCATGATGCTATTGATGTGCTACACTGTGGAGTCCATACTAAACAACCCGCTCCCCGGATGAAACCTGATCACTGAGCGCTGACCCATTCATGCAGCAGTGCATCATGCAACACAACAGGGTTTCTGTACGTTAGCTAGTAATGATGGGAGAATCTTATAAGGCTGTGATGAGATTCTGAACCCTGCTTACGATACAGGCTTCACTCCTTCTTACCATTTCCTTTTCCTGTGCTAAAAAAAAAGTCTTACTAGTCACACTGGCATCTGACTGTACACTGACTCGCTGTAAAGACGAATGAAGGAACACGTTGTACTGCGAATAAACTGCAATGGGAACAGACAACTCTCTTTCTAAGAGGAGCCCAACTTAAAGAAGGGTTGCAAGATTATTTCCAGTCATTTATTACTTTTACATAAGTCCCAGCTACAAAGTTACAAAAACACGCTAAAAGATTGTCCCTTACAAATTCAAAGATTTTTCACGAGGCTTTAGATACAAACTTTAACATCCAGCTACCGTGTATTCTGATGTTTACACAGTGTACCTCTTGTTAATGAGAGCTGGCAGGCAATCCTATGTCCCGCTGCTCTTACCACAAAAAGGGGCTGCCTCCTCCGACTCTTTGGTCCACGTCTATAGAGACTTGCTGTACTGATCAAAACCCAAAGCTTTCATCTCTTATTTAGACACCCTGCCTTCTAAAAATAGCCTTATTACACTATGGAAACAGGCACAGCTCGTTGGTGAGGTACAACACAGCATGTAGTATTATGTGAAGCTGCGAAGACCCACATTAGCTGAATGTGAGTCAGAACTGTGATGAAAAGGAGTTGAGATAAACAGAATCGACTGACTCAAAAAATGTATCGGAGTTCCTTTGGTTTCAGAGTGATTGCATTTTCAAAAGGGCTATTTGGGGGAGGGGGGTTCTGCAATTGAATGGTGTTGATTAGAAATGTCAAATCCGTATTGAAACACGCCCCCATACAATAGTTCATTAATTTGTAAACTGTTACACATACCAGGCTTTATGGATTCCCAGTGGTTGTTTTTTTTTAAAGCAAAGTCAAAGTAAGATTAAGAGTACAAACTGAGGGTGAAGGAAAATCCAACAACATCAAATGAACCACTAAAACTGTCGGTTATTATGAAATGAGTAACTAAGGAAGTATTGGAATGAACAGATGATCAGTATCAACCGTAAAGAGCCTTAAATAGAAAGCCATGATGCCGTAAACAAAAAAAAGTTTAAAAAGGAACCAAATGAGCCTCCATCAGTCCATAATGGCTGGATTCTGCATTCAATGTAGCAAACACAAATCCAGTTGATACTACTTAAACGCGCTTTAGCCTGGATAATTGAAGGATTTGTCTGAATTAAGTCTGATTGGTTCCATTAGGTTCATAACAGTTTTATGACCACAATAAGGAGCCATTAAGTGATGCTAGTTAATGAAGTGGTGCCTAGACACTCTTTGGACCTGTCATGCTAAACTGCCGCTCACATTTGGTGTTGCTAAAATGAGTGATGTGTTTATGTAGCAGTAGATTTCCATCTGGCTGCACGAACACGGCACAAAGCTCTGCACTTTTATTCGCGGTTTAGAAAACGCTCCGATAGAATTACATCAATACAGTAAGATTAAAATCTCTAAAATAAAACTGAAGACTGGGCTCCAGCAGCTATAACAATCCTCTCCCATCTGAGGGGGTGAGACTGAGCCAATTTTTAAATCCATGCTCACAAATCATTTTCACAGCTTTAACTTCTCATAGCTGTCTATTTAACTCACAAATCAAAATGAACTGCACTGTTTGATGACAAATCAAACTTTGCGTTGTTTATGAATGAACGAACGCGGTGTAGAGACAAATCAGTAAATATTGCCACAAGCTTTTTACAGTACCCTCTCTTTCAGTAACAACACTACGATTAAAAAAAACTGCTGTAACAGTAAAAAAAAAGGTCAGCCCACAAAACCTACATATTCTCTGGAACTGGTGTACTGATAATGAAGCAAAACCCCCCATAACCGATAGCACAGTCAGTTCTATAGACTGCGTTAGACAGATTTATTGGTACTGTTAATAATAATAAGGAAATGAATAACAGGTTGCAGGCCTAGATGATACGTTTAGAATGCACTCTGAGAAGTCTATGATCATTGTCACCATAATAAAGCCTGAAAAGACCGGAAAATAATCAATGTGACAATATTCAACATAATCGACAAGAGGCAATAACAACATTTTTAAGTGTATGTCCAAAAAAACCATCCTAAAATCAAACTAAATGATCCTCATCCTTTAACTCGATCTATACCACTACTCTATTCACTGAACCACTGAGGTGAAAACAACTGCAAGCAACAGCACCGTCTGTTCACAACTGCCATTTCCTGTGGGGTTCAGAGGCATTTTCCCAGGCCTGACAGCCACACACAGCTCAGAGAAGAAGGGCTGACGGAAACTGGGAGAGATGAGACTGTGAGATGCATTCAAAGTAATCTTATTCAGAGTGAGAGAGAAAGAGAGAGAGAGAGAGAGAGAGCTAGCCACAGAAACAGCCACAAACAGTTGAGAGTAGCAACAACATGCTCTCATTGGGAGCATGTTGTTGTTTTTCTGTGAGTGAGCTACCGGCCTTTCCACGGTAACTACATCTCCTGAACGGCAACACATTCAAACGTTTCTTGGATCTAGATGTGCAATGGTGGAAACTCCACAGGTTTTCTGAGCGGCTGCAGTTATTGTATTGGTTAAGAAATAGCCATAACACCTACTGTAAGCGTTTCCTTACACGCACTGTTTGGATGTTTATTTCTAAATGTGTTAAGTAGCATGCACGCTATATACGAGACGATTGTTAAGGATTACATTTTTCTTTTTTTTATAAACTACAATTAACAACCCCAATGGCTAGAAGCTGGACGTTGAACCGAAAGATGGCAATTAAGTGTATATAAAGATAAAAATGATTGGCATTTTGACAGTTTCTCTTTTAGCCTTATGTGTCACATGCTCTCTATGAAAGGATTGTGTCATAGACCAAAAATTCCAGTTAGCATGTTTCACAGAGTAAATCAGATAAACGCACACACTGATCAAGATCCTGCTGTGACACATGGGGAAACACTGCAGGTTCTGCTTGAGCGCCCCTGAAAAGGTTTTTTCTCCACACATGCTGTGCAGCATGTCCATAACAACAAAGACATGTCCTCTTAAACAGCTGGACAACAGTCACATTAGAGGACCAATCAACCAAGAGTCCCAGTCTGGTACAGTCACCACCAGACGATGTTCATGTCATGATATCTCTGAATTGATCAGGACAGGTAGATCTTTTAAATCAATAAAAATAATTCACGGTGAGGTGTGTTAGCTTCTGAACCAGTCAGAGGTTGTTTTGTGTTGTTTTTGTTAGTTTCTTATAGCCAATATTGTAATTACCTAGCTACTGATTGCTATATGAATGACATTCACTACTGCTGTCATCTGCTCTGGGCTATTATTACCTTAAAAATAAACTAACAGCTCCCAAATCTGCATCCGAGACCACCAGCGGCTCCCCAGGGTGCGTCATCAGATCCCCAGCAATAATGAGATTATTCAAATGTCACTTAAAGGCCAACTTCCATAGCAAGTAAAGTGAATATATGTAAAGAATTCCTATGACTAGAGGATTGTTACAGCATTAACACAAAGGAGCACAACATCTACACCTTGTTTAACTCAAGTTAATGAAATAAAAATGGAAAAATCATCTCGAGAGAAAACAGGAAATGTTCTTTAATTCGAGGTTACTGTGTGTTTTCACTCTGTGTTGCATTGACCGTATGGTACATACATCCGTACTGTCTTTGACTCCTTTACAAAACTATTTTTTGGCTCAGGGAATTACGTGTGTCTACTTCAACCTAAACATCACACTTGCAAACTTGCACAAACTACAACCAGGAATCATGGTCAAAGTCAGGAACAAATAAAGCAGTCTGCTCTGCACGTGTAGAGGACCAAACTGTAACGTAATGTCATAAAATGCTTGGAAATGATTACAACCAACAAAAAGAACACCTAGAATTTCTTGTTGCGACTTTTTTTTTTTACCGGACTCAGTACAGGCGAGTGTCTGTTGATTCAAATGTCAAGGTTAAAACTTGGAACAAGTAGGATCACTGTTTGCCTGGTGGACTACTTGTATCAGGTTGAGGCCTATATGCACACAGTAAGAACTTTCCATTCCGGTTTCTGTTCCTGACAGCATGACCAAAACTGCATACAGAACTTGGAAGTTAGTAAGTGAAGTATATGAAAACACTACATATATCTAGAACTTAATAAGAATGCAAATAGACTACACATGAAACAACGTAAAAATAGTCATTTATGAATACTGACAGCTCATTTCAACTTAAAATGGACCGACTAGCAGCCAGGAGGAGGTGGGGATCGAACCTCCTAAACCTCAGTGACACTCATTCATTATCAAGACAGATGTTAAAAGGTGTTGTTGCACAGAGCAGGTGCAAAAAAAAAAAGCATGTGCATGTTTGAACAATCATCTTAGATGGATATGGTTTATTTTAACACTTAATAAAGTTCACGTTATGTGATGCACAGACTGCAGCATCCGTCCCAGACAGACAGCAGGGACCGGGCAGACACAGCCAGTGCAGCAGAGCCGTCTGCTCACAGCCATGCAGGGGATTCAGACCAGCGTCAGCATCCCCCACTCATAATCATAATCATAACTCATAATAATCTTAATGAGTGCTGACTCTTCATCTGTTTATTAAACTGCTTGTTAAGTTAACGTCGCATCGGGTCGATATGGAAAAACACACATTGAAAGAGCGGAGAAACCTCAGAAAAAAAATCATGTTTCATCATCAGCTGAGTTTTCTTTTTTTTTTTTTTTTTTTTTATTTACCTTCTATTCGACCAACGACCAACTTCCAGACAACTTGTCCGTCCAGCAGACTCCGACGGCGCCGAAACCCAGAAGGACGACTTCAAATACGGAACTCATCCATGCTGACAGGTCGAATAACATCCGCCGGCTACTTTTGTTTTGTCAAACTCAAATCCGTGCGTCTCGGAGGCGGAGACAGCCTGCAGCCCCGTTACCTCACGGAGGAGAGCCGGAGGAGAGCCGCGCAGAGCAGGCCACTGAGCGGTGACCTATCAGGGTCTGACCGCACGCCGCTAATGACCTCCCTCCTTTTAACCTCTTAGTGGCTTACTCTGTGCTTTTTTTTTTTTTTTTTTTTTTTTAATTCTTAATGATTTCTTGTGGGGTTTATTCATTAAATTGTAGAAAAGGCCTGTGGGTGCAGGTTGTGTTTGGTAGTTTATTAAATATATCTTCAGGGGATTCTACACAATCTGATTCATTAATCAGAGAAAAAAAAGAAATACCTTTTGTTTCTGTTATTCAATCAACATATATTGAAAAAGTTGGACAAAAGCAGATGTGTGCAGTCTACTCTCCATCAAGATATATTTCAGGAATAAAATAAAACATTTAGAGCCCTCTGATTTACAGAGAACTTACATTTTTAAGTGTAATATTTTGGCAATTAGTGGTTGGATTAATGAGACTTGCTGAATTTATTGTGAAAAATATGATTGAATTTTGTTTTGTTGTTTTACAACATTGAATTAAAGACAATGTGTGGCTCACTGACACGGATAAAAAGAGAACCACCTTTTAATTTCAAAGTTGAAACATTTCTACAGAGTGATCTGAATTATAAATATAAAATATAAAATACAAAATGCATGCTTGGATGTTTATATATTTGCAAAAATAAAGACAAAGGTTCACTCCAAGCAACTCTGTCAAAAGGTTACACTCTGCTAAACAATAAAAAAATGGCAATTTCCAAGAGGGGTGATTATAGGCACTGCACAAGGGATTTTTTAATCACTAAAAATAAAACACATTCATGCAAAAAAAAGTAATATAAGTAATGCATGCTGTAGTGTCTGTAAACAGAGGCTGGCCAGCAGCAGAGAGAAAGTCACCAGCAGGGTGCACACTCACTCAGGTTTGACCTGAAAACCACCAGTTTAAAAAGATGGCACCAACAGGGAAGATTACAGTTTTTTTATGTCACAGATCATGAAGCCTGACCTTTTCCCGCCTCTTTGGGAACAAAGGGTCAAAGGTTACAGACAAACAATGTGGGCCAGTCTGTCCGTCTGTCTGTGATCAGACTGTGTGTTTGTGTATTTCCAACCCTCCCTCTCACAAGTGTGACTTTTTCTGGGGCCTTTGTGCGTGGCGCATGTAAAAGCCTGTTGTCTGTTGCAGAAACAACCCAATTCTGGGATTCTATGGACGGCTTGAACAATGACTCTATTGATGAGAAAGCGACAGAAAGAAAGAAAAGAGCAGAGAAAAGGCAGACAGACTTACTGACGAGACAGAGACAGATCTGCAGTTATTATATTATTACAATCAACATCATTCACGGTCACAAAAATACTTCTTACTAGAGACGTAAGGCTTCTGGGAATGCTGACTGAAGTGAAGCTAAAACCAGTTTGCTTTTGAGATACGTTCTTATCTTACAGGTGTATGTGCTGGGCAGAGATTTAAATAAACCAAAAGTGGCCTGCAATTTCCAGAACAATGCTGTTTTACCATGCAGATGAATTATACAGTCAAACCAATGTTTTTCTTTTCCCCATCTGGCAATAATTTAAACTTGCATATCTCATCAAAAACATGGCTTCTGATTGACTTCCATTAGTCGGCTCTCCTGAGGCTACAAAAAAGGGTTCATACCATTCCTTCTGAATGACGTTTGGTCATTTTAATTGTTCTATACATGGAACTTCAAAGTTCAAGTCCTGTATTTGTCCCAAAGGGGCAATTGGTTCTACTACAGTAGCCATACAAACAACTAAACAGGACAAGTAAGACAAGACTACCTTGATAAAACACAATTACTGCGAGAGTAAAAGAGGACCACGTGAAGTACAAAGGTTACAATATTAATGAAAAAGAAGAAAGAAAGGAGAAACAGGCATGGTTTGGAATGTGCTGATGCAACCCATGTTTTACATAGTTGGGCAATGAAATGGCGGAGGGTATGAAAAACTATCCGTTAGTTTTGGCAAATGGTTGTCGGAGGCGGGAAACAGAAGACAAGAACTTTCTAAATGCAGGGGGTGGGTACTGTTAGATATAATGGATTCTCCCATCTTGCTGTACAGATTGATTTTTCTGCTGAGTACCAATAATTTTGCTGCTGACTTTTACTGCGGTTTAGAGATGCATTTCAGCGTTTAAATGAAAAGGTGAAGACTGACTCAATCAAAGATTTATAAAAACAACATCATCAGGGATTTGTCAACCTGCTCTTTATGTAGCTTCCTCAGACACAAAAAGACACTGCTGGGTTTTCTTACTCAGCATATCTCTATTCCTATCCAAGGCCATCTAGTCATCAGCCATGACGCCCAAATACATCTCGTCTGTTAGTTATAGTGTTTGCAGGAGTAAGAGTAGTACGATATGTCTATGCATCAAACAAATGTGAAGTAAATATATCTCCCAAGACACTAACACATAAGGGAAAACATTGGTAGTATTAA
This sequence comes from Anoplopoma fimbria, assembly GCF_027596085.1. Taxonomy (NCBI): domain Eukaryota; kingdom Metazoa; phylum Chordata; class Actinopteri; order Perciformes; family Anoplopomatidae; genus Anoplopoma; species Anoplopoma fimbria. Next base: position 7,941,200 of record NC_072449.1, on the reverse strand, counting down.
TATGAAGTACATGGCATACATTATAGAAGGCAATTCATTTTGATGAACTGATAGGATATGATTTGAAACGATACAGAAAGATTGCTTCACTGGGACACTTAATGGATTTCCACCCTACCAACAATTGATGGTAATGAGATTAATATTTGTAATGAATATCAAAGGAATCAAATATTGGACTTAAAGTTTCTTAATTATCTACGGAAAATGAGGATTTGGTATTTTTTAGCATTCAGGCCGTTAATAAACTGCTAAAAAAAGAGAAAACGTTTGTTCAAAGACTTGTAACCTCTTACACTTTTATAACTAAAAATGAATAACCTGAAGCTAGCCACACACACCTGTTTGTCGACTATGGCTACTTATTTACTATATAGTTTACTCTGTTTACCCTCCACCATTTCATTTTAATGTCTGAATTTTGAAAGTGATATGTATCCACCATTTAATGCCCTCAAAAGCTGTCAAAAAGTGTTGTGCATTGCATGAACACTACATTCTGCAACACAGCCACAATCCAATGTGTCACGTTATATAACCACAATTTAACGTGTCTGACTTTACACACAATGATGATTATTCAAGTGTGAGAAAAAGGGATTTACTGCTCATGATTGAGCAAACTGTAGTGTATATAGTATATAGTATACAGGGTCCAAGGACAGAGGGTGTTTTATGTTGCACAGATTTGATTTTGAGTCAAATTTGTAATATTGGGCTATATAAATCAAATCAAATCAAATTGAATTGAATTGAATAGATGCATTTAAATGGGACATATCATGGTCATGGGTTATACTTGAATTCTGGGCTTCCACAAGAACATGTTAAGATGATTTAATGTTTAAAAAACACAATATTTTTCTCATATGGTCTGTCTGAATATACCTGTATTCACCCTCTCTCTGAAATGCTCCTTTAATAGCACCTGTCTCTTTAAGCCCCCTCTTCCAAAAAGCCCATGTGAGCTCATGCTTGCGAGAACAAATATGTCACACCTTTGTAAAAGTAGTACTCAAGCCGTGGGTGGTATATTACAACCAGAAAATTCAGTACGACATTTTGATAGTGTGCCTGGTAATCAGAATTATAACAAATACGGATAAGTAGCCAATAAAAAAAAGCTAAAGCTGGTGGTGTCAAACTGCACTAATTAGCTTATCAAAATCAGCTGTGTCTCACCCAGCAGCAATCAAAGGTTGCCGTGGTGATTGGGGCATCATGAGGAGTGGAGGAGGGAGGTGCACAAAACATTTGATTCTGTACAAAACTATATTATAGCACTGCTTCTCAGTCCAAAAACGTGAGTCCTATCAGCCAAATATTATCACCAGAGAAAAGCCGACGTTTGATGTGGTTTATGTGAGTGTATAGTGTCGAAATATTTATATAATATATGTAATAAATTAGCATCCTGGTCTTGTTTTAGGTACATCAACTTTCAGGTGTGAACAAGCAGGACACTTTTTCTTTACTGCACGATTGGCTTGTCGTTTCAGCCACCATAAAACGACCTTTTAGCATTGCTATGGGTGTCATCAGCTGTTTTTTTTGTTTTTTTCTATAAAGTCTCTGCCTGTATGACAAATGTTTGCTGAATACATATATGATAGCATAACCTTTTCTCCATGCTGCCACCCAATGAGCAGCTGGAGAAAAAACAAAATGTCTCTGTTGGAAACCTGAACTCTTCTCAGGTTCATAACCCAGTTTCTAAAGGCAGTTCAGGTGCTGTCATGCATACCCTATTACTGACCCTTCACCTGAAACCGTTTTGAGGTTTAAGCGGTTTCGGATTGACAGCGCTGGCAACAATAGCAAGTGACATAGAGGACAAGCAGGGCTATTTTCATCAACTTTACAAAACAGCTAAAGCCATACAGCACATTCTGCTGCACTGTCCAATGTAATACTCTTATGAGCTGCAGAAAAAGAACGAAAGTGAGAAGAGTGGAGAAAAGGAAGGGGAAAAGAAAAACAGAGAGATTGAGACGGAGAATGAGTGGGACAAACAATGGGTGAATCTGCAGACTTTGCACCATTCTTGGTAAAGTAATTGCAGCCTGCTCCACCATCACATTCATCTTCATCCGCCTATCTGGCAGCTCCAGAGGAATGGAGGGAGAGGAATCCGTAGTTGTTATTATCTGCTCCCCCTCGTCCCCGCACAGACTCATGAAAAGGCTCTTTCACATATATTTTGTGTACAAGACATGAGGTAATAAATAAACAGAACCGGCGTGGAGTGGATGCAATTTTCCTTTGTTTCCACGGTAACAACAGGAAGAGGGTGGCTCACTGCTATATTTAACTTCAGATTATAAAAGTTTGTTCACTGGTGGTGCATGTATTGTTTATAAACTCTTTTACATTTGTAGAACTGCAATAAAAAAGATACCAATTGCTTTGTTTTATTCTAACACCATATTGAAGGAAAATGTTGATTTTTACTTCATGAATTATCTAGATATCATACTCCAAAGTGTCAAAGCAGGCTGTGCTTCCGCCAAGCACACACACTCAAATTCAGTAATAAAAAGGAAAGTGAAATCTTGACTATTTTCTCTTTAGGTCGGAAACTTTTCTGTCTGATATTAAAGACAGAAAATATTTTTTTGCTAACGGCACTGATAAGTAACTAAAACGTAGCTGTGTACTAAGCATCTCTTCACATTTCTCCAGATGAATGTGTCTTTTAGCTTATTAAGACTATTTCTTAAAATGTCTAAATCCAGAAACCTAAAAAAGAAGGCTAATGTTTGTGCACATTGTTTCAGAGAGAAGTTGTTTGAACTAGTGTTGGATACTATTCCATTCTATTGTACTGTGCTTTACTCATGGCAGAGACTTGATTGCTGATGTTGCAGTTCCAACTTGTTACCAGTAGATGTTACTTAGTGTCTGTACTTTATGGATTTCTGGGCCCTGCAAATGTTACCCAAGTGTCTATGTTAGTTTTACAAGTTGTACTACTATATGCTAATAATCCAATGGCATTAATACCAGACTCACGTCATTGACCAAATAATTTGAATGAAGTATTTTTATTATTTTATATATATATATATATAAAACATATATATATACACAGTACCAGTCAAAAGTTTGGACACACCTTCTCATTCAACTACTTTGAAGAATCTAAAAATATAAAACATATTCTGGTTTGTTGAGCATTTATTTGTTTACCACATAATTCCATATGTGTTCCTTCATAGTTTGGATGTCTTCAATATTAATCTACAATGTAGAAAAAAATAAAAATAAAAATAAAGAAAAACCATTGAATGAGAAGGTGTGTCCAAACTTTTGACTGGTACTATATATATAATACGTGTTAAATTTAGGCAGTATATCATTTGGCAAATGGCCCTAACAATGTGGATTGAGATTAATAATTAAAATACTTCATCATCAGGACCCTTGCTGTCACTGTTGAGTATCTATTTCAACACTAGATTTCACCAACTCTACTGTATCTCTGTCTTCTCTCTACTCTACCACCATTACAGCTCATACACATACTGTTTGTTTATGCGCAGGATATCCCAAAAACATGAACAAATTTCCCTGAAATTTAGCAGACAGAAATTATTTTGTCAATGACGTGAGTCTGGTATTAATGCCATTGGATTATTAGCATATAGTAGTACAACCTGCAGATTCCTCCTCTACAACATCAGGAGGATTCGCCCCTTCCTCACTGATGAGACGGCGCAGGTGCTCATCCAGGCTCTGGTCATCTCCCGCCTGGACTACTGCAACTCACTACTTGCCGGAGCCGCGGCGTCGGCCATCAGACCTCTGGAGCTTGTCCAGAAAGCTGCAGCTCGTCTGGTGTTCAATCGCCCCAAGTTCTCTCACACAACTTCCCTTCTCCGTTCTCTACACTGGCTCCCTGTAAGAGCTCGCATCCAGTTTAAGACTCTGGTGCTAGCCTGCAGGGCAGTGAAAGGAACAGCTCCTTCCTATCTCCAGGCCTTGGTCAAGCCCTACACCCCCGCCCGACCACTTCGCTCTGCTGCCTCGGGGCGACTGGTTGCCCCGTCGCTCAGAGGTCCCTGCGGCCGATCCACCCGGTCACAGCTTTTTTCTGTCCTGGCCCCTCAGTGGTGGAATGAACTCCCCACTGACGTCAGGACAGCAGAGTCGATGCTTTCGGCGCAGGCTGAAAACTCACCTCTTCAAGAAGTACTACCCTGAGCCTTCCTCTTAGCACTTATTGTATTCGTATTAGTTTGTTGCACTTATTGTATTCGTATTAGTTTGTTTCTGCACTGTACTTTTGCTCTGGTTTATGCTTTTAGATGTTTGTTCAAGAAAGGAGATGCACTTATGACTCCTGGTGACTAGTAGTTCTCTTGAATACCTATGTTGAATACACTTATTGTAAGTCGCTTTGGATAAAAGCGTCTGCTAAATGACTGTAATGTAATGATTTGCTTCTTAAACATGCAATAATGGCTCCATTGGCCTGTCAGGTTGTCAAGGTAATTAACCATATGAGCAGCTCACAAAAATAGTGTTGGCACTAGCAGGAGGCAGTGGAGGTAATTAAGCCTTACGCAAGCTATTAAATAAGTGATGCATTGTCGTTTGTTGCATTCTAATTGTGCATATAATGTGGTATCAAGTAAGGAATATATTTGCATTCCAGTGCTGCTCCACAGCAGACTGTAGGAAATTATTCTTACAACACAACACAAAAGTGCAACTGATTTATTACACAAAATCCCATACTTAAAGTCACCTAGACGTTTGGCTGCATGGATTATTAATATATTTCCAAGCAAAAATTGAGAACTCTTATTCAGAGCATTGACATGATTTGTCTTCATGTTGTACTTGTAGTAGTCTTTGTTTTAAACTGGTGTATGACACATACAGTTAGATGGTTTGTTTTGGTAGAAAATAAGAGTAGCGATGTTTTGCATTTGTGGCAAAAATATTGAACAAACAGTATGTGATGCCATATGTTTATGTTAATGGAACAAGTAAAACTGAGGGTTTTTTTTTCCTCTGCAAGTGTTGTTTCTGTAGTTATTTCAACAAAAGAATGACCTGAAATCCAACAGTCCTCCTGCAAATATATGGAACAACTATATATTTCACATTTATATGCCAATCTGTAGAATGGAATGTTTTTTCACGCATCTTAATCTAAAAATCAACATCTCATCAACCTCATGGATTCATGCCACCAGAGTAGCCTACCATGCGGAAATAGGATAACCAAGAATTTGCAAAAACATATGCAAATTGTTTCACTAATGAGGCTCCCAACCGAAGTCAATTGAGCATCCAGACAACGCGAGGACAAACTGTAATTCTTTCCCATCCTGTTGTGGTGACACAAGCGATGGCAACACAACTGAAAGGAGTGTAGTTCTGCCTGAATGACCGATCCTCGTCTCTCTCTCTCTCCACGTCTTATACCCCTACGCAGTGCCATGCTGATCATAAATCTCAGAGATTATGACAAAATGACATTTGGACTTAATGGCTTCCCCCCCTGTTATAGATGAATCAGCTGTGAGTCACTGTGAAACAAAGTTAATTATATCTTTTTGTTTTGTTTTTCACTCAGTGATAAAGCATTCTGTCTTATTCTCAGACGAAACGTCATCACATACTACCACACAGCACAGAGACATGTCTCTCTAAAAGTTAGCATAGGGGCTTTAAACCTACACTACACTGTTGAGATGTTGGCTGATAGCAGTAGAGTGATGCTCATCAGGGAGCGCCGCTGCTCATTGTTTAGATGAAGCTCTTTTTTTTCAGGATTTCAGCTCTTCAGTCTCTTTTGAAAAGCTTTTGGCAACAATCCTCTGATCCTTTTCAGTGAGTGACTATATAGAGCGTTTCTCATTGTGACAGCATGACAAACAGTGTGCACACGGAGACAGACTGTTATCTCCACAACACTTCTGAAAATATCTTTCGTTAAACTGTGATGAAGTCATCGGAGTGAACCTCACACTCCCAGAGACATGTGAAACCGCTCCATATGTCACCGTGGCTGTGTGTATGTTGCACCTTATGCAGATGAGATTTACAGTTAGAATTGCAGGCTGAGTAAAAGTGATGATCTACTACTCCTTCAGTGGCAGCCCGACCATAGATTTGAACCGTTAAGACACATTCACAACCTGAACTATTCCAAATTGAAAAGAAACGTAGAGGGAGCACTAACTGTGGAGAAACCTGTCAGTGTCTGAGATGGGGGACTATAAAGAGTCACTGGGCAATTAAAGTCAGCTGGCAGACAGAAGCCGGGCTGGTTTCTGGTATCAGAGAAGAGAGTCTTTGAATAGTTGGGGACTAGAGGCTGATTCGGTGCCCACACAGTAGGGGCTACTGCAGCACAGATAATGAGCATCAGGTTCTTCAGAAGTGTCTACACTACTAAGCTTTCCCTTCTTTAAACAATGGAGGACGTTAAGATTTTACAGTTAAACTCCTTTACATAACACTGTAACTGTTTGGTCATTAGGGACAACACATTAGGGACGTCTCACTCATTCATTTGCATCCCATTTGGCGACATGGTTGATCAATTTGTATATACAGACTCTCTAGTCTAATATTTGGATCTGGATTTTTGCAATTACTGATTGCCTGTTAATTCTGTTTATAGTTGATTATAATATAAAATATATGGTATATAGGTTGAACACTATGTTTGAGAAAACAATCTCTGTTAAATGTCAATGTAGCTCTAGGTTGTGTCCCATGATATTCTGAAGCAGTTGGAATAGAATGTGATTTGATGAGACTTTTTGTGATGTTGGCCTTCAAGCTGAACCCTTGATGATTTGAATTGGATTTTTGTTCTTTTTCTATTTATGCGAACCTTTCTACCTCAGCTTTTGGGCCACCAATCAGACAAAAAGTCCTCAGAGTGTGTCGATAAAATGAACATCTACATTCCATGACAATGGAGCAAAAAGTCCGTCCACTGATAAAGATAATGATATACAATCAACAGTTCCAGAACGGCTACTAGATGGAGCTTGTGATGACACTATTCTTCTCAATTGCGGTTACAAAGTCAGGGAATGAACTTTGAATCTCAAATTACCTTATTTGATTCCCTAATTAAAGCCTACTGCCTTTGGCATTGACAACTCATCATGATCTTCTTCAAGTAGAAGGTATGAAAAGTAAAAGTAAAATGCCAGTCTGCTGGGTAACAAGGCCTACTTTCTCTTGCTTCACCTCTTATATTAAAGTATGCAATTATCAATATCCTTACATAAACTTCTCCCTCAAGCGTGGACCTTTAAATGTATTGCAAAGGAGAACATTTTGCATCTTCTAATTACATGCAGTGTTATTTCAGCAGGGTTCGGAGATAATTAGGTTCGGGTTATTTGCTATAAATGAGATCTTCTGCAATTACACATGATATGAAAGAGCCATGAAGAGCAAATATAATGAAGTATTGTTTGTTTAGCACAGCATGTCCTCTAATTTCAACGACAGAAAAAGCCTATATAAATAAAAATGCTGTAATATCAGTTTGTCATCTTTTAGTATTTAGTATACATTGCTATATTAGACCCTGAGCCTGTTTGGAGCTATCAAAGCCACACTGTGAATCATCAGTTCACAGTGTGGCTTTAACAATATAATTTCCCAGAAATGGAAATTCTCTCTTTTTCTAATATATGAGAGACATTAAATAATGCGATTAAAAGTTGCTATTTCAGGTTGAGGTTTGACATCATCAGGCTGTTATTTATAAGATAAGGAACTTTCAGTGATGAGTGTGTAGCCATCTGGAAACAGCCACAAGTAGGTGATTAGGGCTGAGAAAAACAAGTACCTTTCCAGCTGGAGCTGAAGAAAATGTAGAATATATTCAACTTCTTTCTGAGGACCACAAACCATTAAAAGGTGTTACTTTGTGACAGTAATGGATATCTTCAATTTTGCCTCAATCAAGATGCAGTTGTGTTGTAATACAATAAAATCCTAATGTGTTAAATTAAAAAAAAAAAAACTCTCCGACTTCCCTTGCCAAATACTGCCTCTAATTAGATATTGATTTATGAGAGGAAAACACACAGAAAGTTGATAGGTCGCATTACCCTTCCACAGATGAAGCACCTTGGGGCTCAGCATATGAAAACATTTGAATATGAGTCAACAGGTATTACAACCCCAGACTCCAGGTAACTGGGAATTCATGTAGTTTTCGACTCAAAAGACACGATAAGCGGATCATATCTTATTCATAAACCCTTTGGTGTGTTATCTGCAAGCCAGAACCAATCCATTATATAAAATTAATTTTGTCACAATTACTGTACCTTCTGAATGTAGAGTACATAATTGCAATAATGTTCGAAATGAGTCCTGCCGGTCTAAAGGCAGGACTTGCAATTGAGTAGAACAGACAAAGCAAAAAACTAAATTTAATGGAAGATGATATACCATTTTGCATGATGATTAATTTCTATTTACATAAGTAATCTGTGATAAGATAATTGTCATTTGAACAATGCAGGTAAATTACTGTATGAAAGAAAACTTCCCAAAAATATCTCTTATCTCTAATGGTATCGTTGAAGAAGACACCTTGTGAAAAAAAGAAATTCAGAATAACCCGACTGTGACGATCAGTGACAGCTCGACAAATGGAGGGGAGTGTCCGTAAATGTCCAGACTATTAATTCATTGATGATACAAAGATATTTTTCATCACCATTCAGAATGGTCTCTGTCCACATAAATCTGCCATCATGGCTCCGTGTTCGCACTCCTGTACTGTTGTTAAACAGCTGGAACAAAGAAACTAAATTGGGTTTTGAAAGAGACTGATGAAGAAGAATCACAGTTTTAAAATGAGCTCATGGATGGCTGTAAACACATGTTAATTAACCTGTAGAAAACTGTTAAAATGGGAAAAAAAATCCAACATTTACAACAGCAAACGTGCTGAAATATATAAATATTTATGCAGTGCTTGACACTTGGCAAAAAAATCTGTGTAGTAAATACAAAACACTGGTCTCTGATGTCTGTAATGGTAGCTGTGAAAGGCTTATTGTTTGCTCATTTATGGGAACCAAGGCTAAAGTAATGGCACTTCAAATTAAAACCAATACTGAAAAGCTTATTAAAAATGCAGTGCAGCTCAGAACTAAAACTGTGGTAAAAGTACAAAGTTTCTATTTGTATTGCATCAGAAATCCCTCCTGCTCTTCAAAATATGACTGAAGTGAGAATGTATTGCAGACAAACATCAAGCCTACTCCCATTTCAGTTTTCTGTGCGATTCCTTTGATCTGTCATGTAGAAATAAAATAATAAAAGACTGAATCAACAGCTACATATGGCTCAGTTTTAGTCTCTGTGATAAACATGATTGAATCATTTTTAGAAAGGTCACAGTTCTATCAAATCACTAACAGAGTCCTTCTCCTTCAATCAGAAGAAAAAAAATCATCTCCCTTTCTTTCAAAAGAGACCTAAATTGGGAAATCCATCCACTCATTTTATCTGGCAGTTTCTCCTACTTCAGCACGTATAATAACAGCCTTCTATATGCACTTATTTCACCGATAAAAATCAGTCAGCATTATAAATGCTCCTCAACACTGAATGAAATATGAAATGACCGCTTCACTTTGAACTTCAAGAGAAAAAGCGCATGGTTTTGCAAAGTCAGTTTGAAGATATGGGAACCTATCCGGAGGGCATATACAGGGGTTTCTAGGAGTTGACATGGTCTGGAGCTAATCCTGCCTACATGAGAAGATCATGTTTAACCTGAAACATTCACAAAACTATTTATCTTCTGAATTGTGCTGTATATAAGAGATTAAAGGGATATTTCCAAGATGCAGCATGCATATCTTATGGATCCCTTTGGAAAGTCTGCAATATATTGGGGAGATTAAATCAGGTACCCATTATCTGGATGCATAATGTACAAAGCCAAAGCCCTCCCAAGTCCATTGTTAAATAGATTTAATAACAGAGACTTGTATTATCAGAGACTGAATGTCCATATAGGATGTTTCTCTGAGTGCCAGTGTCTTTTGTCGATAGTTCCCAGTGAGGACAGAGCGGATTCAGCTGCCTAGAGAAAAAAAAGCTGCATCCAGCTTTCTTTTTCAGAGCACTGAGAGGCTTCTGACTTTGTTGTCCGGCCGCTTTGAGCGTTTAGTTGAAAAATCTCTGAACTTTTCAGACAGGCGCCTGTGTCGTCACTGTGCATTGAAACGCTCTCCAGCGTCCTGCCAGCGCTTTCTGCCAGAAGAAAAGCTCCAGGGACACTCTCCGGTCTAAAAGCTCCAGGGACTTGTGCTGTGTGAGCAGAAGCAGCATCACACGCCACACAGATGGACTGACTGAGCTTGTTTGGGCTACAAGAGGAAGTTATCCGGCCCAACTCCCTCAGTCTCTCTACATCCACACACACACACACACACACACACACACACACACACACACACACACACACACACACACACACACACACACACACACACACACACACACACACACACACACACACACACACACACACAGCAGCAAGGGTTGGTGTGGTTGGGAGTTAAATTATTTATATTTTATGATAACTAGATTTTTATCCTCTGTCAGGAAGATTCATTGCTAGAAAATAACATTCCAGGCTAAAGCCCCAGAAGCCCAAATGCTGACGACGCCACAGGGCATATGGAGCCACATCAAACCAAAACGAATGCCAAGAACAAAGAGACTTTTCATATTCTGACAGAGGTTAAATTTCTGTTAAATATTACACGTAAAAATACATGTCACGACATGTCTACTTTGATTTTTTCAGTATTTTACATTTTGTCTGGTTAGCATGTTCCTGATAGTCCTTCCTGCCTTTGCAAGCAGAACAGCATCAAACACATTACACTACTGAACTGTGACCAAAATGTAAGGAAACACTGTACTTTTACAGAACACTTATAGTATCGGTAAAAGCACAATAAATATGTAATTTTCAAGCTTAGGTTATAGTTTATTTTTTACATTATCTTTTTACTGCAAATACATTACATTTTAGAATAAAAACTAATTCATTTAAATTTAAAATTTAAATGCGGACTTGCTACCTAATCCAAAGTGTTGTTTTGAACGCGGTTGATATTTGTGTAAGGGACAGGGTCTGAGGCCACACTGTAGATCTGTGGACTTAAGCACACAGTGAAGAGGGCGCTTCATATATTTATATATTCATTTTCCAGCCAGTGTGCCAAAGAAGGATGATTTTAATGAACAGTTTCGTAGCTCCATGTGACTAACACTGCAATTCTGTGGCCTATTTCATTAAATCTGTGATGGCCGTTTGACAGCCTTAGGCCTGTGTTGCTGTCTCAGGCCCGCTTCTAGTCTTGTCTGTCTTGCCGGTAACTGGTGGGAAGGGATTTGCTCCCAAGTTCTGTAAAGCTCCCGTCTAACTCGGTCTGTGATTCTTTTCTGCTCTCAAACTTTCTCACACCAGAGTCTTCTCACATCCTCTCACCTGCATGTGGCTTTACAGTCTTCCACACCCCGGTGATTTTATGCATTCCGGTTTATTTTTGTGCCCATTATTTCCTAAAAGCAAGGTGAGCTGAGATCTACAGCATGACATCATTAGCTCTCGTGATGCAGGTCTAAATTTGTTTGTGATGAAACAAATGGTTCCGAGTTTACAATGACTGCCATTCAGAATCAATGGTGTGATCAGACACTGTTAACTGCAATTTGAAAATTGAGTCCTGGGCGAAGAACACGTTATTAGGTGGAACACCTCAACATATGAGCTATTTGAATTAATCCATTACACATGGGCTTCACAGCCCACTTTACAATTTAAAATTGAGGGCTTAATACAATGATTGAGTCCATGACACTAATCAAAATGGAGGAGCAGCAAGAGACACCAAATACAGGTAACAGTCTTGAGGGTCATCAAAGATCCGCCAACACAAAGAAGAAAGTTAAACATTCTTCTGGACAAATCAATCAAAATAAGAAGAAAGAAGGAGACGGACCGGTCGAGAAAGATGTAGAAAAAGAAACAACAAGGTTAGAGCAGCGATAGGAACGTTTGCTGTCAGAGGTATTCCTGAAGGATTTCATTCTAGAGCTGAGCAAACACAGACAGGGGAGTCCTTTCAGCTGCACATCCTGTGTTGATGATGCTTCTGATGCTCACAATGTTTAAGTCAATTTAAAAACAAAGCTGTTTAGATGGCGACTTTATCTACTTGAATTCCACCTTTCAGGGTGTTGATGAACAAAGCCAGTCTAGAGACATGCTAGCATCCAAGGTCTGGGAGAAGATAAAAAAAAAAGATGTCAGACAGTGACCTCTATGCTGCTGAGGAACCCCGCCCAACATGTCTAACAGAGAAGAGAAGGGGTGACTCTCTTGTGAGAGGAAAAAGGCCAAAAATAGTAAACGAATGTACTGCACACAGGTGCATCGAATCTGTCGACTGCCTTTTCTACGCCTCTTATACTTGGGTGATTTTAATTATTTGCCATTGATATTTAGTTTCCCCTGTGATCGATTACCTTTTTTAAAAAAATTTTTTTAGGACACATCATTTTCGCTTTTGTCACAAATTTAATTTGATTATTTTTGGTGATGTGTTCATGGGGTGAATCTCCAGTTTATCTCAGTAGCCTAAATGTTGGTGTAATCAATCTTGAAAGTGTAAAGGAGAAACTATTTCACCAACAGAATTCCCAAATTAAACAAGACAAACGCCATGAAAACAACAGGACTAAGAGTCTACAGCGATAGCAGCTCTGTGAGGCTGTTCTTAGACACAAAGGTGCTTTGAGCTAAATGCTAACGTCAGCATGCTAACATGCTCACAGGGAAAAAGGCTTACATGCTGATGCTTAGCAGGTATAATGTTTACCAAGTTCATCAGCTTAGTTTATCATGTTAAGAAGCTGAAATTTGGTAATAAGCACAAAATGAAAAGTCAAGCCTATGATGATTGGAATGTCATTTATTTGGTCACAGACCATAATGTAGTTTTGACCCGATGGTTGCCTTCCATAACAAATCTTTTACTACAATTCATCCTGAGGAAGACATAACAAAATTCATATGAATCAATCCATTAGTTATTTCTCTCACAACCACAAATGTGAACTTCATGGTGGCACTGGTGGGGAAGTCAGGGGATCAATACAGTCATTAGGATTCATCCTCTGATGACCATGAATGTCTGATGAAAGACATTAATCTATAAACTACCCACTGATTCACAGTTGTCAGACAATGTCTGCAGCCTCTCTATGTTGCCGCTGGACCTCGTCTCCCTCCTCCTCTTCCTATTCAAACTCCTTCTAGGATGAATCACCATTTTCCTTAATCTGGCCCTCGTAAATTTGCCACAACAAACAGCTGTTGTTTAACACTGGCCGGCCATTAGTAATGTTGATTCTACTCTCAGGGCTGTAGAGGAAAGATCTATAGAATCTCGCCTTTAGCGTGCAAAATGTCAATTCCATCAATATGTTGTATTTATGGGCATTAACGCTCCTTAGCCCTATTGTGTTTTTAAATCAGCATGTCTCATATGCAAAGTGGTAAAGGCTTACATTTTGTACCATGGTAAACACACATAGAGAGGCAGTCATTAGTGGGAAATGATTCTGCCACCAGGTGCAAACTGAATGAACGCGATACTTCCAAATGGCAGCTCTCAGAGACAACGGCTCCTTGCAGTAGGTTAAATTATAAAAACGTTCTTCTCGCATACAGGCGTCGTGATGACAGCTGCTAATTATAGCAGGTGGTGTGCCAACCCTCTGGTTTTTGTTTCTGTCTCATCTGCTCTCTTGTGTGACATGTAGGAAGTTAGCTTTGCTTGCTAGTTGCATGTTAATTTCCCAGAGGTGAAGTAAGCGATTTCCTTGCATTAGCTAAATGATCATCGGATATTAGAATTTCTGTTCGACTCGATGAGAAACTTAAGAGTACAGAGCAGCAGAGCTGAACTAATATGTTTTATAACATCCGGAACACTGATGACGGCAAAAAATCAACATACCTGTGCATGGAACATAGAAATAAGCCTTTTTTGGATTAGCATAGGTCACATAAGGTCACACTCTCTAAGTAAATCAATTCAAATAACTTTTGGTCATATTTTGTGGCTCATACATCCCAAAAAACAAGTTTTACAGAAACAACATACACTGGCAAAGGGTAGCATAATCAGTCCTCCTCATCATTTTTCTACTTCATGCAAATGGGTTTTAAACATGAATTGAATTCCTACATCCCAACTAATCTGAAAAGTTGAAATATAATTTTCTCTTTCTATAAAGTTTAGATAAGATAAGATAATCCTTTATTAGTCCCGCAGCGGGGAAATTTGCAGAGGTAGGTATATTCTACTGTGGCTTCAGTTACTATCGCTGCACTCCACTGCCTTCACTCGATTCCACTCCACTGTAAGAAAAGCTACTTCCACAATAAGACACAAAAGTCTGTTTGGGATCAAAGCACAGAACTGGCAGCCTGTGTTACTTCTTATCTCAACATAGTGTGTTAACTTCTTACATAATGTACATGATGCTGATGCGGTGTGATATCAAAACGACTTTCATACATGTTGAGTCATCAGACAGTCGAGTAAAATACTTGTAGTGAGAACAGAACCATTCAATTAACCCATTATATTCAATTGCATTTAAATTCCCACCATATGAATCATTAAGTTATTAACCATCCTTTGGAAAGAGCCGGTACTGATTAAATAGGGGACTTAATAAATCTCAGCATGTCTACCCATAACTCAAGTCACTCTAGCTTATTGTAACACCCGTTCATACCAGTCAAACATGTGCACTAAGCTAACCCTCCAAGTGTTTGATTTTTTATTAGGAAGTGAGCAGGTGATTAGTCAAGGAATGCCAATAAAGAGTGTTTATTAGCACAGGGATTACAAAGGGGTACAGTTTCAACACAGGCCACTCGAGAGGGATTTATAGTGCGATAGAAATCGCACTATAGCACTTTATGTGAAGGAAAAGGCTTTGGAGCTAAGCGCTTATAGTATGTAACAAGTCTGACCCAAATGAACAGAAATATTCTTACTGGAAAGTATCACACAGGAAGAAGTAAATGTGTGCTCTGCAGATGGCAGATGGTGTCAAGATAATGATAATGCAGCAGCTCACAGCAAGGTGGTTAGAGGAGCGGGCCAAAAGAGATAACAATAATTAATAGGCAAGAATCGAAAATGTGGCTATTGCGGTTCAACATCAAATAGCCTCTGTGAGATCGAAAAGGAGACGGAGTACGGGAAAAGTTCAAAGAGTCATACAAGGTAATGCATGAATAATAGTGTAGAGCAGTGTTATGAAAAGATAAATGTGCAACAATGCAGTCATGACTTAACATTGCTCTTAGTGAATAAATCATTTAGTTACAGGAGAGCAGTGGATATTTAGTATATTTTATTCCCTCGTTTAATGTTGAACTTCTAAGGAAAATTAAAAGAAAATGAGAAAGAAATAAAGAAAAAAAAAACATTAAAATAAGTAAGCATCATAAAAAATTGAAAACCAATGAAAAAAAGGCAAACCTGATCTTTCTGTACATACTGTCCACAGTAAGGCTAACCCCATACAGAGCTGTACCTTCATTTTTCTCACAGATATCTCAATCTACGCTGAGATTGTTTACAGTACGGCACTGCAGAGACTACAAATCACCTGCTTTGACAATTTGTCTGGGAGACAGGAAGCCGCAGCAATCCTTAATATATAGCTACCGGTGGGAGCTGCAGTAAGGACACTAGAGAGCAGAGTGACCCTGGGAACCCGACATCAATCTTCACTATGAGCAGAGTCAATGAAGGCTAAAAATAAACACAAACTGACAGTCGCAAAACACCACAATATATATTGTTAAGATTTGTCAATCCTACGTGTAAATTATTATATGATGTGCAAAATATTGGAGAGAAGATTGCAAGCTTAAACGTCAAAAGCTGTCATGATGAAATATCAAAATATATTGCTGCCTAGACTGAAGGTTAAACTGCTATCTTCCTGTATTGCGTTCACCACAGAGCAGCCTTACATCAGATGTGATTGAACAGGGCCTGACATCCTGGCTGCCATGTCTGCTAAATATTTAATGAGCTCAAAGTATAGTATTTCTAGTACACATGCGTGCTGAGGGTCTCACTTCTGTATGACTCAGAAGACTCTATTATTAGCTGGTGTATATCAGTGAAGTAGAGAAACAGAATTATAACCACATAACCTTTTAATGTGGTTTGGGCCATGTACTATCCGTCTACTTTTATTATTAAACTTTCAAAGTAACTCTGGAAACAAAAACTATTTTTGGAGGTCAGATATGAATACTAAACCTTATTTCAACACTTTCTGGCAAACAGTGCCGTGTGGTGTCATGGATTTTTTAGACTTGCCTTTTTAGATTAGTTAAATTGTGTTGACAAATGCACCTGCAGTCTGGGCAAAGATAATTAGTCCCTGATCTAGCCAAATCACCTGCGCTCTAAAAATGCACATATCAAAAGGGTATATCTTTTTAAAAGCTTGTTTATATTTGTCACATGGGTTTCAAGCTAAAAGGATTAGCCTTGTCAGTGTTTGTACTTCTTAGTTACTTCTGAGTCCTTAATCCCTTTAGACAAACTAGTATTTAAAGATCCCATTTGGAATTTGCATTTCCACTTTTTTCATTTAGTTGACTCTCTACATGTTGCAGTGATGGTGCAGGTGGAGGATCATTCTGATGCAGAAGGCTGCTTCGACAGGATACAGTTGTTAATGGACACACAGTATAAAACTATGATGGATAGTGAACCTGTGGACTTAAGTGAAGTCTCATTGTGCCAGTATGAGACCATCGGTTTATCGGGATTTAATAATCCACCATAAAGCAAAATATCAGTGCATAAAAACAAAAGAAGCAAATGCCTTAAATGCAACAAAAGTGTCCTATACCTTAACTCCTTCTATCAATAGTTGGTTACAACCTAAAATAATTTCTTCAGTCCAGTAGTTCACTATGTACGTGGCTATATTTCAATAGCATATTTGTGCTTTTAAAAGCCTTGGCTATTCATTTAAAGTGTCACATTCAACAATCGATGTTCTTGTCTCAAGTTTTGTCCGTATATCAACCTCACGCTGAGAGCAGATGTACGAGGACAGAGACAAAGACAGACTGTGTGTGTGTGTGTGTGTGTGTGTGTGTGTGTGTGTGTGTGTGTGTGTGTGTGTGTGTGTGTGTGTGTGTGTGTGTGTGTGAGAGAGACTGTTTGATTGAGAGGGCCGTTGAGAGGGAAGGTGAGTGAATTATTACACAGAGACCAAGCTTGGTTACTCAGCTATTGTTTCTGATTGTTTCAAACTTCCCTGCATTCAAAAATCTCAGGTTTTCACCAAAATATTACAGAGACTGCCATCTATTTGTCTTAGGAAATCAAACAATACATTTCCAACAGTGTTGGCTGCTTGAGAGAAGCTAGCACATTGTGTTGAGAGTATGGGTTTTAAAAGAAAGGCTGGCAAATGGCCAACAAGTCATCTGATGTTAATCCCGAGTTAGAAAGAGTACACAAGTGGAAGTACATTTAAATATCTTTGGTTATATGCACTTTGAGTTTTTCATGTAATTTCTAAATTGCTAATTGATCTCTAGTATGATAAATATTATTTGTATATATTAGATATAGATATATATATATCTTATTACTACGATGCACTTGTTACATCTGTTTTCTCAATAAATCCACAGTTCAGTCTTGGTTTCTTTACAGTATTTTGTATGTTGAAAGATTGAAAAACTTCTTTACAATACCATTGTTAGGTACTAGTGCAGTCATTCTTGCAATCTAAATGGAGACTCTACCCCATTTTCCCCTTTTCTACAACAGGAACCACACAAATCCCCAACTCTCCAAGCTCACACCCAAACTGCCTGACCTGCAACACTCCACATCACATATAGGCCTAACTCCACCCCAGGGACAGTGTCTATTATTTCCAACACAGCACCTGCTTCTGTTGCAACTTGTGCCACCGTCTGCTACAGCCAGTCGAGTCACAGAGAAAAGCAACATCGTTTTTTTATTTACGGGTGGAGGTGGAGGTGGAGGTGGGGGTGGGGGTAGCCAGTTAAAACAAACTAAAAAAAAGGTGCAGGTGTGTACAGACACGGGAGAAAGAAAAAGTGCTGGCAGCAGCTCGCCATAAACACCCTTCACTCTGACCTCAGGTTACCCTGGCATACAACATATGAAGGTCAAGTCATTGTACACCTCTATCGCAAGAAGAAGGAAAAAAAAACCAAACACCAACCACTGATAAACACAGTTGATAAACAGTTCCAACCAACTAAGCCGTGTTAAATAACTCCACTCTGACTGGGTGCTGCTGAGCTGGTGAATGAGCCACAGTACTCTCCTCTCCTCTCATCCTGGACGGCACTGTCTGAGGACGAAAACATTTCAGGCACACATTGAGCTGCCACATTCACTCAAACACATTCAAAGGCAAACAGTGCTGCGGAATAAATGTATGGGCATGCAGCTTGTTTTGGCTGAAAGCTGTGGAGAGGAGCTGGCATACGTTACCTTAGCGAGTGGAGCGAGGACCGGTCGCTGGGTGAGAGTCAAAGATCATTCTGCCAGTGCCATCTGTCAAGCAGGTTGGGT
The DNA here is from genome assembly GCF_027596085.1 of Anoplopoma fimbria. Classification (NCBI taxonomy): domain Eukaryota; kingdom Metazoa; phylum Chordata; class Actinopteri; order Perciformes; family Anoplopomatidae; genus Anoplopoma; species Anoplopoma fimbria. The sequence continues at coordinate 7,922,499 of NC_072449.1, read as the reverse complement.
ACAAATGGAAGTAAGAGCGAGTGTCCCTCTCCTCTTCTTCCTGTGCGCCTCTCTCTCTCTCTCTCTCTCTGTCTCTCTCGCTTCACAACAAAGTCCCGTGAGGCATTAGAGGAGAGAGCGGTACTCCACAAAGCGATGGGGGAATCCTCCGTCGGACTGAAGCCAGTTTTAGTCCCCCCCGCCTGAGAAGATGGGAGAACGCACCTCCCTCTTCCTGTGGAATCGCGACTTGCTCCTTCCACTGCACAAAACCCTCTCTCCCTCTCTTCTGCCTCCTTCTCTGCTCTCCTCTCTCTCTCTCCTCCCCGATCCCAGCTCCACTCGTACACTCGCTCACTCACTCAGGCATGCACTCTTATCCGCTGTGGCTCAGGCGATCACACACACACACACACACACACACACACACACACACACACACACACACACACACACACACACACACACACACACACACACACACACACACACACACACACACACACACACACACACACACACACACACACACTGTACTGTTCATGGAAATATTAATGAAAATAATACACACAAATAAAACTAGTATTTCTGTGGAATATATTTGGTTACTTCTTGTTCCATAATAAAGTTTTGCTCCTACCATTGATATATTCTAGAATGTATCATAATATGAGGGTCAGGTTCCTGTTTCTGCTGAAATTCAACTGGATTTGTATTCATCATAAAATAAATGACTCACACATTTAACCTGGAGCATTGTGTGTGGAGGGATTCAGAAAGAGCAGAGGTGGTCTCCGCTGTGATGTAATAATGGACATAATGATTAAAATTCATCTTTCAGAGTGAGTCAGAGACCAGTACAATACAGAAAGATTTCCCTGCTAATCCCACTCCCCATGATCACTTAAATGGGCTTCAATGAAAGTGTGTGTGTGTGTGTGTGTGTGTGTGTGTGTGTGTGTGTGTGTGTGTGTGTGTGTGTGTGTGTGTGTGTGTGTGTGTGTGTGTGTGTGTGTCCTTGTGCATAAAGCTACCGTACGCACCGTCGGATGCTCTCTAGTGATGTTCTATTCTGAGCCTTCAGTTGTAAGGCACAACATTAGAAAAGAGGACAGTGAAAGGTGCTTTTATGAGAATCCCCCCTAAAACCCCCCCCCTCCCCCTTCGGACCACCACCTCCCCCATCTCTCTCCCCGTGTTGAAAATCTCCATGCTTTAAGGGGATCATAGCAGGAGGGAGGCAGCGACCGAGTTGTCTGTGGGATATAAATAGTGCAGGAGTGACCTGAACCGTGAGCAGGTGGGGGGGGAGGGGTCGAGCATCAAGCATAATGAAAGGCTGTTACAACAGCAGGCTCAGGGACCGGACCAATCACTCAAGATTTTTTTTCTTTTCTTCTTCTCAGCCTTGCAAAGTAAAGAAAAACCACACACACACATATGCTTGTTATACACACATATCTGCCTGTGTCCAGTTGACACCTCAATGAAAAGACAACCAATCAAACAATAAACTATATGTAGAGAACATCTAACAAAGTAAGCAAGCACAGTTGCAATCATGAAACTTTTGAAATGGATGTAAAAACCAGCCCAATGAGGATGTAATCAAACAAGCCTTGACATAATTCCAATAATTAAAAAAAAACACAATTCGTTGTGATTAAAAAGGTAAAGCACGGCAGCTCTAATCTGTAGATTAACTCAGGGTTTAAGAACCCTACACATAGAGACGGAAGTCACCTGCCTGCAGTCTTATTGCCAACAGGCAGCTAGAGACCAATAAATATGCACATCACCTTCCATCTCTTTACTTTAAGAAAACCCTTAAAAAGCAGGTAGTGCAGTAGTTGTACACAGAAACTGTAGTGGGAAAGACTAACAAGTATAAGACTTAACTATGTTTTCCTTAAAAACAATATCTATCAATGTCTCCCTGGATGAAATTAAACGTTTGATTATCATTCACATTTTTCGGGCGTCATCGACAAACCATAAAAGTGATTTTAAGACATTATGTTTCAGACCTAGCTTGTAAATCCAACCGTACAAACTGGCTGTTAGATGTGCAACCATTGTACAAAACCCAAAGGGCATGTAGGGCATTAGCAATTTAGTTGCTAAGGAAACTCTCTGAAAGTGAAAATTAAGATGTTTTTCTCCTGTCTTTGTTGTTAATAATAAATTCATGTTATTAAAGTGAGCCGAGGGCAGATTTTCCCTACACAGCTATTTAGATACAAGGCCAAGGACCAATGTGCCATGTTAGTACTTACTGAAACTCGTCATGTGTGTTAATGAACATTGTAGGATTCATTTAATCAAAAGTTATTAATGTGACTTTTAACATTGTAACCAGGTAGAGGATCACAGGATAATGCACTGCTTCACTTGTATGACTAGAGCTAATCATAAAATGATGGTAAAAGACAAGTAACGTTTGTTCTTTTTTCATGATTACACTGTCAAATGTGAAACTTTCTGGCTGTTATAAGACTAATTAGGAGTATTCACAAAACATTTATTTAATTTACAAGTATTATATTGTAAATCTCTAAATTGAGTAGCCTGATGCTGCAAACAACCCCACAACACACCGGACAGCAAGTCAGACCGTCGAGATTTTTGGCAAAGGTGGGAGGAACGTCTCAGGAGGATTATGTGTCTTGAATACGATTTCATCGTAAAAGACAGAAACATTTAAAGATCAATTAGCAAGTTTAGTTTCAGTTTCAGTGTTTGAAGAGGTCTCTATGCAAAATGTCAGAGTGACATGTATGTGCAGGTCTTCACTTCATGCTGGAACACAGGTTAGATCTGCTGTAATCCACTCTGTCCCTACCATAATGAGCCTTTAAAATATAATTTTCCCAGCATGACACTCTCAAGTAGCCTTTTTCCTGGGCTGTTACTTTAGTTAAGTATGTTACAGTACCAAGCCATCCTGACCATGAAGCAAAATGTCAGTTCGACTCAATTCTTTTGTGTGACGGAGGCTTCGTGATGAAGTTACACAAGCACATCAGTATCTTTGTTGTCTCCATGTTTCTGCTTGATAAGAATACAAAAAAAACACACTAAACATCTTTATTGCATTTGCACTAAAATATCTATCTTTTACCATCTGTCATGGTTTTATAACAAATCATCAGTTTACATTGAAATTACCCAAATTAGAAATCACAGAGAACAATTAGTGTTAATGCAGTACAAAGTGCACAATCATTTCTGTGACATTGACCAATAGGAGATCAGAAAGCTCTTCTGCACACAACTGTAAAGATGGCCAAGAGAAAGAGGAATTATGTTTTTGGTGGTGCTAGTTAGAACTGTAAAAAAAGAGGTCACATCAGCTCATTTCTTTCTTTTTTTAGAATCATACACACACCGCCATCGTTTGTTCACATTTTCGTTACTGGAAGTTTGTCCCTAGCACCTTCATCCCGATGCCCATCGCACACTTTGTTAAATATGGCAAGCTATGATTGGTCGGGGGCCAACATGTAGTCTGTCATGTCTATTGGCCAAGTCATGTCAAAAAAATGGATGACTCCATAACTGCCTAATCTGATACAGTGGACATTTTAGCAGAAAGAAATATTGTGTCGTCTGAAATAAAAAAAGTAAATAATATCTGATAATTTCTTTACTTATCTCTACTGTGTGTTGTCCACCTCAGTCTGCTAGTGTGGCAGTGCTAATTACTGCTCTGTGTTTGCGGTACAATTTAAGCATACTTAACCAATTTGGTATAAATAGTGAAAAACATTATTATATTGTGGGCATATTTTGAAGCGAAACATCTGGTCTAGGAGTGATCACTAATTGGTACTTTATAGATGAGAGTGAGTCCTCTCCAGCTGGGACCATGAATGCACTATAAGCAGATGGCTCTTTGTGTTCCCACTGTGTAATGACAGAGGTTTTATTCTAGTGAGCACCAGCTCTTTGAGAAATGGTAAACATCAAAACCAGCAATTGTTAGTTCCACTCATACCCAAGATGTCTCATATGCATGTTCAATATCACCAATGCCAATGGTATTATAGGAATACAATACCACTGACACTGCCAACGATGCTCCTTAGCTTTTATTGTTTAGCTGTTACATGTAGAGGTGTGGAATCAACTCTATGGTATATTTTAGCATCACAGTTACATCACTTAGTAAAAGTCTGATCACTGCTCCTCTTTGCCAATGTGTCACTGTTAACGTTTGCTGTCTGATATTCCTTTTTTTAAATGTTTGCTTAACTGCCTAAAGTTAATCAAACATAAATTACGGTGAAGGGTCCTAACAGAAAATGCATTCATAAGTCCTTTTAAGGGGGAACGAAAAACTTGGATTTATTGTCATTTGACTAGTGCAGTCTTGTGATGATGGTGTGCTGTTTCTGTTTGAAGACTGTATATTTACCTGGATAGCTTCCAATGTAAAACGGGCCACAAATACTAATGAACAGTTTATTTTCTCTTTTTTTAGGTTGCCATTTTGATTTTACTGGCACATGTACTGTATGTTTCAGCCACACCACTCTCATCAGTGGGGATGGGTCGTTAGGGGTTTTATAAATTCTTCTTATCGCTTCAGTCCTTTATCAATTATTATTATTATTATTGGATCTTTTTCATTATCAAATAATTCCTTTTTAAAATTGTATTATTTCAAAAAATAATTCAGAACGGGATAAGAATCTTTTGATATTTTAATTATAACTAAATGTTTCTAAAGAAGCAACAGTAATGTTTACAACAGTAAAGTCACTATATGAACTCAATAATCTCTCGCTGGAAATAAATCTTATATGTCAATAAAATAATAATCTAATATTCTTGAGTGAAGTTAATTGTATTAGTAAGAACACAGACATCAGGCAGTATCATTCAGTCATCCATCCTGTGTCCTCTGTCCTGCTGCTTTTGCTCAGAATGCAGTTACGTGGTAAACTAAGCTGAACAGTTAGAATACAAACAGACAGATTTTGTTTTAGCTTGTTTGTAAAAAAAAAAAAGGCTATTAGCTGAGCTAGAATCCAGTGCTTGTTTAAAACAGTGGGGATGGAAGAGAGACTGCAGACAGAGCAGATTGACATATCACTTTATTGACAAAGTTTCGGCTTGTTTTTGTTTGTGTGACTTTTGTTAGTTCAGATTCACCAAAATCACACAATAGAACAGATCGGTGTTTTTTTTTTTCTTGTATTCAGTGAGTAAAAATAACATTTTTTTTCATTGGAGTGTGGTGGCTATGGAGAGAGCATCGATGGACAACACAGCCTCAGTTCCCCGTCAGAAACGGCTGCTTTGCTGCCGTGCTGAAACTCCATTCTGCTTTTCCAAGTCGGTAGCGTTTCTATGGTAATCTGTAGGTGATAATACACTGACTATGGATAAGTACCTCATGCAACCCCCACTTCAAAAGACCCGGACTATCCCTTTAACATTTTAGACTTAGCACTAAAGTAAATTGCTTGCATGGTTTTAATAAAGGAGCCAATATTTATCCTCACTGATAGTGACAAATGATGACCCCTCTCCAGTCTAATACCCTCATTCAACACCACAATTGAAAAGCTCTCTCTCTCTCTCTCTCTCTCTCTCTCTCTCTCTAAAGCATTGAAAGAGGGAAGCAATAGTAAGAGGATAATTACAGAATAGAGGTGAGGGAGATACTGTAAGTCATGGCACAAAGGAAGATATTGTTACAGAATGACACATCACTCTCTTCTCTTTGTCAGCAAGGGAGAAAAAAAAAACGACATTATACACTTACAAATATAGTAATATTGGTCTCAGTGCACACTGTATGTGCACGGAGGATAAAATAATGTTCTTGATCTTGTTGAGGCAGCTGTGTTTATGTGCTGCTCTGTTTTATAGGACACATTTGGTATCAATATAATGGTGTTTGATTACAGAGGAGCCATCACCAGGCTTAAGTACATGTGCTAAATAATAGTGTAAGTGTCCCAGAGCATGAGACTTGCAGATAAGGGACAGAGGAAAAACATGTTTATTAGTGTGTGTTCATACACTATGTTCCACAGATGTGTTGTCCGTTGAATAACCAGATTGCACATTCAACAAATCACTCAAATGGGTGGTAAATTAAATTCTGAACACATGACGTGCCGATATATGTGCAAGAAAAAGGAAATAGTAGTCTGTAAATTACATCATGGCGTTTGGATAACAGCTGTTTACTAGGAGAATAGAATTACGAGGCCTTACAAGGTATAGTTCGTCATTTTGGGAAATACGCTCATTAGCTTTGTCTTAGTTAGAAGAGAAGATTAACACCATTCTTATACTTGTCTGTTGAACATGAGGCTATGTTCAGCCAGCACCAAGTTAGCTTGACTTAGCACAAAGACTGGAAAAAATGTATTGGCTTGGACGAGTAGCTTCTTGGTGTTTCCACAAAGAAATAGTCCGTCACATTAATACCCATAACATGTCAAAATAAACAATGTAGAACATGTTAATTAGTGAGCTGTAGAGGTGCTTGTTGGTGGATTTTGTTGCCTTTTGGGCAGAGCCAGGCTAGCTGTCTTCTAAGCTAATCAACCGTTGCCGATAGGATGGATGAGAGTGGTATCTATGTTGTCAGCTCATCTGATGAAGCATTTATTAAAAAAATCAGGATAAATGAAGAAAATTCTCATTTCAGTTTGCTATACACACTTGTTGTACTTTAGTAACTTATTCCTTGGGGATGTGTCACATCCATCCATCCATTATCTTTAACCGCTAATCCCATTTAGGGTCACAGGGGGTCTGGAGCCGATCCCAGCTGACATTTGGTGAAGGCGGGGTACACCCAGAAAAGGTCGCCAGACTATCGCAGGGCTGAACGTTTGTGTCAAATCCATCATATGATAATGATAATTGCTTTATTATTGACACAAATACTGTAGGATGAATCTAGCAATAGAACACAAGCACTGTTATATTATCGCTCCTGTGTGAACTCAAAGATTAGTTTCCAACTGCAGCATTATTTTGAGTTATAGTTTTGCACCACGATAGCCAGAGAGCTGTGAACAAAAACTTGGAACAAGACAGGTCATTTATCGATATTTCAAACGCTTTTGGGGTGCATTGGTTGATTCAGATGAATGTGATTATGATTTAAGAGTGCATTGGACTGACATTATCAGAGGGCTTTGCTGAAATGATGGGCTCATGAAGTGCGAACATATTTTTGGCTGCCCGCTCCACTGATGTAAAAAAGGCTGAAGTTGCACTTTTGGCCAGCTAAATATAATTCACTTCCTTTTATGTCTTGTCCTGGATTCCCATTAATAATCCAGAACCATGAAGCAGCTCACAGAGAGAGTCTCGGCACTCATAGTCCCTGACATGTCTTTTCCCTATAAGTGCAGTTAAAAAGCTTAACCTTGGGGAGCTGGACCATGAAACAGTCCGTGATGTCTGTGTGTGTGCCACTATGGATGAGCTCCAGTGATGTCAGGGATGTGTTTGACATTACTGTTTCCCCTGCAGCTGCAACATCATTAACGGGTCTGTCGGTCTTGTTAGGACCCTGACTGGACATCTTTAGGATAACCTGAAGGGTAACCATCCCATGCACTGAAATAACTTCAACCTTTTTATTTATCTTAAGAATTCTTCAAGATTTAAACTTTCGGAGGCTGCTTTGTCTGTGCAGGAATGATTTCTTGACAAGAGTGATGCTATTGTGCCACCATGTGGACAGTGATCTACATCACACTGAATGATGTGGAAACTAACAGGGAAGAGTGAGAATAGAATATAACTATTTTCAGAATATGGGATGCAGGTGAGGTTTGAATCTTTTTTGTGATGGTGGTTGAATAATGTGGTTAAAATATGGTACAGAAATAATGAGCAGTATATTGATAGATTACAGATATAGGTAATTTAACCTCGATTAACACACCAGAAAATATAATATAATTAAATGTATAGCAATTTGTCTAAATGGAGGCATTAAGAAATTGAATTTACTCTAGGGCTTACTACCTGTAGCACTTAAAATGTGAACCGAGTGTGTGGGAGGAGGAGATCTTTGGGACTTTTACGTTTTTTATTTATTTTATATAATGTTTTGTGCTTTTGTTATATTTTGGTGTCGATGCACAAATTATCCTCTGAGGGAAAATAAAGACTTTACTGTATTCGAAAACCTTAAATGAAGATAAGCAACATGGCTTTAGCACATTACATTAGATCCTATAATATACAGCATAACTCTGGCAAATTAACCTTACATGTTGATGTTTTTTTTATGTCATACAAGACAAAATAAATTACAGTAGCCTAAGGAAAAATACATGGAATTACTTTGGAGCACAGGTGCATCTTTACAACCGTTAAGGTACCTGCTAACAGAGCACGATTGTGTCTGTTCAACGTGCTCACTAATTAGACCTGATCCTAGTTTTTATTAGTCTATAATTAATCTGGCTCTTCAGTCTGAGGAAAGGAAATTACTTTGGAGGGCTTTAGTGAGCCACGACCCGGGGGACTCACCCTGTTTTATCTTTGGACTGCACGGGTTTGGAGATAGGAAGGTGGAGACTAAATCAATTTCCCTGCGTTGGCTCATTAGCTGGGGCCCTTGGGTGAGCCAGGCTCCGTGGTGATGCCCTTGGAGGAAGAAAGCCAAGTGACTTGCAGAGGGCCTTGTGGAGCCAGGAAGTGAGAAGCTGTGAAATGCATATAGATGGTATTACGAAACACTGTATTGACAGACATGATGCTTTGCTGATATAATAAAATCTAAAAACACAACAAATCACTATGAGCTTAACTTTTCTTCATATTTACATGTAATCGTTTGTTTATTACTTGTCATTAAGGGCATTTGTATGGATGACCTTTAAGTTAATGATGATACGGGGCAAATGCTGTAATTATTTTTTCTATCACTGCCAAATTTAAGCACAAGAAACACAGTTTGAGCATGTGTCAAATAAAGCTCCTAACATGATGTGCAGTAGGCGAAGGATAGGATTTACCACATACTGTTAGTATATCCACCATATGGTGTACAGTAAACCATTAATATACATTTTCACATCTTTAAACAATTATCCAACCAGTTACACCCACCAACAAAATATTTAACAGAGAATGACACAGTACGAATATATCCCTGTGACAGCGACACATGTATCCTGTTCTCACTATGACATATGGCATAACATTAATGTGGATAAACTGGTGCCTTTGATCCAATAAACAGCTCCGTTTTATAATCTCTCTGCAGTTTGTTCAAAGGTCTGCCAGTTCAACACCAACAGAATACAGTGAATTTGAGCAGGATTATGGCTTTTGTTGTGTAGGATTATCTGAGTCTAATTACCTTGCAGCGGAGCTTAACTGACTCTGCAGCCTATCTGCCTGACGGCTCAGATGCTGAGTAAATTGATAATTCATGGACCAAACTGACCAAATAAACAATTAATATTTTACTGAAATTAAATTCTAATAAGTTGAAGTCACAGACAAGTGAGGGTTCACTGCTGTACAACTACAGTACACATCTGTTTGAGAGACATGAAGAGTAAAGATTACTTTAACATTCTTCTGTGTGTCAAATTTGACCGATATCGAACACGCTGTGAAGAGTTTTAGGATATTACATATATATTTAACACTGGCTTTTCCAAGCTACGACAAAACAAATTTCACGTCATGTTTTTTTTAGACTTTTCTTTTCTAGATCTCCAGGCAATAAGAAACAAAAACAGAAACACACTGAAGGCAAGTATGCACATTATGATTATTGAGCACATAATTAATATCATTTTAGTTTTGATTTAACTAATTTTAGAATATGGTTGCCAATTGACCATTTCCAATATATTTTAAATATATTTTATAACATGCATTTCATCGTGTATCTTTTTCAAAACAGCCTAGTTAAATAAGATCTTTTAAAAAAGCAATGCATGTGACCAAACAGAAGTAGACTCATTTAACGCCAAATTGTATCTGCATTGGTGCGATCCATTGTGAGAACATATGAGTGGTTAGAAATGTTTTACAGCATCAGGCCTAACAGACTATATTTGCTGTAACTGGGAAACTAAATCTCCCATGTCAAATATTAAATGGTAGCTAATAGCCCAAGGTAAAATTACCAGCTTTTTACTGAAATGTGTAAAAGGGCATTTTATTTAGAATCACTGCAAGTGGAGTTTGGAATAAAATAAAGACGTGTTTTCCCCAAGCTTCCCAGCAGGTTTCACAGAGCGGAGACTTGAGGCCCCACCGAGCTCTGTGGCATGCAAATGAGTACCAGTACGATAAGTAGCACAGAACTCTTCCACTATACACATGAACCCAAATGTGCTGGGAAAGAAAAACCTGCTTTGCATCATATCCTTATTCAAGGATAACATTTGAATGAGAATGCAGGCAGGACAAAAGCCTTCGTCTCGCTATCTCTATTGCCAAGATTTACCACGGTGGAGGAGCCTGTTTCTGAAACCCAGATTTAAAAACCATTATGATATGGCTGGTTTTATGGATTATCAGAGGAAGCGGATACACATGATTTCACAGGGATAAATAACAAAATGTGTCCCGACCAAGGCTTGAATCTAACACATTTACCAGTCACAGCTTTGACTGGTTCCTCATTAGTACCCTCATTCACACACTGGATCAACTCTCACAGCATCCATGTAGTGCGCTGTGACGAAGAGAAGAAAGTGCATCGAAATCAGCCGTGGAGCTCAATCTGACACGATTCAATAATTTAAACCACTCAGGGCCCATATCACACACAGTCTCATTAGACATGTACATTCTTCCATATCCCCCCCTATGGCAAATGAAGTACATGCAAGCATTTAAGAGGAAGGGTCAAAGCAAAGCGGAAGGCTCAAGGGGCCGACACATTTAAAGATACATGTTGGTCATTGATCTACAGTACCCGATGCCTGCTCACATGAATCTCATTTAAAGTGACTTCATTTAAAGTAGGCCAAATATTTTTCGAGTTTACACTGTTTCCTTCAGCTAAATGTATAACAGGTCTAATTAGTGAGCAATCCACACTTTCTCTATCCATTCATTGAGTATCTGTGTGTGTGTGGTAGCGCCCTATCAATCCACCATCCACAAAGTTTGGTTTGACTCATGACAGTGAAAAAATCTATTTCTGGGTCAGGTCCCAGCAGATCCTAGCCCTTTCTCCCCCACTAGACTGTATACTCTCAATGCAGTCTGAAAAAGCAGCCAGCAAATCCCTGATAGTTTCAGTCTCCCCTGACTCTGCCGGATGCAGGATGTGCGTCACCTCGCCTTAGCCAGGTCCGCTGCCGTCAGCATGGGCCATGTGATACCTGCGAGCTGACTGAATTTCATGGTAACAAAAGAATAACGAGCTCTGAATGAGGTGTAACAGGCTCAGTAAGAGAGGAGCTGACAGTGATGACATTTTTTTTTAACCGTGGCACAATCGTTTCACACTGTGACACCAGCTTCCTGGATATTGTTGGTATAAGAAAAGCTATAAAACAACCTCACAGCATGATTGACAGGCCATGATGTGATATCAACCCATAATTCTCTATCTCTCCGCATATATAGGCCCATTAGAACAACTCTGACACAAGCCAGGAATAGTCCAATCAGGACTAAAATCCTCCAATTAAACTTTTTTATTCCACTTATTTAACATTTATTGAACAGGAACAGAAAAAGCGATCATACTATATGATATTTTACAGAACCCATTCGGCTGTTTGATTCGTCCTCTCTTCCCCTCCCTGTCCTCAGTATCCCAGACAGGTAAAGCATGACATCAGCGTTGGCAGCAGTGGCTGTTAATTCTGTTGATTGGAAATGAGTAGGTGACGAAGCGAAAACATCCATTCTCATCCATTTGGGGTGAAGCCAGCCCAGGAGAAGTGTTATGGGCTTGGGGTGGACCAGATGAATTCTTTATTAGTGCTTCCCAAAGAGCAATTTAATCAACTGGCAGTAAAAAAATCCCGCTGACCGGACCCCCGCATGCACCAAAAGAGCAGAAGTTATGGGTTTTCTAAATTAAACCCACGCAAGAGGTTGAATCGACACAAACTTACATAACATGAGTGCTGTTAGTGCTCACGTTATTATTTGATATGTGAATCCCATCATATGGTCAATTACAGCAGACGTATTTGCAGGCGATGCAAAAACAAGAAAGAAATTCATTCAGTGATGAATAATGTAATAGATTTATATAAATAGCCCACAGCAGGAAACAGAAGCAATCCAAAAAAATGTCAGGGCAGCAGTGACATTTTTAAACTGCTATACTGCAACAGAGAATGCCAGAGGGGCTGGCACCGCAATTATATGAAACCTAAATTTACATTCACATGGGACAAGCTTTGGCACCTGACAAGTGACAACTGTACGAAGTATTCAGTGGAGCTGCCAGTGTCCATCAGCTCACAATTTCACAGGCAATTAATCGGCCATTCTTTTTCAGAAGAGGAGGAGGATAAACTTGCAATTTGCAACATTAAATTGACCCAGAATGTCCCAAAATTGCCAGTGTAAAGACATTCTTTGTACAATGTTCAGCAGTCTGACAGTTACTGCACTGCTTCTAGCATTCGGCGAAGTAAAGACACATCAAAACTATTTGATTTGTTTCCATGGTAACATGATTCCTAATTTGTGAATAAAGCAACAACACGGAAGGAGCCACTCAGGCTAGAAAGTACCCTCGACAGTTGGAGCCCAGGGTGAGCTTATGTCATAAGAAATTCAGCATATTTCAACACTTTTGATTTAATCTGATCACAATGCAGAATAAACTTTTTTTCTGTCCAGAAGCTGTCGTTACAAGCCACATCATTAGACGGATGCCCCTTAGTGCTCTAACACTGTCACTGGGCTGTGTAATCTGGCTCTGAAATAGATGGCATGCTGCATTTCTACCCAGAGAATCACAAAATAGATTCATGACATTGGAGGGCTGATAACTGTTCAACAGAGGGAGAGATGGACGCCTAATCACCGTACCACCGTGGCTGCTAACAGCCAGTTTTTCATATTAGACAAAGCCCCAATTAGATCCCAACTGTCCCAGGTGACAGTTCCCGTAGCAACAAGGCAGGGATGTCTGCAGTTTCACAGCAATGTCTCATACCACAGTAGCGTTGTCGCATCTTGCAATAGTCAAGTTTCTTAAAACCTTAAACCCTTTTACATCAGCCTCTGTGTGGATGTGCCATCACACGGAAGAACATTTGAATAACACACACCTCACTATGGTAAAAGTATGATATATACACTGCACTATTTTGATGTTTAAATATACAATAAAGTACCCATTTAGTATATAAACTCTAACAGGGAAATGACTGATTACTGTCTGATTACAACTGTGAGTATAGTTTTTCCAAGTTTATTTGTCTGACACTAAACTGTCACAAAATAAAATCACATGTAAATTTGCGTGCTGGCATTTTACATGGCTTTTTTGTCATGTTCCCAGTGTTAAAAAACACCAAAAAAACACCAAAACAAGAACAACGGATCCTGGAAGTAGCTCACCTAAATGAAAAGCAGTTCTTATTAACGTTATCAAATACACCCAAGCATGTTCCTACAATACCATGCCAACATATTTTGCATATATTTAATTCCCACATTACAATCAGTGTAACTGTCATCAAGACAATAAGAAACAGCTGGTCAAGATGAGCCGTGGCTGCCTTTGGACACTGAAAACACAGTGAAAGGGACTGCATTAATCAATAGTGATACAGATATCAGTCCATGGGGTGTATTCAAGTTTAACATTCATAAAGTGGATGCTTTAGTGGTATAGTTAATATTTTAGGAAGGTTTTTAATGTGTTTTGGCATTATTCACAAATTTACTCTCTTTAACTGTTATTCATGATCCTAATAAACAGGAAAACAAATAATTTGTATAAAAGACTGTTTAAGTGCGTCTTTATACATCTTAAAATGGGAAACTGTTTCCATTAGCAGAAATTTACAATGCAATATTAATTCTCCTTTTTAGCTCTGTTTTGGTCTGCACATTGGAGAACTTTGCTTTATGCCAGATATCTCCTTAGGTTTAGGGAACAAACCCTACTTGGTTAAGTCTGGAACATATCATGGTTTGACATAACATTTCTTTCTACAATCAACACTTGAAATGATGAAGGCACTTGCAAATGACAAGGTAGTACAAAATGTAAACCATACTTTGGTGTTTCATTTTTTACCTCTTTACTTAAGATTTCATTAAACGTTTTTTTGCTAAAAGCACTACAAAGCTAGTTCTGCATAATGTTGTTCTTCACATGTTCTTTCCACACCATGTTCCATTGTTTATATTAATTTAATATTTCATCGATGTTGCTTGACAGAACAATACAGAAGACATCATTTTTTAAAGTAGACTTGAAATATCACTTAATTTTATTGTTAGAAACTTTTAATACAATTTTGAAACACAAGTAAGCTTTTCTGGGTTAGGGTTAGGGGTTAGGGTTACACTTTCTTGCAGAAAACCCTGAAGACAAACTTTGTCTCAACTTTCCAAATGTTTGGAAATCATTTTCTCCAAAAGTGTCACTTTGTTCAAAAAACACCAAGGACGAAGGTTTGAATGTGCACTCTTAAAGTGGATATTTATTGTTCATTTTTCATTACAATACGGTTGCCTGTAGTTGCAGCATATTTCCATATTTAATAATTTCAGCATCACACACACAGTAGTCACCCAGGACATTCATAACTTTAATCTTCCTGCCTGGAACCTTAACCCCCCCCAAAGCTCTCACGGCTGGAAAAAGAGATCTTACTTGTGTCGTTTTCTGTCGCTGCAGGGAGAACTTGTCCTCCCACGCTGGTGCTGTCCATGCTGGAAGGGCCGGAAGGCGATGCTCCTGAACGAGCCGTCCTCTGCCGGCTCCTCCAGCCTGAGCTGTGGGATGAGATGCCCAAAGGCCATGCCGTCTGCTCCAGGTGTGCGCACTGCAAACGGCGTCAGTCCTCAGAGCTGGGGGAGTGTGTGACTATACCTGCGACTTACTATATAGGCTTCTCTGTTATTGACCTGCAGCTGGAGCGTCTCTGGATCGGCTCTGCCGGCTGCAAGGCGAGGTGGAACTGCCTCGTGATCACAGTGGAGTCTGGGGACCCGCAGGTGTCCTACAGAGGGTGTCCAATGATGTGAGACTATTATTTAACTCACTTTGTGCCTCACTAGTCATAGGCACAATGTTTATGGACTATAAAATCATTTTTCACTTGCTTTTTTATACCGTGATTGCATATAAGAACTTTCATAGACTGAGATGTTTAAATATACAGTACCAGTCAAAAGTTTGGACACACTTTCTCATTCAACTACTTTGAAGAATCTAAAAATATAAAACATATTCTGGTTTGTTGAGCATTTGTTTGTTTACCACATAATTCCAGATGTGTTCCTTCATAG
This sequence comes from Anoplopoma fimbria, assembly GCF_027596085.1. Lineage (NCBI taxonomy): Eukaryota > Metazoa > Chordata > Actinopteri > Perciformes > Anoplopomatidae > Anoplopoma > Anoplopoma fimbria. The sequence continues at coordinate 7,907,064 of NC_072449.1, read as the reverse complement.
TTTGGATGTCTTCAATATTAATCTACAATGTAGAAAAAAGAAATAAAGAAATAAAGAAAAAAACATTGAATGAGAAGGTGTGTCCAAACTTTTGACTGGTACTGTATAGCACATCATTTTCTTCTTTTTATGCTTAAAAGGTACAAATTAAGATTGTCTGAAAGAATATTTGTTAACCTGGTTATAATATGTATTATTCAATGTGTCAAGCACAAGCATGGGATATGTATCAAGTGCACCTCATCTCACACAGAGAAGTCAAATGATGATTCAATGATTAGTCCTCATAATAATAAGATGGGTCAAAGTAATTGTTGTCCTCTAGGACATGAAATAAATCCATACAGAAATCTATATGCAGATGGGAAGATTCTGTTTATTTCTTATTTATTCTATAGGCTACTTGTTGGTGGAATAGTTTAAACACAAGTTGTACACAGTTTAGAGTCTGAAAGTGAAATCCTCAGCTGAGTGGTTCTCCTCTTCCGAGCATAGAATTATGAATCTCCTTTGTCTAATTTAGCCCCCAGTTAATTTTACTTGCTTGCTCCATTAAAAGATATGGTATCATTAATTGCCTCATTTTTCAATTAGATGGACTAATAGCTTTCAGAATTAGGATTCTAGTTTACTAAATTGATATTGATGCATCTTGCTGTCCGTGTTTAACAAAGAATCATTGAATATTAAGAACCCTTGTTGGCGTCATGTGTGTATCTTGCGAAGCTATAGCCTGCAGGCATTCTTTGACACAGCACCTAAAAATGTGATTCATCCTTCACTGGCAGCTCGTCATGTAACACATCATAATTGTTCCTGTTAAGCAGCAATTTTTTTTTTCTCAGCTATAAAGGTCAGATAATCAGAATTTAAATGAATGCTCACATTTATCCGAGGGTGCATTATTATGTCGTGGGTGCATTAATCATAATCAGGCTTGTCAGGCAGAACACTATCAGGTATTTAGTTTACAATTTAGTCTCCACATGTGGATTATCTCTCCACAGTCCATCTATTTGCAAAGATAACTCAAGTTTTTAAAGTGGAATAGCAGCGGCTGACGTGTGTCAAAAATAGCATGCTATTAACCTCCCTATCTCAATTCATGGCAGCTCCATAATTAGCGTAGTTGTCAGAGAGTGAAACATGCTGCAGATGTGGGTCACGGTGCAATTTTCATTACCCAGAGATAATCAGTGCAAAGACACACAAAGCACTGGCAAAAGTCCACAGTGCCGTTCAAGCAGATTGACAATGGAGAAGCCAATTCATTGCCATCAGTGGTGTTCTGAAATACAGTGATTTTACACCATCCTTATTAAAGCTGATTGTTAAAGATAATAGGTCATTAGCTCCCGGATGAATGAAAAGCATGGATAAAGTATATATATATATATATTTTTAAAGAAAGTGGAAAGAGAAATATGAGAAAGCAACAGAAAAATGTTACTGCACTACTATTCATGCACTTACTGCAAATGTAAGGCTCCACCAGAGGGCGCTACAAGCAAAGCCACTCATGTACAGTACCCTATATGGCAATATTACTGTTATGCTCCTCCATTGAGACATAGGACGACTGTGCACTGGGGCTACATAAATGGATAAACTCTCTTTAACAGACCACGTTCATGGTTAAATTAGGTTATAGTTTCCTGTGGGGACCCGGGATATGAGATCTGATGATTAGTGATAAGGTCAATGTCCAAGAAAGAGGAAATATTATCCAAGCCTCACTAACTAAGATTATAAAAGCATGATATGAACATAGATGAACTCCTGGATAGTCATGTTCCAAAAATTTGCCGTCAGCTCCCCATTTCATTTAGAAATGTTACACATGAGATTTCTTATGAACTAATCTCGACTGACGATGTGATGTGTGACTTATGATTTCTCTCATCTCATTAGGAGCCTTTCAGCATCACAGATAACACGAGAGCTATTCCCAATCAACACCAGGGGGTGCAATTATATAAGTGACTTCAATTATGAGGGCCTTGTGTGGCAATCTCCGAGTATTTACTTTGCAGATTATAGAAGGAGACCAAGAGCAAAATACAATTCGGTATTAATTAGGGTACAAAGCTTGCTCAGAGCGAAAAATGTCTTATCTGTGTGATGCCATATTCTATCACTTCTGTGTTTGGGCTAATTAGAGAGTAAGTGTCCGTGTTAATCCATAATTGTGACACATCACGCTATTAGATAATTTGCAACACTGTGTGATTTTGTCCTAAATAGGCACAACACATTGTGTAAATAACATATTATTTAGAAGACTGGAAAAACACTTTTTTTGAGTTTTCTGATGGTCAAAGCTGTAAACAAACAGAGTCGACGCAGCATACGCATGCACTGTTAGGTGTGTGTCTGTGTGTGTGTGTGAAAAATGTGTGCGTGGGCATGGCCAGTGAGATGGGTTTATGACAGTGCCATCACACATGGCTAATCATGTGGAACAATGGGCACAGAGGCGTGAAACTGAGTGGAGAAATGTGATCTGGCCCCTCAAAAATGTGTTCTTGTTTAATATGGATGCTGTGTTTCGAAAATATGTAAATTTAGCAAGCAATCTGCGGCCGACTCCTCAACAAACAGATGTCTAAGAACTCACTGGTAATTGCACTATCCCCCATGGCTCGCCCTAGTACATTAACTGTGTGTTCCACTCGTTGAACACACTTTTTTGACGACTCGTCGAGCCTTTTGCGTGCATCCTTGAAGTAAAGATAAAGTCTCATTCTGTCTCTTTAACCAGGGTTGACACTGACACTCCATCTTGGCAGTTCAATACATTGTCAACATAAGAAGAACTTTTCAGATTGAGGAGGTAAATGTCAGTCAATAAATGGCTGACAGGTCAATTGATCTCGCTGACCTTGTTGCAGTGGGCTGGAGTGTCACGTTGAAAGGCTGGAGATCGACAGAGAACGTTGAGGTGGAAGGAGAAGGAGGAGCCCTCTAAGCCTGCATCCTCAGCCACCATAAGACCACTCCTCATGATGGGCTTAGTTATACTGCTGTATACCAGTGTTGTTGAATGTGGAAGCCATGGATGTATAACTTAAAGAGAACTGGATGGTGCCCCATTCATTCAAATGAAAGTGCATTTGCAGAAAACATTCTTCAGGTTTGTGGGGTTTTTTTGGACCATGAATGACATGAAATTATGATTTTTATATAACCGTTATAACAATACTGAGAGTCTACAGCCTCTGTACTCAGGTACAGCAGTGCTTTAAGCTAAATGCTCAAACAGTAGCATTTTGGACAAATCATTGCTAACATGCTGATGGTTAGAAGGTATACTGATTATGAGGCTCACCAGCTAATATGCACTAAACAAAAAGTACAGTAGAGGCTGATGGGAATTTCAGTTGTTTCCACATTTTCCCCAAGTACTTGACAAATTTAAATTTTGATCTATTGATGGCACTAGAGGAAAAGGCAGAGGATGACCAAAGTTAGTTCAATTCATCCTGAGGGGGGCATGAATGACATGTCATTTAATGGTAATCCATCTAATAGTTGAATGTTTCTTTCGCACCCCATGGTGCTGCTGACAATGTTGAGATATTCTCAGGATGAAGTGAAATATTTGAGCTGGGGTGGCAGAAAAGTCAGGTGATCACCAAAGTTACCATGGGATTCATCATCTGGGGATCATGAAAGTCTGTACAAAATGTCATGGCATTCCATTCAGTAATTGTTTAAGTATTTCAGGTATTTTCAGGTCACCTCATGTTGTCTGAATTTGTTTTTACATGAATATCTATGTACATATGTAGCTTTTAGAGTAAAGAGTATGAAATGAGGCTCTGACCTTGTCACTCCCCAACAACATGCACAATAAGATCAGTTTAGAGGAGATTGTGGTATGACAATAACACACAAAGTTTTGCCAAAAAATCATAATTACATCCATCTCACTCAGGTGATAGTTAAATATATCATGTAGTTCTTATTCTGTATTTACTCTTTACAGAGAGGCCAAACTCCAAATCAAGATGCCACAAGACCAGTTAAGTTGTCATTGAATATTTTATTTGCAAATGAAAGAGTAATAACTCAGAAGTCGTAAAAATATACATTTTTTTAACTTGTGATATTTACATGGATTGTTTTCATCAAACGAACAAACCAAAAAAATCTGTACTGTTTTATAAAACCAAAGAGAAGCCACGGCAGAAAAACAGATGAGAGTAAGGAAAACAAAAGTGTCTTACATTTCCCTTTAGTGACGCCGCGCTGAGCGTGTCTCCCCCTGACATCGAAAACAATGTAGTCAAGAGAAACAGCCAACCACACAGATCCCACACAGGCCGGTGATGAGCAGAGCACACAAAAAAAGTGCAAAGTACATGGATGATAAAGTCAAAATGAAGAAGAAGACAAAAATAAAGCTTCATAAAATTTTCTGTGAATATATTTACAATTGTAGATTTTCTTTTTTCCTTATTTTTTTTTTGATTTTCATATTTTTAGCCGGATACAGTTATGTTACATCAAAGCAAAGCATTCCCGTTCGTCTGCTCAATCTCCTATGACATGCAGGTACCTTTGCTTTCTTTCTTGAGGTTGACTACAGCCACTCCATCTCCTCTCAAAAGTAACAATACATCACATTCCCCTATAATGACATACAAGGCCAAACCACAAAGTCTGAGCATCACTTTGCCTTGCTCAAAAGCTTCAATCAGAAATAAAAAACGGCTTAATAGAACATAAAACATAGTGGCTACATGAGATTCACACTCCTATCATATAACGCAGGATAACCATTTAATGATTTCATGTTTACTGCACCTCTGAGTGTTGATAATAAGACAATATATAGTGCTGATGGTTACTGTTTTAAAGAATGATACTGGATGTGCTGCAGACACTCTGAGGTGCTTTAAGACTCGCCTCCTCCGCTCTCTGCTGAACTGACAAAAAGCTCCTTAAAGTTCATTTGTTGGAAAGAGCGCAAGTTTGTCAGGCCACAAAGCTGCACACATGAGAGGAGAGACGCAACGCGAGGGCTCATAAACTGGGGAATCTGCCACCTGAGACTTGCCGTTGCTGGAAAGCAAATCAAAAAGCTCGGAGGAATTTAACAGCTGGAAGACTTGCATCCCATCCTCCACCTTCGTTGCTACTTTCATCTGTGGTGGAGGGAATTTCAATGGCAAGAGCTTACGGCCCTGGCTCATAATCAATCGTGTTATACGTCTACTGATTCCCAGTACTACTCTCGAACATTCCCATGGAAGAAAAAGTCTTGAAGCATATGCTATCCAGATAGTTAAGATACATAGGAGAGTTGGTATTTCCGAGTGTACGTGTGTTTGCATGCACATGGTGTGTGTGTGTGTGTTTCGTTACAATGGCTGTGTGTGTGTGTGAGTGGGCGCACGTGTCCGCTGGGTGGTGCAGAGTAGAGGATCCTTTTCTGTGCTGCAGTTAGTATCCTGGTTCCATCAGTCAGTCGTAATACCTCCAGACATTCGATCCATCAAATTGATTCGGAAGGAGCAGAAATAACATGGACGGCTGTTTGGGCTTTTTTTTGTTTGTGCAAACAGTGTGTGTGTGTGTGTGTGTGTGTGTGTGTGTGTTTGTGAGCGCATGCGTGCATGTGCAAACTGAATGTGCATGAAGCACACACCTGTGTTTCCGTGCGGACCTGAATGTGCCTCATGTACCTGTTTATGTGTATGTGTATATACAACTTTGACCTGTTTTGTATTGTGTGTGTGTCAGTGTGTGTGTGTGTGTGTGTGTGTGTGTGTGTACCTTGAGACGCCATCAGTGCACCCAGGGCCAAGTGCATTCTATGTTAAGAGACAGCAAGAGCAAGGAAAGAGTGTACAAGTGGCCTCCAGAGCTGACAATATTATGAATTATGGACGTGCTTTTGTCTCGAGACACCACCCCCACAAGCAAAAAACATGACTGCTGCCTGAGAAGCCAAGTTCAACAGGCATAGAAGTCAGTGAATACTAAAATAAACACTGCCAGTCTGCAGTCGTATCAATTTGGATAGAGGTTACTCTGCCTGACTGGATCCTTCTCACTCATTGAATGGCTAACACGAGGATGTGTGGGTGTGGCCCAAGGGCTTATACTGAATTTACATGCACACACCCACACAGACGCACTCGCACACATTCACAAACATGCATGCATGCACGCAAGCACGCGCACAACAGACACACACGCACACAGTAGCTTTCCCTGCTCAAATATGAACCGCTGTCTCTGGTTGTATATAAAAGGCATTTTCTTCTCATCTTCCCTTACAGTTACAAGTCACATGTGTAATCCCGCATGTGAAAGTCAAACCACATGTGCTTTTCAGACAGATGTTGGTTTTCAGAACTTTTGAGGTTGAATTACTTGAAACGAGATCGAAGCCCCACCACAGGTCCAGTGAGAATAGCAACATTCATTACAAGCTAAGATATTACGTGATATAAGTGATGGACATACTGACAATTTGCTCTTCTTTGAACCAGTAATGGAGCTTCAAATGTTTAATTTGTCCTGAGAGTCATTCAAATAAACACTGCTTATTTTATTAAATGTTATAACAGGCTGGCAAAAATTTTAATTTGATATATCTCGTGCACAAAAGTGTAACTTTTAGCTGGATGGTTTCCCGGACTAAAGGTCAAGGTTCACCAAAATATTAATTATGTGTTGACTATAAATACTTGCAGCAGATTTTGAAAGATAATCTGACAGTTACTATTCAAGATCAATGGCCAAATGGTCCCAATGGTGGTGCCTGAGGAAAAATTATGGGTTCACCAAAAATCTATATCAATTATCCTCAGGGGATCAATAAAATCTATACAATATCTTATCAGAATCATGCCGTTAATTGTAAAGATGTCTTGATTTTGACAAGGTTAATAATTTCTTACACTTTTACTTTCCATTACATATGTATGATATATTTGTATCACATGAGCATTGGGTTCAAATATAAAAAAAAATAAAAAAAATCAAACGTCACATCAGAATGGGGGCTTCACTTGTACAACATGTGTACAAAAAACACACGGTTAATATTCACCTTTGGGTTTCCTATTTGACTCTCTTGTAAGGGCTATGTCTCCCCTCAAACACCTGTATTTATTAAATAAAATGACATCATGTGCGTATATCTATCTGTATGTACAATATAAAACAAGACTGATTACAGAATGTACAGTACATTGTCCCATGGCATGGGATTGCTTTCTCACTATGGATTATTCACGCTGCTTGGTGCTCCCTAGACTGCATCTGTTATTACTAGGGCAAGTTTTATGAAGTGCTACCACTCAGCATTTGCTACTGTTGACCCTCAAAAGCTGGATGTGAACAGAGACTGAACCACTGGTGCGCTGAAGATAAGGACAAATGAAAGAAACCAGAAGAGAAGAGGGATTGCAAAGGCACACTATATAGGCTACTTGCCCCTTATTTAAACTTTCAATCAAACTGCACTGGGTCCGTCTGAGGATACGACAAAAGGGGGAATGGGCTGATAGCACAGCTCGACCAATGACCAAGCAGGTCTCTGGGATTAAGCGAGACAGCAATCGAGTGCCACTCCATTGCTATGGATCCAGGGAGAGTACTGACAATGATACCATACACACCCTATACAATTGAAGTCTCTGGAATCATACTCCTCCCTTCATTCAAGACATAGTAATTGTAAAATTGAACGTCAAGGTCAATTCTTTGTGCCTTAGCTTCGAATATTGATTCAGTACCTTCTAGGGAGCTGAAGAGAATGGGATCCACCATCTTTGTACATCACACATTCATGGTGATAGATTTTGGTTTCAGTTCACAAATGTAGCAGGTAAACAAAAGAGTAAAAAAAAAGAAAAGAAAATGCAACAATAATGACCCATCCGAGGGATTGGTGGCACTTCTTAATATGGATGAATGGACATATAGCTGTCTGTCACCCCTTTACAACCTGTTCAGAGAGAAGAAACGCACGAGAACATAAAGAAAAGAAAAGAAAAACAAGTCCAGCTGGTCTAATAGATGCTTATCCCCTATACTTAAAGTATTGACACGCTATAGGCCTATTACATACTATTTAATTATTCAGGGAAGGTATTCAGTTCCAGAAAAAAAAAGGATGTCCATAGATGTAGACAGGATGTGGGATGGTGGGGTTCAGGGGGGGAGGAGGGGTATCAATTCCACTGATTGGCTACCACTGTCAATGCTACATCCGCGTACCTGAAGTTTTCCCTCTGCCGATTGGGTGGAGCAGATGAGCCGATTGCGAGCACGGCTGAGTCCAGTCTCTCTGGAACCGCTGCGGTTTCTCGCGGGTTCGTTACGAGAGCGCGGAAGACAGAGAGCACTGAGGCGGATGGTGCACACGCCGCACGCCGTGTCTGTCCACATGGATGGGCACAATCGGCCCCGGCCCCATGGGAGGCGAAGGTTTTTTTTTTTTTTTTTTTTGTTGTGGTTTCAGAGCAGGTGCTGGAGGCAGCAAGTCGGAGGTGCAGAGTGACATGAATCAGATAATCACCCCCACGCCCCCCCTCCCCTCCTCCCAGAGAGAGAGAGAGAGAGAGAGAGAGAGAGAAAAAAAATCAGTAGCTGTCTTACGCTCTTTTCCTCCTTATTTCCAATCCTGCTTGTATCCATCTTGTATATGTCGACAACCAAAAGCTCCAACAGCTGTATGACTCCATTGCTGTCCGGCTCAGAGTTTGGTTATACTTGATCATCCAACCTTTACTGTCCTCTGTTTTTTCCCCTCCCTGTTTTTCTCCACTGCATGCCTAACCCTTTGATTTGATAAATAAATAAAAGCTCTACTACTGTAGGGGAATCCTTCCACCTTGCTGCACACGGTGCTTCCCTGTGCCTTCCAAAGCCAAAAGACGGAACTCAGAGAAAAAAAAAAAGTTCTGCCTTTAGCGATGAGACACAAAACAGCATTGCATCTCAGGTCATGTTTTTTTTTTTTTCTTTTGTTTTGTTGTTTTACGTAATTCAGTAGGGGGCAAGCATGTCTTATTTTCCCTTTATAAGTATGCATTCATTAAAAGTACTTTTGGACTTATAGTATTGATTCTTTTAATTACATCCCTTTAACTAGTTGCATTTCTTTGTTTATGGAAGAGTCTTAGTCTTTGGGAGGGGGCTCGGGGGCTTGGGGCTGGGATGGGAGTCTCACATGGCTGCAGGAAGTGGTTGGCTTTCAGTCCTACACAGTCTGGAAGGCCTTGGTCTGGGCAGGGACCATGAGGGTCGGGGGTGTGGGCCCAGACATGTTCCTGGAGTTGTATTTGGGGGTGGCAGGGGGCTCGGGGGTCTTGGGCACCACTGAGGTGTAGGCTGGAGGGGACTGGGGGAAGCCTGGAGGCTGTCCGTTCTCCTTCAGAGCCGCTACAGCTGGTGGGCGGGGGCGGTGACCACGCTGGGCGCTGTTGTGCACCATGGACTGGGTGGAGGAGGCACCGGAGCGTGAGCTGCCGGAGCGGGACGAGGAGAGGGAGTTGGGCTTCACCAGCTTGGCCTTTGGAGCCTCCGCATCCTCCCTGCGGTTGGAAATACACACACAAACACACAGCAGACAATGACGACATCGCTCCATGTATTTTAAATGTGATGCTTAAAATAGAAAGGAGGAAAACACACACACACACACAAACCCACACAATGGACCACAAAACAGCTCAACACAGTACCATTCCCTGACACTATTCTAAGACTCTATTCACATAGGACCAGTACTATATTGGGACATTGTGTAATTCATGAGATACCCCCCAGCCTCAGACTTTTGAGAAAAACATTTGCACGGCATAATGAAATCTGCTGAAATCACTAGATCCCCAGATACAATATTTTAATGGAAAAAAAATAAAGTCCTTTAAAGTTTCCTTTATAATTCTACTTTCATGACACAAGGAGAATAAAAAATTGCACAAAATCGCACAGAAGCAAAGAAACTGCATAGGAAAAAAAAACGGCTTGTTATTTCCAGTTACATTAATCACCGAAAATACAGTAATTTGTGTTGTGATTGTTACTCAGATGGTATTGAAATTACAGAGGATCTTTGCAGGTATTATAAATCACTGTCACCAGGTCACCAGGGTGTGTGGGCCGTGCTAAGTCAGCAGGTAATATCATCCCATTGGTATAAGGCTTATATTCTCTACAGAAAGTCAGAAATAGAAACCTCTCATCTGTGTTGGCTGCACTGTACCCTCTCAGACACACCAGAGATGTTTTTTTTTTTTTTTTTTTTTTTAAATTACAGGTTCCAAAGCCAAGAGATGTGCACCACTAAAGCTGCTGTTGTCTGGTTTAGCACATTAGTGGAATGGCTCAGACTGTTAACACGGTATAAAAACAGAAAACACTTCATCACAACTACATTATTTACTTGAAGCTGTCCCTCGACCATTTTGCATTATGTATTTTTTACATCAGTAAATATGCACCTTATCAAATCTGTCACAACAAAAAATACTGTTGCTTTTTACATTTGTAATTAGCGCTACCCAGCATCCTCCACTGCACGCAGGCTTCAGAGTGAGGAAGGAACGTGAGTGTGATCCCTCAGCTCTGATGCCACACACACACACACACACACACACACACACACACACACACACACACACACACACACACACACACACACACACACACACACACACACACACACACACACACACACACACACACACACACACACACACACACACACACACACACACACACACACACAAGGGGGTGGGCAAAAAGGCCCCTTAAAAGATAATCGATGAACACTTGACCTTGTAGCTGTTTTTATTTTTAGACAAGCACACACACACACACACACACACACAGGCAGACAGGTAGACAGCAAACACATCCAAGCAAACAGGGTCTGTTGCTGTGTCAGTTAGCATTTAACTCGGCCACTGCGGTTCAGAGCGGTTCCATTTGAACTGTTGCTTATGGGCTAACACTCACAGGTGTGCTGAGATTGGCGTTATTCCGCAACACAAGCCTGCGCTCAGCTGAACTGCAGCCAAATGTAAACTCAACACGGCCGTTTCAGAAGCATGCTCTACTAGCATGATACTCGCATGTGCTGCAAATTCAATTCTGCTGCATGATTCCCTGCAGACGTTTCACTTACCTTACCAATCTATTATTTTTCATTAAGTTTTAAAGCGATTGCTAAGCAGAGTTTAAGCCAGTCAGAAAGCACTTCTGCATAGAACGACATATATTTACAGTTACAGTATGTGTACGCTTGGCACAGTTTATACTTGTGTATATCAATTATTAATAACCTATTTCCCCCCCTCTACAGATTTGTACTCAAACTGAGTTCCAATGCAATAGCACACTGAGACATAAAAATGTTTTACTCTCACATTTATTCTAGGGAATTATTTCACTCTAGTCTGGGGGAAGTGACCTGCATAAAACGGCAAGAGAAATTTGGACCTAAAACTTTAATTGTAACATTAACGTACTGATTTTTCTGCATTGGTTTTTCATGGCTCAACTGCTAACTTTGCATACAGTACGTATATCATATAGTCTACAAAGCTTTAGATAGCACTGCAGCACCCACATCTCCAGGTGCACCGCCCCCGGCCCCAGGTGGCTGAGGTATAACCTACAATTGTGTTGTTGCAAGGTATCTCTTTTCTGTCTCATTACACTGCACATACCTCCGTTTCCCTCACCTGAGATCCTTTTTTTAAATTTTTTATATAATACATGTTTGTTGTAAATGTTCCTACTCAGTTTGTCACATAATCAAAGAATGTAACTGGCCTTGAATGATTAAGGAAGATAAAAGAACACTTGCAGAAACACATGCATGAGTATCTGCACTCATAACCCCACATGTCCATTACATCTTAGCATTTTTAACATGCATTTTAACATCGAACAACTAGTATTTTTAACTAGTACAAATTGGCAAAGAAAAGCGAAACCAGTCATGTGAGAAAAAGAGGATGATTTAACCTGATCTCATTTGGAGTCTCCTCCTCTTCGTACTTCTTCTTCTCTTTCTTGCGGAAGACGAGCCAGATGATTAATATGACAATGAGGACACCGAGGGATATTCCCACCACTGCACCCGCTACCTTACCTACATCCCTCACATCTGTGAACGGAGAAGAAGAAGAAGTGATGAGAGATAGAGTCACTTACTGCCACATATTATTCATCGTTCACAAATACTTATGGTCCATGCTCATTCGCTGGAAATACCTCAACACTTCCTGCGTTTTTGCCACAGCACCCAAATTCAATTTAACACCGGGGCCATCAAACTGTTTCTGCTGAGCTACGATATGTGTCACTTTCTCTACACCTGACCCCGACCGTCCCGGGCCTCTAAGGGAAATGTGTTAGTGTGACAGTAAAACATAACTGTTGGAGCATAGGTGGTGACCAGCAGCCACCGGTTTAAGTTTACTGCAGTCTCTATAGGGTTAGAGCACTGGAGGGGAGAATGGGGAGGGTGAGAGTGTGTGGAGGGGGAGGGGAATAAATGTATTTCCAGCTGCAGTTTGAAACAATGACCATCAATCAAAGTGTCAGTTCGGTTCGAGGTGAACGATGCCAGAATCCACACTCCCTTCCCTCCCAAAACTCACGCTGCATTGTGACCTCAACGGTGCAGTTTTCCTCTCCCACGTCGTTGCTCGCCGTGCACCTGTAGACTCCTGTGCTGTCTATGGTGAGATTCCTCAGGGTCACAAGCTCTGGGTTCTTGAGATCTGTGGGAATTCAAATAAATAACCATTTGTTACTGCAGTATACTGTTGAGCATTCCTGCATTTTTATCTGCAATGTGGATTACATTCACCGGACTTGAGAGACAGTTGAAATGTATCTTATGATTGAAGAAAGAGAGGTAGAGGGGAGAAGTGTGAGGGACAGAGACAGCGAAAGAGAGAGAGAGAGAGACACGTTGATGGAGTGTTTATTTAAGATCGAGGCCCATCACACTGAGGAGGACTTGAGGAGACTAGCAGGAGCGTGTCTGACAGAGCGATGGAGCCCAACGGCCCCATGGGATATTTAGTCATCCCCACCAATGACAACCATGCGATATTACCTTTCACCAGAGCCATAAATAATGGCTGCTGACGCTGTGTGTTATCGTCCAATGAAAACTAATTACACTGAACAGGTGTTGTTTGGTGGAGGTCATTAATTTGAGGGTTTTTTGTCTGGGCACGTGCCGTCACAGATGCCAATTGAACACTGGAGAGAAAACAGAGACAGAGTGAGGTCGGCGCCCCGGGGATCTTTATGCCGGTTTAGAGGAATACACACAGTGGGGAGAGTTTGCCTTCCATTAGCTTTCCCGCTATAAACTGTCTCTGTTGCTATTTAGAGGCGGATATGTCTGGTTATGATCCAAGAAGAATGCCAGAATCCACACCACGTGAATGAAGTGTGCCTCAGGGCTATTGCCGAGCCAATGTTTTTTTTTGGTACAGAATGTAGTTGGAGCTGCCAGAGCATTTCTGTGTATTACATTTGATTTTCTCCACTTTACACACAATCCAAGAAAAACACTCAGTTCCCACTGACTCCATGCATGCAGGTATAATTCACTTGAGCCAGGCTGACATTTCGTTGTCACGGACATCTTCATCAGATGTCAGTATCAGCCGGGATCCTTGTGTTTATATAACTCATCCCAACGGAGTACAACTAGAAATCACAGTGCTGTTTTCTGTTTGATTTCCTGGAGAAAAAATGTTGTATGCAGAAGGTGGTCTTTAGCTGTAGATGGTGGTACTGGCACTGGTCTAAAGATAAGAGAGGCATGCAGAATCAGTGGTCTAATTGGGACAATCTGAGCCAATCTAAGTGGCCTTTAGTAAAGCATTGTAACTGCTAATGATCTGGTGAATCAGTTCAGAGAGACACCAGCAGAATGTCGTTGCAATGGGCAGACATGGGTGTCAGTGTTTGAAAATGTACGAACGTGAAGTTGGGAGGAGGCGAAGCAAAGGCAGCGTGCTCAGCAAAAGACTTCTTTGGATGAATGCAGCCCATAAAAAAATCACTAATATGAACATGAATCTTCGTAACATTTCTCTGCAGAGGGCTTGAATGATGAATCAGCAGATCAGTGTAGTGCCAATTATTTTCCTTACCTATCAGTGCCAGGTTGGGCAACTTTCCCAGACTCTTGCCTTTGTCCAGTACTCGCTCCCACTTGTAGTTGATAGGGTCAGAACCGTCGCTGGACTTGCAGCTCAGCTTGACGTCACTGCCCTCCAGGAGTTTGCCGTCCATCCAGCACCTCGGCTTGGAAGGTTTGACTGTAAGAACGCATGGGCATCAGAGACGTTTTATTACAAATGTGGAACAAACAAGCCAATGTTTGTTTCTTTGTCACATTGGTAAAAATATAATATAATACATTTTGAGCGTAATTTCAAACATTTAGATGCTTTTTACCTATAGTGATGTAACAGAGAGAAAGACAGAACAATATCTCAAATGTCTTACATGTACTGTATCAGCAATATGTGTAGTTTGAAATAAAAATAGATAATTAAAAAATATGGCAAATAAATTCATCTAAATTTCCATACTTAAACTTTCATTTGTGGATATGTAATCATTTATTTAGCCAGAGAAACAATACCAAAGATTAATTTGTAGCACCATCAAAACATTGTAGCAGACTTAAATGGCTGAAAGTGGCCTGTGTGATTGTATTGGAATATAGACACATTTCCACTTGGGAATTGTTTTTTCTAACATAAAATAAAGCTTAAAAGTTCAAACAAATATTCTTAGAGTTTAGAAAATACATCTACCATTCATTGTCAATGGTTAGGTTAATGATGATATTACTCTCTAATGTCTATTTAAATAAAAAAAGTTAGAGTAATTTATTTATGTTAAGCCTCATATTAAAACTACACATAAAATAGTGACTTAATAAGAACAAAAATGTTCTTAATGTCACGTTGCACAAAGTTGAAATGTTTAACATACATTACAAACTTTATTAGAATATGTCCATCTTTATCAATTTCTGGTGTCATTTACCATTTCTAATAAGGGGTTAATCTAGCATCGCACTTATTTCTCTATGCTGGTGACACATGCAAAAAAAAAACAACAGTCCCATAGGGGATGAATCAATGTGACCCCAAAGCGGGCTGTGGAACGCTTGTGGTAATATGTTCTCCACAGGTCAAAGGGTTATGGTCATAGTCCAGTAGCTGGAGGTGCAGTACAGTATAGCTGGTGCCTGCTGATCCCTGTACAGCTGCTCTGTTTAGATACACGCTGAGAGGCACTGCACCGCCATAAAAGCAGGAAAACAGCCCCCCCCCCCCCCCCAAGTGATGTATTTTTAGATCAGTGCTGAGCTATATTTAAACATCTATTTTGTGTTTTTGTTTTGCTGTCATATTAGAGGTGCCGACTTTTGTGTATTTACTGCTGCACAAGTAGCTCTGTAATGCTAAAACGTAGAGAGTTGGTAGTAAACGGTACATACAGCCTGATAGCTCATGTGCCTTTGTCTGTCTAACTCTCTTTTTGTCCATCCCGTCCTCATCCCTGTTTGTGTGTATCGCGCAGCTTTGTCAGGGTCAGTTAGGCCTAACTGCAGCACCAGCAGTTGGGGCCACAGATGCACACAAATACAAACACACCCCTGTTTGTCCACACACAAGAAAAGATAGAACACATACACACTCAAACACACAAAGTCAAAACATCTGCACATGCAACTGGACACAAGTCAGTAACAAGAACGGTGCAGGCATCCAGGCGCACACAAACACAAACACAGCCACCGGGGGCACACATAAACCCTGGTGTGCACACAAACACACTCACACACACCGTCTCATGCCAAGCCAGCTACCAGCTTGGCTGCCAAGCTATTATCTTAGCGTGGGGAACGGGAGAAAAAAAAAATAAAATGCAAATGTTCGTCTCTCTCAAAATCGAAAGTGTCAACGCAAAGCTGAGGGCAATTTGTAAAAACCGAGGCACTAACTCACTGAAATGTCTTTATGGAAGAGAGAGGAGAGTGAGAGCGAGAGGATTAACAGACTGTTCCATTAGAAAACCAATAACCGTGGGTTGAACTAATCTCCCATGATGTTTTAATAAATCGCCTGCTTTTCTGACATTGAGAACGCTCCCGCTCCTCCCGCCGGACTTTGTGGCTGGCTTTTGTGGTGCAGCCGCTCCCCTTTTTTTTTGCTGTCTGTCCTTCAGAGTTGTTTAGCTGTTTGAGATACTCAGGGAGAGACACATATTACCACTGAGCTAGTTGTAAAGCTAAGCCATTTAAATCCATCTGTATATATTTGGGCAAATGAGGAAAACAAAAAGCAAAAGAAGACGACACAGTGTAGAGACCAAAACAGACTTTTATGTAGTTGGAGGAACTAAAACATAACTTGTACAAAGACTTTTCCCAAAGTAGCTTATCAGTGGTTTTATTGATGACAGATGACTTTTTTCAATGTTCTTTTCAACTACTAAATTTAATTTCAGAAAGTACCTCAAACTTAGAGCACGGTCTGGTTTCTCATAGGTTTCACAGAGGCCATGTATCAGCCTGTGCTACATCGGCACATAAAGCATTTATGTTGATGCTTGTCATGCAACTCAGACCCTGACATAACCAATCAAGCCCGTCCAGACCCAGTCGCATGTCTCTGGTCTCACCTCATCTACAAACCAATCCAAACGAAACCCAAACAGCATGAGCAAAATCAAATCACACCGTCTGAATCAAATTGAATCATTAGGACAATCAGCATGACGGAGGAAATGTGCCAGGCTAATGATCCAATGATTAGGTCTTCTCTGTGTGTGTGTATATGTGTGTGCATGTATAAATGGGTTCGGGTCTCGTCATAGCCTGAGTGTGTTTCTATTAGAATGTGTCTGACAACACTCACCCAGCACAATGAGGTTGACCTGGCTCCAGTGGTACTTCCCCCCAGTCTTGACTTTACAGTAGTATTCCCCGGAGTCGGACAGCAGCAGGTCACTGATCAGCAGGGAGGCGTCTCCGCCCAGGTACTCCCCGGCGAAGGACAGACGGCTGGCCTCGCTGCCCGTCGCCTCATTGGTGTACACTTGGCCCCCAAAGAAGGTAATAATCTAGACACATTGAACAGAAGAAAAGCAGAGAAGCATTTTAACATTGTACTGTATCCACTGACTGTTCACATTAAAAACTCTCTTGTGTGACAAGCTTAATGTTTCCTTCTGCATTAGTGATGGTAAACTAGCATTTAATTGTTTGTGATGTCAGCATTCATCCAATTAATACAACCAATCCCCTAAACCAAGCTTTCATATTACTTTACAATACGCTTGGTTAATTTACTGTAATGTCGATGTCCCAACAGTAATACCCTTGATATATTTGACTGGTAGCCTGCCATCAACATTTTAAATTACACAACTCCGATGATGGTGCAAGTACAGCTCAAACATATCCACCTAGTCCCTCACTGGGTGAACAGTGTTGAGAAAAATACAAGCATTCATGGGTAACATTGCTAACAATCACTTTTTAATTAACACTTGGGAAATCATATTTTACAAATGAATGCATTTTCTGGAAAGCCAGTATCCTGCCAGTGTTCATTTGGCTGATTATCTGTGAGCGCTGTTATCTCCTTATGCTCTTTCTATGAGTCGGAATTGACCAAATAAAAATCTATTCTGGTACAGAGATAAAAGATTAAAGTACCCACAATGGCCCTGATGTGATGTTAGCACACACTATTTTTTACTAAATAATGGGTTTTTTTAGCATTAAATTAAAAAAAACAAAAAAAAACCTGCTAAAAAGATTTCAATTAAAAAACAAAGACAAAATTAGGATAGGGTCATGTTAGGTGTTGCCTTTTTACTGAACTGTGAGGCTATACAAACCTGCTCAGCCACTCTTCTTTCAAATTATTTTGTTGCCGCAAATAAACAGAGTTATTCTTTGTTTTTATGTTGTGATAGTGTTATCTTCCAATTGGTTGCCAAAGTTTTGCAGCATGGCACAAACTGCTATTAATCTTGAGAGCATAGTGCTATTGTCAGCGTATAGTGCTTGCTGCATCAGAAAATGATCATACATTAGCATGTTGGCTAGCTGGCCTGTGTCATGACCCGGGTGCCTCTGGATCTCTCCATTTTAATGTTCACATTAAAGTTGCACTCAGCGCTGCAGTCAGGACTGTTAATGTATGTGTGTTTCTTTGTTTATATGTATGTGTGTGTGCACCTCACACATACAGGGTATACATACAAACACACGTACAGTACGTGTGTGTGTATATTCAAATGCAGATGCATATACTGTATATGTGGGTAAATCTTCTATGCGATTTATCGTTTTTATTCTGTATGATTTTCTTATCAGAGAACTTTTGCATTTGTCTTTATAACAAAACATATAACATATAAAAAACTAAACTAAACAACAATCAGATGGAGTTCATCAGAACTTTGAAACAAACTAAAACTGGACTGGTACAGAAAATTATGTTTGTGTTACAGTTTGCCATTTTTCATTTTTCCTTTCACGTGTATTTTTAGCACAAGGTTCATTGAAGTTGGCAAAGTCTGGGTCTTCAAAGGAAAAAAATCTGATGATTTGAAACTTCACTGTAGACATCTAACATTTGTATACCTGAAATGGAAAGCTTTCATTTTCTCATCTCTGCCTATTTATGCCTTTGTATGGCTTGTTTCTATAAACTCTCCTTGTTTCTCTCTCTTTGCCTTTTTCTCTCCATCCACATCCACAAACACAAACAAACACAGCTGTCACAGTGGCCTATTACTCAGGGCAAGTGAGAGCCTGCAGATGGGGACTGCTAAATGCCGGTGCCACAGCGCATCAGTGCCTAAGAAACAGGGGCACCTGCTGTGTTCACAGGTGACGACTGGCCATTTACACACACGCGCACAGACCTCACACACAAAGTAGCTTCTGAGCAAATGTAGACTAGAAACACACATTATGAATGCAAACAGACATACATTACTGTGACACAGCTACAGGCACAGAGCAGCACGGCCCTAGCACCTATACAAAGTGGGACATATTTTAAAAAGCACCTGCCTATGGGCAAACTTCAGCTGCCTTCATGATCTCAAACATTACTCACATACACATGAGTATAGACCACACTGCCATTGTATCTGGTTATGTACGGGTTTACTCTGAACACGTACTTATGACAGCGATAGAGAGAGATGGTGAGAGTGCTGGTGTGTGAGAGGAATTTAAGAAGAATTCAGAAAAAATGGCCAAAGGCTGTTGCTGTAGTTTGCAATTGAAATTAGGTGGGTTGTTTATTCAATGAGACTTAAAAATACTGTATGCAGAAATGGAGTGTTTCTACCTTCCCTAGGTTTTTTTGAACATATAGGAGTCATTAGATGAAAATATTGAGTGTAACAGAACCTGGACTCTTTTTTCTATATCATACATGATACTTTGTTAAAACAGATGGTAGCTATTCACCTATTCTCTGATGAAGGAGGTATTGTTAAGGATTCTTTTTACCAGATTTCACACAAACCAAGAGTTTTTTGTTAACATTCAAACATTCAGGGCATTTAGGTTTGTATTAAATCGTCCATTAGGTGTTCAATTAGCTTCATATATCATTATATTGTACATCTATTAGAATAGTAGAATAAATACAAAAGAAATGGAGATAGAATAAAATACATAATTTGCCATTGTTGGAGACACTCTCCACTATTCATGAATATTAATCAGCTCAGTGGGCCCCATTTGTCCTGGTAATACGTGCCAATAAAGAAAGGCCTATGTTCAAAATTGTGTACTCTAAAGGCAGCAATTTAAGTATACAGTAAGGCCTAGTATAACACTGCTGCTGGTGTTTTTTCAAAAAAGGCTGATAATTTGTGGAAAAATTACAGCTTTAAGCAGCTTACTTTCATTGTTTTATATTTTTGGGAACATTACATTCTTCCAGGTCTATGCCACTGCTGTTGCTATGGTAATACCCAGTGTTGTAAGTGACTATTGTTGCAGGTCAGCACAGTGAACATCTGAGGGGTCAGTCTACCAGAAAGAATGTATATGAACTTTGGCGAGACGTCTCTTAAACACATGTAGCCTGTACATTTGCTAACAGAGGCTAAATGTTGACAAGATGCTCTTTCCCTCTCAACACGACCCTCCAGCAGAACAAAAGAATGATTTATTCATTCAGCTACAGGCGCAGGCTCTTTCCTAATCAAATTTTCAGACGTTTGATTTTAATTAATGGCGCCTTCAATGTTATCGTCCCGTTAAATATTCATCGCAATGTGGCAGCCCCCCTCTGAATCATCAAAGCACAATACACTTGTTTTCCCCTTTCTTTCATTTCCAGCCCCTCAGTTTCCCGCTCCACAAACTCTTCTCCTTTTCTTTCTCGTATTTCTCTTTGCTAACCAACACATCAGTGCATGAACAAACGACTTCAGAAGAGAAAGGAAATCTCTTTCTTCCGACAGGAAGATGGTGAGATTTTACGCTCTGTCTATCATCAGATACCAAGCTCAATTTGGGTTAAGAAAAGCAATGGTTCAAAACCACAAACTATACAGATATAAAACATCTCAAGAGGCTGTGAGATGTAAAAGTTAAGGCTATTTAAAGACTTTCAGCAAGGTGATGTTTTACTTAGGACAGAATAGTTGCACCGTCATTATGATGAAGTCAAGAATCAAAAGACATTTGCTGATTTCATATTTTGTGTTTTTTTCTAGCTTTCTTGTATACACACAGCAAAGGAAAACCAATGAAATTCCACTGTAGGTAGTGGAGCGTAATATATATAATTTGGAATTCAAGTTGTTTTGTTTGACTTAAGCAAACAACGTAAAAGACAGAGAGCACACAGCAGATGCTTAATATGCTCAGAGGCAATTCAATCCTATCATGTGACGCCTTGAAAATCACTGGGTAAAAACAAGTGGGCCTATAATAACTTGCAAAGAAAACAGGGACACTTCAGAGTGACGGATATGCAGCGCAGACAGTCTTTCTTCCATGAGCTGACATTTCAGAAACAACAACATTGTTGGTGAAGCAGGAGACAGCAAAATCTCCAGAGAACCTTGAAGCTGTCTAAAGAAGAAATACTGCTCCGTTTGTTAGCTCACATTAGCTTAAGTTAGCAGTTTCTAGTTAGTTTACAACACTCCAGTTCTTCAGGGTGCGAAAAAAGATGGAAAAAGATGCAAACATAATTAGGACTGTTTCCGGGTTAGAGGTGTAAAGAACATTGCAGTCACATTTGTAAAAAAAAACTAAACTAATTGAAAATCGTGTCCAAGTTGTTCTCATTTTTGTTTCTTTAATGCTGCAGAAAAAGGGTCCAAGGTTATAACTACAAAATGAGTTGGGGAACATTCTGGGCGTGATTGTTCCTTTGTGAAAGGCACTAAAACTTGAAGTGCAGCAGTAACTTTTGCCGTTGAGTTAATGTGCAACTATTATGGCTCCTTTTGGAAATCAATCAACAAGACTCAAAAGGAGGAAAGATAGTTGGTAGATAAAAAGTGGATGTATGAAGAACGAGCGAGGTGAAGGAGAAGGAGAAGATTTATAACAGTTAGAAAAAAATACAGCAGTAGTAGAAAGAAGTCTGTGTTTTAGCACAAATGTTCTTGTATTTATGTTCGGCCTGTAAAACACTTTTACTTTTTATATCTGAAGAGGACACAATTCAGGCTCGTGTTGGCAATGAACAGTTAAAGAACGATCACCTTTTTTGAAGTTTTACTTTGAAGTACTTCCAAGGGAATCATTTCAATTAATGCCCTAAAATACTCCTGTATTTCACAAAAATACAGGAAGAAAAAGGAATCTTATCTCACCACTCTCTGTTTGGAGTTTGGTTTCTGCAGTAGCCACTCGATGTCGAGAGAGCCGGATGATGGGAACTGGTGGTGGCACGGCAAGGTGGCATTGTCCCCAACGACCTTCTTCATCTCAGTCTGGGCACCCACTGACAGCAGGCTGAATAGAACTGAGGAGGAGAGGAGGTAGGGAGTGGGGAGGAGGGAGGGAGGGAGGTAGAGAGATGTCAGTTGGGGACACATGCTCGATCCAAACTTGAGACAAGAGGCAGATGCTGCAGATAGGAAGCAAAAACCATGCCGATAGAGGAAATTGAGACGGAAGGCGCAGTGAGAGATATGACCCAGAATCCCAATCACTATCTGACAGATGCCGAGATACGTCACACCCGGATGCTGAAGAGAGGGGATTCTTTTTTTTTTTTACAGGAAATAGAGTTTGGCAGAGGAGATTCAGAGAGAAGTATTATGATGATCTTTTTTGGTAACCCCTTTTGACAAGGGCAGTCAAAGAACACTTTCTTATCCACAGCATACACTCTTTACAATTGTGGCCTGGGAAGGAAAGGTACACAGTTAAAAACTGATGGGAAACAGATTTTTTGAGCCCCTCTGAATTACTCAAATGTTCCAACCTAGTCCTGGCTGCTTTCCTTTTATCAAAATGGAATTGAGATTTTACCCTATCCACCAATGGAACTTGCAGTTTTACAGTAGTAACACACATACCAGAATTTCCCAAGTGAAGAACTTTGGTTACAATAAAAAGATGCAATAATTATAAATGTGTGCACAAGCGAGTGACTTGGGCCCCGGCCAGGCTGTCAGGGCCTGTGTCTCAGTGGGGGAGCAGCAAGGCTAATTTATTGGAGGATGCAGGACAGCCCTGCAGGCTTGGGTGGAATTAGCCAGAGGCGTCAGGGGGGTTTGCTGGAAGCTGAAGCTATGGATGGAGTTGGTGTGTGTTTTGGTGTGTGTCCAGAGGGGATAGGGCACTGCTGAGATATCCGACTCCCTCCACCTGGTAGAAAGACTTAACGATACTGCAGAGCGCCACTGAGCTTACACACTCAAATGTGACAGATATTTTTGGCTCAACATCATTTAACTTAACTACCGGTCTTTAATTTCATTGCCGAACCAGCCAATAGCTCCTGGGGATTCTAGGCGTGTAAATATAGTTACATCTCCTTTTCATTATCGTGCTGCTTAATAGCACAGAGGTTCAATATTTACTCCTGTTTGCACAGACTAAATAAACATCATGGTGTGTAACACGTATTTAAGAAAAATATCTGTACTGTACATTCACAGGTGTTGTTTTCGCGGTTGAAAGAATCCCTTTGTGCTCAACAGACACAGTCACATGCTGTCAAATGTTCCAAGGGAGGCCAAATGTGGCCTGTGAATGCATCAGCATTCATTGGGCGCCTGTCCACTTGTTCACTGGTCCACCCTCACAGGAGCCAACACCCTGTCCCATAAGTGATCCCTGGGCCAATGAAAATGTCAGCTCTGTGCTGTGAAACCAATGAGTCAGTGCTGACGCTGGACACAGAGGAGTCGCCCCACACAAACCACTTCTTCCAAGGGAGCTTCAGTCATATGGATGACATCATGTGGATTTCAGCAGTTATTCAAGTTTTGTATAAGCTCCGTCTCTACTTTTTGAGTCTTCCGCTATAAGCCCTGAGCTCCTCACTGTCAATCAAGTTTAAGTTTTCCAATTGCCATTCACTAGTTGGACAGAGAAAGGCCATTTCATGGCTGAGTGTTTGTGTGTCCATTTGGCGGCCCAAGAGTGACAGTACGCATTGCTGAGGTCCTTCTGCTCTGTTGGACCACCTGTTCAGTTCAAGTCATTAGTCAGCAGAAAAATAAGTGCCACCCCTCCTAACAGCGGAACTCCAGGACCCTGAAGGTATCCCAGTTTATGACTTTTTAATGCAGCATTTGCAGGGTCATTCATCTTGTGGGCTCCCCACCGATATTAGTGTTGATGTCAGTGAAGAGAGAGTTCTGCAGTGAAAAGATTATTCAAGAGGAAGAATGTTCATACTGTGTGTGTGTGTGTGCATTTGGTTGGACCTAATGAATGGCAAGTTAATGCTTAATGGTGGTATAGACTTGTGCCCACTGTCTCCCCTCAGCTCCTCAGACTAACCTCTATAATCAGCACTCCCACACCCATCAGCAGCCCCAGGCTGAACCCAGCACCGTGTAGCAGGCCTGATAAGAGCTCCCTAGCTCTTCTCTCACCTTCCACCTTCTACTTAACTTCCCACCGCTTCAACTGTATGCTCTGTAAATGGAAGAGTTTACCTGAAGGATAGATAGGGCCAGGGTGACCGCTGAAAGCAGGGCAATGCAATCTTATTTCCACACAAAGTACTAGACTTTTCTACAAGCTGACTTTAAATTGACCTTCAAACAATGACTGGGGCTAGCTGACAAACTTTGAAATTGCTGGTGTTGAAAATGTGCTTCATTTCCATAACAATGAGGATTTGAATGCCATAAAATGTAATGTAATGTATTTCACAGTATGTATTTTACAGAAAAGAAATACCCAGCAAATGTGCTGTGCCTATGACGGAAAGAGAATTGTGGTTTTTGCCATAAAGAGTTGGCACACAAATCATCATGGGTATTTGTTGGTATACAGTTGCTGCTCCCCACTTTCCCACTTCTTGTAGAGGGGCTTTTTGTGCTATGGAATGGGTGACACAGTGCTCCCAAAATAAGCTCGCCTTGGTGTGCCTTTGCATTTGGATTGGCCTCATTTACCGTGTGCACAGCTGGGAGAATTGGACTGCGAAACCCAATCATTTGTGTCAACATTAACTATGAGACAAAACAGAATTAATTGCTGTGGCAGCTATGCACACACAGTAGGAAAAAATGTTTGGTCAGTCAAGTTTGGGTCTACGACCTTGGTTTTCAATTCGCAGTAAGGTGACCTGAATAAAACCTGTGTGACATATAAGCTTAAACTGAGATAACCCTGCCGGTCACAGTGCTGTTCATGCATTAACATGTCTTTATGAGATTCCATAAGGACATGGGAAAGGCCATCTACATAAATGGCCTTCTTGAGGGAGGGATAAACATGGAGAGGACTTGTGATATGATAGCTTGTGCATTATTCCAGGCCATGTCCTCCATCCCTCTTTCTCTGTAACTGTATCTGCTTCACTCAGTTCTGTTTGGCTCAGCTTCATGCATTCATTTGTGGCGAGGTTCAATCTTAACCCCCCCCCCCCCCAAAAAAAAAAGTTAAGAAAGAAGCATATCATAATTAAAAAAGGAAAGTGGAAGCAAACACCAGAGGTTTGGAGAGAGAGGGCGAGTATGAGGCAGAGAAATATAGATACAATTGACAAAGGGAGAGAGTGAGAGGCTGTGGTGAACTATGGCGGAGCCCATTTCTATGAGGAAGCCCTAGGGGGAGTTGTGCTCCAGTAAATCCGCCTTACAGAGCCCTGCAATCTTGTTATAGTGTGGCCAGTGAGACGGACAGACAGACAAACAAGGCAGGCCTGGATCTTTCACACTGCCCAAAGTCAAGCCCCATGTCCCTTCAGTCAGCACATTTGCCTGGCTGGGGCCTTTGCTATGTCCAAAGCTTGTGACCTCTGGTGCTCAAACACAGCAGATCAGAGAGAAGGGAGAGGGACAGAGAGAGATAGGGGGGGGGGGGAGAGAGGAGTGAAAGGACAGAGAAAAACGGGGGGGAGGGTGTAGGGATGGTGCAATGCCTTATTTTGAGCACTTACTGTAAGTCACTGGTGTGGAGGATGGATTATACCGTCACAAAGGTAGTTTTAGACACAGGTTAGCAGATGCACAATAGGGGGAAAAAAGACTGGAGGTAACGCTGTTTTATTACTCCGGAACATTTCCCTTTGTGTGCATTCACGCTGCTTTACGTGTACAGAATACACACGTGTGCACACCTCCATTTTCTCTGCTAGTGTTCATGATGTATGCTTTTTATGTGAACACATGCTGCCTATCTACGTAGCAGAGATGAGAGGGACTATCTTTAGTAAATAGTGCCTCAGCACAAAAACCTTCAAGTCACATTTGAGTAACGTACGGAGCCTCACTGCAGCAGGCAGAGGTAACATTCATCTCCCTGCCAATATGTAAAAGAACTGCTTATCTTCTGCCAAATGCAGGTTTATCAAGGTCAAGGAACTGAATTTAATGCAGGACGGAGAGAGAGAACTGTTTGGGATGTGACCTCCATATAAATTCTTTAAAATATAAGAGTTTATGCATGTAACTAGCAAAATCTGACAAAGCAAATATGAGTACAATTCCATTATTATTGCTGACATAAAGCTAGTTTTTTTAGCTGAATAGGGGACATGCTGAGAGGAGCACGGAGCTGATGAGACAACAGGGAAATACTCACAGCTCAGCGTGCTGCTTAAAAGGCTGTGTATGCTGCCACCAATAGTACAGCATCCTGTGTGACCTGAATTCGCTATTCAAAGGCCAGACATGTATGCCATAAATACCACCAATGAAGCAAAGAGATTCACAGATAGTACATGAAGGTTGAATCTGGCCCTCTCCTCTTTCCTTGTATCTTTGACGATTTTGAAACAGAAATCAGACAATCTCGTCTCAAAAGACAAGAGGCCGCCTCCAGTTGTAAGCGCAAACTGAGTGCTGACAAAAACAACCCCCATGCACAGTCTGTGAGAGCGTCCTTCACTCATACAGTCACAGCCTGCTTTTTAATTACAGCTTCTTAAGGGGCAAGTCTCTTTAAATGTACCAAGTTATCATGGCCCATTAAAACACATGTTTTGCATATGGCACACTACACTAGTCTCCTTGTAGTTTCAAGGTCCAACTCATGAATATATTGCTCCCGTGAAAATCAAAGGGGCTGTTTTTTTTTTTTATCCCTGACTGGAGGCTGACTCTTTGAAGGGATAAAATCCCATAATCCTCCTTGCCTCACACCCAGCGACCGACGCTCCCTTCTGCTGACACAGAGCTTTTGTTGGTATCACTTTACAATAATGTACATAGAGTCATTACCAAGAAACGAGTACGGAACAAATAAGAGCTAACTGCTAATTAGCATAGTTTAAAATTTCTGGAATAACTCCTTCTTCTCTCATATCTTAAATATTCTATGAAAATATGAAATATAACATCTAATACTATCATGTGATAATTGTACAAAAATGTATCCTTGCTTCACGACTATCTTCCACGACTTGCCAGGTTTTTGTCTCCTCAAGGGGCAATTAGCATATCCAACTGAAAAGCAGCGACCATTTATTGATGAATGACACCAACCAGAGCTAGATAGCTTACAAGTAAACATTATTATGGAAAGTAATTATGAAGTAATGATTAATTCCTTATAAAAAACTAATAGTGAGGCACCAACTTTTCTTGGCCAGATTAAAAATAGTGTCACCCTTTTATATCCATTATATTTAGCACCTTCAGGGCTACTTGAGGAGTGAGTCCTCTGGAGCTTGAAAACATCTAAAAGTGAAGGGCTTCCTGTTCATGTTCGTCTTTGACGAAGGGGTTTCAAAGAAGTCCGGTAATGGATGGGTTTTGAGGTGGAAAAAGAAGACATGGAATCATTTCCATGATAGTCCCTTGAACTTGGAGAGGGGAAGGCAGATGGGAAAAGAGAGGGAGGTCCAATGGCTATAGGGAAAAGGGAGATGACATACCACTGAGATCTAAATAATGTAAGGCCCTGCGGTAAATGTTCACCTTGCGCCTCTCTTATTGCCTTCATTAGCATCCCTTTCATGGCCCCTGTCATTGCTGTCACGTCGAGCAGGAGGGACGCCATCCCGCTGACAGATCCCCAAAATAGATCCAAAAATGAGTTTCGCGACAAAGGCTTTTAATTCCCTCAACGTATTCTGCATTTTCTCCCAGCAAAATAAGGAAGCAGAGAGGAGATGGGGGAAAAAAGCTAATTACACCTTACCCCAAGGGAGGGAGAGTCAGTGAAACCTGCTTGCAGTGCAATACACATCTTATCAACGCTGCATCTGGTGTCTCCACCCGCACTCATGGGTGTAGCTGTCCAAGATGCTATGGTTATTCCATAAATCTTCTGGTCCAAAGAGCACAGAGTTTTCTCCTTAAGGGCTACACTCAAAGCATATTACTCCCATGCAACACGTTCACCAACCTGTATGACAAACGCTGCTGGTTTTTACCGTCTTTGTACGTATGTTTACTGTGCTCAGTTGGGTTGGTGTCCGAACAAATAATATAAAATAACACATACACATATATTAAAATCAACGGTCAGACACTACACATTATTGTGAGCAGCCGGACTTGTAATTCATTCAACCTTTTGCAGCTTTTGTGAAAAAAATAAAAGTAAAAAGGAGTTAAGACAGGCGACCAGGTGGAAAGAGTAAAATCTAAGAGACTTAATACTCCTGCCCCTAGCAACAAGAAAACAGTGATTGTCATTGGCTGGAAGTTTTTTTTTGTGTCTTTTTTAAATGAGAAAACAATTAATCATTGTGTAAAGAATGGTCCCCATTTAAAATGTAAATTACAGCAATGCATCTTAGAGACTTCAGCCTGACTTGCAGAATAATTTGCAGAAGCTTGTGTGGTGTTAAACCATTTAAAGGGTTACATTCGACTTAAAAAAACAAAACACTTTTCAAGACATTTTTCCTCCCTTTACTGTGTTCAGTAAAAGGTCCAAATGTCAAATGGTCTGTTTTGCACCAGATAACACGCTTCAGTTAAATGGGGCTTGGAAAGTGACCTCTCCATATTTGCTGCAGCAACAGTTCCTCCCAACATCTGGCAAAGTCCAAACAGAGCACACCATGTGTGCACATTCACTTTGTTCTGCATGAGCATCTCCAAATCAGAGACTATAGAGAAGCATGCAAGGCGAGAGTTAATGTCTTGTAGAAACTTATCACCAAGGTTACTGAAGCTGTGTGTGGCTTCAGTAATGTGCTTGCGTGTAAAGGGCACGCACTCCCTGCAGCACGTTCACACAATCTTGAATAAACCTACAGTCTTCCCACTGAGAAAACACGTTTTAATAGAGGACAGAGGAGAGTGAATCCTTTGGTATATTTAGACATGCAAAAAAAAAAAAAGTGATTCATTCTTTTCTGCCGTTGTCACGAATATTTCTGCTGAAACTCATTTTCACGAGCATGTGTCTAAGACTGAAGAGAAAACAACTGCCAGGTTTCAAAGTAGAAAGTAAGCAATTTGGTCTATCAAAAGAAAACAACTCCAAATCCGGTTGGAGAAATTATGTTTGCTTTGACAGAAATCAAATTTGGTCTCCCTCACGAAGAAAACTTTCTTTGCATTCCTGCACTAAAAATGTTCTTGTTCCTCCTTATTTAACATTTTTTTTCTGTTTTTGTTGATCTTATTCCTTGGTCTCTGTGGCATACGGTGTTTCTGTTGATCTTATTCCTTGGTCTGTGTGGCATTAAGGTGTTTCTGTTGATCTTATTCCTTGGTCTGTGTGGCATTTAGGTGTTTTTGTTGGCAGGGTTTTAAGAATAAGAGCTCTGTTTGACCCTGCATGCCCGACAGATGGTGCAGAGAGAAACAAGGTGAGCTGTATTCATTAAAACACTGTAGAAGACAGGTCTGCCTGCTGCTGATCAACTTAAAGCTCTCCTGTTGGGCATCGGTATGGTTTGATTTCATATCTCAGCACTGCTGAAGTCCGGACAGATGGGCGAGCTTTGATATAAACAGCCATAATGCCCACAGTGCACATATAAACAACCTCTTTTCCTGGCACATCATGCAACCGTGGGCACCGTTCCCCAGGGACAAAAAAAAAAAAAAAATGCTCCTCAATTTCCCCAGTTATTTATGTGGACTAATCTCCATTTGGGGCTGGCAAGCGTGTGAACGAACTCCTCTCACATTGTTGGAGTGGCTGGACATGGGCACTGACCTCAGCGGATCAATACTTAATAAGCTTTTGTGCTGCCAAGTCCATTTTGCTGCAATCTACAATTTTTTTTATGTCCATTAGGTTGAAAATAGAGCTGACTAGGTGTATGACCACAGGAAGCGGAATGTATCGCGGCCGCCCAGGCTTTCTCTGATGATGGATGCTTCGCAGTAGTGCGAGACCGATGAAAACTTAACAAATACTATCCACCTCATGCACTATAAAGTACAACACCCATGACTTTTATTAAATGCAAGTCAATACCCCGGTGGTGTTTCAAAGAAGCCTTTAACAACTTGAGGAAAGACAATAAAAGCCACAGTGGGCTCCGTGGTTAAGTTCGGCTGCACGTGACGAACAAGGGGAATGGGAAAACAAGCCCAGAGCTAGTGCTATATTTGGAGCAGCTCAGCTTTAGAAAGCATTGTGAGATAGCCCCAATCTGGATATGTAAGAGAGTGTGGTGTTTTTTGGACGCTGCTCGTATTCTTCTCCTCCTCTTCCTCGCCTCTCTGCGCACACAGATTAAATTCCATTATTTAGGTCACTGCGATTATTTGTCACTGTCTAAAGTCCGAGTTCACCTGGGGTTAGACGCGCAGCCTCTCTCAGCAAAGACGCTAATTTACAGCACTGTGTCCACGGGAAAATATGAACTGAATACAACAGAGCAGCTCCCATGTTGTACATTTAACCGGCTAATTGAAAACAGACGGGACGCTAACTCCCTCTCTCCATCCGCCCAGCTCTAAGCACGCTGCGTCACTGACATATTAGCGCTGTCCCCAGTCCTGTGGTATGCATTTGACATATCACTTTACTCGATCGGCTAAGCAGAGAATAACAAAGCAGGGGACGCCTCATACGCAAATAGGAGGATGATATTGTTACAGACGATCGAGCTCTAGCTGCAGCTGCGAAGGACAAAGGGGTAGCCTATCCATCCAGGACCTGTGACTAGGAAGGACACGTCGATGGCTGCCATTTTCCCCAGAGGTGAGCAGATGCCACGTCTGTTTTTGGCAGCTGTACACAGAGAGGTGTTGACTGGTGGGGGCGGCTGACGGAGGCAGAGTGGTGGCTGCACAATGGCCAGGCAGGTCAACAGGGGCTGAGAGTCTTCCAGGAAAAGGCCTCACTTAGGCTCATTTAGGAGAGTTAATGGGCCAACATACCATCTGTCCTTATGATTAGCTAAGGCAATTCAGGCAGGACACTAACCTTGTTCACCTGCTACACATACATAAACAACACCTAGTGGAACATGCGCCTTTAATTGGGCTATGCTTTAAAAGGTAGCATTTTGCAGAAAGTAAGATGAGCATGTATTCATTTTTAATTAAAGGCTTTGTAAATACTGTTTACAACACTCAATCCTTGGAGAAAAGCACACACAGCCCCTATTCAGTAACTGTGTCTTTTTTAACGATGACTTACGTAAGGTTACTATAAGTATAAACTATAAAGTCACTAGTAGAACGACCGATAAACTCACACACCTAGCGAGGCCCCCGACTGTAGTGAAGCTGTGAAGATGTCATCAGGGCAGACGAGAAAACGCTGAACAATCAGAGTACACTGGGCTTATTCAGGACGGGAGCTTAAAGAGACAGTCACTAAAACAGAGCTTTCCAGACAGGGTGAAGCCATGTTCATTGAGGTACACAGTATGTGAAAAAAGTTTTTTGGGGACATTTAAGCATGTAAACATGGTCTAAAAGAAACCCAACATACTAGAATGAACCTATAATGAGTAAAACATGTCTCCTTAAAGGTTAGTCAAGAAATAAAAGGATGAATGACTCAAAGATGGTTCATATCCTTTAGCCCATTTCAGAGGACCATAAAAAAAGCATTAACAGCTTTTTAAAAGTAACCACTAGTTCCTTGTCTCCTTACAGCGATACTAAAACACACACACGCTCCTCAAAAACAAATACGCCTGCCCTCTGTGCTGCTCAGAAACACTTCTTCCCACCCCCCCAATGTCTCGAAAAAGGAATGCCCACGCGGCCACATCCGAGGGCGGAGAGAAGATTGAAACCAGATGAATTGAGCTCGGGTACAGCCTGCTCGCCAGGCCCATATTTCACTCCCCAAAGCCTGATTAAAACGAGGTGCGGCACTAGCTGGGCCAAGGCAGCTTATTCCGGCTCGCAGAAGGACATTTGCTTGCATTGACACTCTGGGCGAGAAAGAAACGGGACGAAGGTCACAACTAAAGTCTCTGCAATTTGCTCACACTGACCCTATAGAGGTTTCTTCAATAAGGCATAGAAAGTTCTTAAACTTCTAAGGATAAAGTGAATTAAACTCAAATGGGAGGAATCTGTCAACTTGCATTGTTTTGCTTTTTTTGAGGAGTTATGAAGTAGGCCATCGGCGTGGAAACTGTTAACTGACGTGCCAACGGAAATGAGGGCAAACTGCAAGAATTGAGGAGCAAGAATTACGAGCATCATAAGGTAGTTAGATATAGAATGTATCACAGTGAAAACGAAAGCCATGTTACTGTATAGACATTGTTTCTTTTCCAGCACAAATCCATGTCTTCACTATGCCGTTTCTGATTTGAACAACAGTTCAACTGTTTTGGTGCCAAAAATGACCTTTTAGAATAATTGAATAATGCCCCGTTGTGAATGTATGGAGTTTCTAACTGTATTAGGGGTCTTGTAGAATATAAAGTAGCCTATAAAGCGTTTTGTGTGTTGTATTTTAGGGTGGAGTGCACATGTCAAGAATAAATCCTGAATTCTTGGAAGATATGACACTGTTTCCAAAGTCTCTGAAGGCATAATGTTCATCTTTGTGTCCACAGACATTACAGTCAGTGTTGAGCAATGCTGCATACTTTGAACAAGAATTTACTTCGACTTAGAGGAAAGAAAAAAAAAAAAACCTAGACATGCCACACGTTGTTTCCTCCTTTATTGACAGTTAGAATGCTCACCCAATGAGTGTGTCTTTATGCTGGAGGTTATGCCAATGTACAGTGAGAAGGTCAGAGAGTGACATTCATGTTAATGTTTACTGTACACTACTCTGGCGTTGAACCCCTAAAACGGAGACGTTTGAAATCGCTGACCCATCTGAATTAAAAAAACTCCAGGATTGCATTGTATTCTGGAAGGGCGGAAATAGGGACATTTGAAAAGGATGACCTTTCCGTTAAAAAACAAACGACATCAGCCGTGATTACCAGTGGTTAATTCAACATTGATACCAAATTGCTATATGCTAGGAGCTGTTGTGCAGTTAAATCCTGCATTTTTTAACGCGCAGGAGCTATTAGCTCCCAGACAGAGAGGGAGTCTGGGTGGTGTAGGCGTGTGTCTGTCTCTGTGTGTGGAGCTTAACACATGTGTGAGTGTGACTGACTGATTAGGGGCTGTTTTCACCGACTGTCTGCAGTCGCCCCTCCCCAGATAGCGAAGGCGGAGAGGGAGAACTTCGTACTATTTTCCAGCGCTGCCTGCTCTCTCCTTCCTTCCCATGCAGCTGGTCGGCCACACTCGCCACTTGATGCCAAACACACTCCCCTCTATCCCCTTGACATTTAAACTATGTAACCGCTGAGAGAGTTGCGGCTCGCCTGTCGGTCGCCTTGCCTGTGCACATGAGTAAATAAGGCCCAGCTCATTTCATTGGGCCATAATGTTTAATCTACATTTGCTTGGTCAACGAGAGGTTAATCTCATTACCTTTTGCTAAATGGCATGCTCGGGCATCCTGTGACAAGAGGAAGGCTAGAAACAAGTTAATTAAAAGAGCAATTAAAAGAAGACAGTAAGTCCCACTGAACAGCGGTAATATGTCCCCTTGACACCAGCACGGCGTTGTTGAGTAACATAGTTTTATGGTGGTTTGTCACTAATAACAGACCATTTTCATTACAAACAAAGGAGACTAGTAATAGTGGAACAATAGAAAACCCTGGCAGCAGATAAGCTTGTTTTGTGGTCGAGCATGTGCTTCCAACTATACTTTAACAGTGTTTGTGGTTTACCTACTGTGAGGCACCTTATTAAAAGCAAGGCTTACCACTATACCCACGCACACTATTACAGGAGTTAATCAACTCCTATAGGTTGTTAAAAATCTGAGCTGCAATTAGTTGAGACTGGAGCGGAGGAGACTTCAGTGTCTTATTTCAGTTTTTTGTTTGAGGCATGTAAACTTAAAAAATGTAAATATTAGAGTTAATGTTAATTTATATTGATAAATCAGAATAAAAAAGAAGAAGATTATAACAGTTTTGTTGTTGTTGTTGTTGTTTTGTAGCATATATGGTATGATTTACATAATTTACATAATTTGCATTTTTTTCCCCAGGCGGCAAAATCCAGGTCGAAAAAGTGAAGCCAACGCTAATGTACCTTGAACCTGCATTCTCTCTACTGGCCATTAGGGGGCGGCGACTCTGGTTGCAAAAAGAAGTCTGATTGCATAGAAGTCTATGAGAAAATATCACTTCTCACTTGATTTATTATCTCAGTAAACATTGTGATCATGGGTTTATAATCTCGATAGCTTGTTTCGAGATCTCTTCAATACAGCATGATGTTCATTAAGTAAATTAGATTTAGAGTAAAATACTAAACTACAGTTCATCAAAGTTAATTGTAACATTCTTTTAGCCTAAAAAGGTCTTAATCAGCTTCGGTTACACTAAGTTTGTGTCCACCATTGGAATTGTTTCTGTAGTGCCACTGTGTCCGAATGCACTGTTAATCATCGCTGTCATTTAATGTAAACCTGTAAGATCAGGCTGAACTAATAGTTAACGTCACATTGACCACTTATTCTTCATGAAGTGATTGAAGTACAGGAAATCAGTTTTAGTGATGCTCAGCAATGTTGCCAAAGGAAGTCGGAAAAGTATATCAGGGAAAAAAAGACTGGAAACTAACTTATCTTGGCGTTCAACCTTCGTCATCATTTTCTTAAACTCATAAATTCTCTTTTTCTACCATGCACTACTAAAAATATATTTATGTTATGATAAATGAATACCACAAGGGAGGCAGTGTATTAGAAATATAATATGTGACAAACACCCATTCATTTATGTTAACAGCCAACTTGCTACAAATTTAATATTACACCTCATGACACAGGATTTACGTCATACAGATTTACGTCATGCTGAAACGTGTAATCTGACTTTACAAGATTTCACCCTCTGTGTCATCACATTGAGGAGCCATTAGGCACTTTTCAGTGTTCAGTGTCCTGTTGGGGAACAGGAAAGCGAGGGAGCTGGGGAAGTAGCCTGCTAGCTGCCTGCCCTGTGGGTACTACTACCGGCTCCAGCCTCCCTACCGATGAATCATAAACAAGTCCCCTCGGCCTCCGTGACTTAATCCCCTGTGACATCGCCACGGGGGCATGGAGAAAGAGGGAGCGGGGAGAAAAGGAAAACATGCCCTGTGCTCAACTTTCAAGTGAATTAAACATTAGGACGAATGCGTATGAGGTGTATCCGAGGACATGTCATTGAGTTGAAGTTGTAATTTAACAGATGATAGCATCTTGGTGTGGGGGTTTGGGGATATTTGGGATTTACTTTAATTTTTGCTCCATAGAGGTAGCAGTCACTTCATCTCAGGCTCTACCTTTCAAGCTCCCCTCTTTTCCTCTCCATGTGTGTGTTATGCTAATTCATGTCCCACAGTCCTTTCATTTAAATTTGGCCACACAGCTTAAGTTTGGGTAGTCTACAGAGTGTGGCAGCTACAGCTATAATCAACATCGTGCTCCTTTTAGGCTGGAGAACGCATACCCAGGAGGGAGCATAAATGGATTTATTTTTAGGAACCAGAATGTAGAATCTTAGTTTGGGCCAGACATGCTAAGTGCTTTGTCCCTTATGCGTTAGCCCTTGGGGCAGTATTTCCCTCCTAATTAAAAGAAAAAAGAACAAGGTGCACACGCAAAACAGTGTAGGCAGTGTGCTGTAACAGAAGTGGGAACAGCCCGGCCCGGTGGTGTATACGGTTTTTTTTTCTTTTCTCTAAAAGTTTAGGATATGATTCTCACTTTGCCAGCACTCTGCAGGCTGTGCTGATGCAAGGAGCTTTTGTCTTGAGATTAATGAAAGACGTTCGGCTCTTTGGCATTTTGAATCCCACACAAAGGTTAAAAACAGCCTGTGACCAGTGAAAGGTTTATGGGGCGCGCCACTCAGAAGGTTCTGCTCGCTCAGGGAAGCAATTCTTTCATCCTACACTTTCTCTACCATTTTTTACCGACACATCAAATGGATGAAATAGTGCAGCTGCATTTCGAACTTTTCTTTCCAAGTATCTCTGCTGACAAATTCGATTTCAGGCAGCTAAAATGAAACCCATCAACATCTTTTTTTCCCCCTCGCCTTTCTAGCAGTTGTTGAGTTTATGTGTCCATGTGTTGTGTATTCCAACATGCTGACGCTAATAACAACAATCTGGTTAACGTACGTCTATGTCAGAAGAAGGCCTAGGTGTAACAACACCCTGAATCATCCATGGCCATGCTGGCATCGCTATTATTATCTAGAGGAGGGATTTAGGCAGCCAGGTGTAGATTCCGGATCCCATCTGTCTGTCTGGCTAACCTCAGGTATTTACTAACCGTCTGATATATTCTGAAGTCACTTTGATTTTTCTGGTCAGGAAACTTTTTGGCAACAGGTTTGAACAGGTTTAGGTGATTCTGGGTGCGTTCTAAAAAGCTCCCTGAGATCGGCACTTGACTTAACCTATTGTGGTGGAACTGCATAAATGTTACACCAGGTTGTTCCTCAGATAAATTGTGAGATTCTCTATTATGGCGGGGCCTGAAAGAGGCAGGATTGGACATAAAATAAAACTTGACAATAGACAAGATAAGTACAGACCGTTCACATATGGTTAAATAAAATGAAAAGTGCAAATCCCTCTGGCTAACCTGGGAGTCTTTGAGGAAGAATGGTAAAAAAAAAAAAAAAAAAAACTGTAAGTGATGTTCTCCTCCAGAGGAAATGTGTCACGCAGCATCCCCTCAGATTGATTTCCTCTGTGAATAGCAGCGCTTATGGCTCTCAAAACCTATTCTCCATCCCTTTGCTCGCATGTAGGTATTGGACGAGGCTATCACCACCAGCTCCACTGCCCCACCCCCACCACCATCATCATCTCTCTTACATGTCTCTTATCACTCAGCCTCGCTGTACATCAGACCTAATGAAGAACACACCCACAAACAGCCATTGCGGTGAAAGCACACTTTTTGCCGCTGCATGGCGCCTGCTCAGCCGAGAGTACTTAATGCCTGTGCCATGCATGGCTGGACCAATGCCAGGATGATGACAATGTTCTCCCCCTGAGTTCAGAAGTAGAAACTGTTCAGACATCTCGGCTTTCCTCCTACTTGCCACATGCTGGCCCGGTACATCGCTAACAACTAATTCCATCTGAATCATCAGGGTTTGAGCAAAAAATACCACAGCTGAGATCAAGGCAAATATGTAAAGAAAAAGCAAGGCCACAATGAAGCTTTTTATTCCAAGAGAAATATCAAAGACGGAGATCAACCAAAGCTGCTGGAGTCTGAACTGATCCGGGAACAGATCAATGTTAAAAGTAATTTTCATCATGTTTTAACTGAATAAAGATATTTGACTTGCATTCTGTAAAAAAAAAAAAAAAAAAAAGCATCCTTAAGCATATACGTTACGGTATCTGAAGTAACTACCAAACCAGAAACTGTCAAACATGACAACACAGTCAGTTTATTTTAAGTCATACTCAGTTATTTCACGGGCCAATCAGAGCAGTCTGGGGTTTTTCAGGAGGGAAGCTTAAAGAGACAGGAGCTAAAACTGAACCTTTCCGACAGAGGGTGAATACAGGTATATTCAGACAGACAGTACGAGAAAGATGTGTTTTTTTTAAACATTAAAGCATCTAAACATGTTCTAGTAGAAACCATAAATACAAGTCTGAACCTAAAAATGATCATGATATTTTGCCTTTAAAGCTTGGAGATCTATGTTATTGTACTTTATCTTAAGATGTATTGTAGAATCTCCTGAACCAAAAAACTGCATTTGATTAGAAAACAAGAAAAAGCTATCCCACTGGCAGAATTCAATTATCTCAGAAAGAACTAAGCAGGAGACGAAACGACTTGATAAAAATTGCCTACTGCAGTGTGGATCCATTTGCAACAGACATGTGTTTATTTATCCCAATGTAGCCAATCAGGGACAATTTATCTCCCCTCATCCCTGGTGGATTAGGTACTAATCT
Source organism: Anoplopoma fimbria (assembly GCF_027596085.1). Classification (NCBI taxonomy): domain Eukaryota; kingdom Metazoa; phylum Chordata; class Actinopteri; order Perciformes; family Anoplopomatidae; genus Anoplopoma; species Anoplopoma fimbria. The sequence continues at coordinate 7,868,952 of NC_072449.1, read as the reverse complement.
GTTTGCTGAGGGGAAAAAGAGAGAGAAAAAACGGCTTTTCTCTCTCATCCTCCCCATATTAATATTTCTATTAGTGTTGCCTCCGAATGATCTGATGTGACACTTGTGGCTCCGCTTGAGAAGCCAGGCTAATGGGGGGGTAGAAGACGAGGTCAGCCTGGGAGACAAAAGGATTTCGTTCCACCTGAGATCTGATGACACTGCAAGTCTGAGCGTGTGTGTGTGTGTGCGCAGTGTGTGTCTGCATAATCATACGGTATGTGTGTGTGTGTGTGTGTGCAATAAAGTGAGATCTGCTGGACTCGTAATTGCAGATGTTCATTCGGTTTTGTGAGCAGTGCGATCAGAGCTTACGACGCATGCTGATTAAGGCTCTCTGTGCGGGAGTGATGGGGAAGAAGACTACCCCTGTACGGTTTAATGAGCAGAAGGGTTTAGCCTGGAGCGAGGTCTTTGGGAGCAAGCACACATCCAGCATTAAACCAGAATGTCCTCTTCTCCTCCCATATACTCGCTAGATGGGGGCATCCATATCTAATTAATTTGTGCACTCACACACACTCACACCGCTTTGATTGTGCATACCTAGCAGATTTGTAAACACTCGCGTGCACGCACACTTTAGTGAGAGAGTAGTGCTGCCCTAAGCAGTGTGCTACTGACTCCACGGTGTACGACCTTCAAGCCCCAATGTCCTCCGTCCCTGAGATGTCCTTTATTACAGCCTTGCTCCTATCCCACGCTAATGCACGGGGAGGAGGGGAGGGAATAACATCTGCATGAGCACGAGAGCGAGGATATGTGACAAGAGAATGGGCGGTGGTGATGGAGGGGGGGGGGACTCGGGACCCTTCTCTCTTAGCAGATCCATTCTGAACGGCTAATGTATTCTTGTCACTACAGTGACAATGTGCAACTCCCTTTTGCTCATACGCAGCATGCATATCTTTAAGTAACACAACCATGCAGGTCCACATTGCGTATGCATGATGTGTTAAACACACGCCTCACAAATGCATCTAACATGTTAATGTGCTCTGCAACAAAGGGGGATTTTGATTCTGAGCACGACTAGGAGGGGGGGGCACGTCCCGCCACTTCAATCCTCCAGCTACCCTGGTACAGTATATATACGTAGATCATCTCAAACTGCTAAAAGCGCAGAGAGAAATGCCTAATGACATTTGAAGGACTGCTCGTCTTCATAGAGTTCCCACCAGCAACAACAGCACCGCGTTCTTCACTAAAAGAAAGGCGGTGGATTAAAGATGGGCAGTGGAATGTCTGCGCTCCAGTTGGCCGACAGTTGCTATAATGTCACTGGGTTTTAGCAGGAATTAGTTTTAATGTCACTCTGTCTCCCACACCTGAATGTCACTGGCTTTTAATTGGCCTGCTTGTGAAATGGCAGTGTTACATGTGGCTGAGAGCTATGGTTGCATGGATGGATGGATCAAAGGGGGTTGAAATAGAATGCATGGCATTGTATTCTAGCTAGTAACCGTTCTGGGACCAAGCTATGGTACAGTGCACCGGAGACTGGGCCAAATAGTTAAAGCGTTTGAACATGTGCCATTGCAAATGGGCCGATCCCCGTCGTAAATGGACTGCTCCACTGCTGCATTGTTTCATTACTGTCAGGGATTCAGAACGATGGAGTGTGAAAGAAAGTGCATAGAAGGTAAAAGTTGAGTGTTTTTTCTATGCTTTCATTATTATCATCACATAATTTTTTTTTAAAAAAAAAAAAAAAAAAAAGCCTTCTGCAGGGCCACTGATGCACTGCAACGCTATATGCTAACACTCCCACAGCACTTTAGTGGTGCAGTAAAAATAATAATGTATAGGAAAAAATGGTTCTTACTGCTTATGATGCAATTCATCTGTACTCCACTCAAGTAAAAACATCAGTCTGCAGAAACAAATGCAGTACCCTGGGATGTACCCTGGGAGTAACACATTCAGAGGTCAGAGGTCAAACCAGTCACAGCTGCTTTAAAGTCCATAGCCGATGGGCTCCGGGGACACAAGGAGGCTAATCAGACACACACACACACACACACACACACACACACACACACACACACACACACACACACACACACACACACACACACACACACACACACACACACACACACACACACACACACACACACACACACACACACACACACACACACACACACACACACACATTTATAGCCCAACAAAGCTGAAAAGGGCATCCATGACATTAAAGGCCACAGAAAGAAATCTGATGAGACCTACGTTGTCAAGCATCACATACATTTTGTTCACAAAGATTCTGTTAAAACCGAATTCATCCATGAATCAAGTAAGAATATTTCAAAAAACAAAGTGGTTCACAAAGGGATGCTTATTCTGTCGCTGTTGTTACGCTGCCGTACTCTCCTTGCATTCACAAGCACACTTGCATACTCCATCACATCACTGACCATCACATACCAAACTCATTTCAATCTCTTTCTCACGTTTGACCACACAATAGCATCTTGACCAAAGCGTTGCTTCAGGCACACTGCAGTAAAGTGAGCTTTGAGTTCCTTATTGTTTGCTCACATACAAGGCGATTGGAGGGAATCTTGGCCATGTCTTCTAGGAGAACAAGTCAGATTTCTTCAACTGAACGGTTCGTTTGTATGCTGGGGTATGCATTGAAATCCCTGTTGATGAAATTCAAGACAAGGGAGCAGTGTGCTGTGACATTTTCGAGTGATCTTCAGAGTTAGTTGGCCATGAATGCGATCCCCATGTGTGTTCGTCAGGCCCCATTAGCTCACTGGAAAACCCAGGACATGCAATAGCCCTGTTGATGACAAGCGGCTAATGATCCCTCAGGCAAACAGTCAAGTTTCCAAACCTCCACTGTATTGCACCCCAAGAAACTGCAGATCCACTCTCAGTGGTTAGAGTTTTTGAAATACAACAGGAATTCTCAGGAAAGAGCCAAATGAGAATGTGTTGCGCAAATGTTACTGGAATGGAGAAGAAAAAAAAGGTTTATGAGGTTTATACTTTCAGGAAATAATACGAGTTGTTTTTGTATCCAGACCTGGATGTCTCGGAGCATGTTCTTAGACTCAGATAAACACATGAAGAACAAGTCAAATAGATATTGAGGGAAATCCAAGTGTTGCTATGGTGTATGTTGGTGAGCTTTTTTCTTCTTTTTTTTTTAACTCCCTTGTGTGTGATTCTGGTTCAGACCGAATATGTTCCAGCAAGAGGGAATTTATCATCTCTCTGTGACTATAGATGACAATCAGGTAAGTCTGGGGATAAGAATAGCCCGCCCACCAAGAGGCTCCTGCAAGTTAACACAGCTCTCCCACTCAACAGCACGGTGAGAACACTGAGCTCAGACACACACACAGACACACACACACACACACACACACACACACACACACACACACACACACACACACACACACACACACACACACACACACACACACACACACACACACACACACACACACACACACACACACACACACACACACACACACACAGAGACAACAAACACACTCAAACTCCTCCACACACTCATCCCTGTTGACCCTTTGCATCTATGACCAACATTCCTCTTTCTGGCTCAGCCTGAGCTTTGTTTGGATTAGCTGAGAGAGAGAGCAGAACCTCTTTGGTCCCTGTGGCTAAGCGGCACACGTCAGCCTGCTGCTAGGCTGCAGTCACACAAAGACACAGACACACACAGACACATACACACACGACAAATATTCCAGTGAGTGCACGCACACATATAAACAAAGTCAAACCCCAAAAACTCTTGTGCCCGCCTCACGAGTGCACAGCGTAATGTAAATTCACTCAAACGGTCGTAGATGAACACAAACATGCGCACACACCGACACGCACGCGACACTGGCCAGTCATCTGGCCTTATACAGGCATGGCGGCGACCCATTGCCTTTCATGGGAGCTGACTTCCTGACATCCTGTCCTCAGGCTCTGTGTTCTCTGCAGCCCCAACTAGTTCACAGCAGGAGAGGAGGGAGGTGGAGGGAGCGGCGGCGGAGAGTAAGATGGAGAAAGGCAGATTAAAAAGCAGGGCTGGTTTGAAAATGGATAGGATGGTGGAGAGGGTAAGAAAGGAGGGAAAACAGGACTGTGACAGGGGGGAGGGAGAGATGAAAGAATGGAGGAGCACTCGGCAGGAGACACAGGATGAAGTGTGCTCTCACAGTGTTTAGGTTTTTCGTCATTTGGCACCAGCCACTTCCTTTCACAAAGCCTCTGTTCCCAGACTCCAAAACACCTGAGAGGCTCCCACAAGATCCAAGCCGAGCCGAGATGGCTGGACTGTGACAGCAGTGTGTTGCCTTCAACTTCTCAACAGCTAAAGTTAATTCACACTAAGTCCCATCTTCATTGGGAATATGGAGTCATCCTTTTTACAGATGAGTACTGTCTACTGACATGTAACATAAAACGGGTTGGCACCTGCTTTGCGTACAGAGCTAATTGGATATGGCACTGGATTATGTGATGTGATGAAAAATGTAATTTTACAGAAATTGTTTATCTCTCTGGGATGAACAGTAGTTCTACTCTGACACAATGTTAGAGTAAATACAGAATCTAGAACTTAATCAAACAACAACCAAACGACATCAGCAACAAAGAGCTTGACAGAGCAGATATGGAAAATGACACAAAACAATTCTCTAGCTCAAGCTTTTCCAAAATAGCCGAATCATGCTACAAACAAAACCCATTTAGTGTTGCTGGTTGGTAAAGAACTAAAAGAGGAAATCACAGTAGGCGTCAAATGAAGATACTAAGGTGTTTAAAAGAAAATTAAGGATCTTGAAACTTTAAACCCCCTCACCAGGCACATAATTAAGTTTCTAGCTACTTACATGTGTGTCACACATAATACACATTATGTGTTATTTGAATTAATTATTAAAAGGAATCCTTTTTATAGTAATTGGGCTTAAATGCTGTTTAGTCTGATTCTACTGGTTCAGGAGTGCTGACCTTTTCCAGTGTGGACCATGCAGAGGACTGTTTTTTTGACACTGACTGATTGCATCTTGGCACTATTCACTATTATTATTATGAAAATGATTATGCTTATAAGTGTGACTATTATACTGTCTCCTGTAGAAAGGGTTGTATTAAAAATCCGATTTTTTTCTTGTTTTTTGGATTTTCTGGTCAACAGTTTTAAGGTTTTCTTACAAATCATTTTAAAAGCATGAAGGAAAGAAGTATGAGTATATTACTGACGGAAAAGCATGCGAGGAAGCACAGAGGTAATCAATATATACTCATAACTCATGTACATTACATGAATCAAGCAGCACAAATTAGACCGTAAAATGCCAAACATGTCCTAAATATAATCATCATAAAGACGTTCTGCTCATTGGCAGGGGAAGTGAGGGACAAGAGACTTGTGGGTTCCCTAAGAGCCTCATATTCATTATGAATTCATACCTTAATGACCTGAACATGGAAGCTATGAAAGAGTATGCAATGATATGAATACCTAAAGCTCTTAGTTGGAGAAGGATAAATCAATTGTCTATAAGCATTAAGGAAATGCTATCATGTAGTGTATGGATAGGTTGAAACAAAAGCACACCTCTAAAAATTAAGAGCTTCATATCATGTACAAAGATACGTGCACTGTTGATTTTTTTTAGATAATTGTTCCTCACTGACAAACATGTTTTTTTCTCCCGCGGGTTTTAAGATTCAGACTTTATGAAATTCACTAAAATGGGTTATATTAAGCTTCAGTCCAAATAAACACCACAGCTGGAGTTTTGTTCTTTCCTGCTCTGTGATGATAAATTTGCAATTATAACCAAATGTGTTGTGTGCCAAATAGAGCTGTAATTTCCAGCCCTCTTAAGCCCTCGATGCTTATATAGCAGCGGCTCCTAAACTCTGTAGGAGGCACATCCCTGCCTTCCTCCTCCAACAGGAGGTTCTGGTTGACCGAACAGTAAGATTCTGGTCTCCAGTGTGACTCAGGGGAATCATAACCCACTCATTATAAATGAATGAGGCGAGGCCGAGGCTACAGTACATATGCACAGCACGACAGACCCAGTGTAATGGAAGGGGCATTTACAGACTTTCTTTTTTTTACCAAGTCCCAGGAAATTCGCAGCCCCGGAATATTGATTTTAAGTTAAACCATTATGACCCGACTTAAAAGCATCGCGGGAGAAGCAGCTGGGTGGTTGTTTACGGCCATTTTGTAAATGACTCCACCTTGTGTGCTCATCCGGGAGGAGGAAAAACAAACCAGGGAAATTCTAAGGTAGGTGGTGGCCAAAGCAATGCATATGTATGATGTATGACAGGGAGGCGAGTGGGTAGGGAAGACGTCCCATGGTGGAGGTGAGTCACTGGGTAGTGTCTGAGCCAAGCAAGCCTTTTACGGACCACACTTACTGCTCTGAAGTCTGTGGTGGAGAACAAGGGTTGCTGGGCAAACCATCATGGAGCCAACGTTGTAGCAACATTTGCCAATATCCTCCTCCGTCGCTGCCACTAGCTAATGCACGCGGACATGAATAGCACGACTCAGGGTTACAGAGTGACCATTACAAAAAGTGAACCCTTTCTCCTGTGCTGAAGGCCTTTTTAGCGGGCGCTGGCGATATATACTACATTCTGGCCCTCCAGGAAAATAATGCATGTTCCCATCAGTCATGCTACACCGCAGTGCTCTGCAACCTCCCCCCCCCCTCTGCTTCCATGCACCCCTCGACCCAATCCATCATTCCTGAGTACGGTGGCCTCAGGGCACTGTCTGGGAGCTCTCTCTAAAGGAATGGGGGGGGGATAAAAGAGGAGAAGTCGAAAAAAGGAGCAGAACAGAAAGACAGTGAGTTCCACACAGATGGAGACGGCGGGGATGTAAAGGAGATGAAGGTGCGGTGCATGGCGGACTGCAGGAGGCCACTCCCATACTGTTTTCTGCAACGACTCCCTGTGGAACTACATTTCCAAGGCTTGGAAATGGAGTTTTGTTTTCAAATTTCTTCAAGCCTTTCATTGCTTTTCCCCCCCTTTGTCCCCGTTGTCTTCTCCTTTCCCATGAGCTCAACTCTGCCTCTTCTTTCCCCCTGCAGCTGTAGTTCATTTCTTGCCTTCTTGTCTTTTCCCCTGTCTGTGCTCATTTCTCTCACATTTTGTATTGTCCACCTCCTGACTCCATACTTTTGTCCCTCTGGTCTTCTTCTCCCTTTTACTTTCTGTCCCACACCCCTTTTTTTTTTCTCCCCACTATCCCCCAATTAACACACCATCTCTCTCTCAGCTCTTTTATCTATCCTCAGTTTCCCTTGCTCCCCTTCGGTGTCTCATTAGCTGACAGCTACAGCGCTACTCCTATGAGGGCGCCAGATGAAACCCAGAGAGTACTATGACCTTCGTTTCACGGTGGGGCCACTATCAGTGACAAGCCATCAGCTGCAATGCCGTATAAGGTGCACACACACACACACACACACACACACACACACATGCATGCACGTGCAAACACATACAGTTGTTCTAATGGGCCACACTAAACCATCATGAGCACCAAGACACACACACACACAAATACAACACATTGTGGCCTATCATGGTCTGAGCGTATGTCAGCAGCCTTCAACCAGCTATTCACCAAGGCTAAAGAGGTGACACATGCAGCAGGAAGAACTGACAGCCATCTTGGCCCTCCTCCCTCTTTCCGTCACATAATGCATTGCAAGGCTGGGACATGGGCGAGGGGGTTGTGAGGCCTGCTGGGGCTAGAGTCCTTGACACACACACACACACACACACACACACACACACACACACACACACACACACACACACACACACACACACACACACACACACACACACACACACACACACACACACACACACACACACACACACACACACACACACACACACACACACACACACACACACACACACACACAGCTGTAAATAACGCCCATCAACCTGTGTTTTAATCAGCTTCAGGGACGCTTGGGTGCTCCCCGTGATGCTAACAGGCCATCCTTCATCGATACGGTGGGCGGTCCGATGGTCGGAGCATGGCCGTGGTCAGTGATCAAGCCCCCTGCTTGACCCCTTAGGGCCTGATTGTGACAAGTTAGCAAATCGCTGCACCATAAAACCCAGGTTGAAATAGTCCATCTTCTTCACCCTGCTATCGGTTAAACCTCAAACTACCTGCGATACAGATGATTCTGCACTTTGAGGGGGGAAGAGACAATCAGTATTATGTTGGAGCCTCTGCTGAGATGATTGCAAAGATCCACCGGATGCCAATACAGCATTAAGCGAGAGGAGCTGCACTCAAAGACAGTGATTGGTAATTGCCTTGATTAGTTCTCCCTCTTTCCATTCCAAGAATCAAGACAGGGTTGTTTATTTTATAAGCTCATGTTAGAACAACATCCTACCCCTCTAATACAATCACATCGTACCTTGGGGTAGAGAGAATAAGCTGCTCGGATGTTCTCTATTAAAGCATATCAAAAGTAAAGTAAAAAGGCAATGGGGAAGAAAGAGCAAGAGAAAAATGGTTGATGGTGAAATAATTCAATATAATGACAGCCTAAGAAGGTTTAATGGTTGGGGCTGTAGCCGGGACTCTGACTGCGTTGCACACAAACACTCGACTGTGCCAAAGACAGGGCTGCCTTGACTGTGCCAAGCTTCTCCACATCTTTCAGCATGTTGCAACGGCCAGCCTTTGCCATATTCCGTGCATGTCCACAAACATCTGGCACCCAACCCATCCCAGTCCATCAGTGACTCAGAAACCGGATTCCTCCAGCCCCCTGGCCCCTCATTTAGCAAATCCAACCAGGCTTTCACAAGCTTCTGAGGTTACACCCCTCGTCGTCTTCTTCTTCTTTCCATGTCAACATACCAGCTGAGTGACGTCCTGAACTTTTTCTCCACTTACAAAATGGATTCAGTATGCAGGACTCTTAAATCAACAGCATAAAGAATGACAAAATACTTTATTGTTTCCTGAGCAACTTAATATACTGAGCTGAATTTTAATGTACTCTCTTGGAGTTGCAGTTCATCTGAATAGCTGAGTCAAAGGATAACCAACATAAAGCAGAATATTGTACACTTCTACAAAAAGGAGATGATTAACACCAATTGGAAACAGCTTAAGTTCAAATAAATAAATATATAGAAACATGTTGATTGCATGCCAGAGGATTTACATTCACCATAATCGAGTGATTGTCATTTTCAACTGCTTTGCTATTGTTAGCTTTATTGTCATTAGCAAATTGGCATCTTTGCAGATAAAGTGGAACCATGGTTTCAGAGAACTTAACAGAAATGAACTTAATCTGGTGCACCTCCAGGGCCTTATGTGGCTTCTTCCTTTTCTGTGCTGTAGACACTGCTTGCCTACATTTCAGAAATTACATTTCTGCAATCAAACACAATATAAAAGATGCTTCTTACAGTTTTATTGACCAGATCGCTGCCGTCCTCTCAATAAGTAACGGTGCACACCTTAAGCTGTGCAGACTCCCCGTCTCCTTACTTTTCCTCAGAGATAGGGAGGGATGAAGCAGCATAAACCACACTCTGTTACCCTCTGTGCCTCTCCTTCAGTGGCTCTCTCGGTGAGTCAAAACCGCCTTTCACTCACTAAATCATCTTATAACCAGTCATGAGTTTTAGGCTTTGCTGTCATTGTCTATTTGTCTGCCTTGCTAATTTTCCATGACATGTCGGTGATGCAACTGCTTTTGTAAACGTAGCTGTTGTAAATGGTGTGCTGATTCGGATGCAGGTGAAGCTGCTCACGTTTACCAGATTTATCCATTTCGAGCAGATTAATGCGCTTAAACACCCCTTCTTCCACACAAACGGGTTCCCCTCGGCCCCGTCTATGACCTGTGTGAGGGTGCCAGGCTCAATTCGAGAGGAACGGGGGAGGCGTCTCTCTTCCTCAAATGGAGCATTGCGCTCCAGCTCCCAGGGTGGGGCAAGAGATAATTTCTAGGGACAGGCAGAGCCTCCTGGAAGATACTGATGTAGTTGAATAGACAGGATCCCGGACAGATGCACTTTAACTCACACAAAGGAAAAGGGTGAGCAAATGCCATCATAGTCCCACCAAAAGGAAAGAAATCCTAAGAGTCTGGTATATCAGCTAAAAGCCCTCTTAAAGTACCAAAACTCATACTGGTCCCTGATTAAAGTACCTGTGATCATTTGTGGGCAGCAGGATTCAATCAAGTACATATTGGATAGACCAAAAGAGGGTCAGCCGGGCTGTAAAACAAGCTCATTAACATAAACTCTAATAGCCCATAATGTGTAGGGAGACAACGTTTTACACTTTAAACCATTAAGGCCTTCTATCATCAGTGTGTCGTACTTCCTACTTCACTGTGCTGTAGCTCAGGAAATTGCCACCAAGAGCTCCATCTGGAAAAAAGCCACTGGAACTGGAGCGATAAGGATCGGCTCCCACACTGGCCACTATCAGCACTGCTTCATCATCACAAACAGTCATCCAGAAAACACTAAAGCAAGAAAATGGGCCATGATTAATCCGCCCCGAGCATACACTTTTTTCTCTATAATGAAATTCTCTGTAATAATTAATTTCAGTCTCAATCACGGTGGATGTGGTCATTTCACCAAGAAACTGTAGTTCAGCTAAAGTTCCTCTTTCCCTTGCTTCAGACTCAGCAATCATTTGGAATTGGAGGTGATAAAATATTTAGATTGGTACGACTCCTACATCTGAGGATTGATTATTCTGTCTGCTCGCTTGTCTAAATGAACCCCAAGTCAGACAGAGTTCAAAAGGTTTGTTTAGCAGACTTGCTTTGCCAAATGAAGCGGACACACAGAAACCCTGGGTGGTTGGGCTACAGAGGGGAAAGAAATCCAGTAACAAGGAAAGGTGGAATACTTCAAAGTTCTGCTGATTGCAGTTTGCTCTACCTCCAGAGGCCAGCTACACAAACACACTGAAACTGTAAAGCAAGCACAGACGTGGTCCTGGATATGAGCTGGAGAACAACAGAGAGGATAAAATCACCTTTTAGTTTTGTGAGCTTTTTCCCCTTTCACGCTAAGCTTCTGGCCTTCCCCCATGATGAACTCAGACTTTTTCTCCATTTTCAGAAACAAGAGTTATCTTTCATTGTTTATGGCTTTGAAATAGACAAAAGTATATTATTATTATAACAATATTGCAAGTGGATCATCAATCTCTGTCTGATGTTGAAATGTAACAGTTCTCTTATTGTCAAAAGTGAAGTACAGCTCTTCTCTGCTGCACTTTCTCTTAAATCAAATGTATCATTCATGCATTTCCTCAACTAAAAGCAATCAGTTTTTTTTTTCGATTCGTAACCATTATCTTCGAGTGTAGGAGTGAGACGTGAAGGGACAAGAACTTTATGATTTAAATCTTCTTCCTCCAGAAATGGGGGTGTTTTCCGACAAAGAGCTCATGGAAAAAAAACCAACACGGTCGTTATATAAAATGCAGCGTTCTCATCACATAAAAATAACAGGGTCTGTGTTTGAAATGCCTATTATGGTGTTTGTCCTGACTATGGAGAGATCTCAGTCTGGCTCGGTCACACCTTAATTTGCAAAAGCTGTGGGAGTGACAGACAGAGGGGGGAGATCACTCACACTCACACACATTCACACACACTCACACACACACACACACACTCACACACACTCACACACACTAGGGTTTGCAGTGCAGTTGCCCCCCCAATGATTATAAGCTTGACTTAATCAGTGATGGAGGGGCTCCAGGTGTTTTTAATTGTGCATTAGGCCTGTTTATTATGACTGACTGAGAGCTTCACAACAGGATCTGCTAAACACTCTCAAACATCTGCATTTTTTTCCTTTTGAGTCGCTCTCTGTTTATTTGTCTGCCCCACATTCATCCGCTCTCCCTTTCATCCTCTCTTTTCTCTGCCTCCTCATTCTCTGTGTTTTGTTCTAGCTTGCTCGTGATACACTACACTGTACGATAGAAATCTGCAACAAAGCCCAAGCTCCCAGCAGGATTTGGGGTTTGGGCCCATTTTTATCTGCATACAGCAGGTTCAGGTTGTAACTGACATGAAATGTTACAATTTAATTTAATATTATTCTAATTAATTCCTTGAATCACTCAGTCACACATGTGAGCTTCAATTCTGTTGCAGAATTATTTAGAATTGTTGCTTGGCTACCTCATTTTTTGGCTTTGTGTTGGTACAAAACATAAATCATGCAAACAGTATGCAGAACTTTTAGCAGTCCTCTTACATCAATACAGTACTGATTTCTTAGGCAGCTATTTATTGGTTCATCTTATTTTATCACACTAAAGGGCTTAAACATTGTGTCTGCACATCTGTAATGCCTGGCTAATTTGTGATAGGGAAGTTAAGAGCTGAACCATTTTAATAATATTTCTATGAAGACATTTTTTAGTGTTGAAAATGCAGTGCAGCTTTTTTAATGTGAATATTTGCTATTGCTTTTATACTGCTATAGTAGTGAACTGGATTAAACACCGGCTCTTGGGAAGTGTGTTCTTTCCTCTTTCCCATTTTGTGACATTTTTTTTAGACCAAACAATTATTTGAGAAAGGAATGCAGATTCATTTATGATGAGCGTGATAATTAGTTGCAGCCATTGCTAGCTTACCCCTATTTGTTGTAATATTTACAGTTGGTTTATGATTAAATGATGCTCCATGATAGATCATTTGTAAAAATAGTTACATAATAATGGGGTATCAGTATTTGCGTGTAGCTGCTAGAAATGTCAGCGGGTTATTTCCTTTGTTGGGTATTTCCCAATAAAGAAAATGATTTGTTGCCCTAGCCCTTGGACTCTATTACTACAAATGCAAAAGTTTGAAAGGGTTAAATATCACATCCTATACAACCATCAACCACTGATCTCTAATTGCATAGTGGCATGCATTCCAAGATCGGATGAAAAACTGAAATCATAGTGTGCTGTAATGCCACTCAATCCCATGATCTCATGACGATAAGCTCTCACACTACTGGAAAAAACTCTCCACCTTTCCCTCTACGACTTTTAGTGACTCACATGCCATGTGATGGTACGGCAGACGAGAGTGATCGGATCGGACAGGGAGACGCTAATGGTTGTGCTAATGTACTGAAATGCAGGCGTACTAATAAATCCATAAACAAATGTTCATAAATGCAGACTTGCGTGACGAACGGATGAAAGCACACATTCATAACACATTAGCAGGGAAAAGTGCGTTGACGTTTGTGAGCTGACATGCAGAGTTAGAGTTAAAAACTCACACAGGACGCAGTTTAATCACTTTATTTTGCATCCACTGAATTAAAATACCAAAGTCAGGATGTATCATAGGTACAGCCTGATTTGCTGATACAAACAGCTCTGAAACACACACACACACGCACATTCACCCACCTACACACACCTATTTGCACTTTTGAAAATCACTATAGTATAATATCTGTGGAGCATCTGTCCTTGCCCCTGTGCAGTAGTAAATAACCCATCCCCTTGAAGGGAGGGACCGGCTAATGAAGTCGATGGTATGCCACTGCACTGCGTAACTCACTGAGGCTGGCCGGCCGCAGCGCTGGGGCTCCTGCTCACCGGGGCCCACCGGTCCTTTCTTTGCGAGCGGCTTATGCTGCAGCGACATAGATCGATTCATGAATAAGAGAGATCATGCTGCTCTTAACTCGCGTGCCCTCCTCCCACTTTCACTTTCCCTCTCCGTATGGCAGCGATAGCTTTGAATGCAGTCATTAGAAAAATCCGCTGATAGAGCTGGGATGCAGAATAGGATGCAGATGATGTAGACAGATAATAGAAGCCTCTCCGGCGTAGGGGCCCTCCTTCCTCTAATGCGTGCCGCACTATCATCTTGATGTCTTTGTGCGAGTACATTGTTCCCCAGTTTGGAAAATGAGGTAAATCGGATTCAGAAAACAAGTGGATTAATTTAATCACCCCTCGGCTTTGACAATGACCTTCGCTTCTGAGGCATAATAAGGATTAGTTAGACGTGGAAGGACATATGCCATGCAGAAGAAAAAGATTATAGTTCTCCCGTGACAGAATGATTGAAATGTGCTATTCAACATTCCTTCATGGTGCGAGGCTGTGATAAGACTCCATGGAGCAATGCATCATAATACTTGTCTGTGATATTCAAAAGGGAAAGTGCTATTTGTAACTAAACACAGTAAAATGCCAGTGTAGATTTCTCAGATTCAAATATGCCCTCAAGTGTATAGAAATGTACATAAACAAACCACAATGCCGTCACTGAGACAGGAAAGGAAAATAGTTTACATTTACATTAGAGCTATTGATTCCAGGCTAGCTTGCATATATTCTCCACAAATCCTGCCATTATTGCGGCGGGGGAAACGGCGTAATATTCCTTACGCCCTATGCTACATTATTGATCCCCTGCAGAGGAAGGAAGTTATTCTCAGGACTGTATGAAAGACAATACAGATGCGGCACTGCTCAGCGGCTCAATAGGACATCAAAGTCATCAAGGTCACGCAAATTAATAACAGGCTATGACCTTCGCTCTGACTTATGGGAAAAGGTGAGGTCAGGTGGGAATAGGAGGTCGCCGGGCAGGCTGTTACAGGCAAATGGAGGAAACTAGATCTCCAATAGAAGAAGACGGATGGCAATTGATCCGCAGCTTCAGAACAGGCTGATCAATCAGCCACCAACCCGACATGTCCTCACATGTTTGGAGCTCTGGAAACTGATTGTTTAAAAAAAATATATATATATACAGATCTGGAGAAGAGACAGAGAGAGAGAGAGAGAGAGAGGGAGAATGTGCTGACGTGGGTTCAGTGAAGGACGTGGCTGTCCATCGCTGTTGTTGTTGTCGGGATCAGGATTTATGCCATTGTTGCTATTGTCAGCTGGAGAGGTTATCTATGAAAGGAGGCTTACTGAGGAAAAGCCGAGCATGTGCGTCTGCGTGTCGCCTCGGCTGATGTGTCAGTAGATTCCAGTGTATACAGCGCATGTGTGTGTTTTTTCTTCGTCTCTGTGTGTTAAGTGGCAGGATTGATTAGCAACTGTTTTAGCTGCAGACCCGGGGAGGAAGGAACGGGGAGGGCGAACATGCTGCAGTCCCTCAACCTCTTCTTTTTTTTTTCTCCTCCTCCTCGTATTCCTCTGTCTGTCTCTCCTTGTCTCCCTCTGTTTCTTTCCCTTTATGCCTCCCTCCCTTTTCATTTTTTTTTTATCTCTCTGCTTCTGTTTCCGACATCCCTCCCCCCCCCCCCCCTTTCTCCAACAACAAGGTGCCGTTTTGGGAGGAATGACATTAAAATGTTTTGACTGCAGTTACATAATGGGAGCTGGTGGTCGAGCTGTGTCTGCATGCGTTTATCAGTGTCTCCACAGGCTGTGTCTTTTTGTGCGTAAGTGTTAAACAGCACCAACTTTCTCTGTGTGTGTGTGTGTACGACTATGAACTAATGTGATTGTTTAAAATATTTTTGAAACAATCACATGTGTTCTGCCATGTGGCTGCATCAGCCATGTGTAAGTTGTCCTCAGAGGATCATGCGCTTAGCGAAGTGCCTACCTGCAATACAAAGCATTCGCCGTAGCCAAATTTGTAGATTCATGCACCACACTCACTGTTTTTCTTGAGGAGATAGAGAAAGCGACACTGTGTGTTGCATTTAGAACCCTTTAAAGCAGTACACATGGATCTGGTACTAAGAAGAAGCATACAAGTGTCTCACTAGGGCTGCACGATATCTTGTTTTAGCATCACACTGCAATATGCACATGCCCGAAAGTCACATCGCAGGACGCCTGATGTTGACTCACGGTCTGGCATAAGCATCAGGGAATTCATTTTAAATTAAACTTTAAGATGTTTTTTTAAACTGTGTTATACAAGCGGCACATTTCGTAAAGGAATAACTCAGCGCGTAATAGGTTTTGTGCATAATGTTAGTGAGTGTGCAGTCAAGTGTGCAGAAAGCACGTGTGACAGTAGAGATAAAGTTAACTTTATAGCTGTGATTGTAGCAGTGCGTTTTGGGTACAGTATTTTTGTCGATGAATAGATGCTACAATTCATCAAAACCCAAGTCAAGTTCCCGTGTCTTGCTTGCCTCTTGCTGATTAAAGTGAAGTTAGCGACATCTTTGGCCCTGGCTCACTTAAGATGGACTGACCTTTAAGGTGGATAGGATTTTCTCGTCTTAGTGCTGCTCCTCCGTATTATCTGCAATATTTTAGATCTGGATCCCTTCTAGACTTCATCATTCACATATGACCTCCCTTTTTTTTTTTTTAAGGTGAGCAACATGCATTATTAGAATGACATGTCAGATCATCAACTTTAGCTTGGATTGATAGGAGAGTATTATAAGAATACAATGGTGTCAATGTGAGTGAGCCAGTGAAGCCTATTCTAACCCCTCCAAAACCACTTCAGTAGTTGTCACAGCGCTCACCTGCCTTTGTGTTTGGTGCGTTAAAACCAAATGTATAGCATTAAAGTTCAGGATAGTTCACTCGCAAAAAAGGTCTTCAGAGTAAAATCATTTTTCTACTTCTTATAAATTCTTATTTTTTAATTTTCTATACAGATGCACTCCAACTGGAAACCCCACCCAATAATTCTGCAATGTTTTTTTCTCAAATAGAGCTATTACAGTCAATATTTTTCGTTGGCTGGAAAAAAACATATTGCATTGTCAATTTTTTCCAACATCTTGCAGCACACATACACCACACCGAGTCACGACTGGGCCGCTGTACTGCAGTTGCTCATGCTGACTCACCACGTACATTACCAACAAGGGGAGAGTCGCAGGACGCTGTGGAGAGAGACCGGGACTCTCACAAAGTGGTCTCATCACTCCCCCTTTTGTCCCCCACCTGCTTCCCCCCTCCTCCAACCCTTTCCAAGGTTATCCAGTAGCGGGTGGGGGTTAGGGAGGGTCAGAGAAGGGGACAACCCACCTGAGGCAGCTTCACTTAAACGACCCTGGACAAACGAGGGCCCTCCAATAGAGCGCTGGCTCTGATTAGCAATCTGCCCTCTTGGATACGGCGCACATAGCTTATAGTGGGGGGGTGGGGAAGGAGCCTGAGACTGTTAGAGGGATTGTTACTGCGGCGTCTAAGCTGGCTGGTTGGCTGGAGAACAGAGAGGGGGTGGGGGGGGGATGCACCATTTTTCTAGTCCAAAATGAGCCCAATGTCACCGTGACAGCGCCGCGCTCCTCTGAGGGCACCACGGGCCAGGGGGGATGATGGATGAGTCGCCAAGCAGCCTCTCCTGCTTCATCACTGCTCACACAGACACACGCAAACATGCACTCGAAGTCGGGGAAATACATACGCATAGTGTACTCACACGATGACAATGCAAACCCTGCAATATGTTCACACAAAGGTATCTGGGGATATACACATCCAGTACACACACACACACACACACACACACACACACACACACACACACACACACACACACACACACACACACACACACACACACACACACACACACACACACACACACACACACACACACTTTGAGTGATTTTTTTGTGTCCACATGAGTTATAATTAATCACCGAGATATAAACACTCCAGATGCAGATATTTGCAGGGGTTGTTGGTTATACACACACACATACACACACGTCTACACACTCACAAATAGAGCACACAGCACTGGCTTCATTATGACTGCAGCCAAGGCTAATGCCACAGGATCAATGACAGATCCTCTCTCTCCCTCTCTCCCTCTCCCCTCATTCCTCTGACCCAAAAGCAGCAGCGCGCTGCCATGCAGAGCACCCTGCAGCGTTTATTCCTTCTATGACCGAGCAGTAGCCTCCAATAAGGCCCCGGGGTCATCCTGATGCTATAATACTCCACCTCAACGTGTCCATCCATCCATCCAACCCCCCCCCCCCCCCCTTGCATATCCCAAGCCCACCGTTCCACTGCAACACCAGTTATGAGGGTGTGGAGGATTACTGCACACGCAGAGGCAATTACTTAAAGTGCTGATTACCTGCAGAAAATTGTAACCAGTAATGCTGCTGGAATAGTTAATTTACGTCGCACTCCTGTAAGAGCATTCGGTTAAGTAGGGTTCATTTTAATCTACAATTCTGCAAGATGTGAAGAAGTTCCACAATTGAAATGCCACAGTTGTATTGAGCTATGCAATAACTCTGGAACATCATAGGCATTTGTGATCTGATTACAGCATATTTACAGTAACTGCAACAGATTACAGATGTCATCTTTTTGGAATCTGATTACTGTAATTCCATTACACCTAATCAAATACTCCTACTCGGCCCTTGCTGAGCTCACAGAAAGCAGCATCCCTGACTGTCTTCATGCAGATGAAGGTGCACGCGGCCAGTGAGGGAGAAAGATGGCCGGCCTCTGGTGAGCAAAAGGGGGGGGGGGGGTAGCTGAGTGGCCATCCATCAAGACCCTGCCGCAGAAAGCCGTACGCGCTCCATCCGCTCAGACCCCTCGTCTCATAAGATGGAGAGGGGATTGGGAGGAGGCAGGACGGTCAGAGAAAGGGCTCATAAACATATTCCCTCAGGATGGGGGTAGTGTGGCATGTAAAATCCTCCAACATGGGGTTGGAGAAATAAAATGCCTGGCCTCCTAGATTGATGGACTAAGCTTCTGCGCTTGTAGTGTTTTTCCTGCAGCACTATACACAGCGGTGTATGGCTATGATTACTTGTAGTCGAGCCACGGCTGGGAGAGGATGGCGGCCACAGTCCAAATATTAGGATTAATGACCATGCTGGTCACTCTAGAAACATCATTCATACTTCCAATGTGTTCCAGTGGCATGTAGGCAAACAGTGGCAAAACAGAGAACATTTGGGGTCTGCAAAATAAATACAAAAGAAAAGTTGTTATTCTGCTCTACAATAAAAATACTTTGCTGTAGATTGTGATAGATGTGATAAATAAAGCACAAGTGGGATAACTTGAGCCAAACTACAGTTGAAGTAAAACAAAAATCCAAATGTAAAATGATGAAGGCTTTCAAAACCTATGTTCTGCTGGTCACTGTGTGGCATTCAGATGATAATGTGTGCAATAGCATATGACAGTGTCCAAACACGGGATATAGTGTGTTGAAAGTCTGCTCTACCTTCTGTATAACCCCCACTCTCCCTTTCATGAGGTCAATTGCACAAAAGGTAAATATAAATATAGCTGGTCTGGCCGTGAAGAGGACAATGGAGAGGTGAAGCGGGGGAAAATAAAGCACACGTCATCTCTAACTAGGTCGCAAGTAGAGCTCCACACTTCCAACACAATAACTTTCATTAATAATCCAAAACGTGCTGCCGCCGATGCGTTATGATTTCCCCAAAGAACCCTGCGTGGTTCAGTTAGCAGACGACAAAACGGTGCTAACTTGCATGTCAACGAAGATGTCTCCCCCGCACACTTAGCGAGGGGGCGGCGCAAGGGGGCGAGTGACAACACTCTTGACATTGTTCAGAAGAACCGCGCCCAGGTCCATCAGTCTTCACAAGGGGGCTGTTAGCTTGAGCTTAAAGGACAGCGTCGGTATAAACCAAAGGTCAGCCATATCATCCGTCCAGGGCTTGTAGCAACAGCATGCATTAAACTGTGACTCGAACACATTGGTTCAAATACAACACAAGCATAAAGGACTTATTGTCTTCTTCTACTGTTGCTGCCATGTGAGCTGAATACTCAGTGAAATGCCATCATAAAAGCTCTATTTCAAGTACATGCGAAGCCAAAGAATTGAGTCTGGATTGAGATAAGTAAGACTGTAAGTGTCTGATGGTGGTGTTTCCTGTGTTATTCAGTATATTTTGCAGTAAAATAATGTAACCTGTGTTGTCCAGTGTCAGTTATTTTACACACATGGTCAGTTACCGGCGCAGCCCTTTGCCAACTGTGCACTTTTCCTGGCGCCTTTGTCAATATGCATCTTTAGCGTCCTGTAACTGAAAACCGTCAGCTCTGTCACCCTCCAATCCTGCCACTTCAGAGACAGCCTTGTCTCACACCCGAGCAGAGGTAATCTCTCAGTATTGATCTGGTCACATGGCGAAGGCAAATATGTTAAAGTGGACCCTGTAAGCTGCACAAGAGGGCTGAAATCTGATGCTCAAGGGAGCCACAGTGTTGCGTGGCGCTTAAGCACACCTTTTTGTCCGCTTACATAAGCTCCGATGAATCTCTTCTGATAAGTTGTGGCAGCCACATACTGTAGAGGAAGCTTCAGAAGGCCGGCATTGATTTCAAGCAAATCTGCCCGGACATCTCCTCTTCCTGGTTCGGTACACCTTTCCTCAGCTAATGAGCAGCAGTCTTCATTCCCTGCCGACTTTTTCACGCCTTGCGTTAGGAAACACTTGCGATTCATTACCAGGGAGCAGAGATGGAGGAGGGAGAGAGAGGAAAAAAAAAAGAGTATGATGGCTAAGCCTGAGCTTTAAGACAGACAACTATGTCCCCTAATCCCTTCTGAGCAGCCGTAAGCCTTTCGTTATCGCTCGTTAGAATTGTGCATCCCTTAAACACATTAACTTAGGCCCTAATGCTGGGCCCTTTTGTAGGGCTCGGCAGCTGCTCAAAGCAGCCAGCGCCTAGGCTGAGAGGGAGGAAACATGCTAATTGCTGTCATTTAATTGGGTAACAAGTGTGTATGTGTTTTTTATTTTTTATTTTAATGAATGCAGAGTATCAGCACATTTAACCGCAATCACCGTTCTCCTGGAAAGTTCCTGTGGAAATTGCAATTCCGTGCTATTCCTCAGACATGTGTCAGAGAGGGGATTTGATGATAAAAATCAGGAATGAACACACACATTGACAGCCACTCAATCATGTATGCGCGCACGTGATTGTATATCCATATCTTTCTATTTCCATCTGCCGCACATAGGGGAATCAGTCTGTCAGCTATCAGCATGCAGGTGAAAAAGAGAGGCATAACCTTGCTTTTCTCATAGGTCTTGTGGGACTGGGATCAGAGCTACATCCTCACTCCACTCCACTGTACTCAGTAAACCTCCAGCCACAATGTACACCACTCCTGACACCGGCCTTCAGTCAACCAGCAAGAGTTCTTTTAGCTGCATGAATAACTCATAACATAAGAGTTACATGCTAAATACTCAAGTCAACAGGACACACAGAGGCTGTGGCGTAGTGGAGAGTAAGGTAGTTCTCCAATCAGAGGGTCGGTGGTTCGATACCCGGCTTCGGCAGTCGATGTGTCCTTGGGCAAGACACTTAACCCCAAGTTGCTCCCGAAGGCTTGCCATCGGTGTGGACTGGATGTTGCATGAATGTTAGTTAGAGTCTGATGGTGGCACCTTGCATGGTAGCCTGTCATCAGTGTGTGAATGGGTGAATGATATGTAATATACTACTGATTGTAAGTCGCTTTGGATAAAAGCGTCTGCTAAATGACTGTAATGTAATGTAATATATGAAACAGGCATCAGGCTGATACACATTCATTGCAGAAATATGACTCAGATATATTCATTCATTTGCTTTGCGGTTATTCTGAAGCATTAACAACCAGGCAGTATTTACTCTATACTGTGTAGAGCAGGGAATAAAAGCAATGGTGCACTATTTTATCCCCGAGCAGTGCTCTATGTGCCGCTGTGTTATCCAAAAACGATTTTCAAGCAGTTGTGGCCCATCATGGCATCACAATAGCTAAACACCAAACATCCTTTTAATTCACTGTTTTTCTTCCATTTCCGTTTGCTGCGATTCAGTGCACATGGATAAATACGGTTCTTTGATCTCCCGGCCGTGCTGAGGGTCTCATCGACAGGGGAGGACCACGACGGCCGGGCGGCCACTACAACAAAGCAGGGCTTGTTATGTATTCTGAATGCGGCACGGCTAGGATTCTTGGTGTTTGCTGAGACAGCAGATGACTTGCCTCGCTCTCTCTGCCCCTTGCTCAACCAAGGCAGGATAGACTTAATTGCCTCATTAGCAAAAAGGGCCAGCAAGGAGCCGGCCTCTTCCACATTGTTCAATGTCAAGAGTGCAACTGCGAGGAAAGGTTAATAGAGTAAACAGCATTTCCCTCTCCTTAATGGAAAAATGTTTGTTTTCTAGTATGATGGGTCAGTGGCCAAAAGCTCCTTTTCACTCCACAGTGACAGCATTATGCATGTAATTTCATTTCATCCGCACACTGCATAATCTAACCTTCATTATTCCTCATTTCGGGGTATAACACGGCTTGCTGTGGCTGTGTGGCAAGTCCCAAAGCCGTCTTCTTCTAAGCTTGGACCCGTCATGAAAGCCGAGTCATCATGCCAACTTTAATTATTTTAAGAGCCTGAGTTTGCAAACTCTGCTATTTCCTTCTCCACGGCGTCTTTGGAACCCCAGACAGCAAATCAAGCCTAATGCTAACACTCTTGATTTCCCTCTTGAAGAAAGACACACAAAATAAAAATGATGTCTGCTGCTGAGTGAAGATGTGAGGTCCAAAAAAAAAAGCCTCATGTTTAATGATTTTTGAGAGAGACATGAAAGTCAGCCAGGCGTTCGCTCACTACTGCACCGTTCACACACTAAAGAGCATCACCGGGCCTCGTCCAGAAACCATAATGAGACAATTTCATTCAAAGTGTGACAGTTTGGACAACGACGCCAAAAACCATGACAGGCATCTTGAACGCAGTCCTAAGCCTCTGCCCGTCTCTTCACTTGAGATGCGGTGATCTGTAAGTCGGGTCTGACACACTGCGTGATGGGGCCAAGCTACACGAGCGTGCGCCGAGCAGAAATGCAGGAGACGGCTAAAACAAATGGAGGAAACATGCAGTTATTTTCACAGAATGAGCTGCGAGTTATGATTGGAAAGCTGTTGGCATCATTTCGCTAGTCTCCGAGGTACACTCCATTACTGTAGTGAGTTTACACAACCACACGAGCACCACTAACCCGCAGAGCTGCAGTGAGAGCTTGTGTACGGGTATGAGTGTTTAGTTGCAGTGACAAGCACAAACACAATCCATGTTCATTTTATGCCCATACAAAGCTAATGCTGCCCCCCCTGCTAATGAACAAGACAAGTCCACTTTTGGAACATGCGAACCATAGAGCCTTGAGAGATTTAAACCAGGCTGTGGATTATATCCCCCCCTTTATCTGCCAGGCACATTATGACAGAGGCTACCTTAGAAAAAAATATACAGTTACACATCTGCATGGGCGGTATAGCGTAAAGGCTCCGTTTCATCAACAAGTCATGTCTAACGAGTCGGAAAAAACAAAGGTGGTGGGGCCATCTGTTCTAAACCACTTTGCCGGGAATGGGGAAAAAAAAAAATCCAGGAGGACAAGAGAGGGAAGAATAGAAAGCTTTTCAAGCACTACGATATAAACTTGCCTCCGACCACAGCCTGAGCTCAAACTCGACCTTTTGGCCTGACAGAGGGCTCTGCACTCTTTAATATGAAATACTGATGGGAGCGCTGTAGTGCAATCAGGGACATTACGTACTTAATTTGTGGACCACCTAGCAATTGATCAATGATATTCAGTCTACAATGTTTTCTCTGGGTAATGGAAGACCAAACGGCTGGCATTGTGGTCGGGTAATTAAACCATTTGTCACACAACATCCACTGCAAGAGAACAGGACAGGCAATCCAAGACTGGGCCTAAGTTATTGCTTTGTACAGTTACTGGTGACAACCAAGGATTTCACCTTATAAAGAATTAATCGGGAATATTGAATATATTATATAGCCTTAAAGGTCATTCCCAAAGTTTTGTTACAGTCAGTAAATAGATTAAGCCCTCTTACTGCACCATCGCTTTTTCTCCAACCAAAATAATATCCTTTTCTCTCTCACACAGAGTATAGATCTATATTGGACAGATTGCTGAGTCCTGACTTCAGCTATCGTACACTAAGAGTGGAGAGGATTCTCCAGATGGTGTTCAGGTCTTGAGCAGGTGACCGCTTTGTCTTCCACCACTCTAATCAATGGCCACCGAATTCCCTTCCTTCCAAACACCATCCATCTTTAAGTCTTTCCAGGTTGCTCAGTGACGACCAAAAGCGGCTGAAGATAAATGTTTAAAGGGCAGAAGGGCCTCTACTGATTAAAGCCACTAACGCTTTAGGGAAGGCTTGCAAGCAAAAGAGGAAATGGAGTGAGACAATGGAGCATGCAAGTTCAAAACACCTAATGGAGTGTCCTGCTTGCTGGGGCTAATAAACTGCTTCAAATTGAAATGAACAGCAGGCGTCTAAATAGAGCGACGTGGAACATTTGCTCCTGTTCATTCAGTCAGCTCCCAATTGGAAAAGCGGAGGAAGAAGGAAAAAAACAATTACTCTGCTGGGTTGCCATTGTAAAGCACAAGTTTCTTTTATTCATCATGCAATCAATTCTGTGGATGTATAACATCTGAGTGCCATGCAGAGTGGAAATAAAGTCAATGTTTTGTGCATCGGCACCACACTGGAATAAATAAAATATACACACTATTTAGAATTCTTTCTGTCTGCATTGAAAATCCTATTCTTTGCCTTTCACACGGACGACACCCTGTAGTGGCAGTCTGGCTGTGAGCTTGTGTTCTCTTGCTGTATCTCATCTCAGCAGCATGTGGCTGTTTGAATGTCCAAGTTGACATTCAGACATGATAATCAATAATCACAGTTTGAGATGAGACACCGCACAGGTTGGGGTCCGGCAGGTGCACCCCATGACCAATTAAAGTGCTAAGCGATCAGTGAGAAATTATCAATTATTGACAGATTACTGTGGTTTTGACACCAAGTCACTCACTGAAAATGTGAAGTGTCCGTTTGTCTAGCAGTCAAAATATCAAACTGTTCAATCGAGGTCTGCCGAGTTAGGAAAATGATTTCACATCATCTTGACTTGACGTTCAATAAGGTGGATCATGCTTGGTTAACACGTAAACTGTCTTCCAGGCGACAGAGGAAATCTTAGAAAATACACACAGGCATGACCGCGACTGTAACAAAACCAATGTCACCCCTGTGCAGCTCATCGGGTGTAAATGTTTATCAAGAGTCTGTTCTTTCTTCCTTTGTGTTATTGATGTAAGCGCTGTGCTAAGCTGCTTGAAAGTGAAAAAAACCCACCTCAGCAATAGGGATTTGGGTTTTTGAGCTGTTTATTTTCCTGCACAGTTGGATCGCGCTGCTGCGCAGAAAACAGAGATATACCTGGTTTTAAAGACAGTGAACATAGATCAAAAGCATGCTCTGCTTAGAGAAGACAAGCATGCCAGCTTTATTCCGCACTGCCAGTTTTCACTAAGGCAGAAAGCATTTGAAAGCACCACAACAGGGCTGGGGGCTCTAAGATGATACCATCACTGATAAAATAAAATAAAATCTATTTAAATGTTGTTTTTCTAAGATGTATGAATTTTGATCACCTTTGCTCTCGCAGCTGAAGAGCACTCAGTCGGTGAGAGATGGAAACCGATTTCCAACAATGTCAATATCCGCGAAAGAATTAATATCAGGACAGACCTTTAGTGGGATGAATCAATGGGAGACAATTCCATGCTCCGCCTCACCGACAGCATCAGCGTTTATCTCACCGTTTTGTTCCCTCTTTGATCTCCTCACTGCTTACATAAAACCATCGTAGACCTTGATTCAGATATTTATGCACACAAGCGGCAAATCGCTTAACATTTTCTAGGAAAATAGAAAGCTGTAATTGCACCTGCACCATTGACTTTCAAACTGCATATGAGACAGAAATCCTGCCTTTTGGAGGAAATAGCTATGTCTGAAGAGATTACAGGGAACAAGGGGCCAATGCAATGTTTCAGTGCTGACCAAGGTTATAAAAGGCAACTCGTTTTAGTTGTGGAGCAGCTGATCCTGATTTAACTGCTTTTTGCTTCATTTATTATTAGTTTGATGGCTTTGTGCTCCATGTGAGGCAATTCATGGTCACACTAAAAATACCTTCTTGATGCCATAATGCAATGCCCAAACTATTATCTATACACATGATGACACGGCTAACTGAATCCTTTTCTGCTAAGGTCAGTCAGTTAGAGACCCAGGGTCAGTGGGGTCAAGTGATTTAAGAGGTGAAGGGTTATTTGTTAGTATGATTGCTATTGTCATTGCTGCCTTGTAGTTACTAGATTTAAAACAAGCCCCTCATGCCTCACTATGGCAATGAGTTTTCTTATGTGCTGATCAGTTGAATTTTGTACCCTAACATAAATAAATGCTGAATTAGATAAGATATGTAATCAACCCAAACAATTTAACTTACAATGGTATAAACAACAGCAAATCCTCAAATTACAGTCTAAAAGTGTATTTATGTCAAACACAGAGAATGTTTGACCTTTCTGCTTTTGGTGAAGCAAAAATAAATACGTGTTCTGAGTTTGTCACACCAAAGAAAAATATGTTCTTAACCACCCAGCCAAATTTGAATGATTGAAAAATATATATATATATATATATATATATATATATAAATAATAAAAAATTAGGTTTCAAAATTGTTATAAAAAGCAGTATTCTCTGCCCTGATTCGCTGAGGTGGTGTCTGCAAAAGGCTCTGAAACCACTGCCATTCATTGTGAGGGTTGATTTCATATGTACCGTTACAGTATATACCACATTTTGGCTATCCCACTGTTCCTCGCTACTTTTGCTAAATGTTAACGCAAAATAATGCTTTATGTTATATTCTACGGGCAAAGCATGCACACCAGAGACTCGGCACGGAGACTCGGTTGCAAATAGGCTAACTCCCTGTTTAGACCTATGCTAACTTGACTGGTGATAAAACAATTAAATCATGCGTCTTTTCTAGACTTTCTGAATGTTATCGAACAGAATTGATCAAATACCGATAGTGAAACGAGTCATTTTGTTGGGTTGTAATGCTCAAAACTATTCATCCACCTTTTAACAGCCGCAGCAGTAACTGACTAGTAGTACTCTTGAATACCTATGTTGAATACACTTATTGTAAGTCGCTTTGGATAAAAGCGTCTGCTAAATGACTGTATGTAAATATAATGTAACAACGGAGGAGTTTTCAGCAGAGCCTATTGCGTAAGTTTAACTGGAAAATAGAAACGGCATGATTTCAGCAATTATTTCTGACATCTATAATGTGTTAAGAAACAATACTAAGATTGTATTTTACCTGGAATTTAACGGATGACTCAATTATTAGATGATTCGATTAGAGGTCTTACTTCCCCAAATGGCAAACTGTAAGGATTCTTACTTGAGTCGTGAATCTAATCTTCCTTAATATGTTCTGACAAAAAAAAGATGGTTCGCCTATTGTATAAAACAGCTGGCAGTTGTCATATTTTGTGTTAGTTAATCTGCACAACATGTCTGTGTCTTTAATTTTTTGTGTACAGTCATGTGCTGTGTATACTGTGCATGTGGCTCCAGTTAACGTGAATGTGAGCCTCTCCTCCGAACATCTGTCAAAGATTAGCAGTAAAGTGAAATAGGCAGTTCCTGTTCATAGGTTCCAAAATAATCTGGCAGTGATTTTCCCAGTAGAGGATGAAAAAGGGGGGGAGGGAGCATCGGTCACAAACTCTAGACAAACCCGGCTCTGTCGAGGCATGTGTCTTGTGTTTCACAAGACGCTAGCGCAAAAAAAGGCCCATGCTTGGACAGCTTGGATATTATGGGTGTGGCAGAAAAACATACCAGGAGAACGTAAAAGAAAATGTCAAACAAAGAAATATTGTTGACACAGCAGACGAATTCAAGAAAGCATACGTTCATTCCACCAGCACGACCTTTATTTTTCACTTCGGATGTCTTCTGCTGCTCTAAAAAAAAAAAATCAACCTGCAAGGGCCCCTCAAGTAGTAGGAATAAAAGCACTTATAGTACAAAGCAGGTACCTACAAACACTCTGGTTCGAAGCATGGCATCCAGCTTGCTGCGACAGCACAGAAAGGACCGTCTGACTAAAAGCACTAAAATCAATGAAACATGAAGAATCCCTCAGGTACAAAAAGAGGACGGTTTGTTATTCAGGGGAGCACGCTGTCATTCAAAGGCCGTACACAAGAGTGCTTAGAAGGCAAATCAGTGTCTGTTAATGATATGGGTCAATTGTTTTGAGGACGGCTGGACCTCTGTGCGCATCTGTAGGCCTCCTCAATCACCCTGGGTGGAGGTTTTGTATTCCAGAGTGCTCCGTCCTTGCTGAGCCATTCACAATTGGCACTTTTGCTCTGAGTAATAAAATCCTTTCTTGACGGGAATCTGTTTACACTTTTTTTCCTGCACGTCAAATCGCTGACGTTGTAGGTGGAAGTCATTTAACTATCTGGAGCGATGCACCGCCAGCTATTTGCTATTCTTCCGTCAACAGCAACATCTTTACTGTACTGTACGTCCTGCAGCTTGAAAGCAATACCTACTGGATTCTGATTCCTTTGTACATATACGTATTGTGATGCTTTGTATTGTCCCCCTGTTTGCTGTGCTAAAGGGGTTGATCTGTCTGCATCATGTTCATCAAGTAAACCTCTGTAAATGAATTCAACCAGCCAATTATTTATTTAAAACGTCCATGCTTCTCCAATGTGAGATGAAGGTTAACTCGCTGCAAGGCTCCACACCTAACCGACAAATGCTTTAAATACCACGCACGTCTGCGTCCCGCAAAAGCAGATCCGCCAAACTCATCACATGCTCTCGATAAAACAAACATGTTCAAAGCTGAGAATGTACTAAAAGGCACGTGATAACGCTGAAGAATAACACGCATCAACAGGAGATCAAAACAGAGACCTAATGTATGGTAACTAGACGTCAAATATCGAAATGTCTCAGGGTTTGCAGGAATGTCAGGAGTCTGTGGCCGTGTGTGTGTGTGTGAGTGTGTGTGTGGGAGTGTGATTCAGGCGCAAACACATCAAGATGTCACTTCATAACCTCTGGCTCAGGAGGCTCCTGTCATCTTCACATTTCAGAGATCCTCTGCCTACCCCGGCAGACATGCTAAATATAGAATGGGGACAGAATTTCTGTTTGGAGCCACTGCTCTCTTTATCTACATCTAACACTAGCTAGGCGCCACCATCTTCTCATTGTTATACACATGTATGCATGCGCGCTAATGTTAAGACTGCGACCGCATTCCCATAATCGCTCTCATTGCAACGACTTACAGATTGAACATTAGACCCCACCAAGCCAGGCTGCTGAGGTTTTGGATCTCACATCAAAAAAAAAGGCTGCTCATTCTTTCCAATTACATTTCTGTCAAATGACTTACGCTATGTTATTACTTCTTGGACAGTCATTTTCAAATCCCCTCATTCAGAATCATTTAATCCTTTCACAAGGACAGATAGGCCATCCATCACGAGCGTCCTTTTACCTGGCTGAATCGACCACGCGTTTACTCAGTTACTCTGTTTGACCTTGTTCTGTTTCTTACTTCGCATCGAGCTACGGAACTCCCTGTGGCAATTAATTGTGCTACTTATCTGTAATGTGAACAGTGGATATTACATCTCCAGCAGATATTAAATTAAGGATGTCTCAGGACTTGCGAGGCCACAGCCAAATAAAAAGGAAATGAGCCCCTATTAATGACTATTGATTCTTTTATAATAAAACAGCCACTTCCCCTCTCTTTACTCAGCCTCGGTGTTGATCTTGAACTAATGCAGGCTGTACAACTTTAGGGGAAATGTCCTTCAGTCCGGTGCAGCAGAGCAGCCTAGCATGAAAAGCTACATCTACCCTGGTCAGGGGGAAAAAAGCACTTTTGGCTGAATGGCAAATAAATGGGTTCTGGAATGAGAGACACATGACCCAGGTTGCTGTACTGTACTGGACATTGACCCTTATGGTATCATTTTCAGCTGCATTGTTTTAAATAGTCATATCTGGTGACATGACAGAGGAAGGAGAAATGCCTCACCATGGCAACAACAAGTCATTTAATACTCTGGGCACAGGCTGATGGTTATTTTAAGAAAAGCACATACTTATTATTAATATTAGGGAATAAAATACTGCTGCATGATTTCAGGTGTTATGTGGTCACCTTGGCATTGCTGGCTCAGCAGTGCCAGATAGGAATTGGTCGTGTTTTCATCATCATCATCAGTAGGGAACTGCTATTTAGATAATCTACATGTTTAGCTTGAATCACATCAATATCTAACACAACCAGGCTGAAGGTTCAAACCAAAACACATTATGCTATGCACTGTCCACTGCCGAGTCAGCTGCTTGCACAGGATCAGTGGCCCATCACCACTGAGCACATACTGTGGATTCACTGGTTGACCAGTGTAAAGCTTAACAAGTCAGCATGCATGCAGGTCCACATAGTATCTCTCTTTTGAACAATAACCTGGACTGGACTAATCACACAAATGCACTTTTTAAAAAGGGTCAGAGCAGACTCTATCTGCTGAGGAGACTGAGGTCTTTTGGAGTGCAGGGAGCACTCCTGAGGACCTTTTTTGACTCCGTGGTGTCATCAGCCATCTTTTATGGAGTGGTCTGCTGGAGCAGCAGCATCTCGACAGCCGACTTAACAAACTTGTCATGAAGGCCAGCAGTGTGCTGGGGTGTCCACTGGATACGGTGGAGGTGGTGGGAGACAGGAGGATGATGGCTAAGCTATCATCCCTGATGGACAACACCTCCCACCCCATGCAGGACACCCTGGCGGCTCTGTGCAGCTCCTTCAGCCACCGGCTGCTTCACCCCCGGTGTGTGAAGGAGAGGTACCGCAGGTCCTTCCTTCCTGCTGCTGTCAGGCTGCACAACCAGCTCTGCTCCCAGCAGACCACAAAACACTTAAAACCTGTGCAATATAAATACACTGTGCAATAACAGTTATTCTGTCTATATATATAATATTTCAGTTATTGTGGATTCTTTACTGTTTTTTATTGCTTATTTATAATACTTGTTTGATCTTGTTTTTTTTTTTACTATGTCTCTTCTTTGCACTATACCCTATGCTGCTGTAAATCTCTCTGCTGCGGGACTAATAAAGGACTATCTTATCTGATATTTTTCTTTACAGCTTATGTTATTCAGGGTCACAGGGGGTGGAGCCTTTCCCAGAAAACATTGAACAAAGTGCAGGGTATTCTCCTGATAGGTCACTGCAATACATAAGTAAGTGAATAATGGGAGCCGGAGACAACAAACGATGTAGGCATTTACAAGACTTCAGCACAACCCACGTCCAGCACAAGCAAATAATGCTAGCTTTATGTCCAAACTGAAAAATTTCACACAAATTATTCTTTTGATTTCTCTCCAGACTGCGACACCACGAACAGCGAGTATTGCTCAGACTAGAGCACGACTTTTGGACTCAAACCAAAGCAGGCGAGTCCGCCAGCTCTCCGTTGCAGTTTTCCCCTCACATGACCACTTTTAACTACTGTTACTTTAACTCTGGGGCTTCCAAACTTTTTCATAGCAAACATCCTTTTTCACAGTCACTTCAGATTGTAAAGCCTTTTTTGGAAAACGCTGGTTTATCCCTAGTTACACCCGGCTACTGTCGGGATTTCACTGCAGGTGATGATACAGCAGAAAGGAGTGTGAAACCTCTTACTGGAAGTCATTTTTACACCCTGTCTCACAGTGCTACAGTAACTTCCAGGCAGTGAAGTCGCAGTGGAATTAAACAATCCCTCATTTAGCTCTCTTGGCTCCAATACTGTAATATAGAAGTAATAAGAGCCGTGTTGGTAGTAACAGTATGATGACATAAATAGACAAACAAAGCTTACTGTATGATCATAAGAAACAATTTCAATCAACCCTTTTTTTTGGGGGTTTCAAACTAATTATTTATCCCAACAAACATTTTGCTTTAGTCAAATAATGGTAAAAGGCATTTTGTTCAGCAGGCCTGGTTTTTGAAGAATGACTGTCAATCCATGTTCACACAGGGTTAACAGATCTGGATCGCAGACCTAAAGGGAGGGGTCAGGTGAACTTTTTTTTTTTATCCCCTGTAATTCTCCGTAGTGGAGCAGCCTTGGGAAACCAAATGGTGAACATTTTTGAGATATGCCTAAATACAAGTAGCAATTTCTTAAGATATGCCCATTATAAAGCGTGAGGCTGAAAATAATATGAAAAAAAATATATATATATAATCTGACATCATGCTGAATCGAGGCTGAAGTCATTTTCCCCAGATGTGGTGTTAAGGACGTTCTAAACAATAAAAAATGTATATATATATTAAATATAATAACCCTATAGACATCAGAGTCCACCATCGTGACCATTGTGAGACGAGCACGCTGCACTGCTTCTTGAATGAATGCATTCTCCTTTACAGGAATGAGAAGTGACTTACCCAGAAACAAAGAGCAGAATATTGCAGACATCACGGCTGGAAATCCCATATGCAAAGGAGCTGGAAACAATGCGCTCACACCGCCTTCACATGCATGCGGCTGACCTGAGATCGGGCACAGCGACGCGGCGGACAGAGGAGCGAAATCGGATGAAATCTAAATCTTCAGAGAGCACCAGAGTCCAAGGACACTATATGTTGCACACGACCGACATATCAATATCTAAGCCTCCCAAGGAGCTGAACAAGAAACGGGGCTCTTCCTCTTCATCGTCCTCTTCATCGCAGGCTTACTTGGCGTCAAATCAAAGTTCCCTGGCTGTCTGGCTCTCTGGCTCGGGACGTGTTGTCTCAGGGTCCCCTCTGTCTCCTCCTCAGCAGTCTCTCTCCTCCTTTCCTCCTCCGTTGCACAAAATGCCAAACAGGAGGAGGAGGAGGAGGAGGAGGAGGAGGGTGGATAGGTGGATGATGAGGGGATGCTGAAGGATGGAGACCTCTAGAGTCTGAAGTTCTCTTACACATCCCGAGCATCCTGCAACAAACACTGAAAAGGTTTGTTGGGAGGATGTCCTCTTGTTAGGTGTTGAGTTGATTTCTTTGATATGAATAAATATTAATGTTGCCATTAATGGAAATGTTGTTATGCTAAAAAAAATAATCCTAAAAGTCCTATAATAAAGAACTGCACAGGGTTTGTTGTGAGTCTTTGGGACTATTTTTTCCTTAAATTTGACTATATTATTATAGGGAGGGTGTTATGTTAAAGTGTTTTTCATTCTGATCAAACACTATGACATTGCTTTAACATGTCATACATGATTTAAACAGTGTGCTGTGCTTTTTACGGCTGAAATAATGAATCGAGTCGAAAATTAGGTAGCAACTGTTTTGATGATTGATTAATACCTGAAATTAACTTTTAAGCGAAAATGCTAACCATTACAATTTTAAGATGTAAAGATTTTTGCTGCCTTTTCTTTGCCTCATGGGATTTTAAAGTGAAGTGAAGGATTTTGGACTGTTGGTCGAAAAAAAAAAAAAAAACAAGCAGTATGATGACATCACCTTGGGCTATACATACGTTCCTTTGACATTTAATAGACCAAACGATTAATAAATAAGCAATATATTTGTTATTTCCAGACCTAGTATGTTTGTGTATTTGTATGAATTCACCACTAATCGTAATAAAAACTACATATTTTATGTTTTATCTGGTTATTTTATTTTTTTAAGGACTTCAACTGTCTTCAACTAATCTGGTATGATTTTACATCAGGAAAAAAGAAAAACTTTTTCTAAATTCAAAAACTTGATATATTAAAAAACATGAGACATTTTCCAGGCTATTTATATGTTGCAGGCTGTGATGACGCATGCTTGTGATCAAAGGCACGTTACAGATGTGTTTTGAACCAGAAGGCATGTTTTTGCTCGCTTACCATTTTTTTATTTTGTCCACCAGCTTCTCAATTTTCGGATTATTCCATCAATCGCTTCAAAGCTGCCACACAAAATGTATCCCGTCACTGGCTTTGGGTAAGATATTTTTCAAGTGCAGCATGGTGTAAGTTAGGTAAACAAGCAGCAAAAGGGAGTTCTGCTGTCCGCTGATGGATGCTCTCAGACCAAATTAACTCCCCCATTTTTCTTTGTCTCAAAAATCTACAGAAATAACAAAAGGATTTTCACTCGCCAGTGGGCCCTCTGCTCTCCCTCTCTCGCTCTCTTTCCCCCTGGAGTGGCCTGCTCTTCAGCACCAGCCCTCCTCCATTCCTTTCCGTTCTAATAACTAGATATCTTGAAAAAAAAATGTCTCACATGCTCAAGTAGAAACTCACACACACATACTATCCATCTCTCCTTTTTCTCCCTTTCTCATTGCAGACACAAAGAAAAACACATGCAAGCAGAGAGCGGTTGATGGGACGCAGAGGGAGGCAACAAATGCATAAATCCAGAACTTGCAAGAGGCGGATGAGATAAGACGCGCTGATGTGACAGCTTTAGTCTTCTGTGTTCGGGTATCTTGTTCATAATGACACTCGTCTGCGTCTTTTTTTTCCTCTTTGCTTGTGTTGCTCTGTTTACCTTTGTATTTCCAGCTGAATAGAAAAGGTCATGGTCTCATTGCAACTACTCTCTGCAGAAGTCGGTGTTCTAAGAAAACAGCTGCAGCTCACTGTAAAGTACAAAAGCAAAAAAAAACAAAAAACTACTCGAAACTGCTGCAAAATCAGCTGTCATACTATGATGGATGGCTGCTTCTAACAGACATGTTTGCCCTTGCAATCACCACATTCCCACAGTAATCTAAGTTCAGATAAAAAACACTTGAATCAAAACACACCTCATAGCCAACACATATTACATCCATGTTCAATTTCCCTCCCCCAAAGCAACCTGTTCTGCAGCACGATGCGATCTGGCTGCAGGGGTTGCAGCTGCACGATGCATTGCACAGCACTGAGGTTATCATGATTGCCCCTTTAAAAGATGACCTCACTTAAGGGATGACACACCTACATAAAATATGGGGCAGATCCTTTGTTGATAGCGGTGATTGTGCGATGTGTTACTTGTCTCACTAGCAGTGTAGATAGCGCCATGGGAGGAAACCTGTCTGCGTTTGGTGGCTTGGCCTTGGTGCATGATATAGCACCCCAATGCAGATGGCCTCACAGATGGTTGATATTTATACCACGGGGCCTTGAAAAGTCACCAGTGTGGAAAGTGCTCTTTCTCCCCGATTAGTTTCACATCACCGAGAACGCAGCAATCTCCACGCACCCGTTTCTCACTGCACTGAGAACATGTGACCAGTTGTGAAAAAGGATTGAGAAATCAGGAGAAATAAAGCGATTTAGAATAAATATAATTCACTGTGTGGGCTGCCCCCTTTTTGTGGTGATGATGTCTTGGGACACCCCCCCGTCCTTTTTTCTTCTTTTCAGAGCATGAAAACGTAATCCTCCTAAGTGCAAGGTCCATGATTTTTTAAAAAAACTTCCCGACCCAACACGGCTTGCATTTTAGCTGTGAGCACTTGTACTTTAAGTGGATTTGCAATTTAAATTTGGGCAAACAAGACGCTCCTCAGACCTCCTGGCAGAGATGGAGCGCCTCAGTGAGAGTGTTCCCATCCGCAAGAACAGCTGTATCTCCCTCATCATGACATCAGGGGGACGTGTTCATGCTTTGTTGACACCCTGCAAAACACACACACACGAGCGGGCCGGGATGCCTGGGTTTGGCCCCCTTACTCTCTCATGACCTCGGGGAATGAGAGAAGTGGATGGTTAAAAGGATTCTTGAGTAACAATATGGATGTAGTGAAAAGAAAAAAACCCACTCTTTTGTTTAGGCCTCTCTATTTTTAGCAACCACTGCGATGCTTCCCCCTTAGTGTTTCACGGCTCGCAGATCCTTTATAATTTAATGAGGGAGAGGGCAGCCCCTCCGAGATTCATGGCGAGCGTCTCAAGGCGGCATTGGCCACTCGGCTTATTGATCCAAATCTGATGTTTGTTTATGGGTCAGTAAAGCGCTTTCCCTCCGGTACCATGCGAGCCCACCATTGGAACATTTAAATTGTCAGCTCATTCTAAAGCCAATAAAATAAATGCACTCTTGGTCAATGTTCATTATTTTAGTCTCTCTTTAAAAAAAAAAAAAAACCATGTCCTGACAGCCAATAAGAGACGTGTTAAACAGCAGTTCCATGTAGTGTGGAGACTGGTGTAAAGAGCCTATTGAGACTACTGTAAACATGTGTTTTCCTTTTCCTGTGTTATATGCACATATGCCTTTTTTTTACACAGAGGCAGGTTTGTCGATCTACAGGAACAATTCAGTTCTAGGTTCAACAATCGCATGACATATTCTGATTTAATCTATTTAACATATTTACATATAACCTGTGATAAAAGCGAAGGCGCCAGACTATTTCCCATCATCTCCTGCTCCACATTCCTGCTAGTGCTGGAAAGCCCAGTGAGTTCAAAAGTGGAAGTACCTCCTCAATTTATTTATGAGCCTTTCACGGGAAACATGGGGCAGAGAAGGATAGAGTTCAAAAACATGTTATCATGTTCTAATTAAAAGGCAAGGCAGATGACTTCATCAAATCCAGGAGCCCAGCAGCACACCCGGTTTAATTTTACATCTGTTAGTCTGCGGTGAAAAGGTACATGAATCAGCTGAATGGGAATGATTGAATGAATGAATTCATCAACCAAAGCAAGAGTAAATGGCTGCATAAACCAAGCACACATGATGGTGTCATTTGGAAGAGTGAAATAAGACTGATTGTTGTTTATTTTAAAGCGTACGACTCAGTCTTTGGGAAAAGTAATGATGTTAAATTATTGCTTGCACCATTTCAGGATAAACAGATAAATCACGTTTTAATATAATTTCCACCAAATTGTACGCCACATTAGAATTTGTTTCCTTCAACGCTGGCAATTTCCACACCAGTAGTTGACGGGAAAATGCTGTATCCTGCCCGTCTCTAGCAAACAAAAAAGGAAAATCCAATACATTTTTAATTAGAAAGAGGTTTGGGCTATTTAGACATGGATTTTCATTAGTGTGAGAGCCTGAATGAACACCGCAATACCTTATGTATATATGTAACCTGAGATCTGGAATAATATTACCTTGAATAGAATAATAAAAGACTCTGGATATAATTATTTCGTTTTAGTCAATATAGAGCAACTAACTTGATTTAACCACATACACAGCCAGTGTTTAAATAAAATAATTCTAAAATGCTCCTGACAAATTAACCTAATTTCAGTAAAACAAACTATTTGTAAGCCAATTGTGCATTATTGAAATGATCTACTGATAAATAAGATCTTTTTTGGCTCACTTTGCTCCTAAAAACCACCTTCCCCGCTCCTTTGTAGCCTCACCGTTCAATGAGGGCACACTTTTTTGACACATATGCGCATATGAATGAAATACTGTGGCGGTTATATAACTCGACCCCTCCGACCACAGTTAACTGACTCATGTAAAATGAGAATATAATCTTTATGCTCATTACCAGGACATTCGAGTAGCCTTTGTGGAAAGCTTAGGATACCAAATTGAACCAAGCAAATTAGCTGATTAGCCTGAGATTTAAACGCAAATTGAATGCCTTCTTTGTCATTGATCGCTTCGCCTCTTCGGGTTTTATTGACGCAGGACGGAGAGCTTCTGAGCCCGTTCTCGCTTAGAAAACAAACAAGGCGAGCTTGATTGAGGACTTAGCAGAGGTGAGTGGTTGGGGGTGGAGCAGGTGAAGTGTTGAGGGTGCTCATTTGATTTGGCTGATTTTGAGATTACCCCGTCCCTTCCCCCCTCTGCTCTGTCCAAATCCCAACCAAAACCACCACCACCACTACCACTCAGTGGTGTATAAAGTACCCAAAAGCCATACTTGAGTAAAAGTAAAGATACCTTACTGGAAAATGACTCCAGTAAAAGTGAAAGTCACCTATTAGAATACTACTTGAGTAAAAGTCTTAAAGTATCTAATATTTACTGTACTTAAGTATCAAAAGTAATTTTCTGATATTAAATGTACTTAAGTATTGAAAGTAAAAGTACAAGTAAATGCTGTTAATAAAAAAGCAAAGGGTCAGAATTTTGAGAATTATGAAGTTTATTATTTTAAGTGCTGTGGCCACCATGACCAAGGACAAGGAGGTACAAACAGAGACAGCAGCCTAACATACACCATGTGTAGTTCAATTAGAAGATCAGACACCTCTCTCCCCCCCTCCCCCGCCAAAGATATACTCCAATCCTGTGGGAAACACTAGATATCTGAACAGGTTTATGCTAATTATGATAACTAAACATTAACGTTGCGGCTCATGGGATTAATCTTAATTTACCTCAATGTGTTTCCTGAGGTTGGATGGGGAGTTTTTGAATGCCAATATTTCAGTAGCTTTGGGCATAAGAGGCTCTTCATCTGGTACGAAGAGTCTTTCACTCCAACATAAGAAAACATTTCTCGCAGATATGGCCACGGGTGTTGGTCTTCGTCTCCACCGTGGTTTGTTGCGGGAGTAGCAGGTGCTTCCGTTTCTGCTTCCGTCATGAAACCAGTCATCGTAGAGTGGAACTCTACTCATGTGGTCGATAGCTAGCTGGCATCACTGGGCATCAACAAACCGCGGCTTTGAGAGCACTTGTTTGCAATTGCGCATTAACGTGATTAACCAGTGATTTAACTTGCTAGCTAGGACCACTGATTCGCCGAACCTGCTTGCTTGCAGTCTGTGTTCCACCACAGTTCCCGACGTTGGTCTCATGATTCATTTTCTTTCTAAAGATAGATTTGATTTTGTAGCGAGTAACGAAGGTTTCAGGGGAAATGCATCGGTTCTCTTTGCAAAATGTATCAGTTCTCTTTGCAAAGTATCAGTTCTCTTTGCAAGTATCAGTTCTCTTTGCAAAATGTAGTGAAGTAGAAGTGAAAGTCAACAGAAATATAAATAGTAAAGTAAAGTACAGATATCCAAAAAAACCACTTAAGTACAGTAACGAAGTATTTCTACTTCGTTACTATACACCACTGCTACCACTACTACTACTACTACTACTACTACTACTACTACTACTACTACTACTACTACTACTACGGCTGCCCTCTCCCTGATGGAGTGGTCTCCACACTGGTCATTGGGAGAATGAGTGATGTGAGCCACATGGTGGTAAATCAGCAGACGCTTTGCATCATACTGTATGTCAGGTGTGGGTGTAGCTGGGGGGGGGGTCATCCATCTTCCACAAATGTCACTTCATCACTTGAGGAAATAACCAATACGTTGATATACACTTTGACCAAAGGTTATATGTAAGAGCTGCCTTCAATCTAACACTGTATAGCAATACCACTGAGGAAGCAAACACTTAAGTGATGGAATCTAAATCTGTATTCAACGGACACTGAAGCAGAATTCTGCACAGAAATACACCACCGCTTCTTGAGGGACTGAAGGGCAACCAGGCAAACGGATACTGTGTGTTAAAAAGGTGAAGGCTTCTTTTGTGATGTCAAGAGGCTTTTGAACAAATCTGTTCCATTAGGCTGTTAAATGGCTGAGGAATGCTTCTCTATCCCCTTACGCCTTACTGCTAGCATCGCCTGCAAGGTCAAATGTGTGGTTGAATTTTTGAAAGGATTATTTGTAACAAAATATTCTTCACTTAGGAAGGGCCAAAAAGACCTAATTTCAATTTATAGTCATGAAGTAATGAGAAATGGAGAGTGTTGATGGTCCTGAGGGAAACTCATTGCAGAGGCAGGATTAATTACGCCCTTGTCAAGGTATTAAATCATTTATGGTAGTAAAGGCAGTAGAAAATATATGTATCTTTTTACCCTCAAATATCTTGTAATAAATTACTTAAAGTGGCTATTATCAATATTTTATGGGAAAAATAGATCACATGACTACTTGAATCTTAAACTAATCACTAGGAGTGATGGGCATAGATTCTGGCTGCAGCTTTCTTTTTCTTAAGTGAAAAAGCCTTAAAAACTGACAGGATCTGTCTAGCAACAAGTGGCAGAAAGACACAGATAGTAACTAGCTGGTGAACAAAGTGGAACATTTAGCGGTTAAAGATACAGATATTTCCCTTGGGAGTTGGTGGAGACCAAAACAGAGCAAAAAGTATAAAGAGAATGTTGGATTTATATTTTATTTGTAACTAAGACATGTATGAGACATGAATGAGATTAATTTCCATATAAGAAAATAAAAACTGAAAGCTTTATTTAAAGTTTGTAGGCGAGTTCATATTTTCACTACAACATGTCTGTTTAATTAGACAGAGATTTGTAGGAAATATTGTAACATATGAACGCTACTGTTGCATATCTACATTTGCCAGTACGACAGTGGTCAGCAATTGAGAAGTGACTCACTTTGGCTTTTGTTCTGCAGCAACTACATAGCATAACTAAATCTGCCCTTTTTCTACTTATTTCTACAACATGAAGATAGTCGGAACTCTTGTCTGATAAAGAAATGGCAAAAGCCAATGTCGAAATTAAAAAAAAAAAAAGAAATAAAGCAGGGACAAATAGAGCCGAAGGAAAAATGAGCTGTGCGCTTTTTCTCTTCCTTTTTTTTAACTAGGCACACAAAAAACTGATGTAGGATTATGTTGTTATGCTTTGGGGGACTGTCTAAATAAACCCTGAATTGGGAAAAAAAAAATCATTTTCTGAAGGAAAAAACTATATTGGTCACAGACAATTCAATGCCCCCAGCTGGGGACTAAAGCCCAGGCAATTTTCCAGAGCAACTATGGGCTGAGGCGTGACTGATGCAGTGACCAGTGAAGCAAGATCATTTCTTTGACAAGCCTTACCAAGAAAGAATGACATGAAAATGAAAAGTTCAGCACAAAGCAATGATACCCTTATTGGCCAATGTGGACCATGTGACACACACACACACACACACAAACCTGACTGTTCAGGGTTTTCTTTTGATACAGATGATCATGAAGCTCCAGCCCACCGTGCCTCACTGAGCCTGGGTTACTCTGATGAAATACCTGTGATGCTCCATAAATATATTTCCTTCTCAGGGATTAAAAGACACACATGCCTCTCTGCAGTGAACGTCTCAGCACAGTGATCAAACCATCAGAAGAATTAGCTTTTAGGGAAATACCAATGGTTGATAGCACACACATTCAACACCCTCTGTCTGAGCTCGTAGGGGCCACTAAGCATTCTCAGTAGGAAGCTGCTAATCATGCTGGGGGGATTTTAAGGACCATCTGCAGGCGACCGCGATTAACACACTTACACAAATCAATCAATCGACCTGCCCATTCCTAAGCCGTCCATACTGGTGCTCGGTTCCACCTGATTGCTTGACTTCTTGCAAGCAACAGTTGAATTAGCACACACTTGGGCACATATCAAATAAAATGTTTGTTGAAGGGTATTACATAAATACATTAAACGAAAAGGCTTTTTTACGTTAGGTAAAGTAGAGTTTTCATCATTCGTGATGCTGTGAGCGAACAGTTTGACTGATTTACTTTGCACCAACTCATGTAAAATTGTTTTTTGATCGTTGCTGATGGATGGGGCATTAGCTCAACACATTTTTAAAAATAGAGCAGCCGACTTCACGGATAAAAAAGTTCATTTCTGGTTATCACTGTTTTGATTCATCACCTTTCCGGCTGTGAACACAAGTCTCCATCTCTGTCCTCACCTTTCAGGCTGGGTACAGGTTTCATTTATCACTGAAGTTGGGGGAAAAAAATGATATCTCCATAGATCATTACTTCTCCTACGTGGTGAAAGCACAACTGTTAGCACCAACATTCTGGTTTTAATCCAGCCTGGCAATTTGGGGTAAATCACATAACTTCGGTTTAAGGCCTTGGAGGTGCTACTCTTATGTCCATCTTGATTCTCTGCCTCCTTTCTCATGGGCAAGTTTATTCATGGTCTTCCTAATTTGTCCTGATGGTATTTTGCCACGAACAAACCCAGTCCCAGCTTGGATAGGATAAATCATGATGAGAGTAGTTCCATATAAGACTAACATTAGCCGGAAGAAAAGAGGCACGAGTAACCTCTAGTCTCCTGGGAAGGCCTCGCCTGCGTCTGAGGTGGAAAGCTCAGCCCTGCATGTGTGGTTTCCAATATATCAGGTAATGAATATGATAATGAGGGTTTGGTCGGCCCCATACGTCAATCATGTTTGAATCAGGTAAACTGGCACATACTCCGGAAAAGCATCACGCTTGAGTTGATGCAAATGCTCCAGAGACGTGGACAGAAGAAAGACAATCAAGTGCAGCTACAAGTCCCAGAGTCCTCTGGGAGGCCCTGCAGCTAGCTCTAAATAGAGATTGCGTCAACCTCTTGCTACAAAAATAGTGCACTATCTCCATATATTCAAATGCACAAACCACAAAGGAGATGTGTGGATCTTGACATGCATGTACTTTTCTAGAGAACTTTCTCACAACAATTTAAAGAGGTTTATTCCAAAATGAGATATTTAACATACAAATAACAAACGAGCAGTAAGTAATGTGGTGGAGCAGGTGAAGAGAGTGATTAGATACAAAGTGTAGCTAAATATGCTTTTGCTGGGACCGGAGTTTTGCATTAATGCATTTCTGAGTAATTTTATGTAGCCTAATTATGATTACCTTTTTCCAATTTACTCCCGCTTTGATTATTGAATAAATTAAACAATGCTGATATAATGATACAAATTAGTGTTTTTGATATTGTGTGTAGCTAACTATGTATTTGGGAAATACTCAACATATGAAATAGGGCTGGTGGGTTATAATGCAAGACTGGTCTGAAAAGTGTTTATGGACCTTTTGATACCTAGTGCAATGACTCTGAGACCTCATTGGTTTCCATTGTAAAGCTAATTCCTTTCCAGTATATTCCTCTGCACAACAGCAATAAAGCCAACAGATGATGCATGTTTAAAACGTTGATCGATTTTCAGTGAGGTTATCCAAGTTATGATTGATGTACTTC
The DNA here is from genome assembly GCF_027596085.1 of Anoplopoma fimbria. Taxonomy (NCBI): domain Eukaryota; kingdom Metazoa; phylum Chordata; class Actinopteri; order Perciformes; family Anoplopomatidae; genus Anoplopoma; species Anoplopoma fimbria. The sequence continues at coordinate 7,825,895 of NC_072449.1, read as the reverse complement.
TTGTTGCAATGTCAGGAAATGTATCCTAATATGTAATTACCAGGCATTACTGTTTGCTTGGGGCTGTAATTAATTGATTAGCTGATGAGTCGTAAAGGATATTGCGTTTTTCAAATATGAGAACAAATCTTAAATGTGGGCTTTGGCTGTCAATACACTGCACAATTTATCAGGGATTTTCAAATTAGGTTTAAATTGCATTTGATTCCCATTATCATGTATAATTTAAACTACAGTACATTTTGTTGGGATTGTCTGTGGACACTGATTTTGCATTGCAGTGTTTTGTACAAGCTTGATGAAAGACTGGTGCAACTTTATGCACACTGCATAAACTGTCCTAGGGCAGAGATTTCACATCCATGTTTTTAAGCGCTATTTATCTGAATATCTGTCGTACAAAGCAGCATGGAATACATCATCCGGACTGATACACAAGTCCGTATGACAAAATAATGTTTTTCTTTTTCAATTCTTTGGAAAGCAACAACTTGTAAACCAATAATTTCCCCCCCGTCACAGTTCACCACATTGCAGTTGTCTTAAGTCAGATGCAGAGCACTGCAGTTCGACTCAACGTAGCTTAGCAGAGCTATGATTGCATCTTGCATCAGCCCTGGAGATTTGAGGTTATGTGTGCTTCAAACTGCTGTTTACTTACCGTTGAAACACAGCCTGTGTGACACATTCTCACATGTAATGAGCTTGGACACCGAACTGGGGTTTTATAAGAAACAAATTACAACCTAGCATGCAGCTGTCACTTTGCTTTAGTCAGGAGGGCCACCCACTAAATATCACCTCGCTCATTACTGTACCGAGCGCTATGGCTGCTGCACATGAAAATAGAAATCCATTCTATAGGTATTTCTAATAGATACTCTGTGATGTACAACAGAGGAATCCTGGTATGTATTCAGCCTGCACTCCAGGTTGTGTATGTTTTGATTTTGTAGCTGATTCTGAACCAGTGTACACACTTATAATATATTACCATGTTAAAGGAAGTGTCTGGCTTAATGCTATTCTCTTCTACAAAATAATGAAAGTCAGTTTTGCTGAATGTATACTCACAGAATAAGGTTAAACAAGGTATTTTTTTGTACATAACATGCCCCGTGGGGATAGTTGCCATTTATGCATGACTGAACTGGTCTGCACCACGTAGGGTCAACTGCTGTGCTGTGGGTGGATAGCAGGGCTGTATTTAATGCTTCTAACACAAGCCTTCATTAAATAAGCTAAACAAGGACCTTAAGTGAATTAAAGCAAAATGCTTTCCAGGTCCTCTCCGGTGGGGTGTGTTCACTTTCACCGCAATCCACTTTGATCGTGCTCCAACACTGCGAGCACTATGCCGCTGCTTCGCTGCAAACACAAGTTGTGGATTCTGACTCACATAACGCTGACTGATTTGTGGCCCCACAAAATGAATTTGTTGGGCCGAGGCCAGCTGTGCAGCCTCTCTGTCTTCTCATGCTGTCACTTCCTCTCTCGTTTTCCATCCACAGCCTTTCATAACCTTCATCCTCTCTTTCTCTGCTCTCTCTGAGGACGTTCACTGCTGCGATGTGTGTAACAGCCGTGGCTGACCGTACAGGCCTTCAAGCCTTCATAAAATTTCTGATTAGTGCTACAAAATATCCTTTGATTCATTTACCGACACTAAAAATCAGACAAAAGCTGCAGCTCATTGCAAACTGGTGTGAGGTTTCATAATCAGGAAGACAGGGAGTACATCGGGATATGCGTGAAGCACAGGCTGTGATCACGGCTTTGAAAATGGAACAAGAAAATTATGTGTTCTGTACTCACATGTGGTAGCCTTGACAACACTGTTAACTCCAGCAATGAATGCGCGTGGCGGAATGACCTCTGCAGTGCCGTCAAAATACAGATAAGAAAAAAGCCATATGGCTGCCATAATTATACCTGTCACATTCAGAACCAAAAATAGCTTACTGGAAGCAGAGCAGTTAAAGCATTTTTTTCTCTTTTTCTGTTACAGCTGAATGGATAGAATAGAGGAGTGGTTCCCTGTTGTTCGGCTACTCTCTTGGTCTAGAATGACAGCTCACAAATTGGATATTTTTAGGGGCTGATACAATCACAGAGACATATCGCTCTCATGTCTTTGTCTCTCTTCAAAAGTGCCCCAGAAACAATACGATCAAGGCACTCAAGAGATTATCTTATGATTTTTTTTTTTAAATGATTAATAACACTGTGCTCTGTGTGTCTGAGGCAAGCAGCTGAAATGGGGGAAAGGGGAGAGGTTTTTTTTTATTCCAGTGACTCTGTTTCTTCTCTTTTGGCAGGATGGACAGGGATAGTTACAGGTCGAAGTTTAAAAAAAAAAAAAAAAAAAAAAAAAAAAAAAAAAAAAAAAAAAAAATTAATGGAAAGAGTGAAGTGTTAGGAGGAAATGATAGTCAAACAAAATTGAGAAGCCAAATGTTTGAGTAGAGAGTGAGACAGCACACGACAGAGAAAGGAGAAGGAGAGAGAGGAGGAGGAGGAGAGAGAGAGAGAGAGAGAGAGAGAGAGAGAGAGAGAGAGAGAGAGAGAGATGCCTCTGCTCTCAGCTTGTGGTGCTTGCACAGGGGAAGAGGAGGAGTTCTCTTGCCTGCATTAGCACTGCAATGTCAGTGAGGACTAGCGTATATCACTGACTGTATGAATGGATTTTTTTTGCATAGCTCCAGCAAGAAACTATTTTAAAGCCCCGGCTATGCAGTTCATTAATTTGCCCCTGGCTGCGTCAAATTAAAAGACACGAGATAAGTTTTTCTAAAAATAGCACCTGTACAAATCTATGGTACCCTTACAGTACGGCTCACTGTTTTTCTTATTTTTTTTCCCTGGCCAACTTATGTGGCTATTTGTCTGCTGCCATGTGGGAGTAAAAAAAAAAAAAAAAAAAAAAAGGAGGGAGAGCGTGACACCTTGCGATTCATCAGCACATGGGCATGGAGTTGAACACGGGGGGGGGGGGTAATACCGATGGCCAGCCAGCACATGTTACGATTCGCAACGGAGCATAAGCTATGCTGAAATATAAAATAAAAAAATAAAAAAGAGGGAGGGAGAACAAGGATCAGGGCCAAGCACCAGCTGTTAAAAATAGCTGCCCTCCCTGGCATTTTTTTTTCTATACCTTCCAGCAGTTCTCCTAATAATAGCAAACATACACACATAGCTGAGGGCCACTGCAAACAGAGTGGGGAGGGGTTGGGGCGTGGTGGGGTAAGCAGACCAGCATGCCTGGAGGATAGATGCGATAGGTTATGATAATGCTTTTGGAAGACAGGATCCCTCCTCCTCAGGACACCTCGCCCGGTTCCTTAGCACAGCTTAATGAGCTCCAACAGACAGAAATGAAGTACATGGAGAGGAATCGGAAGGGGAAATATACGGCACGGTGATGTATTGGCTTGCCTGTCCACAGCAAACAAGAATCATTTCCAGACATGCCATAAAACACAGTGAGAATTCACCTTGAGCCTGGTCGAATACCAAAGCCCGGGCCAAGTGAGGAGCGCACTCAAAGGAACACCTTCCTGAAGAAAGCGTCAGCTGCTCGGGGGTCACCAGATTGCCTCCAATACAACGACTCTAATTACGTTTCAAGGTACAACTATAGCAGCGACGTCATGGCCAAGTAGACGAGGCCTTGAGGGAATAGTCAAACAAATGATGGATGCTTCCCTCCACAATGGTGTTATACTAAATAGGTCTTTTAAATTCATTAAATACTTCCCGTACTTTGGATTAGCCCATGCAGGCCTGGAACCATTATACTTGCAGATCACTCTGGCGCGGTGCAGGCTGAAACTCATTCCCCCACATTTTACATATCTGGCCACTGCGGCGGAATTACCTCTGTCACTTGCTGTTTGTGATTGGTGAATACACAATGTGTGTTTTCCCCTGACACGCCAAACAAGCGGGGGGTGGGGGGATATCAGAACATTGCATGGACATGAGAGTTGTGCTTGAAGGAGCACCAAACCTGTGGGGATGCTCGTTGAACTGAGAGTGCCTTTTGTGTGATTCAGCAAACAAATTACTCAAAATGTGACAGTGAGAAAAAAAAAAAAAAAAGGTGGCGAGACCTCCTGTGCACATAAAGAATGGAGGAGCTCAGACAAATGGTGTGGTCTCCTGCGCCACTCTAAGGGGGGGCATCATTCAAACACGGCAGATGAAATTCACGAGGCACTGGAAAACAAATACAGCCAGCCATCTGCAGTATGATTTCTAATTTACTATTTGCCTTGGTGATGTAAATGCGGTACAGTTTCAAAATAAAAATAGACCATCTGAAGGTGTAAATTGGATGCGCAGTGTACCAGTGCCTCCAACTAAATGCCTCAAGGCATTACTTGAAGCAAGATGGCATACATTAACAGAACCGGATGTACTAGTGTGTGAATGTTACCACGAGCGAGTGTGAACCAAACAGCATAATTAACTGTAATACTAATAAAAATAAACAAATACTGTTACCAAAGAATTGCTTTGGGGAGTTCTCGGCTTTATTAGCTGTAAAATTACAAAAAACAACTCTCGTCTCTGAATGGAGTTAAACTGTTGATATTAGTTATTATGATTTCTGTCACAAAAAGCAAAAACAGTTAAGACGTGATCATATTATCAAACACATTTTACTGACACCTTGCATTATGCAGTCGTATAGCTGGTGTATTTCCTCATTGCGAAAATGGAGACGTCGTGAAAAAAACTTTGTGATCACAACGGAGGACAAACTGATTGTTTATTTCACATTTGTGTGTTTTTTCACACACAAATAGAGCACCAATTAAATTTTTCTCTCCCCTAAAATATCTATGATAATTCTTCCACAAAGACTGAACCGAGGCTTTTTAAATCCCAAATGGTCGTGTCATAATCCTGTAAATTCAAGAGCCTAATTGGATTTCTGGAAGGCCCAGAATAGTAGCAGAATATTAAATACGAGCTCTGTCAAATTCTGTAATGGAAAAGGGGTCAAGTGGAAAAACCATCGAAGACACGCACGACTACTGCGGCCCTAAAAAAAAAGTAATTTTTCCGCATATCATTTACGCCCAGTGCCAAAATGTGGTCAGTCACCAGAGCCAAACACTAATGACGAAGTTAAACTCCGGAACAAATATGAGAAGTAAGCCTTTCAACATCCAAATATAGACACTGAGGATTGTAACACAGAAACTAGAAACTAATTAAAGCCCGTCTGTGTGACGCACAGTGCCGTGCAAGCATCCAAGTCAACCACTTTCCCTTCAATATGCTGAGAGAGAGGGCGTTCACACAGACACAGAGCGTCTTCAAGCTCCTTCTGTCTCATTCCACATCACAATGGATCTGACCAAAGCCAGACGAAGCAACCCACTTCTGTCCTTGTGAAGTAAAGAGAGAAAAAAAAAAGAAAAAAAACTGGATCCGGACAAACAAAGGCTGTGCATAAAATAATAAATGAAAATCAAGCTTGGCTGAATTTATTGTGGCTCTGATGCTAGCTAAGGGGGCTGGTGTTTACATATGACACCTTGCTAGTCGTGACCCAAAATCTTACCTAAAAAAATAAACCAAGAAGTGGAATATCGGAGGTGGAAACCAAAATCTCATTCATATTTCAGTCACAGTCCCGAACACCGCCAGCATTACTTATTGATAACATTATGAAATAAGAAAAAAAGGCCCAATTTGGTAGGAAATGTGGAATATTGTTTGTTCATCTCTGATTTATAAGGTTATTATGATGTCCACACGTGATGAAAGAGTACAATCAAAGACCATTTCATAGTATAATTGAGGTGTCTGAAAAGTCTCCTTGATTGACTGTTGTAATAGTCTTAGACCATGTGTGCATACAATATCTTGATTTGTCGAGCTCCTAGCTAGACATTTCATCCCCTTAGGTTTTACCATCAAGCTGTTTCCGTGACATCTGAGTTACTGGGGGCACTCTTCCTTAATTAGAGCCTGAACCTGGTCCAGAGCCATCGCCTTCTTCTCCTTATGCATATTTCAAACACATCAGTGGAGGTGATGGCTCCGGGCACTCGCTGATTACCTCCCTATCATTTCTTTTAATTGCACCTAATGCCACTTAAGCGCTAATGGTTGCATACCTGGAGAAGGCTGACGACAAAAGGTGTTTATGAGGGGGAACATTAATTTGCCCCTTGATAAATACTTCCCTGTGAGAAAAGCCTGACAGGTGAGGAATTAAAGGTCTGTGAGTGTTGTAATCACGCCTCTTTGTGCACACTAATGAATGCACAGACTGATCCATTTCCCAATCTGCCCTCTGTTATGAAAAGGAGAGAAGGCCTCCCCCTGCAGCACTAGCTCGTGAGCCAAGCTAACACACATGTGTGATGTGCTGATTGGATTTGCCTTTAAATTATTCACTAATCTCCATCTACAACAAAAAAATGCCTCCTAAACAGGCTGCTGTACATTTTGGCATGATATATTGTTTGCATTTCAGTATTCAGTAATCAGTACTTCAAGGGGTGGAGGATTGGAGGTGGGGTCTGGCAGAGGTTTATACAGGTGGTTGAAAAGGGAACACAACACGCTGAAATGTGGGCTAAGATGTGAAATGAATTTTTGTATTCTTACTCTGACAGACCTGAAACAATTCAAAGCCAAGAAGCAAGTCATTTCTTCAGTTATACGACAAATAAAAAGCTGTGTAAACACTTTCCTGAGAGCATGTACTGTTTTTTTTTTTTTTTGTGCATGTGAATGGTGGCTGGCAGTTTAAGTCTTTTCATATGCCAATACACCACTGCTCAAAACAACAAAACTAACAACAAAGCTACAAAAGGCTGCCTCGCAAAACCCTGCAGGCGCAGTATCTGCAGCCTGTCAAGAGATGAGCATTGAATCCGCTGGTCTCTGGTACCTGAACGAATTGCTGAAAAGCAGCGCTCGCTGAGAGGAGCAATATCTCCAACATGCAGTACCGCCGATGACACACTGAGCCAAGTTTGAGATTTCAGTATACGGGTCACGTGCCCATATACTGAGAGCTGTCAGCGCAGTACACTCCAGTGTGTGCAAAAGCTTTGTGAGGGAGAGAGGTAAAAGGCAAACAACTGCCGAATACAAGATTACAGAGGAGTTTTTATCACAATATGAAAGTGAAGTGCCCTATATCATGTATTGTTATTTTTCAGAATATTTCATTTGATGATTAATAATGGATTACTAAATAGATGAGAGATACAGGACACCGTATAAAAACATGAGCATTTGCTAAAATATGAGTTGGGTTTCCAACATGCCAGCTATAAGTTGTACAAACAATTTGCACTGATGGTCATGCTCTCTAGCTTTTGGGAATAGGTAAAATGATGAAATATAAACAGAATTATATTGTGTTTACTTGTTGTACGTTAATGAGATATGCATCCTGTGTAAGATTATGTGCATGTGAATGCCAACAGCCAGTAAAAGGTCATGGTCTGATAGCAAATTCAAGCATTATAGCAAACTTGACATATGCTGATATCTGGAATGCCAAATCTCCCGCTGCTAATATTTGTTATTGCTTTTCTCGGAACAGTTTATAGTGACACTTTATACTTTAAATACATCTGGCTCAGGAGAAGGAGTGGGTTCTCCTCCATTCCGCATGTCATAGTGTCTTTGTACAGCGCCAGAAAAGAGCTCTATAAATGCAAGTCCATTTACCAAGTCCACATGTAGATAGCGTCTCCAGACTATGACTGTGGGTTGGAATTTGTTTGCATTAACTACCTTTCTTTCTATCTTTCCCAGAGCATCATGGGAATTCTTTGGGTCATTGTGGTCCTATATGCTGTGGGACCTCTGTCACTGCTCCACCAATCTATTTTCACTCTTTACCTCACTTTTCACCCCCTCTCTCCCCCAACCTATCAAACTGTACCAACCCCTCCATGTTCACTTTACACTCCACTGAGCCCGTGTCATCATTCTTACATATCTTGCCAGGTAGAATTGGCCTCCTTTTCTCCTTCCTGTTGTTCAACTGCTAAAAATAAAGCTCCCCTTTGCTGAGCTGCCATGAGGCTCCAGCCTGCTCTCAACGGAGCTTAAAACTTCACTCCCAGTCTACACTTTCAAGAGTCAGAAGCAGAGTTGTCTGATTATTCGAGTGCGGACTTACAATTATTATCTGTAGTACAGGGCTGATCTCAGTGTACTTAATAGTGAACGATATAGTTTAATTCAAGCAAAATGATGACCTTTGTGTAAGATATGTCAGACAGATACTTTAAATCTGCACTGAAAGTCCTAATTGTTTCATTACATTTTTATTATACTAATTAATTTGACAGGGACGGACTTATTAATTAACAGAAAAAAGAAAAACCTGTACATTTAATGAGCAAAACTTTGTTTTTGACTGTTATTACGTTGTTTGTTCTTTACACATGACGTATATAGTATATATTTTGTCCATCCTGGTGGGGTGATTCCACCTCAGTTGCTCTTCCATTGTTTTTTTGCCCAGTGAATAAAACATTTTTTTTGGGGTGGGTCATTATCCAGGTCAAAGAAAATAAAATGTTATATGTTGTACAGATTGTTCAGGATATGTGATATTGGGCTAAATAAATCAAATAGAACTGAACAGGTTACCTTCACTGTTAATCTAACCTTCCTTTACATTTTAAATTCATATCTTGATCCAGAGACAATGTGGGCTACTTTTGACTTAAGCCTACATCCCCCCAGACTCTTGCAAGTCTACCTAACAGTTTGCTCCAACGTATAAATCTAGAATGAAGTAAAGTCTCCCTCAGGGACAGTCTTTGTTAGCTCTTGTGGAAAAGTAGATCATAATATACATAAGATTATTGCTGTGAGTGAAAACTCTGCAGGCCATGTTCCAGTCTCCCCCTTAATCCACAGCACAACAACAGAACAGAGATCCAACCACACTTGGAAGCTTAAAGGCCAATATAACAGAATAGAGAACAAACAGGGATAATTTTTTTGATTTATAACGTAATCCACATGGACATAAATGCATCTTCTGTGAACTCAAGATCCACAGCACTTTGGGCAATAAAATACATTTAGACAAGCAGAGATACCTAGATTGCCCTCATAATTCAAGTCCAAAAGCCCTTCTGCTGATCATAGAACATGAACGAACACGACACGTTTGAGTGACTGCTTGGCGACTTTGCATGATTGTTTAGTGGGATCTAAAACAGGAACTCAAGAGCGAGACAATGCTTTGTTTGGGACGTTTTCAATAATGTATGGATGCCCTAAATTGTAGGCCAGATGGTTTCTCCCAGCACAGTCCTGTCTTGTTTCCGCTGTGACTACTGAACAGAGAGAAAGTGCTGAATGGTTCAGAAGCATGACTGGATTATTCAGTCGAATTAAAAAAGGTCATAATGCTTAGTCAGCGGAACTATGACTTTGGGAGGAATATTTGAAGAACTGTCCCCATGTTGAGACGTTGCTGACATTAGAAGAAAAAAAAAAAAAAAAAAAAAAAGCTCTGCATCACTTTGTGTTCTCAGCACATTCCCAGTAGAGATTAGTAATGGCCCTTGTAATGTCCACAATCTTTATTGTACATGAATTATACTTTCATAGGGACATTTATATTACACTTTTACAGTGGTTGTTTGGGGATGAGCATGCATTTTTGTTTCTGTATGTCCAGGAAATAGCCCTGATAGTAGCTCAAGTAGCTCTCCATCTATGCAAGAACAGCAGTGATTGTTAACACTCATCATAATACCTTTGAAACGTTACATTTTTTTGGGACGTCTGTAATTTCATTCCCACTCAGGAGAAACACTTTGATTTGTGGTTGAAAATCTATTCAGCCCAACTGTCACACATACCAGTGCAGGTGGTTGCTCACCTTGATCACTGGTGAAGTTCACCTGTGAGCAAGCACAGAGCAGATCCTTGTGTCTACACAGATGGGACTGGACAGATGGAGATTTTAACGGGGCAGCTGATGTCCTTGGGCAACGGAGAAATTTGAAGAGTCTTGTAGATGGAAAAGTAGGTAAGGCGCCCGTTTCAACCCACTATGTCAGAAGTAAAATATGACAAAAGAATAAAGATTATATGGATTTTCTGACTATTTATTACTGTATTTATTATCTATATTGGTATTGGTATATTTCAACATCCATTATAGTAGAATATATTGACAATTGAATAGCATTGCTATACAATTTTGTACATTACGGCTGTGGCACATGAGGTAGAGCGCTTGTCCCGGAACCACAAGGTTGGTGGTTCAAACCCCTCTATTGGCAACATGCCGAGGTGTCCTTGAGCAAGACACCTAACCCCAAGTTGCTCCCCGGGCGCTTCATTGCAGCCCACTGCTCCTCCGGGATGGGTCAAATGCAGAGAAATAATTTCCCCATTGTGGGACTAATAAAGGCTTAATTATTATTATTATTAATTATTATTATTATTACAGTCCCAAAAAGATGTAAAGTTTGTAATTTTGTGCGACCTATTGTCAACATTTCAACTAGCCAAACATTTAAGCTCATTGCACGACACTTGTTAAGATGCTAAACCTGTTAGCTTGCTCAGCATAATTATGTAATTAAACTGATAAAACCTGAGACAAGGGAATCTGAGATGCCCTAAAATGGCCACAAAACAGATAAAACTAATTTCCCTGCCTGCTTGCCTCAATAGTGGTAAGTTTCAAAGAATAGAGTACATTTGTGCCCTTTTTCCACCCGGCAAGTTTCTTTTTTGTCTTTCGTGCAGTACTCATTACAACCTCATTACAACCACTACCGTCACTATAGATGTTTAGTGTTGTTTCCATTTTAAGGAGCAGATATTCCCATTCAGACCGTTTACAATTAGGCAGCGGCAGATGTTAGGCGTCTTGGTTCAGGACTATTTAACATCATATATTGCTGATGGATGAGTCACAGTTTAGGACACACACATAATGTTCAAGAAACTGAATACGACGTCTTAGTCTACCCTGGAGCCTCAGATGTAAATATTCTTGCACCTCTTCACGGTGCAAGAATATGATTGATTTGACTTCCAACAGCAAGCTTTGACTTTGGCTGCCTGATCCTAAAGGGCCATGAGGTTGAGTGTGCTTAACCCAAGGAGCCTACCTCTTCATTTCTCCCCCTCTTATCTCTCCTCACTCAAGAGGTGATTACCTTCATCATTTTCATTTTTTTTTTTAGGGAGGGAATTTTTCCTCTGCAGCTCTCACCAAAAGGTTTCCTGACCTCTAAATGGCCATAGGACAGCCAAATCAAATCCCTTTGCCATAACTGGAACATAAAAATGAACCAGTGCTCTATTTTGGCGGTTCATCCTTTTTATAGTTTCCATTCCTCACCTGAAGCTTTATAAATCAATACACCAGGAGAACATGCTTTTAAAAAAACATTGCAGAAGGAATTATTTTGTTCGTGGAATTTAGTGGCATTGTTATTCGAATTATAACAGACTATGTATTGATTTCTTCCAGATATCCTCGCCAGTGTCTCAGCTACTTATGCTCTCTCATGTATGTGTGGACGCAGAGCCACATTAAAGCAGCATTGATTTTCCATTTTAAAAAGGACACAGCAAGGGGAGTCCATCGCCCTGCAGAATCTGCTTTAGTAGAAAAGCAGAGAGAAGCCTTGTCTGCTGGCAGGTGTCACTCACAGACACCTATTGTGTTTGTATTTCCAGGGACACGCTGCGACCGTTTTATGGAAAGTCAAACTTTGTTGCAGTTCGTGATAGAAAGTAAGCTAACAAGCTTAAGGACACATTTTGTTTATGCACTCCTCCGGCTAATTTCTCAGAGTGTTGTTTACTTAGTACATACACTTACAGAACACATTAGTGTGCCCATTGGCCAATGTCATTGGGGAGGCACTTAATATAACATTAAGGTTTATAAGCTGTCCACTGATGATATGCAATTACATATTTATTTGAAATATTTTCCTATTACTATGAAGAATTTCCTATTATTATAAAGAATACATATACATATATATATATATATATATATATATAATTATTGTTATATATTATTATTACAGTAATATTAGATTACTGTGCTGCACCTGTCTACCACAATACAAAAATATTTTATATTTTCATATTGTGTATATATCATCCCTGTGTTTCTAACTGTTCCATTCATTCATGTTTCAGATTTTTATTAGCTTGACTTTCTTTTTTATATATATCTAATGAGCAATTCTTATTGGTTCGAATCATCACTAATTGTTAAGAACCGGGACACCAAAGCTGCTTTGAAGAAAAATAACTTACCAAAATTCCTATTATGTATATTTATCAAATAAAAAACTATTAAAAATAAATAAAAATGAAAATAACACTAACAAAAAAATACTTGCTCACATTGGTCAGGGAGAGCGAACTACCATCACACCACAAGACTGCAGTGCAATGAATCACAGCAGTTAAGTGCTTTCTTTTACCCAATGTGTCAAACCAAAAAATGGATCCCGCAGGTGTAGTTATTGTAATTAGTTCGCTCAAAGCAACTGGAGGACAAAGCCTGCACTCTTGCCAGTGGGGGGTAAGGGTGAGTGAGAGGTAACGAAAGAGGAGCTGGCTTCCAAGTGTGGAAAGAGGGATTCGCTCAGACAAAGAGAAAGTGCCTCCATTTAAAGAAGCCCTCCCTCAACAACAACCCAAGGTGTTATGGTTCGCTGAACACATTCTCATTTCTCTGTCAACACAGAACTACCAATACCTGAAGGATGATTCTCTGGCCCCACTTTAGGACCACGGTGCAAAGGGGGGAAGGGAACACATTGTGACCTTAAACAAACAAGAGGGTGGTCTCATTTAGCCGCATATCAGAGGGAGCAGGTTTGTTTTACATTTACTAGATGAGTACTTTAATTACATCTGAGGAAGGTAAATATGTGTCTTCATGACTGCGTAAGAAGCTTGGCTGCACTTTTATATCAGAGCACTTCTAATCCCCATATTCACTTACAAATATGCAAACACAGTTAACGGCTTTTGGTGGTTCAGAGCAAAATGCGTCCGATAGCCGTTTGATTAGATAAATCGGAAGGTTAACAAAATGATCAAAAGGTATAAGAAGGAAAAAGAAATGTTACACAAAGTTATGTTTATGATTTACTGACTATTCTCAATTATTTTTTGGTTTATCTCTCGTGTGAAACGATGGGTACTTTCACCTCTTCAGATGTCAAATTTTCCTTAAAAAGTCACTATTTTATTAAAATAAATCCTCATGACAATTTTTGTTTACATTGAGATCATAATCTGTGATGACGGGCTAACAAGCAAATGTGACATCATTTGGAGTGTAATATGTTAAATGGACCATGATTATTTTAAGTAGAAAATATATTCTTAAACCTTTCTTAAAGCAATAATACGCCCTTTTGGGGAAATAAGCTAATTTGCTTTCTTGCCATAAGAGTTAGATGAAAAGGTCAATGCCACCATTATATAGTAGCTTGTTGCCAAACTTTTCCTATAAGCCACTAGAAGTCAAAAGTACACATTTTTATTAGTGTGTCAGATGAGTTAAGTTTTTCTAAGTTTGGGCCTTTGAGCACGGATAGATCCTCAGTATACAGAACGTTCCATCCAGAGCTGGGTGTACACGTCGTGATGCAAGGATAACACATTTAGTGGACATGCTGCTGCCTCTGTAACCCATTGTATTTCCCGGCTGCGTGCACATTTGGGAGCAGCTGATAGATTTAAGAAGGTCACCTTGGCTTGGAAGCCGTCACCTCTCTGCCGACCTGCCTGCCTCTCTTTCTAGTGAAGCAGCAGTCCTTCGAGTACGACTGATTAAGTGAGAGTGTGTAGCCTTTATCAGCTAACATACTCGTACAACCTCTCTGAAAGCCTCACACGAGCTGCCACTTCAACCCGCTACATCTCCATTGATAGACAATTAGCCGAGTGGGGAGGAGAATTTATCTCTGGGTTTGCCTTCACAAGACAATCATTTGCAAACTCAATTGAGTGAAACAAAAGGTTAATAGGTGTGTGGGAGGCAGAGCACATAAATAGTTTGCAAAGCAACTTGGCGGAAATGGATTCTCATGCGAGAGAGGGTTAACTAAATTTTCTCTTATGACGTAATGCGTGTCTCCCGGGCGCTAATCTTTATCAATACATCAGAAAGCCAGATGGCAGCGGGTCATCGTGGGAATAGAATAACTGACAGGCAGAAGAGCTCTTAAGACTGTAGAGAGATGGGGGCAGAATCACAGGGGCACAATGAATTAAACACCAGATGACCTTTAAAAAAACAACTAAAAATATAAACAGAATGTGTTAAATTGGTACAATGATGTCATCATTATTTATAGAATATAAAATATATCGTATTATTGTAATCAATTATATAAATTAAATCAGTATAATTATTGCTGAAACATGAAAAAAAACCCTGCATGCTTATGGATGTATACGTACATGATTATTAACATATGTTTACAGTTAATCTGAAATGTAATGTAAATGATGCTGCATCTATTATGGAGAATTTCCCAGTTTTTGAAAGAGCACTGAATTGTTTTTTGGACATATTCGTGGAAGCTGTGTCAATTCATTCTTCTTCATTCTTTTTTTATCAAAACTGTCCAAATAATTTGCGGTGTGTGTCTTTTTGAAAATATCACATTCACATTTGTAGCCCAAGACCTCAGATGAAAAACAAAACAAAAAAATAAAATCTCTACTTTTAAAGCCTCTATTACACAGAGAAACAGTACTTTTTTTTTATATCAAAAATGTCCTATTATACGCACATCGTCTCAAATCAGCCGTGTATTTGCTGTCTTGAACACAACACACACCGTTCCTCCAGTGAAGGCATGACTTGAATCACTCACTCAGTGAGTCCCTGACTCCCTGGCTGCATGTTCGCCTACCGAGAGCTCAACTGAACTGAGAAACAAGCAAATTGTTTCAGGAAGTGATTCAGCCGAGTTCGTTCACCCAAAAGATTTGTTCCTTTAACGAATCATTCTGGAACGATCCACCACAGCCCTGTAGCAAGATGATACAAGATATTTTTCCCCGACAAATGTCCTCTTGAGATTTGACTTGTGATTTAAGTCATGCTAATAATTGTGTTTCACTCAGGGGGTTCAAGCTAGTTAGCCTAACTTTCGTGCTTCCCATTCAACGTTAGGGTTTTTAACCTCAGCACTCTGTGAGTCACTCGGTATTTTGAACCACTGCACAGAACAACATGTCCAGGCACAGTCACGGAGCGACATACGGAGAGCTCCAATCACAGATGGGACTGACAGCAACATACAAATGATACAGTATTGAGGAGCAGAAAGAGCCAATGCCACAATGCGGAAGAGCATGAAGCTTCACCGTCTGTCACAGTGGAAGACTTCCAGTGTGTTGATGCGTGTTCTGCGCGCTCCACTCGGTCAGCATTTCAGCACAGTCTTATCTAAAAATACTTGACATTTTCGAAAGAGTAAAGCAAATTCGCAAACAAAAACAGAGCCTGTGTGTCTCCACCGGGATGGGGTAATCCCTGGACATCTGTTTGTGAGGCGCCCTGAGAGATTGGCCCGTGGAGAAGAAAGCGCGGCCGTTTATTTTGGCCGGTGCCTCGCTTGAGACGATGACAAGTAATGTCCCGCACAGAGCAGTGAGAGCTGGTTGGGTTAATGGCAGTGAAAGCAATTACAGAGAACAAGGAGACCCGGTAGGCATGGCAACTCTCATGATACCGCTTCCCCCCCAAAAAAAAAAATTAAATCTTGCCTTGTAGATATATATACACATCCAGGAAAGGGACTGGTTCAAAGACATATGAAGGCAACTAAGAATGACTTTGTCTCCGTCTTTGTCACGCACACATGGGAGCACACAAAAGAAAAATGCAGGCACAGAGGAAGAGGCTGAGAAAAGACAGAGAGGTGCTTTTTTGTACACGCCACAGTGTTCTTTCACAAGTTGTGAGGCTGGGCTGTGCTAACACGGTAGGTTATGACAAAAGCCAAAACTTAAAGTCCAGACCGGAGGGAAGGAGATTTTCTGTTTACACTTACAGAAAGCCATGGTTCCCCTCAGTGTAAACTCTGCTATTTAGACCTGAATATATGTTACATTGTATCACAGTGACAGTTCAGCCTGAGTGAGCCTGGTGAGCTTCAGTACGTCTTCAACGGCAGGAAGGAATTACAAACAAGACGAGGCCCTGCGTGAAGGGGTTTGAGGGTAATGGGATGATATGCATTTAGGCTCGTTTTCAAATTTCATATGAAGAATAATAACATTCTTTCAGCTGAAGAATCTGTTTTATGAGTCAGATTGCAACAAAAGGGGGTAACACCATTTATTGAGTCAATTTGACCTTTTCAGTGGATGACATAAGTAATTGTGTTTTTTCATCAGATAATCAGTTAACTGGAGCAAATCACATTTTTATATTAATCTTTGCGACCTTGCCATTAACCTTGTCTACATTTTTCATCAGTCTATTAACGGGGATTTACCATTTGCTCATACTTGCAGGCATTTTGCTGTTTACTTGATGTTGCGAGCCAAGTTACACATTTACCATGGAGCCACGCCAACTGTTTGAGGCTATGTCGTTGTGTACACAACACTCATCTCACATTAATGAAGAGGAGGTGGAAGGAAAACTTATAATAAACGAATAAATTGAAAATATATATAAATATATTTTTATTATCCTGTCTTGTTTTGTCTATTACCTCTTATCGCAAAAAACATTTTCTGTCTTTCAATCCCAATGAAGACCAACCTGTGTTCTTCTACACTCTAGAGGTCAAATCATTTTTGATTTATTATAACACAAGCATTAGAGATTATTTCTAGCAATATGGGCTGCATGATATTCCACATAGTGGTCAAATGATTACAAAAACGCTCCACCTTGATAGAATAAACCTCTTCAAGAAGTACTACCCTGAGCCTTCCTCGTAGCACACTAGTTTATTGCACTTATTGTATTCGTATTAGTTTGTTGCACTTATTGTATTCGTATTAGTTTGTTTCTGCACTATACTTTTGCTCTGGTTTATGCTCTTAGATGCTTGTTTAAGAAAGGAGATGCACTTATGACTTCTGGTGACTAGTAGTTCTCTTTAATACCTATGTTGAATACACTTATTGTCAGTCGCTTTGGATAAAAGCATCTGCTAAATGACTAATGTAATGTAATAATATTCTAAATTGTATGCATCAATTTGACCCTCTGCCCTTTATAGACTTCCTTAATGTTAGGTAACAAGCGTAAAGCCAACATTTACTTTGGTTTCACACAGAACACGAAAGCTCCTGGGTGAAAGTCCTGTGTTTGTTTGACCCATCCACCACCACTCCCAAACTCCCTTAGTGGACTTTAGTGCATGTAAGGTAACTTTGATACCACGTAACTTTCAGTAATGGTCACTCGCTGTACAACATCAATTGCTCTGACCGGATGCAAAAAACGTCCACGTTCAAGGAATTAGAGGTTTGCATTTTTAGAGGAAAAATACCCCCAAAAAATCCTGAAAACTGAATGTTTAGTCATCTGTAACTTGATTTCAACCTCAGCCACATCATATTTTCCTGTTACAACATAATACCATTTGAAACTGCTGTGTATGTATGTGTGTTTGGTGGGGAGATCATAAATTATTCAACTCATGTCTGAGTGAGGGGGCTTAAGGTGAGAATAGAAGTTTGCAGTAAGGCGTGAGGCAGCAGATGAGATTGCTGATACTGGCAGGATATCACGGGGGCCTGTTGGGTGAGTGAGCTCAGGCATAAATAAATGCAAATGTTGGCTAAGTGCCCACAGAGGGAGCTAGCATCACACAGCTGGGCCAGCTTTGACTACCTGCCCAGGTACAGAGAGTACTATTCTATTTTCTACTGAAACACGTGCCAGAAAATCATTAATATGAGTCATGCTGACCCTTGGGTATCTGGAAAGGGTACATTTTCTGAGATCCAACACAACCCCCCACCACCACCACCACTTTTCAACATCTCTTTCTTCCTGATGCGTTTTTTTTCTACCTTCCTATCTTTGAGGCATTAGTGTTTACATCCAGACAGTCTTTTTCAATGAGGGCTGTAAATGAGCCAGTTACCTTATGGTGCTAAACAAGAACAACAAAACTGCACAAGCAGGGCAGAACACTCAAGATTAAAGTGAACATCATAATTGAAGCACACTGTTACGCTACATGCCTCTCTCTGATAGGATTCATGCCCTTTTATATTTAGTGAGAGGCATCAGCGGGGATAAGTGGGAGATCAGCGATTTCCCCCTACAGACAGTTTCCATTTAGCTCAGCCAAAAGCCAGTTAGAGACCACAATCCCACCACTGTGCAACCCATTTCCACTACTCATTCAGGGCAAATGGGGACCCCCGCCTCTCAGCGCCCACACAAGTGAGAAAATTACGTACTTGTTATAAACTACTGCCATTATAGCGTATCATTTATTCAATGGCACTTCATACAGTAGGCCTTGTCACCTGGAATCAAGGGGTCTCAGTAATAAACAAGAGCTGTTTGGGTGTTCAAGAGCAGACAAGGGGTTTGCATGCTGCATGCGTTTCACATGACCGTCAGATCAATACCTGACAGAGGTCAAATATACCCGTCTGATTTCCTAAAAAGAGATGACCTGCCCCTATAAAAAGTGACAGCAGAGAAGAGGGGGCGTACCTTATATCAGTGTTGTGATAAGGTCAGATTCTTTCCGACTGATTACTTCACACAAAGATCCCCGTTATTCACTTTTTGCCGGTCTCATGTGTATCAAAGTGCACGGACAAGAAGCTGCTAAGAGCCCTTTTCAGGCAAAGCCCTTCCTTCATTGGATCCCTGGCTCTCTCCGACCCTCCCACAGCCATCCTCTGAGGGATGACTGAAGGAGTGTTGGAGACAAGGTGTCTAGGAATTTTCAGGATCTTGTCAGGTCTGGGGATAGGGGGATGTATAGTCTACACCTGTCAACAGAGGTGCCAGCCATCATCGGCTTGCAGGAAATAGGATATGATAGGCGCATGGCCTAATATTGGGTGGTTTTTCCCCATAGTGGGCGCTGTTCGAGGAGAATGTCCAGACGGTTACTAATGACCCTTGTCTGCCACCAGCTCTGCCTTAGGGAACTGAAGAATGGTTTGGTCAGATGGTCCATAAGGAAAAAAAAAATGCAGGAAGTTGAGAAAAGAATAAAAAAGTGGAAAGTAAGTGTGGAGTTGCCCTCCCCTGCAGCAGTCAGTATCCTGCATTTTCACACTCGCAGGGAAAGACATGCTGTCAGTAACAAGATTTTTTTTCTCTGATTGTCTGACCATGAATTATTAATAGACACACCAGTTCTCTTGAGCCTTGGCACAGGCATATTCTGCTATTTTGTAAAGGTCCATCTTTTTGTTCGAGTCTTACATAGTCAAGCGGGAGTGATATTTTCTAAACAAGAAAAGACAATATCCTTGGATTTGATCCCCTCTGACTTACTGAGTTCTGTGTGTGTGTGTGTGTGTGTGTGTGTGTGTGTGTGTGTGTGTGTGTGTGTGTGTGTGTGTGTGTGTGTGTGTGTGTGTGTGTGTGTGTGTGTGTGTGTGTGTGTGTGTCCGGCCCATTAGATGGGCACTTACAGGACCAGTGGTTTCAATTAGGTCCACGGGTCAGCTCTCTCTGTTTTCACTGTCGATTTGCTGGGACTGACGAGCATGCACTTGTCAGTCATAACGCCGAAGTCCATCCACTAGAGCGTGTCTGGCTGGCTCCAGAACATCGGCTTGTCATTTCTCTCCAACTGGGGAACGAGAGGGAACAGAGAGGGAAAGGAGAGGGGATGAGTGGCAGAGAAGGAGAATGTATCATATCCTATTGTGAACTCTGCTGCAGATGTGACCAAATCCCTCCAAACACCATGACAATGTGCTTTATGTTTATCTGAAACTGTAAGGACAAAACCAGGATCTACATGAAAACGCTGGAGCTCTGGAGTAAATTAAATGGCAAGGATGAGTGGATGTGACAAAGCCATCATAAGAGATAAAGAAAAAGGGAGCATCGGGCATATATCTGATTTAATCAGAAGTGATACGCGAGCAATCCCTATGTTGGGTCTAAGAAATGGAAATGCAGATGGCAAGAACAGCACAACCAAGTCATCAGTCGTGGTCATCATTCGCAGACCTTGCCCTGAGGAGCAGGCCTAGGCAGTAACAATGTAGAAAATAAGGTTCTGACTCAGCATCAAGCCCTGATTCAAAGGGCAAATGCCATATTACAATAGTAAATTACTCCTTACTCTTTTGAACGGGCTATGAATTAATGATTGTACAAGGGGATTATTTGGAGGCATTTTTATGGCGGATTATTTCTTATAGTGCAATGCTATCCTGAGGCACCATTGCATCATGTAAGAGAAAGAACTGTCTCAGAATAACTAAAAATAACAGTTTTTATTATCATTTGGAAAATATTGTTGTATATATTCAGATTCTCCCAATGCTTTGTACCTGAGTAGGCCGTCATAAATAAGGCATGTTAAGGCATCCTTGCGATAAGAAATGAGTTGAATGTTTGCCGAATCCTTTTAACTACAGTTCACAGTTCTCATCGTCAGAAGATGATGTAGCTGCTTGAAATATTGTTCCACCAAGAAGAACCATGTTGCTTTTCAAGAAAGTTATGTGTCTGCATGTAAAGTTAGCTAACGTTACTTGTTCCAAGTTTCATGGATTTATGAAATAATCCAAAATCCCACTGAAATATTAAACAGCCGTAACTAACCACGAACCTGTGCAGGACCATGCGGTGACATTAATAAAAAAGGAAAGCTAACTTTATTGTTACAAGGTTTATTGATGTAGCTACTAATAGTAGGAATCAATACACAATTAATGTAGGCATTTTACTACAAGTAAAATGTTGCATAAAACAGACTAAAAGGTCCTTCCTTGGTTTTTGTTGACTGAAGCTAACAATTAGCTGATAACAGCAGGTGATGTCATCATTCAAAGTATTTTTACCATTTATATCCTCCTCAAAGTGCATACTGTCTAACATCCTAGCCATCAACATGAAATAAATGCTATATGAAACTTTTATATAATCTAGAAGTCTTTCATACAATGATCAAAATGATCAACCCTCAAATGGGTTATCCTGTAAGTGCACCGTCTTCCCTCTGCAGCGTCACCATTTTCCCCCCACTTGCATCAATCACGCTTATGTCCCATAATGCAATCAAAAGCTTAATGGCAAACACGACCCAGTGGCACAATGCTGATGCAGGACATTTTTCTTGCTGGCATAAGTGAACACGTAAATAAGTGAGTTAGGGTAATCAGGGAGTCGAGATAGTAGCGGCTCTGGCAATGTGGGTGCTTGTTTTTGTGCATCCGTCTACGACGTCAGCCCCATATCGATCACATTCACGGTTGCAGGACCATGTTGGGCAGCCTGCCAGCTAGTTTGACAGGTGTCCTTGTCGGCCTAATTCCTCTCGCAGTGCTTTGTCTCTCCTTTTCTTTTCCTCACCGGGGCTCAGTATCCCAGGGGGCTGTTCATGTGACAGGTGTCCCAGACGATACGGAATGCACAGACAAACGCACAAGGTGAAATAGAAAGACACCTGCTTCTGTGGCTCCCTCTCTTTAATACGTCGCCAGTGACCTGTGCGCAAAGTCACGCGCCTCACAAACGCTTTAGCAAATAAACAAACATCAGACGCATAGGCAAACAAGCACCAAGGTGTCCTCGTATGACTGGAGATTGAGGTCAGGTGAGAGGCGCCGCTGTGCGTGAAGAATCGCTGGAGTAGCCAGATCAGCAGCTGCGTGGCACACTGAAAGAGGTAATCACTATTCTGAACGCAAAGGCTCTTTATTATGGGGATACACTGCAATGATGCAAGGCAGTCTTGCGTGAAATTGAAGAACTGACATACTGTGTTTTCATCTCCTTTTTTTATTTGTCAGCTTTGCGCAGTTCAATAACAAGTCGAGTCAGTCAGTCACTCACTCAAGTCGAGTGACGCTGTGTTATTGTTTTCCCCCCTCATGCTCAACTTTTTTTCCCTTATCTTCGCACTGAATGGGGCGGCCGATTGAAGCAACACACTTTAGTGACACCTGAGAACTTGTGTGTCTGCATCTGGAAGGCTGAATCCCTGTGATTGAGGGAGAGAGACCTTCCTTTGACATGCTACGAAAATATGTCCAGGAGAATGGGTGATAAAGGGGTTTCGGGAAGGGGCTGTCAGCAGAAATGAATATCAGCACAACAGGACACAACACAGGCAGGGAACGGTTCAGTGGTTCACCCCGTCCTGGCAGTTATTTACAATGACAACTTTTCCAGACACGGCTTTGCGTGACTTTTATCTCTGAAATAATGCATTCGTCCAAACCAACAGAATCTATATG
Organism: Anoplopoma fimbria; assembly: GCF_027596085.1. Lineage (NCBI taxonomy): Eukaryota > Metazoa > Chordata > Actinopteri > Perciformes > Anoplopomatidae > Anoplopoma > Anoplopoma fimbria. The sequence goes on along the minus strand of NC_072449.1, from coordinate 7,803,455 downwards.
GGTTAGCATGGCTATTCCGGGCTTTTGTCAAAAGTGTTCTTTCATCGTGTTAAGTGTCTCAATTCATAAAATGCTAAATAGTGGCAACAAAGCTAAAGAATAATACACATATACTCGGCAACTTCCTTAGGATTTCTTCATTTGTAAGGATTCCTTGTGTTTAGATTAAACTCAAAAAGGGCTTTCTTGCTCCGAGACAGGGACTCAAATAAACCTAAAGTAAACCTGTCTACTTACAGAATTATTTTGATGAAAGTGAGTGACATTTCCAGTTCAATATTCACTGTTCATTGCTCAAGCTTATTTCTGAGTGAGTATGCCACATGCATTATAGATATAGTTTTGGCCATGGTTCCCTTTGCAATGGCTTATGATTATAACATTTATTCTTGAAAGGTGATTTATTGAGATACAATTGAGTTTGAGTTTAAGTTCTATGCCAGACACAGCCTTTAAGGTCCTGGACTATCATCCCAGCTTCTAGTAAATAGTAAGTTAGTATCACCAAACTGTCTTTTTACATTGCTGTATTTGTGCAAACATCTTGTTTTGCAATGCAATAATAGACAATTGTAACAGTAATTTCAGGACATTTGACCATTGTTTCATCATAATAAAGATAAATGATAATTATCTTAATAAAATGGATCATGTAAGTAACTGGCTTAAACTGGACCTATAAGGTTAAGCGTGACATAGTATTATAAATGATTAAATGTATTGCCAAAATGATGAAAGTGCCACCCAAGTTATAAAACAAAAGAAAAACATACCCTGTTTTACCTTGTCTTTTGTCCTGTTCAGCATTACGCTTAACAGACATTTCTTATTTTGTTTCATCTTTCCTTTTTCTTTATTCTGTCAAACTCTCACTATGTCTCTCATTCCACTTTGGCAGATCCCACTAGGCCTCCTGTCCCTCCACTGCACTCTCTACAATGCTTTCGACCAGCTCTCACAAGACGTTTTCTTTCCTCTAGCTAAGCTCATTCTTCTGTATCCTGCCCTAAATTCTACCATCCATAAAAACACAGATCCCAAAGGTTTATGATCAGATGTTTTTGATGTTCTCTCGCTTTTATATAAATATTCCATTTCATGACAAACTAGTACAAAATATGTAGTGATACAGAAGAGAGAGAGTATGAATTACTTGAAAAATACATGTTCTTTAAATTATATTAGCAGCAATTATGTCCCGATGCTGGAACAGTGGACACACTGGAAGATACGTTGATTACACAGGGAACAAGATTCAGTTTGCAGGTACACTAACCAGTTTAAAACTCTGTCTCCATTGGTGTTGCTGAATTAAAACTAGTAACCGTTTTGCAATGGAATCACACCAGCAACAATGCCAAATCGGGCCAGGAGCGTAAAGTGGGACGGCCCCTTCCCCACTTCCTACCCCTCTACATCTGATACCCTTAATCGAAACTCACCCATCTTTCAACTCGACCTTCATTGTGATCACACCTACACACCTGTTAAGTTTCGTGACTGCATCTTGCACGTTGCAACATTATTGCGGAGATAAAAATCTGTCCACAGATAGAAAAACAAACACCTGGCAAAGTACTCAAACTCTTTTCTGTGGTGGTTTCCCATACAGTCGGTGTCTCCAGGAACACATTGTTTCCATGATGACTCACACTCAGAATCACAAGGGGGGGGGGAACCATACCAGCCTGGCCGTCGTGGCTGGTAAATAGCAGTGGATACAATTCTGAGCTACTCCAATGTAGCAGGCATTGCTTAGATTACTAGTGGATACACACTGCTGGTTTGCCAGAGTGACACATTCAGCATGTCAATATCAAATATCAACCATGTTGGATAATGAAGGGGAAAGTATGGGGGTTGATCAGACCCTGCCTGTGTTCTGATGGTTCTCCGGAACTCGTTTTATTTCTGGACCCGAACAAAGAAGGCAGCTGGATGGGCGGCTATTATTTCATACTTTGTTTCGGTCCAAGCATGGACCCTGTGGTATTCAATTGAGTCAAATTTTCCATAAAAGCAGGTTAGAAAAGTCTCAAGAATTGTAACCAGTTCAGAATTTTTAATTTCTGTTGTCAAAATCATCAGTTTAAATTTAAGATTTCACAATAGGCACAGACGAAACTATAGCCTATCAGCTTAATCCACAGTAGTAAAGTTGAGCATTAAACTAAAATTATACTTACCACTTATGAATTAATAATACATCAATTTAAAAGATGACAGCACTTCCAACACCATAATGATAAACTTTCACATATCATGTAAATTAAACTCTGGCCTTGCAATTGCAACCTCTGACACCATTTCATTACAGTTTGTATGGGTTTTATATTAAGCATGCCATGGTGATTCAGCTTTGTAGAATAAATTAAACATCTCAGATTTGCAATTGTAAGACAATTCATTCCATATGTCTAGAAATTGTATTTAAGAAGCAGCACCGAAAGCAATGTGAATGGAAAACACAGCTTATCATGCGTTAATATAGAGTTCAAGGCCATTGTTCCTCAGAACTCCCTAAAAGAAACACCCAAGACGTTTCAGAAAGAGAAAAAAGCGTAACCAAAACAGTAAGCAAAGGCAAGCCTTGCCAACCAAACCACAATTGCAGTAGATGGATGGATAGGCAGATACGGGGGGGTGACAGTAGAGAGAGACTGTGGGTAATACTGCATGTCGGTAAAGTGGGAGGTGGAAACTGGGTGTACGGAATATGAAAAGCCCTAACACGGTTATCGTTGACTGTCTGCGCGTGCAAGATGCGATGTGACAGCTGAGCAGGGCTGTGAGGGCAGAGATGAATTCACAAATGGTAGCCCTAGGGACCAGTGGGTTGGGATGGGGGGGCTGAGGAGGGGTGAGAGGGTGACTGTGCATGCTGGGCAGGGAGGGAGGGAGGGAGGGTTGGGGGTTATCGAGGGCTAGCGAGGGTAAACTATCTGTAGTGCAGCCACGAGTCTCCCTCAACCCCTCTGCCCTTTGTTGTGATGGAACATTTCATCAGCCCACCATTTAATTGTTGCAATTTTATGATGAGACACAGCTAAGGAAACATTTTATAGACACGTTTATACACGTTTGAAGCGTTCATTGCACAAGATTATATTCAAGGTCAACAACAAGGTCAACACAGGACTACAAGCTTAGACAAACACTTGTCTTTAAACCAGGACACTGCTGTTCCTGTCCACTGCAAAAAACAACAATGTGTTACAAACAGCTGTTGGTGTCTTGACGGCCACCTGTTTGTTGTGTCGTCTAGTTTTACAGCTGATCGTGTCTGTTTTTGGTTTGATTTTAACCTCATGTACATTGTCATTGAACCCAAGTCAAATTGATTTTTTCCTAAAGTGTCAGTATGTGACTAGGTGGGATGGGAAAGCGTTGAGAAAGCAGACATCTCTATAGCCGACATCTGATCATAAACGTGTGAAGCCGAAGGGAAAATTTACATATTTGTGGACAATAAATATTATATTTTACGCTGATTGCCTGGCAACCTCAGGGTGATGACAAGGAAGTAATTAAAGAAACACTCCTGCACATAAACGCCTGTAAAACCACAAATTGACAGATAGAGATATGTGTTCATTTACGAATTTTGAAGGTGCCGTTTGTTGGATTTTTGCACAGAGCTTTTTATGCTAAGCTTAACTAATTGGCTGTTGGGTATATAGAAATGTATAGATATAGATTTTTTTTAAGCCGGCACCTCACATACTGATACCAACTGCCAGAACATCCACTTTAATTGGCAAACCAATCATTTGGAAATGTATGACATCCTGATGCACTAATGGAAAATCATTACATCTTCTGATTTGTCATCCTGATGATTCAGACAGGCTTTCAGTTTATCCACTGGGAATCCCTCCGAACACATGTGTCAAATAGCTTTCCTCCAAGTGCTATTCTAACAAAAGGACACTGTACATTTTACTGATTAAGACACATGATAGGTCCCTATGGCTCCTTTGGTACCACATTCTCCTACATGCAAGAGTCCTGTCAATTTCTCTCATCTTCCATCTGACTCTGCCCGACAAATGGGTCTGTCCTTAACTTCCTTCAGGAAGAATTGATGGATGCAAATTCCTGTGGTGATTTGGCTTCCAATCCTCCCCGACCAATACAACTCAATGTCCCTGGACCTGTTAGAAAACACTGGGGTAATACCAGAGTGCAGACGACATTAGGCTTCAATCAATCAATCCATCACTGCTCTGTACCTCATTCCATTTCATCCAATACCAGAACAACGAAGCCCTCCTCTCAGCACAGGCAAAATTAATCACAGATGCCACTAACAGTGAGTCTGACAGCATTGAGAGAGGAGTATGCATACGTGTGTGTGTGTGTGTGTGTGTGTGTGTGTGTGTGTGTGTGTGTGTGTGTGTGTGTGTGTGTGTGGTGCTGGAAGGGGGGTCTGTTGAGCAAGAAAGAGAAAATCGGAAAAACCATTTAGTATTTTAAATAGCTGCACCATCTCCAACTCAGCCGTGCCCCATTAATTAAAAGGACATGCTCCGTTGAAGCCCAAATGAAATCTCACTCTTATTCACTGTAGAAGACGTCTGTAAGAATGATCTTCCCCCCCGCCTGCCCCATGGTAAAACCACGTAATCTAGGCTTCAGACTTTATCATAATTGGATGAGGATGATTTATGCCAGGTAGAGAGAAATGATGAGGGGGAAAACTACTCCACCACTAACCCCGCCTCTCCCCCCTCAGCCCTCCTCCTCTCCTTTCCCCGGTTACACACTCTTTCTCGCACACAGTCAGCTCAAGAGGATGCCATGTACTCCTGTATGCACTTACAGCTTCGAGGGAGTTCTCAATTAACTTGATTGACACTTCCATCTCATTTGGAGAGCCGTCCTCACTGTTTTGACATGTTTGTGTAATTTCGGAGTGTTTAATTTGCACTCGGTTTGTCGAGTTGTTGCTTAGCTTGGAAGCCAATTTTGAAGTGTAAGTGTGATGATTGCACATCCAAAAAGCATTTGCTAAACTCTGTGAAATAATACAACTTATATTGGTTTTTTTTGGTTATTTGTTGCGGTACTTCTACTGTCAACATGTGTACTCTAAGGTCCTTAAAGTCACTTAAAAGTCCAAAGGTAACCAATGCTGTGACCGATACACATTTCTTGTGCTGAGCCATTCAATACAGTGGATTGATTTATTTGGGCCTCTGTGGACATGTTCAGAGTGCTTTAGTTATCTATGGTTGAATTTTATAGCTTATAAATCATCATAAATTAGGCTGGATCAAGTCTGACGCCATTAAAAGACAAACTTCAAGGAAAGTCTCCTCATATTCAAATTGAGTATGAGTCAAGTCTCATGTGCAGCAGCTGAATACCCTTATCAGCGTCCTTGAACCTCTAAATTTAGACACAACCAGAACTTTTTTTCTGTGTGTTTGTGTTTGTGTAGGCGAGCGTAAGCATTTACATTTATGTTTTTATTCATGCGTTAGGAGTTTGCACTATTTCCCCCGCTGTTGCTTGCTGTGGGATTTTGCTTGTGGCTATCCAACCTGCTCAAATTTCCGGTAGGGGCACTCCTTACCCCAGAGAGAGGTCCTTTGAGGGAGGTCTTGTTGTTTGAACAAAACTTTTTAACATGTCACTCCTATAAAAAAAGAAAAGAAAAAAAAAAGAAAGGAAACTGCATATTGGTGTACACCATGCATAAAGGGAGTAGAAGAGAGACAGACAAGGAGAGCAGGGCAGCTTTAATAAATATACCCTCTAAGGGCTTTTAACCCATTCAGTCCTAAAAAAAAAAACCAATAAGGAAAACACAGTGTAGAACTCATTAAAAATGACTATATAAATCTGTGCAATATAAAAACATGTGCAATACACTTTACAATACTACAATTATTATGTCTGTATATATAATATTTTAGTTTTTGTGGATTTTTTACTTTTCTAACTTATTTAATATTCTTTACTGTGTTATTTCTTATTTATAATACTTGTTTTTTTTACTATGTCTCTTGTTTGCACTAGCCTCTCTGCTGCTGTAATCCTGCAAATTTCCCCGCTGTGGGACTAATAAAGGATTATCTTATTTTATCTTAGAAAAAAGATAACCTGATAACCACACCAAATAAAGAGATGGGGAGTTGGTAACACTGCCTCCCCCACCATATATTGGGAGTGGATGCGCAGCTAATGAAATGGACGACACAGAGGACATGTTGCTGATACAGTGGTAATTACCAACTGCTGCCACTGCAGTACCTACACTTCCTCGGTCACATGCTCTATAGCCCTGAGCATGACTTAGGCAATAGAGTAAACTCAGAGCAACTCTTCTCTCTGCCTGTCAGTGCTGCTGTCGATCTCTACCTTTTATTTAGTTCTCTGCTTTGCACGAGCTTCCAGTCACTGCATAACTGTGCCAAGTATCAGGGCTGTTGATAAGTTTCCTCTATTTATATTGAATGCATATAGTTATATTGGTCATTATTTCGAAATATATATATATATCTCGAAATAATTAATATAAGATAACACTTTATTAACCATGTAACTATATGCATAATGCCTAGTGCCCTGATTGTGACCCAAGTAAACAACAGCATTCATATATCCAGTGATGAAGTGCATAAATACTAACTCGCTGATGCGCATGTTTTCTTTTGACTTATTTATTGATGTGCCTAAAGCAATAAAATTACAATGAAACATGTTGTCCATTTGGGGCTCCAGTTTTCATAAAACTGCCAAACATCCTAACACAAGTCATTGCACATTTGTGTATCCAATACACAGTTAACATATCTAGCTATTTCAGATAGATATTCCATACATGTATGTAAAATGACATGGAAATATTTTTATGCCTGCAACAATAGCATCTTGGAATCCATTTGCGGATATCACACCCTTAGGCTCATGTATTAACGTCAGAGAGCATCATTACTTCTCCATAACCTCTTTGTAAATATAAAATATAACACATAATATGGACTCGGTGTCCAACAACTGCAGATCTGTCAAATGTTGTTACTCTTTGAAATGTGTACACTCCATTAGCTACGTGGCACATACTTCTCACTCATCCTTGTACGATTAGCATATGCTCATATGGCAGTAGGCAAAACGCTTTGGAGTAATTACAGCGCCATGAGACAGAGGGGTTTTGAAATTGCGAAACCATTGATTATGTTAAACAGCAAAGATCTAATGGGGGGGGAAATGGATGCGTGTAGGCAGCGGAATGCGGTTGTTAATACCACAGATGTTGCAGAGATCCCGTATTGCAATGATAACATAGGGGGATGAAATGGATCGTGTGCTTGGACAACATTAGCGGTTGCACTTGCAGGAGAGTCTGCAGGTCAATCCCGTTTACTGTTCCAAACCAAACAGAAGGCTCATTAAGCGAAGAAACATGGTTTACCAACAAACAATTATGCACAGAACCTTGCACTGTGAGTGGAATTGCAACACCTGCAGAGACCCTTAAAGCTAATTTGGGAGAAATCCTTTGAGTGAGACATTAACTCAGCACAAATGATATGAAAAGCTCAATTAACATTTAACCAAGTGATGAAATACAACAATACAGACAAGTGTGCCTCTGGGCACAGAGAAATAAGCACTCATTAGCCAGATGGAAATTATCAAAAATAGATAATTAGAGGACCTCCCCCATGCAAGGATATGCAGGGTTGGAAAAAGTAAAGATGTTGCTTTTATGGACCAAAGATGAATAATAACAAATAATATTCATAAGGATGATCATTTAATGATTTTCTGTTGGTTATTTCAAACTAAACAATGGCACTTCAGAATTATAGTGTCAGGGAGGGGTAGTGTGGACCCAATGCGACTGGACAAGGAATATAGTGCAGCAGATTTATTTGTGAGTGGGACAAACGGCAAACAAACAGGCAGGATAAGACTCACAGTGGGAAACAGGCAGGGGATCAGGCAGACGGAAACCAGAGGCTAAACGCGTGGTCGGGGACAGAAGGCTAAGGTGGCTAACCGAGGCAAAAGCAAGGTAGAAATCCGGTGGTTGGGGACAGAAGGCTGAGTCGTTGACCGGGGCACAGGCAAGGCAGGGAAGTCCAGACAGGCAGGGTCGGCAACGGGAAACCAGTCCACAGGAAATTGCTGGAAAGTGTAGCATGAAAACAACAAACGATCTGGCAGCGAGTGTGTGTGACTGACTGGGGTTTAAATACTGCAGGGTGTAGGTGCAGCAGAGTGAGCAGGTGAGAGGGATGGTGCTGATGAGGTGGGTGTGGCAGACAGGTGCACTGCATGAGGCTGATTAGGTGAGTGAGGGAGAGTGTGGTGAGAGAGAGGGGGCGGGGCTGTGAGCTGGAAGTGGAACTGGGAGTGGCCGGAGTGAACTGAGAGAGAGTGACAGGCAGGTGAACAGAGTGAGCCAATTAGGTGAGTGAGACAGAGTGACAGGGAGACAAACTGTTACATATAGTAAAAAAAAACAAAGGATACAATACAGTTCACAATGTATGAAGTGGAAATTCCCTTTGTAATATTAAGGACTTTCAAGATAAAATGAGATCTTATGAAAATATGTTTTGAGCGATATTTCAGGATGTGTGTCATAATATTAATATAATATTTTTTCACTGAATTAGAAATTTAGGATGCATTGACTAAAACCAATTGTGTCTTATATCAAACGTTATGAGATATCAGAAATACATAATCAGATTTTGCGTTACATTTAAACACCAATTCATGCTACTCTGCTACACTGTGCTTATGTCCTCTTACTGTTCCCTCCATCACTGGGCTGCTGTGTAGTAGATAGCAATATTGATCTCAGTGTTGGTGGCCCGAGACCCACCAAACAGCTGGCTTATCTCATCCCTGCATCATAATGGAATTAAAACATTGGGAGCAGAGGTTGGAGGGGGGGGAGCCTTGCTGCCAGCGTGGTGATGGTCCCGACCTTCTCCACCTCTCACGTGTCATCCATTAATGAAGTCATATATCATTGTAAGGACTGCTTATTCTGCCGGTGTCAGTCATTCTCGATCGCCCCTGACATTTTCCTGACCCCACATATGAATAAAGAATTGGTTTTGGATTAGCCCTCTATCATTAAGATATGCACACTCCACTCGCTATATCTCTGCTGAATTTGAATTTCAGTCTGTTCAAGTCATTGATATTTCTCTTCTCCACAGCCTGACAGTCTGTTGATGTAGGTTTATGCTGCAGTTTATGACTTTGTCCGGACTCTTTGTAAAACACAATAAAGAGAACAATAAATCTACTTTTTACACATCCTCCTGCACAGTGATGGGATCGCAATATCCTGGTTGCAAAACTGGAATGTACTGCCATAAAGTGAAGGCATGTGTTGCTATTAGAGCGACATGCAAGGCTTATACAATATTCAGATTTGATTTATGGAACGCCGCCATCACCCCTCCGATTCCCATCCATAGCCGCAGCTATAATTACACTCAACAGCATTTCGCTTGTACTGGCTGCACGGATTGATGTGCATAATTTATTTACTTTGCGACTGATTTTAAATAGGAAGCATCGGAGCAACCACGGAGTAACCTTGGCGCCTCATCCCAGTTCAGTTACATCGCTGCCACTTTGAAGAAAACAAAGTGTGCCACAGTTGATGACTTCCTCTGTTGTTTCTATGAGCAGCAAAATGAAAAGGCAACAAATGTCTTCCAGTTCACTGACACTACTCTGATTATAAACTGCATATGCAATGAGATCGAAACCTTCAGAATCAGGCTGAAATTATGCTCAATGTCCCTGAGGTGTGAAAAGAGATGCATAGAATCGCTAACATGCAGGGAAATAGTCAGCCGAGACGTCAACGGCTTTTGGCTAACGCAACACCATGAATGAGCTGGTGGGGATTTCTCGCTCTCACCAAAAGGCGTATGAATGACATCAAAATTGACAAGTCTTTTTGAAGACAATATGTACGCTTTTCTTAATTTTTGCGTGGTGGATGGATGGGTGGGCGGGTTAATAGGTCAAACAGACACAGGAATTGCAACCAGAAAAACTGGTGCTTGAGGCCAATGTCCTAAAGTGATGTAAGTGATGTTGATCACATGTTTTCCTTACTTATGTTACGATGTTTACATACATAATAATAGCGCACATAGTTCTAATAACACGCAGAAAGGCCTGAAACTGTTACGCTATTTATACGCCTTCGCATGAGATCTGGTTGAGGATTCAGTGTCTTACTCCAGAACCTTTCAGCAGTATTAATGCATGTTTTATTATGGAGATTGAATAACATATAATTCAGTCTCTCTTATAACCAGGTCACTGGGTTACCCATATTAAAATGTTACATTCTTGTAATTTTCTTCTCAATCGGCCCTGTGCATATAAGGGATATAAGCCAGTGCCATCAATACTACTGTCCTACTGTCCAGTATTCCTTCAACATTATCTGCTAGTTAATGTATGAACCGCTTCTGCGTTCCTTTGCAAGCGGGACCGGACTTGCCCCCTCATCTCAGAACACCAGAGAAAAAATATTAAATTAATATTTCATAGTGCTCCAACGCCCGTCAGACAAATTTATGTGGACATCCCATCAATAAATTGTTGAAAGATTGATGGAATATGATGTCCCCGGGTGGAGCATGAAGCAGCTGGTGGCAGTGTTGATACAAGAGCTATTTTTGGAAGATCCCTGGTTCTTTCCTTTAATCTAGTGGGGCAGCCAACTGATGCATTGTTGCATGCATCAGTGGGGTTCTGGAAAAACAGAAAGCAGAAGGGCATGACACAGGAATGTCCCATCTCTGTCACAGTGCGTGTAACATCCCTGCTCATATACTGTGAAAATGTAAATGTGGACAGAAACATGCGTTACTGATTGGAAATATGTTTACAAATGTAGCTTTTTTCCCTTCGTCAACTGTAATGGTCTTAAAGATAATTACTTTCAACTACCACAATGGCAATTTAGGTTCTGTAACATTAAATGTAATTTATTCTATTCCAAAAATTCAGTTCTTGTTCAAACTTAGCATAGTTATAAAGTAAGTTTTCACAAAGTGGAGATTTTTGCATAACTGACTGAAACAGAAGGTTGTACCACAAAAACTTGATCTTACATAGAGATTAGTTGCTCTTAAATATTTACACATTGGCCTAATAACTGCCAGGTGTAACTAATGCATAGCTAACTGAAAACACTGACAACATACTATATGACCTATAAAAAAAAGTATCAGTCTATCTGACCGACACCCGAAACTAAATGTTCAATTAAAATTAGAAAACTTTATGCCATTACATCAGACTAAATGACATGAATAACACTGGTTAAGGTACATTTCCCATTTATTTTAGTCTGCATGAATACTACTTATTTTTAAACATTTATTTCTTCTTGTGTGCAAATACTACACAAGGTCATGAGTACATTCACAAAGCATTGGCGTTTCAGTTCAACATAATGCTTTGCCCCTTTAACTGTTCTTTATGGCAGCTATGTTACATCTTGTGATGCTGTGCTACAATGACTTCCTGTTTAAAGCTGATTGGCTTTGATAGGAAAGCGGAACAGGAGTTTCCTAGCAACTGAATAAAGTATTTCACGATCTAAGGCATTTCTTCAGTTTTTAATTGTACAACCACTTTGCACACAAAGTTAGCAATGGATTTATCACCAGCTGGTGCAACCCAGATCCTGAAAATGAGACGTACAGAGACTATGTTTTAAAAGATTAATGAGCAGAAATTATCATGATCTCTCATTACCTCTGTGACATTTGTCTCCCTACTGCAGGTCTCAGGGCATGTGCCAAGAGAATGGCCGGAGGTCCAAGGTCATCCATGACATCGGAATGGATTCTTAAAATGGCCAGTGCAGAAAAAGTAAATATCTAAAAGCCTCTTTGTCTATAATTCTGAAACCAACACGGTGACTTAAAGCATTATATTTAACAAACTGTACATTTACATTTATAACAGGGAAATATCTTTGCTAAATTTACATACATTATGCAATTCTTAAAGAGTTACTGAAACAAGGAAATAACCTATATAATGGAAACCAAATTCACTATGGTACTGATCAGTAACTGTCTACTTGTCCACCATGTGGACTTTATAATCGTACCTTTGACAATGGAATAGAGATTTATTTACATTCTGCACAACATCTGTCTCTCAACCCATTTTGTGGTACTTTCAAGGCTCGCCTGCAACCCTCTGACATCATAAATAAATTAGTTGAATGTCAAGGCGAATGCTGAACGTTTGTGCAGAGAAACCCACAAGCCAAGGATAGAGGGACCACACAATATTAGTAGTGACAATGACAGATCCAAACCCCTCCAACAGCCTTCAATGGATTTGACATCGTCCCATCTTGCCGGATCTGTCAAACTCCTCTTGAACTTTTCTTTCTATTATTTTGCGGTAAGGAACACAGTTGAGCCTAGAGCAGCTCCTGCATGGGTTTGAAGTAATGTGCTTTACCCTGACAGTGAAGATAAAGGGCTGGGGCTGAGGAGAAAAAAACAACACTGAGGTCTCCAAGGAGCTTACTGTGAATTTGAAGGTTAGCTCTGCAGTTTTATGCCAATATAAGATCCACATTTGACTCAAGAATCCCTAAAACCTACTGCAAGAAATTAATTTACACCATGAACACAAGATTATAACCTTGGTACGCTCTCCATAAACACCCTTGCAGCCAAATAAATGACAAGGCTATGCATTATTTGCATCATATCCTTCTTGGGGGTGTCAATTTTAGTCCAAACCTAAAGGTATTTATATAACATTTTAACTCTGTGACATGCAAAGAGTTTTGTTTTAAACCACAACAAAAATACAAGGATGATAATAAACCGCTTCACTGGAATAGGGAAATTCCAGCTTCTCAAATGCCGTTTGATGGAGAGAAACTCTGATTAGAGAACAGCTGTGTTATCATGTCTGAGTGGAGGAATTTCTTTATCGACTCTAACACTAAAAATATAAACCCATTCCAGTTCCTTTGTAATTTGTTCAATATACTGACATTACAGATGTTGCTCTGACTGACTCTACGGTTCTTTATCCAATGAGTGTCATTTCCTCTGTGCAATTACATAATTAAAGGCAGTCAGAGTGCAAGCCTGAACTCAAGTGCATTAGAGAAAGAGATTTTGCATGTAAAGCAAATATTTGCATCACAAGGAGTTGGCATAACATCCTCTGATCAGCTGATTACCATAGTGATGAGGATCTTCAAAGGGAAAACTTTCTTCTTCGGGGGGTTGAGCTCAAAGTTATAGGTTATAAGCTGCAATATTGACTGTCTCTGAGGGCATGTTCTGCTCAGCAGCAGGAATATGGGACACTCCACTGTTGATTATAATGAAGTGGGGAAAATGCAAAAGCTTACTTTTGGAAGAGTGGGAAAAAAAAACCCAAAAAAGAAACCCGGAGAAGCAGCCCCTTTTTGACAGAGCTCATTAACTTCTCTGGAGGTGTTTGAGGCTTTAAAAAGCAGCAGCAGCAGCAGCAGCAGCAGCAGCAGCAGCAGCAGCAGCAGGAGCAGCAGAGAGGACTGGAGAGGAGTTTGGGGATGGAACATCCAGAGTGGCTGGAGATCTGTGATGTGATGAGCTTTATACCGTGGGGATCTATTTCTTAATTATTCCTTTAGGACAGCCATTTCCCCTCCTCGGCCATAAAACACCCTCCATATGGCACCTTTGGCAGAGGGCACGATTCTGCTCCTCAACAGGCAGGCAATGGGGGGGGGGGGGGGGGAGCCTGGCCATCTGAAATGTGCTGACACCTCACTTTTTTGGAACGGTTAAAGGGGAAGAAGTAATGGGAGAGGGTCGGGGTAGAGGAAAAAGTACAAAGATATGTCCCTTATTCTTTTTATTGCAACATACAGTGCTTCCACGCTTTTAATCATATACTGTACGTTAACATTAGTCATTGGACACCTTCTAGAACTGAGGAATAAGACAGTGCTGTTTGAGTTAAGTGATGGAAAAGTAAAAGAGGGCTTTGGATGCCCTGCCGCAGTCCGTTTTGTGGTGTGGGGCTGATGCCAGACATCTCCCTCTCTCTCTCTCTCTCTCTCTTTCTGATACTGCTACTCAGCACTGCAGCACTGTAGCAACAGGATGGATCTCTCCCTTAATGTGTGTGTGTGTGTGTGTGTGTGTGTGTGTGTGTGTGTGTTTGAGGGAGGGAAACAAAACGCTAGAGGGGGGTTGCAGATATGAAAATGAAGTCACAGCATGTCAGGGCGGCAGCAACATGCAGCGGCGATATTGGGATAACAAGTATGTTGAAACGTGGGAGGAAAACTGCGAAGAAACAAAGCGCCTCGGACACCCCTCAGAAGATTTTTGCATCTATTTCTTTTAGGAGGGTGTTGAATCGGGGTGGCGGGCTGCCAGTGATGAGCTCTTGTCTGTGTGTGTGTGTCAGAGAGGGGAGTCACTTCATCAGATGTGTCTTACAAAGGGAGGACAGAACATTTCACCAAAGTCCTGCACTAAGTATTTGAAGCAAACTTGTAGGAATCGAATTGATTGGAAATGATTATTGTTCTGCTGGGGAGAAGAAGAGCAAGGCTTTACTCTGTTGTGTACAATGTAGCCGTTCTCCTACTGCATTATGCTCAGACCCGTGCTGTAATCTAAGAATCTTACACTGTTACATACAGGATTCTAGACATAACACATCATATGCATATTTTATATATGGACTCAGCATATATTACCTACAGCACACTTCTATCGTTGGAGACACATAATGTATGCCGTATACCAGTTACTCAACAATCGAAAAAGCCAGCCTAGCCTATATGTATAGTCCGCAGTACTAAATAATAAATGACATCCACCACAAAAGTGGTTCTCCTGCTATATTGAATTAAGTATGATTGATCCACATATGGCCACCGGAACTATAGGAACCACTCAAACCCCCGTCTACCAGCAATTGGGTCCATCCAGCAGCACAGGAGGTGTAAATTAAGACTGCGTCTAGGTGGAGGTTGTTGCTAGATAAGCACTGAGCACTTATGAGATGGCACAGGCCGTTAAACCGTGCACTGGATGCACTGAATGGGAAGCCGCTCTGTGACATCACACTGCCAAAGAGGGATGGCTTAATTAAACTTTCATCCGACTAATATTCATGTGCGTTTAATGATCCCGAATCACTTCATTCCGCATGAATTAGGAATATTAATGAACAAGAGGGAAGGGCAGCGGAAGGGTGTGTTGTGTATAGCTAAGAGCCGGAAGCAAGGGTGGATGTTGTTGAAGGAGAAGGATGTGTCTGGCCACCAGTCAATCACCTCACAGTCCCACCAAACCCTCCGGGCCAAAGGTCATAATTGGAAGTGAGCATACAGTGTGTGTATGTGTAGCCTCATTACAGTAGCACTGAGAATTTCACCCTGATCTGACCAGAGCAGGGGTGGCTGGTGGTGGCCTATTTCTGGGGGTGCGGCCCTGTTACTTCTTCCCTCCGTGAACGCTCGCTTGCTACCATCTTGCCCTTGAGCATTGCTCCCATTTTGTCATGCTTTTTTTTTTTTTTTTTAATCTTCCTCTATTAATTAAAACAATGCGGCCAAGTCTTGTGTGCAGGCATCCCAAAAAAAAAAAAACTGTCATAAAAAGAGGAACTGTTGCACCCTCGTTAATGGCGGCGAGTGTAGGATGTGATGTGTTTTTCGAGCTGAAGCGCATA
This sequence comes from Anoplopoma fimbria, assembly GCF_027596085.1. NCBI lineage: Eukaryota > Metazoa > Chordata > Actinopteri > Perciformes > Anoplopomatidae > Anoplopoma > Anoplopoma fimbria. Next base: position 7,787,729 of record NC_072449.1, on the reverse strand, counting down.
CCGCTGTTTCATATTTAGCTCCGAAAGGGTTTCTGTAATTGCTATAAATTAGCACAATGGTTTTCTGCTTGAGCGCTGCTTGTTTCCAGACAGATTAAATGGCATAACTGTGACCTGCTTGTCAATGTCTTGGTGTCATGTGGTGAAAGTAAGGCAATTCTGTGAGTTTCTATGGTACATTAAACTTGAGCATCTGAATGGGATTCATAAAATAATATACATAAATAGACATTTGATGCAAAACACTGATCTATTAGCATTCAACCCAAGATCTTAAAGTCAGCCATACAGTAGGCCTATGTCAGATTGTATGCAAACTGGAAAACAAGATATTGAATGTTATGATACAGACATGAACAGAAGCAGAGGCCTCATAGTGACCGAATATGGTCATATTCCAATAGTCCAGAAGTGTGCAATGTAAATCTGTTCTGTGGACCACTGACTTTCACTCAGGAACTCCTGCTTGGATTGAAAAATAGAAATGCTCTAAAATAGTCTTGTGGACAACAATACCACCTCCATAACAAGCCATTTAGAACCCTTTAATGTTATAAGAAAGCTGAAAGAGGGCTACAGGCTATATGAGAAACATGAAAGGATGATATTCCTATGACGATCAAATCCAATTCCCTTCTCCGTATAAAAAAAAAAAAACACAACCACTATCTTTAAATTCACTGTTTTTTTTTCTTCCACAGTACATAGCAACCATCTGATATCCCCACAGAGATCAAACACCACTAATGCAACACTGGCCTGTATCATTGGATCAATGCTGCCATCTACTGCTCCTTTTCAGCCTCTTCAGCATAGCTAAGTTCCTAAGCTAGTATACTAAGCATTGCAGTACTCAGAGTAATGAATGAAATGGTTATTGTTAAGAGATATAATTGATGTTTGAATCTAGTTCTATATAAAAAAAATTAAAGCAAAATGCCTTTAGTTAATGGCAAAGCTAAACTAGGCTTCATGGCTTTGTAGTCAGTCCGTTTTTGTGGGCAGTAATGGGGTTTTTACAAATACAGCAGGTCTGCCTGTTTTGTGTTCAAATTTACTCACCCCTCTCCTCCATTTCCACACTGCTCTCCTGAATTCCATCCAATGGTTATTAAAAGGGAGGAGGGAATACATCAGGGAGATGTATGGGGTGATGGCAATGTAAGGGGACCCAAAATAGATTCAGGGGCTTTAGTCATCAAACAGTATACTGCACAGGTGTGGTTTTTTATGGTTTAGGCGTTTTTTACTGCTTCCATTGCAACCTTGCAGTATTTCAAATCACAAGACTTTTGTTGGAAAACGCCAATACATCCATTACGTCAAGTGTTAACAACTATTCACGTCAGCAAAAGTCCCACTGGACATGATGACAGCCACAGATTTTGGTGTTAAATTGCAGTGTTTATTGCCACGTGAGAAATATAAGTGATGGAAAAAGAACTTTGCCTGGAATAAATATGTCATAGAGATTGCAAGGTGTAGAGTCGTCTATAATGACTGTAGCACGCAGTCCACGTTGGTGTTTCATGAATTAAACAGCATAAAAAGTAAAAGATTCAGGATGTCTCTGATGTGCCATCCCAATTTATCCTACTTAGACCAGAATCTATGAGGGTATTTCCTAGGCATGAAGGAGAAAATCATTAGTTTAAATTGATCTAATTAATATGGAGTACAGACGCCGTGGCCTATCCGATTAGGGTGGAAGTCAAGCCTCTCACGCCGCTCGCTTGACCTCCACACTTAGCAATGTCGCAACCACCAGAGGCATTTGGTTCCAGGCATTTGAGTCCCTGCACCAATCAGTAAGCCACAGGGTAGGGGAAAAAAATAAAGCCTTATCTGTGTGCAACAGCCCGGCAGTCAAAGAAACTGAATAAGGCATGGAAGAGAAGAGTGACTGTATATTAGCAAAGTTAAAGTTGCATCTGTCCTTACCAAAGGCAGATGTCAGTGCACAGTGTGGGCTCCACATACAAACAGGAGACTAAAACAAATTATGAAAATCAATGAAAACCATACAGTCCCTAAAACAGGTGCAATCAGGATATTGCAACACGCATTACCTTCTGTGGAGCTTGTTTGACTTGTCTTTGGAGGCCAGCAATAACGTTATTGTGGCTAAGTTTCTCACGGAAGGCACTGTGACATGCCTCAGTAGGAAAACCCCAGGTGTAAACAGCAAAATAAATGGTTGAATTTCAGCGGTTTCGGTTTTTAATTTAGCTGTTTCCGTTTCAGGGTGCTGGTATTGTCCGTGCTGACTCACAGACACACAGTCATGGATTATAGAGACACATGAATAGAGTGGACACATTGCTAATGTTATTAGTAATACTTGTGCTTTTCTGTATTTTTTGGGTATCATTTGGCATGTCCTGTAATCTAAATAAATGGATTGCTAGATTATTTGAAAATTAAAAAATCACTTGCACCCCTACAAAACTAATTATATAAATTACAAGTTACCAATAACTATGCCAAAAATACCAGCATGTACTATTGCATCCATTCGCATTTTGCAATGCAATCCACAATCTCGCTCTTGTGTCTTGGGACTCTTGTGTCTTGAATGCACACTGCATGCAATAATACATACTTTGTAAGGTATTGTATTCGTATTAGTTTGTTGCACTTATTGTATTCGTATTAGTTTGTTGCACTTATTGTATTCGTATTAGTTTGTTTCTGCACTGTACTTTTGCTCTGGTTTATGCTCTTAGATGCTTGTTTAAGAAAGGAGATGCACTTATGACTTCTGGTGACTCGTAGTTCTCTTGAATACCTATGTTGAATACACTTATTGTAAGTCGCTTTGGATAAAAGCGTCTGCTAAATGACTGTAATGTAATGTAATGTAATGTAAGGGCAGGTGCAGCATGTATTAAAAGTAAAAAGAATAAGTATGCAAATAGAAACGCAGCTATTATGTATTGGGACATACTTAATATTTTTATTGCATAGTAAATAGTATGGAAGTAAGGGTATTTGAACGCACAGGATGTTTCAACAGTTCTCCTGTTCTGTGTTGTTTTCATATACTGTCTATGGTTGTTTACTTAGGCCCAAAACAACGTTAGTCCCCAAATATTAAATATGCCATGTATTATAACATAATTTTAAAAAAAATTCCATTCATTTGTGGTTGGAGTTTAACCAAATTAGTTATTCTCAAAGCAAAAGGTAGAACATATATATATAGGCTGCTGTCAGGTTGCACAACCAACTCTGCTCCCAGTAGACCACATGACACATGACACTAAAAACCTGTGCAATACAAATACACTGTGCAATTATAGTTATAATAGTTTTTCTGTCTGTACATATACTATTTCAGTTATTGTGGATTCTTTACTGTTTTTTATTGCTTATTTATAATACTTGTTTTTTTTTAAATTTAATTTTATCTTATTTTTCTTTGTTTGCAGTATAACCTATGCTCTATCCTCTTATATCCAGCATAGATTCGACATTCCGTTTGTGTCGTAAAGCGTCCGCTGTTCATTACGACAGAAGCTGACGTCTTACGGCATTTCACTTTACGTACCTAGGCCTTCCGGCTATATTTGGCACAGCGCTTCTTTCTTTTCTTTTCTTTTTTAAACACACTAGACGTTAGCATTTGTGTCTGTTGAGAGTGCTACTTTCTGCTCCAACACAATGGGGATAGAGGAGGAAACGGACCGGACGCTCTTCATAAGAAACCTGGACACCAGAGTGACGGAGGAGCTTTTGTTCGAGCTGTTTGTACAGGTGCAGTCGTCATTAGCCATGGCTAGCAGGTAGCATGTTGCAAGCTAGCGTTTGTTGTGTTGGTAATGTTGACTCATTAGCGGGACTTGTTGGTGTTTTTTGGGGGTGTTTTTTTGCAGGCAGGACCTCTCCTCAAAACCAAAATCCCCAAAGACCCGGAGGGGAAGCAGAAGACATTTGGTTTTGCAGTTTATAAACACGAAGTGTCCGTGCCGTATGCCATGCAGCTGCTGGACGGGGCCATGCTGTACGGGAGGACCATTCATGTGCAGTTCAGATCAGGTGCGTGGGGGGGAAGGGGAGGAGGAGAAACCCTGTTTACATCTGGACACATGTTCATTTAACCAGAGTTGAACACTGAGAGTCGTGTTCAGGAGACACAGGGAGCAACGTCATACATTGGTGTAAAGTAACTTTCGGTTTCATTTCAAGATAACTTAAGAAAGAAACACTTACTGGGTTCCTCTGACTCATCTTCTGAATCCTGGTCTTCTAAAAAACCTGGATGAAAAACTAATTCAGCTCCACGATTAAAAAAAATATTTATATCCATCTTGGTTTTTTATTAGGAATAGTTTGGATGTCTTCAATATTAATCTACAATGTAGAAAAAAATAAAGAAAAACCATTGAATGAGAAGGTGTGTCCAAACTTTTGACTGGTACTGTATTCAGCTATATTTAAGAAACAAGAGTGTGTCATATATATATATATATATATATATATACACAGTACCAGTCAAAAGTTTGGACACACCTTCTCATTCAATGGTTTTTCTTTATTTTTTTTCTACATTGTAGATTAATATTGAAGACATCCAAACTATGAAGGAACACATATGGAATTATGTGGTAAACAAACAAATGCTCAACAAACCAGATTATGTTTTATATTTTAGATTCTTCAAAGTAGTTGAATGAAGAGGTGTGTCCAAACTTTTGACTGGTACTGTACATTCGTGTCATTAAAGTAACTTTCGGTTTCATAACAAGATAACTTAAGAAAGAAACACTTACTGGGTTCCTCTGACTCATCTTCTGAATCCTGGTCTTCTATAAAACCTGGATGAAAAACTAATTCAGCTCCACGATTAAAAAAATATTTATATAAAGGGATTCAAAAAGCTTTAATATATTATATCCATCTTGGTTTTTTACCAGTCAACAGTTCAAAACACCTTTAATTATATTTGAAGAATCTAAATTTAAAACAAATCTGGTTTGTTGAGCATTTGTTTGTTTACCACATAATTCCATATGTGTTCCTTCATAGTTTGGATGTCTTCAATATTAATCTACAATGTAGAAAACAATAAAGAAAAACCGTTAAATGAGAAGGTGTGTCCAAACTTTTGACTGGTACTGTATTCAGCTATATTTAAGAAACAAGAGTCCATATATATGTACAGTACCAGTCAAAAGTTTGGACACACCTTCTCATTCAATGTTTTTTTTTCTTTCTTTCTTTAATTTTTTTCTACATTGTAGATTAATATTGAAGACATCCAAACTATGAAGGAACACATAAGGAACAAACAAACAAAAACAAATGAGGAATGTTTTTATTTCATTCTTTATGTTGAATTAGATAAGGCCCAAACTTTTGACTAGTTTTGATAAAACACTTAAAATTTCCAAGTATATAATCAGTGAATGAAATATGTGTTATAAGGCGAGAGGTATGTTCCACTGAATGAGGAATGACTTGTCACTTTATGTTGGCTTAGATAAGGCGCAAATGATCTTTTTGATAAAACCTTTTTGTATATCCGTGAATGAAATATGTGTTAAGCTTGGAAGAGTCTTAGATTCTAAAGATACATTCACAACCTTTTTTTTTTTTTTTGAAAGACCTTCAAGGTTAATTAACTTTAAGAAAAATGGTAACCTCTGTGACGCAAATGTATGTTAATACATGAATGGCCCAAAGTGGGGCTAACATAGTCTAAACTTCATCATGTCTACATGATGACCTGTTTTTAAAAAAAATAAATAACAGAAAATTTAGTGGCTTGAATGTTTTATATAGCCTTTTGATTTAACATTTAATTTTGATTAAGTTTTGTGTGGCTTGTCAGAATGTGGTCATGTTGAGCTGACTTTAAGGAATACACAATTAAGGATACAAGTTAATAAAATGCCCACACACAGGTCTAACATCACTGTTAGAATAGACTAAAGTCCCAGAAGCACATTAGTGTTTGCCTGGGTTCCCGAACCTGCTTCTCTACGTAAACTCATTGTGTTTCCGTCTGAAAACTGCAGCCTTCACATATACAGCGCAAAATGTGATGCATCAATTCTCGCTGAATCTATGCCAAACAGCACTTTGTTATTCAGCGTAAAAATGCAACCCTAATATTGATTTGACATGTTTTAATGCCATGTGGAAATAAAATGTATTATCACACTAAAAAAAGTAAACAATTGTCTTACATGCACCGTATATGTGGTAGTTATTTTCAAACTGGAATTGATTTGTACTTAATAAACTGTTTGTTTTGTTCTGTTTTCCTCATTATAGGTAGCAGTCACAGCAGCAGTCCAGGGAACTCGCAGAACACAAGTCCTGCGAATACCCCAAATCCGCATGGCCAGAGGTAAAGAATGCTTCACTGACAGTTTGTCCTGCAGCGCCAGAAACTAAATCTAGTTACTCTCAGTATTAAAAGCATTACAGCAGCTACTGACTCTTATCTGCCTCTCAGTCTCATCTTATGGTGGTTCAGAGCTGTATCTTAAAATGAGGTTCTAGCACTGATTTAAAGTCAAGCAAGTGGCCTGTTGCTTTGTCGTCACATTTTTCACAGAGAAAGTCAACGTGTTGTATTTCATCTCAACTTTGAGCTGCCAATTTTGAGTTTCTTGGTGCAGCACAGGTTACTCACAACAAACTGCGTGCGAGTTGACTAAAGAGTCTCATGGAGTCAAATACATCTATGTTGGGCTGTTGTGGCAACAGCATCACCACAGCACTGGCTGTTTCAAGCTATCTGAGGTAACGCAACAAACAGCTGTAGCAGCTGAAAGATGTTGTTTTTAACCTGTTTTTTTCTGTTTTTAACTAAAGTTTAAGGTTAATTTTCTAAAACTTGTGTAAACATATTAAACACCTTTTTTTTTTTTTTTTTTAAGACAACCTGGAGGCAAGCTGCAGTGCCATATTTCTCCAACATAAATAGAAATCTGGTACTATAATAGCAAATGCATGCCTTTGGGCTGTGAATGGAGCTTTCTTGTTGCCTAGTTTGTCGCTAAGTTTATACATTTGAGGAATGACACAACTGCTTGTTTGTAATTGGTACCAGATTTTCAGTGTGTGTTAAATTTGTTCCCAAAGATGCTTCCACCTTATTGAATATAACTTAGACATGCATGTTTAAATGCTCTTGGCAGTGCCCTTTGCTTAAAAAATTGGGAGCTCTGGCAAGAGATGTGGCATGAAATGGGATTGGACTGGTCTGTATTTACTCGTATAGAAGACTTGGTGTGTAATCCTTTCCACGTTTCATTCCAAATTTCGTGCATCATTGCCTGTTAGGGAGTTCGCAGGAAAAAGTATTGCCCCAAGAGTTAAATTAGGCAGTATCAGACCATTTCAAAGTATACAGTGTATGTTTTTGTTTTGGTCTTGCATTCCCCAGTGCTTAAATAATGTGAAAACATAATAGAGCGAGCCAAAACATATGTGATGTATTTAGTTCCTGACAAAAGTAGATTCAACACCCAAAAAGATAGCAGGCCTACAGAAACGACACCAGAGACCAGTTTCAGAAAGAGCATTCAACTTTGATCTTAACCTTTTATGCTTTCACTAACACGCTTTTCACCAGGCTAGATCAACGTGGCTTTCTTTGCTGCATGGTAGAGGTGTATCAATCCAGTCAGCTCAAGTTTCATAACAATGCAACATTGAAAATGTGTACTCCATTGACCTTTGACAATATTTGACTGAACTGAACACTCACTCCAAAAAACCCAAAAACAACTTAACTGAAAAATATATAAAAGCTATAAAAAAAAAACAGCTAACACATTATCTCCACAAAATTAAAGAGAAAAATGAAAAAAAGAATTTGAGGAACAAGATAACGATCACATTTCAAACTAAAGCAGATGGTTGTGACTTCTGCTATTCAGTTGATTGACACAAACTGAAGTGGCATTGATGCTTCAAAGTCATGGAGGGGTCACAAGTGATGGCAAACAGACAAACATCTGCACCAGGGAGCTCAATTTCAGGTGAAGGTGCAAAAAAATCCCCTGATTGCAACATTACTTTCAGGTCAATCCAGTCCGTTTTTGAATTGGAAATGTCAGGCTTGGCTTCCTATCAGTGCTGATGGACAGTCACATCAGATAAGACAGAACCGATCCTTGCAACACTCTTACCAGTGAACAATTATGCTTCAATACTTCAACACTTCAACAGCAGCAGGGTGCATCCAATAAGATGATTATCTTGAGCATATTCCCAGCAGATGGTAATGTCGCTGACAGGTATAAACGGATGAATTAAGTGTGGGCTACGTTCTGACATCTCCTGGCTTTTAATCAGAGTTTGCCTTCGTTCTTCTCTTGTTTACATTATGCTTGATGGAGGGATTGTGCTGTGCTTGAGATACAAAGAAATGCGTGTCCGCACTCATTATTGATTATTATGGTGTGGTTGGATGTTATGGTCAAAACAATATGAAACCGTTTGCCTTCCTGAAATCTCCCATGAAGTAAAAACAGAGGTTTAAATAAGGTCAAAGCACGAGTTAAAACATCAACTCAACGTAGATTTATTTAAATAGTCAAATTTTACATGAGTGCTTGGTAGTCAATGTGTGGAATGTTCACTTGACTGTATGTTGTTCTTTCCTTTTTTGTGATGAAATATCTGACAATTGTCTGCTTAACTCTTACAGGACCCCAAACCAGTTCAGTTCTCCACCTTATACTCCTCCGACCCAAATGCAGAGGTCCTTTTCATCTCCCGATAATCTCCAGAAGCATGTCATGGTAACCTTTTTATACTTTTAATATGACAAAGCACTGTACGTGACAAAATTCGTAGTTCTTATTCCAACGTCAGAGCTGCTCTTTGCTAGTTCGAGCTGAAATGTGCCATTGTTGCAAATTATGAAATGTCTAAACTGTATAATGTGACAGAAATAGAAACAAGCTTTTGGCCTTGATTCACCGTATGAAACGAAGGTCACGTTACTGGTTTTTCCCCCTTCATCCGTAGAACAACATGATGTGGCTCCAGATGCAGCAGCTTGAGCAGTTAAATGGCGGCTTCTCCAAGCCTCTGCAGAGGCAGCTACCCGCGGGAGGAAACTCTGGCGGAGGGGGCTCGAGGCAACACGATAACGCCCCTATCGGCATCCGTCGCAGTTGAACAGCGGCGCTGGCGGCAGAAATCAGCGCTACGCGGAAGAACCAGCTACCGGCCGCCATCAGCAACAAGGCTACAGCCGGGACAGCTATCACCATCAGAACGACAGGAGTGGCAACCGTCACCATGACGGCAGAGGTGGCAACAGACATCACGACGATAAGGGAAGCAACCGCGGCTACCAAGATAGTAGATGGCGACGGTACTAAGACACATAAAGACTTCAGTTCTTCACACATTTGCGGACAGATTACAACAAAAAAAAAAAGGATCAAGAATTATGTCGATAAATTCACATGTATACTCAGGTTGTTTGTACATGATACTACCAATTTGAAGATTTGATAACTTATGCCTTAGAGACATTTTTGTTTTTACTTTTAACTCGTTTTTAAATTTGTACACTTTTATGTGAGCTTTTCCTCACAGATGTCAGTTATTTTGAGCTGTATTGATGAGAGCAAGGAGACAAAAAAAAAAAAAATCAGACATGACTAGTAGTCATTTTGGAAGACAAAGAAAAAAGATGTTTAAAAAAAAAGAATTAGAATATGCAAAAATATATTTAAATGGTGCTCTCAGAAATGTTTCAGGTTCCAGAATTTTCAGCTAAAGATTCCACCAGCACCACTTTTACGGCATTAGGGCACCATCCTTTCTTAATGTTAGATCTATTGAACTTGCTCTTTCTAGAAAATGGACTTTTATTTAATTATTTTTTTTATTCTGAGTCTATAAGACTTAACTGTTTTAAAAGAAAAAAAGATGGAACATTTTCAATAATATAAAGCTCCTTTCGTTTGATTGTCGCATTGTCTTTCCTCCGGCTGCAAACACAAATGCCTGTGTCTTGGCTCTTGATCATGAATGCTATTTCCAGATCTTTTGTGTACGTGACTCAGTTAACTAAGTGAGCCATTGTATGTTGACGCTACATGCTGTGATGCATGCACACATGGCCTTATCTGCACCTATAAATGGCCAGCGTGTAACCAATACCCTTGTGCACTGGGTTATGAAGTAATCTACAGGTGGCGCCACACACGTCCTCCCATTCAATCAATTAAGATGTTAAATATAACCGAGCCACATGATCGGCTCCTACAGTTCACCTTTCTATTTAGGATGCTTTCAAGTCTTGACATGGATTCCACATTCTCCCCCACCACACCCCCCCATTCACTTTACAGCTCGCAATTAAGGTTTTCCTCTTGTTCACCACTGATGTACTGTTCTCTTTTTCATCAGAAGAGTCTTAGCACAGCTTTATTAATGGCACAGGGCTGTTGTTGTTCATTTACAGATGTGAAAGAAGTCTTCCATCCCATAATTAGCAGCACTTTGATCCTTAACATCTCATGTTGCGATCAGCCTTACAGCACTGATCCACCACCTCCACCACCAGTGCCTCTGTTCGGACTAGTTTATAACGAAGTGATGATCAAATCCCTTAATGTCCCGCGTTGAGGTCATAATCTACCCCACCGAAAGCGCTTATGACACTTAGCAGAGGATCTCTCGCTGTATCGACTACTAAACTCTCCCAGTGTCCTAAAGTGGAGGTGCATTTTAAAACCCCTCCACACTAAGCTCCATTTTTTAAAAATCTGCCCCGTGTCAGATTGCATGCTGATGCTCCCCGGTGTCTCTAATGGAGAGTATCCGCTGCTCGGTGTCGGGACGGTGGAAGGCCCCTCCAGCGCAGCGCATACCTCTTGTAATTGGTTGATCTGCCTGGCGTCTCCAGCCCTGGAGCGGCCGGATTACAGAGGCCGCTCGGTAGCCCGCTGCTGTGTGGACTTATATAGATGTGTGTGTGTGTGTGTGTGTGTGTGTGATCCACTTCTAAAACATGTGTGTGTGTGTGTGATCCACTTCTAAAACATCCTGAGACCCCACCCACACACACACACACACACACACACACACACACACACACACACAAAAACGCGAAACCAACAAGTGACAAGATGCCTGCAGCCGCGACTCCCCGGATCTTTACCCCCCCACACACACACACACACACACACACACACACACACACACACACACACACACACACACACACACACACACACACACACACCCTCTGCTCGGGTTTGTTGGGTTCATTGGTGCGACAGTATAGCCAGGAGATATAGGCCTGATTTTAGCTGGTTCATATAGTGCAATCATAATTACAATTATTATTATTATTATTTTTTTTTTTTTAAATAGGAGAAAATGTAAATGGAATTATATAATCTCATATATTGTTGTGAATTCTGGAAGATATACATGCAGGTGAACTGTTGGACTGATATTTTTCTTTAGTGAAAACTACCAGATAAGGACGCATTATCCCCCCCCCCCCAAACAAAAATAAATTAAAAAAAGAGGACGCCTTACAATAACATTATTAAATAGAAAAAGTTTTATATTTTAGTGTAAATATATTTGGTTTAATATTGTAAGGTAGAATCTATTAGTACAGTTTTTTTTTTTTTTTTTTTTTTTTTGCAGTGGCTTCCCTCCAACCGAAAAAAAAAAAAAAAAAGTCAAAAGTGCTCCACAGCAGTTGTTCTCCTCTCCCCTGCTTTGATCAAACCATCAGACCTCTGAGAAGAGCCCGATCCTCCCGCACAGACCTCCTCCTGCACCGCGGACACGGCGGAGGATAACCGGTCCCCCCCCCCCCCCCTTTAGGACACCGGATTTACTTGAAACCCTTCCATTACTTGGGTTTCCTCACTCGGATTGTTTGTTGTGATATTTGAGTAAAACTAGGCTGCACCTTTTTTTATATTGTGTTTTTAATAAAACAATAAAATAAATAAAAAGGTGAAGGCTCTTCTGCTTAGTCTTTCAAACAAATGGGTTATCAGCTGAGATCTGCAATATCTGAAAGAGAGAGAGAAGAAAGAAAAAAAAATAAACTCCTCACTTTCTTTGCTGTTTATATTAAACTGTGTCACAATAAAAAACAGCATTAAAAGGCAGAGTTATAGAAAAATAAAACGATGGGAAACGCACACAATTGTTTCTGTCAGCTGGATCCAGCCTGGTGAGGGACTTGAACGTATACCGGTTTATGTGAGGGGGTTTATTTGACTCACATCGGACTCATCAGCCTGTGACATTTTCTTCAAGCCTGGTCTGATCTGACTGACAAAATAATTCATTGCTATTCATTGCAAAAATAATAATAATAAAAATATTTTATTGTTGAGGCAAACCAGAAATAGCAAAAGGACAGGTGCTCTTATTTCGCGGTAGGATAATTAATTTGATACAGTTTTGTCTTTTTTTTTTTTTTTTTTTGCATGCCCTCACGCCATGCGCGCGTGGGCATGCAATTGTTGATTAATACTAAATTATACTGCGTCAGTTTCAATAGTAAGTAAAGACAAAAATTATTAACTTTGACCGCAGTTCTGACTTCTGACTTTCTGCTATTTAACTTATAATTTTGGTCCAGTTCTTTTATAAGAATCATACTGTTTCAACAGGGTTTCCCATATATTATTAAACATTTTGTTATTATTCTAAATAATATATTCAATACTAACTTATGATTTAATTCAAACAAAAACAACGATTGCAGAGTTGAACTCACCATTCATGTAACTATAACTAAACTGACACCACAGGACAGCCCACGAAGGGGTTAATAACTGAAAAAGAAAGCAAGAAAGAAAATATTATTCATCCCTTGTTTGGTTTAATTTGCCTTTGGATATAAAATAAGATAAGATAAGATAAGATAATCCTTTATTAGTCCCGCAGCGGGGAAATTTGCAGACTTACAACAGCGTAGAGTAAAGTGCACACAAGAGACATAGTAGAAGAAGACAAGCTAAAAAATAAAAAATAAACTATTATTGCACAGTGTAATGTGTAATGTTCCATATGTAATGTTCTCCATATGTCACTAAAAGTACCTTCAGTCCCAAGTCTAAAGTTAAGATATCGAATACATTGTATTGTGTACAAATGTACAAATTAAATAAATGATATGTCATATATATATATATGAAAACAAGTAAGACACGAGGTAATCGCTGAATTAATAAACTGATTAAACACAAATGATTCAAATAAAGCGTTAGAATAAAAAAAAAAAAGCTGCACTAAGTTCGGTTAACCTCAAATAAGTTCATACCACAAAAGTCTTTAGCTTCAATGTGAACTTTATATATCAATACCAGCTTTAACATAGATGATCTTATTTGTATTGATTAATGGCCTATTGTTTTATTTTATTATTATTATTTAAATATGACCTTAGTAAGACGACTTTTATAGAGTTGAATTGATGAAGTTGTACAACCAATATAAATAAAATAATATTTTTTTTTTTTTTTTTTTTTTTTTGCTGGTGGTGGTGGGAGTGTTCGGGAGCTGGCCATGTGTGTGTACAGTAGGCTACGTGAGAGAGAGAGAGAGAGAGAGAGAGAGAGAGAGAGAGAGAGAGCACTAGATGGCTCAGGGATGGTTTATATAGCGGTGGGTGTGAGCGCAGATCTCACTCGGTTCATTCCCACTGCGGCGCTCAGCGCAGCTCAAGTTGAAGGCAGCTGATCTTCACCGCGACACTTCAGGGAAAAGACAAACTGCATTTTATTTTGCACTTTTTTTTGTTTTTGTATTCTTTTTTTTTTTGTAAAAGGCAAAACAATGAATTATTCAAACGCATGAACTTCACTAGTCGTGCAAACCGGTGAAACCTGAAAAAAAAAAAAAAAAAAAAAGCCTTAAAGATATATCAGTGAACCAATCATATTGTGCAGCGGCGCACTGCAAAGGGACAGATCATGCACTGTCAAGCCGAGTTGAGGCTCTCCTCCCCCGGGCAGCTGAAGGCTGCGAGACGGCGCTACAAGACTTTCATGATTGACGAGATCCTCTCCAAGGAGACTTGTGATTACTTTGAGAAACTTTCTCTGTATTCGGTGTGCCCTTCTCTCGTCGTGCGGCCGAAGCCTCTCCACTCATGCTCAGGTAAGAGGACTGTTTTATTGTCAATCATTTAGACAGAAAGAAATTTAAGAAAAAAAGGCAATTATTGCATTTGCAGTCAGGTGGGGGGAAAAATGAGGAGGTCATTTAGAAACACTTTTGTGCATTAGATCAATTTAATTATTAATGTGTGTTTTTTATTTAAATGAAAGAGATGATATATTTTGATGGTGAAATGGATCAGGAAAATATGATTTACAGTGCAGAACGTTTACTGAGATGTAGGCTACACTGTGTGTGTGTGTGTGATCGCAGATGCAGGTGTAATAACAATATTTGTGTGGTACCATGAAGTTGTAGCCTAATTTTTAACTCAGAATTACCTGTCCAAGCAACTGTGCATATGGGCATATTCATATCTGTGACAATTATAAATAATTATGTATTTATCATTTCATAGCTTAAAAATAAAGGGTATGCATCAGATGTTTTTTTTTTTTTTTTTTTTTTTTTTTTTTCAAAAAAGTAGTTTAATATGAATCACAATTAATTCATGCTTCCTCCACAAGTTGCACCACCTTCCTCACTCTGCGCTTCACATTATAAATCACTGCAGCTAAGTGTTGAAAATCAAAGACGTGCAGTAAAGTGCAATACTGTCAGTGATGCTTCAGGGTCTCTGTTGAGCTGACGAATGACTGAATTGACAAGTCGTTTTAGTTACACAGAAAGGTCAATGAAGTGGTTACCAGGCTTTTAAACTGTTGTCTATATGCCAATTTAATATCATTTAATTTGATCAATTCTCTTTCATCTGTTTAAAGGCCCTCCGTAATAAGTTTTACGGCTGCTGGACATATGCAAATGGGAGGATTTGCATCGTGTTAGTGCTATGTCAAAGAAATCTGTGACCTCCAACAAAGTAAAGTTGTGCCCCAAAAAAAGGTGACGTTTACAGTGTGGTTGTGGTCCTGCCACACTATAAAACACGAATTATACTGCTCACAAATTCATCTTGATTGATACAGAAGGGAATATAGAATGAAAACAGACAAACTATTGAATCTTTCAATACACTTTAAAGCTGATTACTTTGCATGATAACGCACTGTCCTACCAATTTTCACTAGCCCATGAAATGTTCCCCTCAATAAGATCTTTTGATTCAGATCATTCTAACCATTCGAGATAGTTAGAACGCTATTAATCTCCACACGATAGATAGGCTGACAGATATCGCAGCCTTTTTCTCTGCGTCTTGTACTTGCTTAAAATGACCAAAATAGTACGACAAAGCTCAGCCACCACAGCACATGTTATCTTGTCAAAACAAAAAACAAAAAAACACCCTGACTGATTCTAAACTGTAACTCCAGATGAATCCAAACAACTGAAAGGCTGCTGCACACTCTAGTAACCATTAGGATAATTGCTCCAAAGTCTGAAATAATAGCCACTGCAATTTGATGATGACAGCGGTGGGTGGATATAAATAGGGCCAAGCGATTCCCTCATCCCTCTGATATGGATCGGTGTATGCGAGAGGGCACTACGACTGGGCTCTGGCAGCCCGTCTGTTCGGATGGATAGGGTAACCTGCCCTGCATATCAGAACACTCTGCCCACCACTTATTTGTAGCTGCGGGGGTGTGAGACACAGTATATTCCCTAACATCAATGGCTTTTAGAGCTGGATATAGAAGTTGGCAGACTTGCAGGTCCCGGGCCATAGAGAGGCGACTTAACAGTGAAAGTTGACTTCTGTGTTCTGCAAAAAGGAGGGGGGATGCTATAACCTCCTACTACCAGCGGAGGCCGCCGAAAGACAGTGATGTCAATTATGCTGCCTGAAGGAGCTGACAAATTAATTGTTTGTTCTGTGGTGTTTATCACTGGTATGCCACTCACACATACCAACATGATCCTCTTCCTGTTTTGTGGTTCGGTGACATTTTACTGTGAAACTAGGTTTATTTTTATTCCTCGGAAATGAAATAGGGATCATAATTGTTGTACAGTTAAAAGTGGCTCATACCTCGAGGAGCTAATTCCCTGTCAGTTACAGCGGGATCAGAGACAATGAGCCCTGACCTGGTGGTGAACGGTGAACGACGTAATGGCAGGTTACAATATTTCATTTGGAGACCAATCTTTCAGCAGGACCCAGGGCAGGGCTTTTAGTGGTGCTCTCTGGAAGAGGTGAGAGAGATTAAGATCAACTGTGGTGTAATCTCACTTGACAGCATGATGAAAAAAAAGCAAAAAAAAAAAGCAGGAGTGTGCGCAGCCCAAGGGCCGCTGCATAGCTGGTTTTGTACTGGCTGAGGGCTTATAGAAGAAATCCAAGTGAGCAAAAGGAGTTTTCATCCCATTTTAAACCCCATAATCCACTGCAGACAATAACATTTCCCATTAGGCATAAAGCCGTCTTGAGAAGGTTGATTACACCCATGTCAACACACGGGCAAGTATGCACACACACACACACACACACACACACACACACACACACACACACACACACACACACACACACACACACACACACACACACACACACACACAAAGACAAAATGCTCAAAGATGTGCTGTCTTCAGTTAAGAATGACGTCCAACAAACTATCACCTCCTCACAGATTCTGCTCAGCAACTGCCATCAGATTTATCTATCTCGACAAAGGATCAGTCATAAATCAGTTTTAAAAGTAGTAGTGGAACAGGCCGATTCTGATCAGTCATAGGAAGACGTGTGTGGATCAGGTTTCAGATTAAATAGTTAATGCTCATGATTAATGTAATGCTTAGAGTGAACCGTCATTCAGAGTAGCCTGGGAAAATACTGTGCGGACAAAACTCAACAAGACGCTCCTGACACCTTTCTTTGACCTTTTTTTTTTTTTTTTTTTTTTTTAACTATCAACATTAAAATGGCACCAATCTGTTATGTCCTGAAAGTGAATGGTTCTAATTAAAACACTGTGTTAGGACAGATACAGAAGCAGTGTGGCCTGTTGCCCTCCCCACCCACACAGTGTTTGATTTGCGCTGAAAAAGGGCAAGGCTTAAAAAAACAAACACCAAACACAAAAAAAAAGAAACCTGTTCAATTGAGAAGCTACCTAGCTGTCACCAGGCACTTTATTTACCTAACCTTCATGTATACTTGTCATAGCGAAGCAATGGATCATCCATTTACAGCATCCCATTGAGAAGAAAAATGATAAGCCATAGGGAGCAGGCTGATACAGGAGCTATGTTTCATGTCCTCATAACTACACGATCAATAGAGCAAATTGTTGGTATTAAAAGGAATGCTTAACAAACGTTCTCGATCTATTCCTAGCATGTATGTCTTCCGTATTGGTCCCCATAAGCGTTTGTGCCGGTCCTTGCATTCCTACTGTGATTATCAAGAGTATCAGTGCGCTTGTTCATGGGGCTGAGTTGCTCGCTTGCAGCTCCTCAAACAGTTTATTTGTAGACTATTGACAGGACACTGGCACTTGTCAACAACATGTCAGAGACACGGCTTTGCTGTCAGTGGAAAGTCACCACGGCTGACATTCCCCCTCTTTGCTTTCTCTCTCTCTCACTCTCCCTCTCTCTCTCTGGCACTCACTCTAAATGGGACCGTCCGGAGACAACTTCAAGCTCTCTGTTGACAAGAGATTTCCTTGACAATCGTGGAGAGAAAGCCCGAGATGTTATTCCCTATTCAGTATGACACTCCCCCGTCACTTTTGTACTTAATTCGATACACGTTCATGTGAATGTTCTCCTACAGAGGAACGTTAAATCAGATGATTCGATGATACCAGATAATCTAGCATTCACACACCTGGTTTACAGAGAGGGAAAAAACGGAGGGCGACATAAATGGAAATGTATAAAAGGCGAGTCAGAGCGTACAACGAGAGAGAGAGAAGAGGTCTTCTTGTCTAGACTTGTTGCGATAGCAGCAATCTCACGTTGGAGGATTAGCAATGACCTCAGTGCCTCACCATGATGTCATGATGAGCCCAAGGCAGTGTCTGCTGTGTGTGTGTGTGTGTGTGTGTGTGTGTGTGTGTGTGTGTGTGTGTGTGTGTGTGTGTGTGTGTGTGTGTGGGTGTGTCTGTCTGTCTGTGCGTGAGTGAAGAGCAACTGTAGCTACCTGAATGTGTACTGGTGTATGTGGGTTTATTGTGAATTTGTGGACTGTATACGTGTTAGTATCTGCATTCATGTGGCACTACACCGTAAGATTAGAAAAGCAGACATGCTCCACTTCTTCTTGAGGCTCCTGCTTCTTCTTCTTCTTCTCCTTGAGTTGTTGTCGGCGTCGTCTTTTCCTTCTCCTTGAGCCATCTCCTTGATTCGTCGCCCTCATCTTCTTATTCGTCTCCTTGAGTCCTCGTCTTCATGAGTCCTCGTCATCTTGAGTCCTCGTCTTCTTGAGTCCTCGTCTTCTTGAGTCCTCGTCTTCTTGAGTCCTCGTCTTCTTGAGTCCTCGTCTTCTTGAGGCTTCTTCTTCTTCTTCTTCTTCTTCTTCTTCTTCTTCTTCTTCTTCTTCTTCTTCTTCTTCTTCTTCTTCCTCTCCTTGTAGAGTTGTCTTCTTATTCTTTCGTCTTCTTCCTCTTAAGTGTTCTTCTCTGTCACATTTGTACTGAACATATTTTCTCCCCAGCCTTAAGACAGAAATCAATCAAGGAAAGGCAATAATAGTAGAACAAATTTTTTAAGTCAACATCTGACTCGTGGGCCGCTGTCTCCCGTGGGCATCGGTGTCTGTTTAGGTGCATATCTAGGTTTTCTGTTTGGGTCGATGAGGAGATTAAGGATACAGATCAAACACCCACATCCACATCCACACACACTTTGTGTGTTGGCGTATGATAACCTCCTATTTTCTATGCTCCATTGCAGCCTTTTATCTCCCTCTATATCTTCCACCTCTACTCCCTATAATCCCCCCTGTGTCCTTTCTGCTGCTCCTTATCAGCCCATGCGGTTCAGTCTGCGCTGTGCTCAGTTGGCTTGTAAATTTAGGTGAAGGGATTGATTTTATGTTTGAAGCCGTAAGGATTTTTCCTGGCAGATATTATATTCACTTTGGTTGACCCACCGCATCCTCTCGACCAACCTCCTGGTCTCCTTCCCTCCCATCTCGGCTCCAGACAAGTGTTACTTTTTTATTGATTCTGGCGTCTTGCTGCTTCTGTCTGTGCTGATAAAGAACCAAAATGTGTGTGTGTGTGTGTGTGTGTGTGTGTGTGTGTGTGTGTGTGTGTGTGTGTGTGTGTGTGTGTGTGTGTGTGTGTGTGTGTGTGTGTGTGTGTGTGTGTATGTGCAAGACTGAGAGAGAAAAGTTTATTAGCTGAACAGTGTTTGATTTAGTTTTTGGGGGATTTTATTACAGCTCATTCTGTGTCTGCAAGTGTCTGTGTGGACGTACATCATGCTGTCAGACTCAGTGTGTGCATGTGTTTTTTTCTTTAGCTGGAAAGCCAGTTATTATTTAACAACCGCTGAAAAATAATCATTCATCTGAAGGGTTCAGCGAGGCGGTGTAAAACACAGTCTGCGTCATTGGGATCGCAGCCCTCTACATGGAGAAGGTCAAAAGCAAAACACTTTTCACAGCAAATGCGGGTCAATTAAAAAATGAACCTGTCTTAAGCAATTACAGATGGTCGATAATGGTACTACCAAGGTGACTGAGTGGCACATAAGAGCTCACTAAAAACAGTGATTTAAAAAGATATCTAATCTTTCTCCTTCTTTTTGTCTCTGCTCCTCCAGGCTCCTCGTCACTACGTGCCTACCCTCTCCTCTCGGTGATCACGCGGCAGCCCCCCAACCTGCCCCTCCACCTCCCTCAGCCGTCCTCCCCGGGCGGAGTTCCCCCGCACCTGCTCTCGCCGCAGCATCAGCGAGGCTCCGAGCCCTCCCCCAGCCAGACGCCCCTCAGCATCAGCAGCGAGTCGGAAACGGAGCACAGCACGCCCCGCCTGAAGAAGCCCCGCCGCAGCCGCACCATCTTCACCGAGCTGCAGCTGATGGGCCTGGAGAAGAAGTTCCAAAAGCAGAAGTACCTGTCCACACCTGATCGGTCAGTGGTGTTGAGAAACCCTTTCTCTCTTAAACAGGCCCTATTATGCTATTTTCTGGGTGCATGTTTTTTATCTCAAGTTACAGTTACAACATGTTTACATGCGTTAATGCTCATAATACGCCTTGTTTTTCTCATCCTGGCTGTCCTGCAGCACCTCTTCTCACCCTCTCTCTGAAACGCTCCATTGTAGCGCTTGCTCCTCCCTCCAGAAAGCAAAGTCTGCTCTGATTGGTCAGCTAGTGGAAAAGTTTTACATTTCAAAAAACTCTTCCTCCGTAGCTCCAGCTCGGTCTCTCTCTTTTGTTATTTGAGGGCCAAACTAGCCGGAAGGAGTTTTACATCACTTCCGTAACATTATGACCTCATAAAGTTATGGAAGTGAAGGAGAGAATTCAATGGAGCCGTGTCAGTCAGCTCGGGAGCTTCTGAGGGGGAGGGTAACTCTTTTTAGGCGTGGACTTTTTCACTCTACGGACCTTTTACATTTACAAAAATATATATAACAAACTAAAGAAGAGGGAGAAAGTGGAAAAGCATAATAAGGCCACTTTAAAATTGCTGTTACACATAAATACACAAATCAACAGCACACACACACACACTGAGAACTGACGCAACACATAAAAGCACCTGAATAAAAGATGGTAAACCGTGCCTGCTAACCTCATGCCACCTAAAACGATTTTTTGTGACGATGGTACTTCAAAAGAAAGCAAACCACTGGTGCGTGAAAAGGAAAATAAATGTTATTACATTTCAACCAAACTTCATTCAGCCTCATGAGCGTCGCTCATCTGTCATTTTGATAACCTTCATACCTGGCATTGAGTGCATTTTGAAAGAACACCACGTGAGCACGCACCCACGCAAATTCACAAAGCCACAACTGCAATTATCAAGCAGTAGTTCACTTAACATCACGATTTTTTTGATTTATCCCGTGGGGAATGTCTCATGTAATGTGAATTAGTCTAAGCCAGAGTATTACCTCAGCATTCTAGTCGAGACAAGAGTAAAGTTTTAACCCTGGGCCCTCAAACGGCAAAAAAAAAAGGCCCCAACAAAGAAACATTATTCAAGAAGGCAGGGACCAGGGCCAACACTAGCAAACAGAAATGTATTACATTGATTTACTGCCAATAATTTCACACATGTGCAGGTGTATATATATATATAAAGTACATTTCTGCAATGGGATGAAGTAATCTACATGTTAATATCTGTGTCTTAAGTTCCATTTTGTGGGTCATTTTTGGGACCTGACACGAGGTTAGACTATATTTTCCAGTTTTTATTGTAAGCCTCACTTTTATATTTGGCCCGCAGGCTGCTTTTCCATTATAACCAAGAATAGTATTGAATCATATATGTTGTAAAAAGCTTTCTTTCACATGCGCGGTAGGAATTTTAAACTGCTTGTGAACTTTTGCATCAGGCAGAGATTGGAAGTCTGTACTCTCCAGCCCCATTACTCATCCATGTTTTTAATTAGAGTAAATCAGCGGTTTACAAAAAACTGTCTTCATGCATTTTGACATTCAAATAGCTACACAGTTTCTCACATCGCAGGCTCTTTGCAATGTAACTGCTCAAAACACCTAATCTGAAAAGACATTTGCATATATGGAATAAACTAGACTTATTTGTCAATGCATTTACATCCCAATCGTGGGGAAAACTCCCACGATGTATTATTAAATATATATCACATCTGAGCTTGCCTGGAGCTGTTGGAAAGGCGCCATGCCTCATCTTAAAGCAGAAGCCCCGAGGCTGAGCGCAAATCAGTGATCAAAACCAACCATCCTTTACGAATGGCTGTGCCATGTCCTGTCAAAATATCTGATTCTGACACTGTGGTGAAAATTAATTAAATACCCAGCTGGCATAAAAACATCAACAGAGAAAATCCTCCTTTAAAAGCCCCACATCAAAGGTTGTGGCGTGTTCCCCACTTTGGTTTATCCAAAGATAACTTTTTCTTTTCCCCTCCTTAGAACCTCTGTGGCTTAGAATCGAGACTACAAACGCGGGGCGAGAGAAACCAAAACCAAAAATATCCCTGAAAAAGACTTAATTATTTATATCATACGGCATCAATGATTTTATACAGCTTCCAATTATAATAATTTGTGTCTCAATAATCCTAACTGTCATCATCATCATTATGAAAAAAGGGTTTTCAGTTACACCCAAGATTCCCTCGTGAAAGGTGCAAGAACGGAACAAAATGGCAATCTTGCAGTAGCCTAGAGGGAGTAACTCAAATACCGTTTCTATTGCTGTGAGTGTGTGGTTTCTCTCCATTGAGAACTAATGACCATAAATAAGAGGGGTGTTTTCCTTTTCTGCAATTACTTTTCCTTACCTCAAAATGTTGAACTGTTACAGACTGGGGCATGCATGCTAGTGAAGTTTGATAGACAGCTTGATTGCCTGTATGTCTGGTGTTCTTTTTGAAGAGCAGATGCATACACGCACACTAAAAAACACACACACACACACAGCTCTTTATGTGAGGTATTAAGTTATGTAAAAGATCCTGCGAATCATGCTGCTCTGCATTTTAGATTGGTCGCCGTCTCGGCTTCAACTTTCACCATCAAATGAAAGTCAGTTCCTTTCACTTCGGGGGGTAGAATCCCTTCATCTGACTGTTTTAAGACTGAGAAGAGCAAGGAAGAGGAAATCTCATTTAACCAAAAAAAAAAAAAATACAAAACCCCAGATAACCGCAACTTTCCTTTTCAAATGGATGCCTTGTTCACTTTATCTGTCCCTTCCTGAAATATCACATTACACACCATCTAATAGCCCTATTAGTCATGGATCAACACATGTGGTGGATGCATTCAGCATTTCCTCCAACATCCCCAATTGTACAAGCGCCGTGTTTGGATTACTGATCTCGGTACAGATGTTTGAATTCAAGCAGTGTTTCCTGAGCTGCAGGTGTACAGTGTCAAAACTCCAGCTACTAGCAAACCAGCTTTGATGTGAGATTCAAAGACGGGAGTTTAAGAGCAGTCTTATACTGTACTTAAGCTTGCAGTGTTGGCAACCTCCAGGCATGAAGCTGCATTATATAGTATTTGGTGGAAAGGTATAAACCGCAATTAGTGTCAAGATTCTCATCATTTCTATATTTTCCTGTCAGTGGGAGAACAAATGCTGAGACGGGTTCTACATGTGCTTTTGGGAAATGTACAGATTTTTAAACCATTTCATTAATATGGTATATGGCAACTGATGAAAGGTCCATCTAATGTGCAGTTTGTTTTTCTTGTGATCTTTCAGGTTAGACCTGGCCCAGTCACTTGGTCTCACACAGCTCCAGGTGAAGACATGGTACCAAAACAGGCGTATGAAGTGGAAGAAAATGGTAAGAGACACAGCAAAGCAAGGCATGTATGGGTTGTTGTAAAAATACTATTGTTATTTATCTTAAAAGTACATTGTTTTGGTCAAAAACTGTGGCTTTCATTTTGCTTCCAACCTACTGTTTAACGTAGTTATGATTTAAACTTAACAGTTAAGGTAGCAATATGACAGGAAGAGAGGGTGTGGGGTAAGACGTGACAGATGATGATGGCAGGGAGAGCAAACACATTTGTACAAGGGTCAACAACTGAGAGAACAAAAAGGAGCTGAAATCATTAAAGATAAATGAGTGTGGAAGGGGCAGCCAGCAGCAATACGTCTTCTCTTAATTACTATAATAGCACGCATTGCCTTTGACTGCTGCTGCCATTTATTACCAGTCCACTAAGATTGTCTGTGTGTTGTTCTAGGTGCTTAAAGGAGGTCACGAGGCCCCGACTAAGCCCAAGGGAAGACCAAAGAAGAACTCCATCCCCACCACGGAGGAAATAGAGGCCGAAGAGCAAAGAATGAAGGTGGAGGAAGAGGATAGGATGAGGAGGGCGACAAAGGAAGCGGCGCTGGCTCGCGGAGGAGAGGCGTCTCAGCTGGAACCTCAGGATCTCAGTTCGGTAACTCACAATCCTGCCGCGGCGATGGAGGATTCTGAGCGAGAGCTGCCGCTCCTGATGCAGTCAGAGACTCACGCAGCCAGCTAAGCAAGAACAAAATAACCAAAGACTGATGCCAACCTGAAAACAAATAGTGCCTCAGGATCACTGTAAAAAGCCTGTGTGGTGTTTAGAGCCGTTTGCTTTAACAATTTGACTGGAAACATATTACTGGAATCCAATCTTTACCTTATGCAGCCTTTTTATTTCATTGTGTATTAGAAAATGTACCATACCAAGAGCTAAAATGCATAGACGCTGACTGCACTGGTAAATATCTGGCCTTTAAAAACTGTATTTGAACAGGACCCTTGTATAAGGAGTAAAAATCTGTCAAATCTAAAAGGTCAGGTCAGTCAAAGCGGATTCGCATAACTGCATCACCTTATCGTGCAACCGTGAACGATCAAAACTCACCGCCGATCCTCAAAGCTGCCTCACAAAGTGCATGTGCCAAAATATCAACATTTGCCTTACTTTAATGTCTCTGTACCTATGTATTATAAATCACTTCACTGCCAAAAACTATATAATATTCAATGGCTACAGTGCCTTGTCGGTCTCAGAGGAAAGCTTTTAAAGTGTTGATAAATAACTATCAAATGCAAGTATATTTTTTACAGCAGTTTTTGATTACAAGTTCCATTTTTGGAGACAGAGTTGTAAAGTTTTGAAGAGCACTTCTATGTTTACTGTGGAGTTCTTCTGCACTGCTTTAAGGCGCAAATGTTTCATTATTTGGTGAGTAAAGCTTGCGTTTGTATTTTTTCAATCTGAAAAATCCAACTTTCTGCCAAGCCATACACTGTATCATACTGTAGAAATGTGTATAAAGTATAAAATATATGGTCTTTCGGATATATATGTAAAACAGTATTTTTAACTGCTGTTTTGAATTGGATTAAAATAGTTTGTATGTTTGATGTTACTGCTGTCCCTGATCTTTTTCTCCTTTCATGGGAGTCAGGATGACTCTGCCTTCTGCCAGGAGGCCACTAAGACTCTTAAACTGTCAGAGAATCTCAGAGGCATAAATTATAGCCTGTGCCAAAGATGTACGGCAAATGCTTAACTGCTAAAATCTCAGATCTATTCAGCCTGCAGGCTTTGCATGAGTACCCCAAACAGTATGTTAGACTTGCATTAACATAACACCGTCTTCAGCTGCTTGTCAACTGACTTCTTCCAACTCTACTTTCTTTCCTCGCAAAGATTTGTAATTAAAAGAGTTTCACTTTTTGAATTACACAGATTTATTTTGATTATTTGTTATTGTTTCATATAAAAAGTGCAGTATTTTTCTGATGTAAATAATGTTGGTTTGCTGTTTTTTTTAAGTTTGTGTAAAATCATTTTTACTATTTACAAGTGTGTGTTTACGTATTTAAATGCACTTAATAAAAAAAACAATCATTTAAATTCCACTTTGTATTATTTGGTCCAGTTGCTCGGAGTTTTGGTCAATAAATGTCAAATGCATCATACAGATGCTGGTTTGGCACGCTCTACTTTGCACATGCAACCAGGAATTCAAAGAACAGCTTATTTATTTTGGTACGTCTCTAATAAAACTGTTCATCAACAAATTAAAGTCTCTTACAGGTAAGATGTACTGTCATGTCATTTTAAGTGTGTGTAAATCAAACAGTTACAGTAGAAGTGGCAGGTTGAGGTTCAGGCAGATCCATTACTGAGGAAGCTTTTGAAGATGTATTCGCTGTAGTCAAAGTTCACCATAAATCACATTCAACAGAACAAAGCATTTAAGCACTCTGTGTTGTGACATTTATCATCTTTATCTGTAAAGCAAACAATACGGCGTGTAGGGGCTCCTCTGTGACCCTGTGCGAGTCTGAAGTGTATTTTTAGTGCCTGATACCAGACATGGATGGTTTGTAAAGCAAACAATACAGGTTTGCAGTGGGTAATGTGTACTGTGCTTTAACGCCTTGTGTAAACATTCTAAGTATGCTTCATAGGTGTGCATTCAACGACAGAGGCTCCATCACTTTGTGGAAGCATTATTGAACATTTGACTCTTTCAGTCTCAGTGAATAAATTTAACTGGTTTTATCATGGGAAAAAGGCATGGTTGTCAAAACGTGCCGATTTGAACGGAGGTTACAATATTGTAACCCTAGTTCTATGAGCACAGACAGAGCCTTCTACTGGACTCTATGGGTGACGTTCCAGGGGCACTGCCTTGTGATCAATTCATTTCTGCATCCCACAGCACGAAGTGGCAACCTTGGGCTACCAGAAGGACCTCCCACTGCTTCTACCTGTGATGGAGTAGAGTATCACAAATAGAGTTCAATAGAAGGCGGAGCCTGTTTAAGTTAGAACTGTTTTCTACTCCCTTATTCTTTTCTGCGGTATATTTGTTGGGTATAGAAAATAGTACAGACATTTCTCTTTTTTTCCTCATAAAAAAGTTTTTCCTTTGTTTTTCCTGTGCAAAATATATTTTCTGATGGGGAATCTTAAGCCTAATAGAAAGCATAATTATAATTTCAGCATAACTGGTTAGTCTGATTACGTCAAATGTGAATATGTACATACAATATATGACTGGGATTTGGTTTAAATTTAGCATAATCTTTACAATGTTCAGGCCAACAACAAAAACTGGCAAACTTTTTGGAAAATAAATTTATTTTTGAATAACAATAATAAAAGCAATAGATTTCTGGAAGGGGTATATGTAACACTAGTATATTAATCAATCATATTAATAAGGGTCTTTCACTCAAACAAATATGTGTATAGTGTAGAGTAAGCCATGAAAGGTGTGTGCATGGATTCCTACAAACAATGCAAGGCTTTCAGTTTTGTCATATTAGTCATAACTCCCTAATTGTCCCAATGGCTTAAATACTGAAGTACTACTTCCAACTGTTGAAAGGCATGAGAAATATGTATTAGGTCTATGAGAATAATGCTACTAACTGTTGGCATATACATTAGCTATTTATCTGGAACATATTAAACTTTGATTATTCAGAATTGGCCTTGCAGCTTGCCAGGCTCATGTAGAAGTATGAGCTCTGACTCAGCCTCACCACCTGGTCAAATTAAGAATAAAATAACGAAAGCCTCTGGAGCAGGCTCAGGGTGTCTGTCTTAATTCCAGGAACATATTCTTATTAAATATCTTTATGAAAACACAGGCACTGGCTGGCAGGCAGGTAGGCAGGTAGGCAGGTCTGCAAGGAACCACACTTTTCAAGTCTCCACAGGCTTTTGAGCTAATTGTTGTGTGGCGAGGTTAAACACTGCCGGCCTAATTGGAGAATCAGTTATTTTCTCACAAGACCAAGTTCAGCTGTAGGTCACTGGAGTGGAGTGGCGTCAACCCTAGCCGGCCCCCTCTCCACCCCCCTCTCCACCCACTAAGACATCCATTGCACACCTTCACCTGTCAGCTTAGCGTACGCTCGGGTAGTTAGCGGGGGCTGATGTGAGAGTGGGCGTAGCTCCCTGTGTGTCACCCTCATTTGTGTCATGACAGAGGAAGTTATCGCTAAATGTTGAGTGCAGGCCCAACAGCAGGGCTTACCTATGTCAATAAAGGTGGATGCTTTCTACAACATGCACAATGCTCCCCATTGTCTTTAATAATAGTGGAAGAGAAGCTGTAATCATCTGCAATGTCATGGGGATCGCCTCCTCTCCGAGGAGCGTGTGTGAGACATGTGGCTGACTGTACCTGTTGCTATGGATCTGTTGCGCAAGATGTGTGTTGAGGCAATTCCGCCTGGTGTAAAACTTTGTTAAGGCTCTAGTATGCAAACTCCTATCAACAAACACATGTGGCTCAGATTAATCAACGTATAAACCAAGGAAATCTGAAAAATAAATGCTCATCTGATCTACTTCACCCAAGTATGAGCAGTTTCAAAATTTGGTTCCGGTTTATGCACTTGCACAGCACTTGTTGTCTGTCTAAGCACAACTCCCTCCTATCGTTATGGATCGTTGACAGACCTTTGTGCATAGTTGATTTCAGATCTCAATGTGTTGACCTGATTCTTATGTGACATGAGTCATTGTTTGCATCATTGAACTGCTGTGACCCTATGTTCAATCTATGCATTCATTTATTCATTCACTTTTACACCTTTAACTTTAATTGAATTAGCACAATTGGAAAAAGAAATACCTTAAATACAGTTGATCTAATACTAAAAAGGGGAACATAATCTTTCCCCGTTTACCCCAGGCAGCAACTTCTGGTTACTCAAAAGCGAAGCCTATGCAGAAGTGCCTTAATATTACATTCACTCCACTGGCCATCAAAGGGCATTTCAGATTAAATTGAAGTCTATGAGAAAAAAAACCTTTTTCTAACTTGATT
Source organism: Anoplopoma fimbria (assembly GCF_027596085.1). NCBI lineage: Eukaryota > Metazoa > Chordata > Actinopteri > Perciformes > Anoplopomatidae > Anoplopoma > Anoplopoma fimbria. Next base: position 7,759,168 of record NC_072449.1, on the reverse strand, counting down.
TATTACCTCAGTAAACATTGTGAACAATAGCTTATGGTCTCAATCGCTCTTCAATCTTCTTCAATGCAGCATTATGGCCATTTTGAAAATGATGGTCCCATTTAGAATAAAAGAGACGATAAAGCAGGGTATACTTCAGGCTGTGGCTACCTTGTGATTGACAGGTCGCTACCAGAGACGTCGACAAAACAAGATGCTGACGGCCAAAATCCAAGATGGCTATTGCCAAAATGCCAAACTCAAGGCTTCAAAAACGCAGTCCACAAACCAATGGGTGACGTCCCGATGACTTTGTCCACTTTTGATAAGCAGTCCATGGTTTAATCTACAGCCTGTCTGCTAACAGTGGCAGAGAGATATCCCAAATAAAACTACCTACATGTAATCATCACGCACCATCTGTGGCCAACTTGAGGTCACTTCCAAAGATAAAATAAAATAAAAGATGAATGTACTTTCCAGATGAATGGAAGTCAATGGAAATGTTTACTTTCTTTTACAAATCAATATCAAAGAGCAAGAATTTAGTAAGACAAAAAGGTGTAACAACCAAAAAGTGCGTGCAAGGACGTTCAACAGAAGCATTGAAAATTGTGATCAACAACTGGGAAACAACCCAAAGAAGCATTCATGTGTTTGCCAGGACCTCATGAATCGGATTTTCTTTGAATCACTTCCGTCATTTACGCAATCATCCTTAACACAGATGCTTTGGGACTAAGTGCCCAAATCACTTCTCAGCTCATCCCCCTGTTGATGTACTGTGGGATCTTTCAGCCTAATGTATTTAGTGCTTTAATTGCAGTGCTGCCCGCCTCCCTGTCGTCTTTTGATAGCTCATGCTCTGGTCAACATGTCTGGGAGACGACGACACTGCCTCCCACCTCCAGGCTCTAAAGCTCATAAATCAACCAGTAAGCATGTGTGAGTGTGAGTGTGTGTGTCTCTGCGTGCATGTTTTGCTGCAGGGATAGTGAAGGGCTTGTTATGGAAGTCATGATCACTAGCTCAGGGGTGTACATCCGCCTGCTGAGGAGATGGGCAGTAATAGACCTGTCAGTTGAGTTTTACCCAGGAGCTACCGTGTTCTGTTTTGTCCAAATTACTGCCGACTCCCCCAAACCCCACAGACCTCCGCTAAGATCCCTGTCTGTACTGACTTAACCCCTACACTGGTAACAGCCTATGCATTAGCGGATGTAAAGGATATACCAGAACAAAGTTTTGCTACTTAGTTACAAATCATGTAAACTTCACATTTTTGATGACCATATTTTATTGCATGTCTTTTTAGTTTTTTTTATTTCTTATATTTTTTGATGAAGATAATCTTAGCTCAAAAGTTCCACAATGAGAGTAGCCTTCATATATTCCGCCCCCATTGATTTACGTCTAGTGCTAACCTATTCATGCTAATGCACGGAGTAATGGCCCTTGATGTAAGTAGGCGGAAAGGTAGGGTGTGGCGGTGAGGGTGAAAGATGGGCCTGTAGCGAAATAACTGACTTGCCTAAGCCTTTCCCAACCATTAAATATTTTAATAATTCTGCATTCGCCATGTGCAGATATTGTTAATTAACGTTATCTGTGATTTGGCAGAACTAGAATGGAACTGGCTCAGGTGTCATCACGTGACTGTGCACTTCAGTCATAAATCATCATCATAGTTTTCGATTTTTATTTTTTAGTCCCATTCATTTTCGTACACAACTTTCAAGACTCTTAAAACTTGCTTCAAACTTTTAATCCGTTATAGTGAACATCACAACAATTTTTTTTCTGAAGTTACTTTGAGTGGCAATGTAACTTCAGTGCAGATGGATTTGAAAAGGCTCATAACTACAATGTAACTTTGACAAAAAATAAAATACATTGTGTTTTCATTGTGATGGGTTATGCAGCAAAAGAAAGTTTCAAGAGTCTTTGTGTTTTTCACATCCTGTTGAAATGAATTGAAGCGAGTGGCTGCATGAGAAGATAATAAAGATGTTCCATGGAAATTCAGTTTCATCTGACAATTTTAGTAGTTTGCATAACTGTACTGGGCTTATCTGGAACTGTTCTGTACCATCTGAACAATCATTGTATATATATGTTGCTTTCCAGTTATTAGCAATAAAGTTAGTACAAAAAACGAGTCCCAGGTTTAGAATTAAATATATATCAGGCTCTATAAAAGCTTACTAAATGTTTCATGGGTGATGATTAATACTGCAAACAGAGAAGTTCATTTGAAAACCACGTTTTTAATTAAAAAATCTTCCTGTGGTAGACTACCTTTGATTCCATAAAATATTATATATATATATATGACAAAATGCATACAATCAACAGCAACAACCGAAAAGGAAAAATCCAAATTGAGACTACGGCTATGTGGGTGGTGCGTACTGTCAGAGTTTCTCACTGTGATCGTAACTCATTCTCAGGGACAGCTGAGTTCAAGGGAGTCATCCATACAAAATCCAACAAAGCCTGCTGTTCTGATGTTTTTTTTCTTCTTCTTCCGTGACCTGGTCTGGCCTTTGAGAGATGTACTCTCATTTACCATTTAAGTCAAGGAATGTTATGGTGCCCTGCCTTCCTTTGCTTTACAGTAACAAATCAAACCTTTCAGATAGAAAGAATGGCGTACAGGGGAGAATGTTTACAGCTGGCGGCATACCATTGCTGACAAGAAACTGTATATCGAGAAAAGTTTTTACTTTTCAAACTTCCATGACGAGGCAGAGACTTTCAAGTTGAGACAACCCTCCTTAATATTCTATAAATATGAACTTTTATTTGTTTAATATTAAAAAAATGCACATTAACTTGATTATATATTTCAGAGACTTTACCAGTTCTTTACATTTCACAAAGGGATTCTTCCTCACGTGTTCATTTTCTTAACCTCCCTTTCTTATTACAGCTCTTTTTTTTGTAAACAGCCCTCCCTCTTTTCTCAAGGCTTTCACTCAGGTTTTTCCCTAATGGTAAAGAGCAGTGCCTAATGGACTTAATTTAGACTACACACAAAACTGAGCTCAATGGGCTTGTAATCCACATTTTACACAGAGTCTTGAGTTTATAAAGGAAGCCGCTCTAAAAGCCAAGGAAATGTCAAAGGGAGTCGGGGGAAAAGTGCAATAGTGCCGGCTGTGTAATGTGGGATCAACCGAGTGGCAGAATGACTGAGCAATTACGTATTTGTTGAAAGCTCATTTCATAGATCTGTGCCCAACTGAAATAAAACACGGTGAACCAAGGAAATGTGTGTGCGTGTTTGTCTCCATGTGTGTGTTTCCTGCCTTCTCTGACAGACTTTCTTAGTTCTGTATTCACATTCAGACACCTTTTATCAACTGATGTTTTTTCTTCTCTGAGAGCTAAGAAAACTTCCTCCTTGTCAGCATTTCTTTGAATAAGACTTCTTTCTTTTGACACAAATCCAGGGCCAGGACTCATTCCTGTGCTGTGCTGTGCTGACAGTCGACTTTCCTTTTCCTCTACAGGTGGACACTTACACCCTCTTCCTGCGGGGAGTAAAGTGTGTGTGTGTATATAAGGACTTAACGTCACTTAAATTGTGCTGTATTGGGCCAGCAGGCAGGTAATGAGCTCAGGTGAGCGATCTGTCCTCTCTTCAAATATTTCCACTTGGTGGAAAAAAAAGGAGAAAAAAAAACAGAGGATGCTTATTGGTGATTGGCAAGCTGTGAGGAGCCTCTATCTTCTCAACATGTTTAGCCTATCCTCTGTCAACTGCTTTGACAGCAGAGCATGTCAGCGATCCTGTGAAGGGGCTCGGCGCTTTTCTGCCTCGGCTGATGTCAGGGAGCAGCCAGGGGTCATCCGTCAGCTCCAGGGGTGGATTTAACAGAGCGAGGGGGGTGGAGCCGGCAGACTGGCATGCTTTCGCTAGCTGTTACTGAATCCCATATGTAGTTTTTATGAATGAAACAAACTCAGTATTCTTCTAATTGTATCGTAACATCTACATTCGTCTACATTCATCAGTTATTTGGAGATAATTATGCCTCCGTCATTAGAATGAGATTTTTTAAGAAGTGCTGAAACAGCTGTGCTTTTGGCCAGGGCACATACAAGCTGCTACACGTGAGGCTGATTCATGCGTGACTAATTTGTGGGTTATTCGAAAAGGAAAATACACCACATGTCACTCATGATTGTCAGAAATAAGATGTGTGAATTACAAATCATAGACAGAGGTTGAGATGATTAGTTTTTATGGGCAACTTCCGTTAAACGAATCACACCTTTATGTACAAGAAGTCCCATAGTAAGAGTAATTAAAAACCAAAGGCTACGCGGAGTGTATGCACTCTACTGTACAAGAGGCACGTGAGAAGGAAATGGCTTAATAATGCGCAATTTGTATTACAAGGTGTAGTTTCAAACATGCATACAAGCAGGTTGCCGCAAAAGATATAGCAGATCTAGAAATAATGGCTGTGTTCTGCGAATAACACTTCATTTTAGCATGTTTTTGATGCACTTCCAATGCTTTTCTCGGCTGCGGACAAAACTTTCTTTATATGAAACATGCTCAAGTGAGTCAGTTCCTCTTGAGTTGCTGTCATTAGGCATCACAAACCACAGCTCCATGAAGAGCAAGACCTGCAAGCCTGCCAACGGCTCATCCATCTCCACCTGTTGTGGCGCTGGTTGCTATAAACATTTGAGTAATTTGAATTGAGTATGCAGTTCTGTAATGTTTCCTTCAAGATGTTATCTGCCCGCATCTGGCGCCTTGCCATGCACTCAGGGTGTATGCACAGGCCGGAACACATATACACACACACACACACACACACACACACACACACACACACACACACACACACACACACACACACACACAACACACACACACACACAAACACAGTCACTCATAGCTCACACAAACAGACATTCACGAAAAAACAAGGAAAGGAGGGAAAAGAGGAGGGGAGTGCAGCGAGGATGAGGAGGTGTATCTCAGTCCTTAGCCCTGACAAGGTGAGCTCTCTTTGCCCCGAGGACTGACTGCACAAACAACATTGCTGGCTGGTGAAGCAAAAGGAAAAGGCTCTGAGCCATCGGTGAATATAGATCATTTCATAAGCACTTAAAGGTGATGAAACACAAGGGCATGGTAGATGGAAGAGAGAAACGTTGCTGTGTTATTTGTCCTAGAATGTGTGTGTGTGTGTGTGTGTGTGTGTGTGTGTGTGTGTGTGTGTGTATGTGTTAACTGACAAAAAGACGGATACACTTTATCACAGTGTAAGGAGGTGTCAAAAGGAATAGGCCAGTAAAAATATACACTCTTTGCCAATGAATAACACATCCTGAGACAATACTGATATTATTTTTTTTGCTAATTTTAGTTGAATCTCTCTGCATTAGCCCCGTTTACGACTGCAGCTCAGTTCACACATTGTTCCTTTAATAATTCGGCAGTTAATTATTTACTTTGAGCCACTGTTCACTGACAATCTCCGCAACTCTGCAGCTGCTAGTTAGAGTTCAATTTTGTTTTCCATAAGATTGTACGACGTGTCCTACGAGACAACTTTGAGCCGATTGCCTGCATTCATCGCTGCTTGTTTTTGAGTTTGAATTAAGTGTACCTTGCAGCTTGCGGCTAATGGTGTTTGGACAAGGGGTTAGCCAATTGTGGGTTATTGTTGCAGACACACCTGGTGGAGATCTGGAATCTACTCTTTTAGTTTTGTGACCGGGGCCAACCCAGCATGCACTATGCACGAGGTAAGGAATCATCCTGTCCAAGATTGGATATTACACAGGCAGTTTAGAGAATTCATTGGGCTCCAACAGAAACTGATGATTTTTAAGAGGCCCCCAAGTTACTTTTGCCTCATCTGTTTATTCTACACGATCCAGATTATTGCTTATTTGCTCCAGACAAAGCCAATGCACCGCTCTTAAGAGTGAATCATAAGTGATTTATAATTGGTCTTAAATTCTCACATTGGCAGGAAGATGAGCTTGCCATCATGACTTATTATCAACATCTGTTTTTTACGATGTCGGGATGACATGTAACAGCATCACATTATTATTATTATCTCTACCAGGAAATGTTGTATTTGGTCGTGTTGTTATACGTAGTTGAATAGAGATATATTGGGACTTTTTTCTGTGGTACAATTTTCTCTATTACATGGAAATCTTCAAAAGGTCACATCTCAAGCCAACTCGTTTAAAGAAGATCAAAGCATTATCATTAACCCTTCGCATCTGTTAAAATGCATAATGGCAATCACTATAAATGCAGTCACAAAATGCATTAGACAATGATGATGTTTTTCTTTCCTGTCGTGTGGGTGGTAATGATTCAATTTCCATGATAAATAGGGACTAGGTGCTTCCTGATTAGCCACCAAACTGGAGGCGAAAAAAGGGAAGAAGAGATGAAGACATGATGAAAATGGCCTCACTATTAGGTTTGGAAATAATGTAGCAAAAGAAACAGCCAAGCTTGTCGATCAACGAATGAAAGAACAAGAGAGACAGAAGAAAAAAATTGTCACTGCTATTTTTCCTTCCACCAAACGAACACGGTAACAGAGCCTCAGGGGGGATTTTCCTCACAGTTGAGGGGCTTATTTGAATTGGATCTGCTGTTGATTGAAATGAATCGGCCCAATATCACAACTCCTTATAACTCGATCCTGGGGACAGATGGACGAGTCATCCGAGAGGACACTTCGTCTAATCCTCAGTCCTCTCATGTGCTGTGGCATTCTGGGATGTCGGAGAGGGAAGAAAGAGGATGGAAGCGACCGATGACCCTTCTGGTCTTCAAACGTATACGCAGATATATGCACACACACACACACACATATATATATTCCCACACACACACACACACAAAGATTTATCCAAGAGGCATTTGTGACTCTTGGCTGTGTGGAGAACTGATTTCACGGTGGACAGGAGAATGAGATCAAAAACAACAGAAAGGTGTAGAGGAGAGTGTTTTCTTAGATTTACTTCTCATCCAGCAGTCGGAGTGGCAGGGTACTTGTGTCTAAGGTCAGCTTGTCAGACGGAGTTATCTAAACGTGGCTTTGACCCTAGATCCCTTTTAACAGGGTTGTATTTCAGTGAGTCTGAAAGAAAATGCCTTTTTCAACTGTTGAAGGATGGGATCATTGGTTTTAGTTTAATTCAAAGGGAATGTTCCCTTTGTTTTGTCAGATTGAAGCTACATTGACACAAACACGGAACACTATTTTTATAATTGTCAAGTAAACGTAGTTTTTTAGTTGTGAATGTCTTATTTAAGGATTATAGGTGTGATGTGTCTGTTTGAATCTCAGATATGATGTGAGGGACTACACAAATGGACGTTCGTACTTACTGGGTTTTTCCAACCACACAGCTACTCTTCTTTTCTCACATTTCTACTCTACTTTTTTCTTCTGACAGATCCTGGTATTTGGATCCCTTCTCTTTCCACTCCCTGCTGTTAAATCACTCTGGTGCTGTCAACACCACAGATTCTGGGGCTTACATCCACTCATCCCTGTCGGCAGAGCGTCCGCTCTGTGGTAAAGTTATCAGATAAAGCACTGTTGCAAATTTGTGTTGTGACTGCAGAGACACTTCAGGGGAATCCAGTAATGCTGACTTTAAAATATTTGGACAACAATAAATAACTATTATTTACTATATCAATTAATTCATTATTTATTAAGTATTTACAATTGTAAACTTATGTTGTTGCAACATGTGACAAGTTATTCTATTGTAATATAATTTGATTAAATGTGATATACATCAAGTTTACAGTTTTAAAAAAATGAAGCTGTTGTAGGTTCTATTGTGCATTCAGGTCAATGAATGAGAGTCAGGGACGTCATAATAAATGAAAAAACAGCCCAAAAATCCCTAATTTTCTTTGGAAACCATGAGGTATTGTTGCGTTTCACTTGCAATGTTACAATACGTTCAAGCTCATGCAGCATAAAATGCGGTCAACAGCGATGCATCACTTCAGCTGGAATTCAGGGTGAGTCAGTAGAAGACAAGACACAATGGAGGCCATTGTTCTGAAGGGCCTTGAATAAAAACTAATGGTTGCTATCTTTATCAACAAAGGCTCAAAACACATCTGGTAAATTTCTGTTAGCTTCATTGGCAACGCACAAGGAAAGCCAGTGTTCCGTGTTCTATGAGATGTAAATGATTTACTCAGCCTTTAATACCAGGGCAGGGCACAGTGCAACACACCAGAGGAAGAATATACCTGTTTTGTCACAAACCTGTCACTTGTACATGCAAACATTCAATATACACGTGTGCACACTCCGATGCATGCGCCGCAAATTCATCTGTATGCAACAGACCTTTACTGACTGTTGCATACAGCACATGCACATATACACATATTAGCGTATGCACACAAACATGCACAATCACACCTTCATCCTGTAAATACTCATGCATTACTTATAAAGGGTATTATGGCTTTGTGGAGCGTGTGCACATTTCATTGTATGTTGTCGTCAGTCTGCAGGATTAACTAAACAGAGACGCAGCCAAGAGATACACCTGATACTTCTGTGTTTTCCATCTACTGTCATCCATGACACTCAACTCTTTCCCCACATTGAGCAAAATGTATTGACAGCTAATTTCAGATCTAAATTCATACGAGTGGCACAAAGTCCTTTTTTGTTCATGGCTTTGTTTTGCTTTTATAGTCCTGCACACAAGATTTGTGTTTTATTTAGATTTGTATCTTTATCTATTTTTTCTCGGAAATACCCGATTATTCATAGATTTAATAAAAGCACCGTGTTGGGTCTCTTAAGTGTTTTTTTTCCCCAGCAGTTCAATCAGTGCAGATCTCATTTATAAAAAGAGCATTATAGGCCTGAGTTATTGAGAACAAAGGTCTTGCAGAACCCTCTGGCACAGTGCACACATAAATCACTGTTTTCTTAATTGGATTACAATCTCAAAGTGAGCTCGGAGACCTCCCACATTCAGACATTGGGGGGAAAAAAGCAAACAGGATCATTGTAGATTTCCATCTCATATGGTCTTCAGTTTCTCAATAGCTATTAGAAAAGCACCCTTGTTACAAATTCTTTTTTTATTGAGACAATAAATCTATCATGTCAACAATACAGAAGGAAATAAAAACCTTTTCTATTTTCTTTTGCCCTCTTTCCATTGGAAAAGATGTTTCATATAAATAAACAATTGGTATCTTCCCCATCATCTTCTGCACTTATTCTCTCTTTTCCCCCCCTCTCTTTTGTCCTCAGGTGAAAGGAAATTGTTGGCACATGTAGGTGGATTGCTCAGGCAGTCATGCTGTACTAACCTCTCTGACAGTAATCCTGGTTGACCTTTATGTATGTGTGTATACATAGGTGTGTGCATTTGAGTGTGTGTGTTTGCACCAGGTTGGTTTGTGTTGACAGCAACTTGCTGGGTGAGCTTAGTGCTCAGAGTGAGTTGAACCGATGACACTGTGACACACGTCAGTAGAAAGCATCCTGTTCAGTCAGCAGTCATTTGTAACCATTTACTGACACACACTCAGGAAGTCAAACACACAGTTGAGTATTTATTCGTTTCCCTTTTGAAGAAAAAGGAAAATGCGTTCAAAGTGATGACATTTGGTTAATGCAAGAAAATGGAAAACCTGATTATTGTTTCATTGATATCATGCAGATTTAATTGTTTTCATCTATTCCTTTCTTATTGCGACATGTTTTCCAAAAAGCAGTTTTTCTTATGAAGACCAACAACGGAAGTTGGAATAGATTAATAAAAATTAAAAAAAACGCGTTCACATTGTCAAACTTGGAAAGTGCACTGCAGCATCCTGACTTTGAATCTGACTAAAACGTTTATCCCTGCCAATTTTTTTTTTCTTTTTTTTACCAATGATGTATTGTGTTTTATTGGTTAGTCACTCTTGAGATCAATGAAATGAACAGAACAAGTTATTGCAACTGTGGCAGTCGCGAGTGAATAGTCATCCAATAAATTATTATAGTCCATGGTAGGAGACCCAGCTGTAAAACATTCCTTTTCCACTGAAGACAGTATACACTGGATTCAGAGGGAATACTTTTGTATGCCATGTAGTCAGCGAAGATTGACAGAAAAAAAAAAAAAATCTGAATACATTTGATGCAGTAGTAATTCACATTACTCTCTGGGAAATATGAAAAAAGTCATTAATATCTAGAAAGGGAATTCATAACAACACTGCATGAAAAGAGTAACACTAGAAACACTTTTGTTGACAAATGTGTCAATTTTCAGTTCAAGTTCTACGAGAGCTTTGCATGCTAACAGGCCTGGGGCTGCTGTCTTTTGTATGATTATCATTGACCAACTGTCACATTACAGTTGATAAGATTTCAGTAGAAACCCCACCTACTGTCAGAACTCGCACCCATCTTCTACATGCATGACCTAATCTTACAGAGCAAAAGAAAATAAACAAGTTCCAGGAAATATTCCAGTGTTAGAACACTCATTCAAAAGATTACTTAATCAGACAAACAAAAAAATATTAAGGTTATCCTCCTATCAAGGTCCATGTTTATTAGTACTAATGGCAATAAAACATACAAATTTGACCTTTTTGTAACAGATTAAGAACAAACAAGACCAATAAGTGTTTTATGGATTATACTGTTAAACATATATGAAAAAAAACTATCTAATCTAAATGTCTGTTGCAGTAAATAACTTAAAGTGGTGTAAATATACATTTTACACAGATTTTTTTTGATGTTGCAATAACTTAAACAATCTTTTTTAAAATATGAGGACATGTTTCATAAGTATCAATGTACAATGTGAATAATCCACGTGTGATACTATACATTTAAATTTAATATACGGTGTATACTTACCAAGATTTAAAAATAAAAGCTTGTTACAGAGTGAAAGAAGGCCGCTCTGACAGTAGCAGCACTACACACAGCAGATGTCTTTACAACTGAAGCCCTGAATATGGATTTTGGATGTAGACGAAAAAAAAAAAAAAAAAAGAGAGAGACATGGATGAAAAAAACAAACCTGGGCCTGGTTTTCATGTAGGGCCAATATAGACGTATTCAGCTCTCACAGACCAGCAAAGGTTTCCACTTGCTCATCTGAAGAACCCAATCCTCCCTGAATTACAGGGAGATTAGGGCTGGATTACGCTGCCTCTGAGAATCCCAGCCAGAGAGCAGCTATTATATCCATCAGAGGAGACACTGGGCCGCACCTGTTGCCACACAGCCGCGTGGAAGGGGACAGTTCAGGCCCGATTTAGGATATTTAAAGAGAACAAAACAAAAATGAAGGAGACTTTATACGATTACACTCTGTTGTTTTAACCTTTCATATTTATTCTCCAACGGACTGATTTCACTTTAAAGCACCATATGTGAAATGTGTTTTAAATTTTTACAACTATTACTTCATACCCTGGCAAAAGATGTCTCCAAGACTATATGTATGTGTGTATGGCCCAGGAGGTTCTTTATTTTGTCCCTGCAAGCACTTTACAGCCAGCCTTGTGTGCAGTAATTCACTTATATGCAATTATCGTGAAAAACATGACCGTAAAAAGAAGGCATTTTAAAGAAAACGGTGTCGAGAAAAGTTAATAAAAATGGGAGTTATTTACATGGATAACCGTGCAAATGACTGCTAATGCTGCGGTAATGGAAGGCAGGCGGGAGAGAGCGCTCACAATTAACTACCTCTCTTAAAAGTGCTGCCGACTCGCAGGTGGAACATGCAAAGGCCTATTAATGTGTGCATCTTGTGGAAATAAAACGAGAAGTCACTGTTTGCATGAACTACTTGATCTTATAACATATTACGACACAATTGAAACGTTTTAATGCAGTTGACATAATGCTGTGTGAAATAAAAATACATCCCAGGGGACTCACATTATTTGTTCCTCTGAGTGAAAACATGCTGAGAAAGAAAATTACGGGAATGATAGATTCATATTTGAAGTGAAATTCATCAAACAATAACAGCGTTAAAGGATTAAAAAAGGGACTAGCTGATCATAACTGACTACCTTCCCAGGTCCACGATGCAGGTTACTCAACCTTAGAATGGCCGCACCTAACTCTTGCAAAAACTCTGATGATGTATTTACATGGACAATGAAAGCCCTTTGGTCATGCCAAGATTGATTGAGCAAGCATGTAATGGTTTAGCATTAATGCATGGTGGTTGAATCACAGAGCACCAAAGCTTGTCAGTCAGAGCGCTTCAGTGCCTTTATACTCTGTTTTGATAAGGGCAAATAAAAAAAGGATACGAGACAGTTACCACAGTGTTAAAACGCTTATAAAAACACCAAATTACAAGGCATTTGTTAACTAAAATACAGCAATTACTCCAAACAAAAGCGCTGATGTAACGCGGATGCTTTTCTACTCGGTGTTTAGTACTTGGTGTACTGTCTGCAAAGTGATGGACTGACAGTTCCTGGTGAAGAACAAGAGACTGCCTGTGTGCGAAGTTATTACAAGTCGAACTGTCCCCAAATACAACAATGCCATTGTGCAACAAATAAGATGAGACAATTTACCATCCTTGTCAGGAGACAAACAGAACAGGTAACCTGTACATTAGGAAAACAACATGCAGTTGCTAAGAAACTGGTAAACAAACAGAGTGGAGAAAAGACATGGTTGGGTGTAAATCAGCCTGAAGGGACAAGGGCCCAGTCACTGAAGCACAGAGAGCCAGTTTCACAAGGGAGGCCTAGCCAAGTATCATCCAGCATGAAATACAAGCAACTAATAGTTTACCTTTCCCCTTCTCTTTCTCTCTTCCTCTCTTTCTTCTATCCATCTCCGTCTATTTCTCCTTATGAAAGAGGTCAGCAGCCGTGGATCGCTTTTTAAAAAAAAATCTTAGTTCTTCTTTTATTTGTCCGTTAAAGCTCTCTGGTCAACATTTGCTGCTTTTAAGTGTGCTCTTCCAAAAAAAAAAAAAAAAAAAAAAAAAGAGATTACTTGCACAATTACCTGCAATTTTAGATTTTTCCTTAATATTTGCATGGTGTGAACTAATGAATGATTGCATACAGTTCGCTTGTTAAATATAGTCACCTATAATCAGTTTCTATTTTTTTTTTAATTGTGGCAGCTTTCAATTAGCCTGTCATAATGTAACCATCAATTTTAATTACTGCTCTATTACCTTCTTCAAAAGGTGTCTAAACAAAAAGCATTCCACTTTTAGCATGTGGAAGGTTAACCGTTTCATTTGACCCCTGGAAGCCAAATATATGCTTTTCAAATTACAGTGAAGCAGCAGCACGTATGAACTTTCGACTATCAGCGCGCAATTTTCTTTCCGCTTAAGTTGCTCTGGCAGATGACAGACGAGTTAAAAGGGTAGAGTAGAGCGAAGTGAAGGCGAGATGTAGGTATCTGCTCTTAATTGTGGCCTCTCAGTTTCACCGCACCGCGCTGAGGTGATACTTGCTCTCCGGTTTCGATGCTGCTCCGCTCGACCGGGCAGACTGGGGACATTCCTCAAATGAACAGGGCACACTTAAACACACATGCACACACCCCTGTCACATGCTTAATTCATACCCACGGGGACAGCAGCATCTCATAATGTGTTTCTCTTCTTGACATGTTAAGCTGAAGAATGTGCACGAAAAAAAAAAAAAAAAAAAAAAAAATGACGAGGGCCTCGGTGAGGCTTAGTGGTCTGTTTTTCAGCACCTCTGGAGCATCTCGCTGTGACAGGCATACATTATTGACCACACACACACACACACACACACACACACACACACACACACACACACACACACACACACACACACACACACACACACACACACACACACACACACACACACACACACACACACACACACACACACACACACACACACACACACACACCTCTTTGTGCAAAAAATGTCTCTGTTCATTACTTCTCCTCAAGCAGCATACTCTAAAAGAACAGTTTACATAAAAGGATATTCCATGAGTTTAATGGATCAATTTCACAAAGTGAATTTTAAGAGGAAAAATATATAATTTAACACTGCTACTAATGAGCTTATGTCTTTGCATAGTGTGACACACATTCAAAAGTCAGGTAGATAAAAAACAGATAAACGTTCAAGGAAGTAAAGATTACAAAGGAAAGCATTATTGCAGCCATCACAATAGTATCCACACCAAAAGCAACGTTAGAGTAGAAATAGATTTTATCAGTGGTGGCATGCTTTTATGAAAAAGTCCCAGTCCAGATAGTGACGCATCTCTGAACGACTATTTACTATTTTGATCTAACCGTTTCAAACGCCAGATGTTTCAGTTTAGTGTTTTGGTTAAAGCACACGCACAGACAGTGAGTCTTGGTGGTTGCTTTTTTTTTTCTTCTCTTGGTCACTTTATAGCTCCTAACCTCATGCGGGCTGGATGTTGTCAACCCAGCTGCTGGCAACATCACTCGGCACCAGCAGCATGGTGCCGTGCTGCAAAGTGAGCTAATGGGCTCCGCGTTACTTCATCGCACTTCTAAGTGTTGCTCCATTTAAGAGAAGCCGGAATGACTGCAGAGGCACTAATAGAGTCATTCAGGAGAGAGAGAGAGAGAGAGAGAGCATCCCTGGAGATTTCATGGCTCTACTTGTGAATCGTTGACAAGTGTTTCCTGAAGGCCCAGGTGTATCCTTCAAATGGAACGTTCACTCCTCCGGGTGCTGCTCGTTTAGACGCTCTGCAAGGCCCTTAAAGTGACTTTTTGCAGTTACAATAGCTTAACTGAGCAAAGCCATTTCAAGTGCGGATTGTCGAACAGTTTTCTTTTAAGTTTGAAGTTGTGTTCAAAAAGACTTCTAAAATCTGCAAAAGTGGCATACTGTTTCATCAAAACTGTATATGAACAAACAAGCATTGCATGCTGAATTGACCTTCATTATCAAAATGCATGAGGTTATTTTGCTCATAAATGTAAAAACTGAAACAGTATTAATAAAAGACGAATTACATCCTGCCTTGGTACTATGCTAATCTTAAAGCGCACAACTCAGCAAAAAGATTTGTTGCAGTGCAGAAAAAAAAAAAAGGTTTGGTGGTACTCCTGTTTTTTCCTCCAGGTGTGGCCCCCACAGATCTAAACAATGAGACATGTGTCTAAAAGGACTTGGGACAAATTCTTTAAGCACCATAAACCATGGAGAAACAGCTAAATTAATGTAAGGATTCACAGGGATAGAGACACCTGTCTGGATGTAATGTGATATCAATTTTTTTTCTGCAAGAACACGCGCATCAATCATCCCTAGCTGTATGTGAAATGTCAGATGGCCCATGCATAAAATCCCTCGTCACTACAGCCTGCAAGCTCCTTGCAGCCTGCTCTCACAGCTTACGTTTTACCTGCGGGCCATTCTGCATCTATAAATTAGATAACAATTACACAACTGCTTGACAAAGCAGAGTTTGTGCTTGACATTTTGGCACGGCTGTCAACACATGAGGCACGGCCGTGACTGGGTGTGAGCGGTGGTTCATAAATCATCCTCTCTGGAGAAAGAAAGAGATGCATTGCTTCTATTAATATGTGGAGCTTGGCTTAAAAAACCCCAAATAAACTTAAACGGTATTTTTTTGTTGCATGTCTACATTTAACAGTAGTCACGCTATAAATTCATCAGATGTCTATAAAGATTATCAAAGAGTAACAAGGAACGTAAGCAGTCTTGATTTTGGATGCAACAACCTTAATTCAATCTATCATGAACTATAAACTGTTTTCCATCAAACAGGTGAGATCACTGCATTGGCATCGACCGTCAGGACTGGACACGCTCAGCTCCTTTCTCTCCAGGTGAATTAAAGGTTGTTTTTATTTTACAGCAGGGGTATGCCGTTGTTTTTTCCACTGCTCAATGTTATTTTCCCCTGTCACTGTCATGCCAAATTTCCCAGTAAATTCCCAGGATCGGATCCTTACCTATCAATACATGTCACTCACGTTTTTTATATCCCCTGAAAACTGACAAAAAGGCGAAAAGATGGAACGGGGATTTAGGGAGTTGTTGCTAAGGAGCACCTCAGGAGAATCATAACAGAAAGGACCCTGGAGGGAATATCAACCCGTTTTTCACCTGGAGGCAAGGTCTCTCTTGACGAGACAAATAACAGAAAAAAAAAAAAATCAGAGTCCTGTTCAAACAATGAATAATATTTGCCTTGCGCAAATGTGCATATTGAGATTAACTGTAACCTTCTGACAGCAGTAAAGACAGTATTACAGGATAATGCTTAGTACAGTAAGTTAGATAAACCTATTGCGAACAGATTGATGCTTGGACATCTCACTGTGCAAACACAGTACAGTAAAGACTTAGCCTCAACCAACAGGTACATTAATCATCATGTAGATTTTTCATAGGATGGTGGTAATGGCACATGTTGTTGGAGACGGAGGTGTTTACAGTGTTAAGAGTTCAGTGCTCAGTCATGACATCACTTATTGTGTGTGTAGAATTAATCAAGACATATACCTTCACCTTTGTTGGTGTGATCAAAAATGTAATATTTCATGATTCTAAAGAGCAATATGGTTTATTAGAAATAAAGCACATTTTATTTCACCATGTCTGACTATTGCGGTCAGTGGTGACTTTGCAGATTCTGCTAATTTTATGGAATGTTTATGGAAAAATTCGCTCCAATCTGACCACTTATGACATACAAAAATGTTATCTAAAAAAGTATGCATCATTACTTGCCTTATTAATATTGATCCAATAATATTGTATATTATAATAGAACACTGACAGATGCAATTTTGCATAATGAGATATTTTACCTTTTTTATTAAGATTATCATTGTTTGCATTTTTTACCTTTATAATACTGCTGTACTTACTTGCTTTTTTTTTGGTAATATTTTGATTCAGGGCTGTTAATTAGTTAGTTCTTGTCTGATGCACATACAAGTGCCCCGCCCACATAGACTTATTAATAATACATTAATTTAAGGTTCTGTCATTTCTTATGCTGAGTTTGCACCTTTTACTTCCCTCAGAGTTGAATCTGTTTTAATAAATCATGTGAATCTACCTAACAACCCTTTATAAATAAAGTAATTCACTCATTAAGTCACTTTAGTTTGAAAGAGAATTGTGCAAATAAACACACTCAGAAAACGTTTCATTAATTAGTCTTTTGTCATGTTTCTGACTGATGTTAACAAGCAACAATAGTATAAGAAAACTTTTCGACATAAGAAGACTGATTACGTGTTGTGGAGGTTGACACTAACTTTGATTTCGCAAGTTGCTCTCAGTTTAGTAAGAATTTATAATAAACTAGTTTGGATCCAACAAAGGCTGAGCATCTCTCAGCAAGCGCCACAGGTTTATTTCCCCTTAGTCCTTTTCTTAAGAGTTCTGTTAAGTTCAAGCAAAGACACCTACAGTATCTGCCTCCGGGCAAAGGGTTCAAGAAAAAGGAAGCAAGAAAAAGCACCTATTCATAACAGTTAAAAACAGAGCTCTTCCTCCAGGCCTCAGCCGCTGATAGACTTACGCCCATTGACTGATAAGGAGGAGGGCATCTTTCAGCGCGCATTCTCCTGCAGGGCTTACTTGGAGAGACATACAATTCACCATTCAGCAGAGACTCTGGTGTTGCATACATCCATCTGGCTCTTTAAGTGGCATACATGAGGTGAGCAGTGGCATAAATAAAAGATAACCTGTCTAACTTGCATGGAGGACTGTCAAACTGTCAGCAACAGGGTGCAAACGCAGTGTCCGTCAGGCAATAAAAAACGCATAAAGGTTGGAAGAAAAAGTGGACCAAACGGTTGCATCTGTGTACATACAATGTAATAAAAAAAAAAAAAAAAAAGGAAAGAAAGAAAGACAGAAAGAATGTTGGCAGTCAGCCAAGTTTTGTCTGGCACACATCGAGTTGGAATGATGTAATAGTTGGGTTAAGTAGTTCAGCCAGCTACAGGAGTTTGAGAGAAGCTTTGTATTTTTCTTTGGGGGTGACTCTGCAGCAGGTGAAACATAACAATCGCTGGATTCATTTCCCATTTACCCCTCAAAAGAAAAAAGGAGGGGGGGGGGGGTGCAACTTTTAGGAGAAAGATCTTTCTGCCTTTCTGTATCTGGTCACTCCATTTTTGACTATTGTTCAGTTTCCACACAGTTGCAGATAGAAACTCCTGCAGTCAGTTGGTGTGTTCAAGACCCATTGGCCTCGTCACTCACACATACACACTTAGGCCTGCTGAACGGCGAGCATTGGAACTGGAGTTAGCAACTTTGCTGTGTTTCTTAAATTGAATCTTAACTCAAATACATACAGTACTAACATTGCCATACCGTATCCTACCACAGAGGGGCATTGCAATGTTAGTGTGCGTTAGTAAATCTTTTTAAAACCAAAAACATGATCATCTCATTGGCCATAAACACAAAACCTTGTTGCTTCATTGTAAATCAATCAACTGTCCAATCATCAATACCGTCAATCAATCAATCAATCAATCCATCATCTAACTGATAAATCAATCCACGAGTTACAAATTATACAGGCATGTGAATGTGACACATGCAAGCGTTTATTATCTGTAATCTTCACAAGACAAAATGTTCTCGCAGGTGCATGCAGGTAAGGTAAGCGATAGAGGAAATGAAAAGGTAGCGTTCTTTAAAAATTGGATTTAATGTGAGAATTACAAGAAGAAAAAACACTTCCACCAAATGTTTTCGTCCTTGTAATTTTATTTTGTGGATACAATGATTAGCTAATGCATCCGGCCCTGTCATGAAAGTCGGTCAGCGTCGGTTTAAACAGGGTATACTTACATCTACCCTGAATTACACAGTGCACCGAGTAAATGAGTCACACTGCTGAAAAGGAACTGTTTACACAGTAATCGAGAACATGTTGTCCGATTGTAGGCTTCAATCATGCCCGGAGACTCATGAGTCTTTTCTTTAATATCGCTGCGATAGTGAAAATAATCACAAACTTGGGACGTTTAATTACTTTACTTTGTGATGCATGTTTCATATCCCCATACAAATTTATAAAAAAAAAAACTCACTATATAAATAACTGATAGTTGATAAATCTGTGAATAGAGATTATGAGTCATGCTGCAGACTAGAGTAGCGTGACTATTTGCTTTGGTAGGAATTCACTTTTAACAGCTGATAATCAATTCAATTAGCCACTTAGCTACCAAACTGCAATACAACTGTCATCAACTGGTTCATACAATTACTTGTAAAAGCACAATATATGTAAATACTAATATGACATTTTTCCTCATGCTGCTTGTGTTTAATTATTTGACCACTGGTCCACAGATTCAAAGTTCCAGATCTTGTATTAAATCAAAGAGTTGTGATACCATGCAGTGAGGCAATCTGATGCAAATGACAATACGTGATTGTGTTTTTTTTAAATCCCACACCCACCCAAACATCTCTCAAGGGATTGACTGCTCTGGCAAATACTACCCTCTCCTTCTGACCCGTGGACGGTCCTAGCCAGTGTGTTACCAAACAGTCAGTGTTACTAGGGAAACTTTTTAAATGACGGCATACAACATTGAATAAGAAATAGGATTTAATGTCAACAGACAGAGGTGCCAGGTAGCCCAATATTACTTGTTGGTTGGACTTTTCTGCAGTATTTAAAGCCCCTGATATTAATGGCGGTAGAGGGAAACATTATCCCTAAGTCCTGTGGTTGAATTGAGCACAGAGTCCGGAGAGGTCTGCCAATACATATGAAGCTAACCCAGTCTAATATCCAAATTACATTATGGCACACTCAATCAGACTGAGGGCTATTATTGGTCACTGGAGAGGACATAGGCACATTTGCGGAGAATGGTTTCATTTATGAAGCAGGTCATAAAAAGTTGGGTTTGGAGGGGTGGTGGTGCGGCAGGGTACTTAAAAATATCTGAACAGGGGGACATGTTATTGCTGTAATAGCATTAAGTTAGCCCTTTAATCTGCATTGAAGTATGTTTACCTTCCAATTAGGTTGCAGTAATGGGCTTCAGTATATCACAGCTGGACATTTAAAAACATACAGAATTTTTTTCAACAAACAGCTTGAATATGGACCTGTAAAAAAAGTGGCAAGAAAGGAAGAAAGAAGGAAATAAAGAACATTTAAAAAGGGACTAACAAGTCAGAAGACAGTCCATCATATTTCTTTTCTGACATTAGAACTGTTTGCTTGGCCGCGGTAATCACAGGATATATTTCTGTCTACTTTTCCTGGTGATGGTGAGGCTTTACAACTTCCCTCCAACGGGCCCAATTGGTCACTTTTACATTCACATTTCAGACAGACTTTTGTTCTCTCCAACAACAACAGAGACAGTCAAAATGTCCCCTGCTTGCACTCGTATTTCAGTTGGACAGAACTTAACTGCAAATTAAAAGTAGTTTATGATCTCAAAAACTAAGCCATGACCATTATGATGAATAAATCAGGGGTGGCTTATTAAAGATGCAAATTACAGTTTGAGTTACAATTAGTTTAACAGTTACTGAATCCTTCGTCAATAAAACACAGTTATTGAATTTTAAGCTTATCAGATGCCTAATACCCAATATTTGACGTAACACAGAGGTCGTCACAAGCGGACATTCATGGATAAAACTGTGACATTGCACATTACACGCATTATTTTGAAATCCTCAGTGACCTCAGAACATCGTGGACACCCAGTCTGCAAGCCCGAGTTCTGTTTCAAATGAGCCCAACATGAGAGCAGCAATAGACCTCCCCTGTCATATCTTTTTTTTTCTTTTTTTTTTTCTCTCTCTACAAAGAAGAGAGGGTTTGGAGCGTATTAAGCCATTTTGCTTCACTGTCATTTAGAAATTACGCGTCTGGGGAGGGGGGGGAAATAGGAAGGAAATCCTTGTGGAGGAGATGAAAGGCCGGCTCTGCATCAGAGGGGCCGAGCTGAAACCCAGGACTTGCTTTAGCCGTGGTGGTCTCTTTTTCTTCTCGCTCATTTTCTCTCATCCCTCCCTCTCACACTCTCACTTTCCCTCGTCAATGTTGGCCAGAAGTGGATCCCCCTTCCAACCCCCCTCCGCCCCTCCATGTCCTGGCTCTCTCTCTCTCCCTCTCTCTCTCTTGCAGCCCTCTCAGTGGACTATCAGCAAGTGGCCACCTTTGAGCATGGCACACTGGGCTGCTGTGATCTAACGGCTATAAAATGCCAAATAAAACTTACGGACAGCCATTGCCAGAGAGCAGCAGCCTATACAACACAATGGATCATTGTTATGGAACGGATGATGTCATGGCTGCGCTTGTGCTTAGTGCTGCTCCTCTTCATTTTCTCCATTCTTTTTTAAAGAGAACAATTATTACTATTATATCTGTATGTATCATTGGTGATGTCACGTCTGTTATTTGTTAAAGCTTAACACAAATCTGTGTCTTTTGAAGACATCGGCTAAAAACTATAGAAAAACACATTGAAATGTGCTACTTGGTTTGATATATTAAAGAAATGTGTTAATAAATATTCACAAATTACTCATGAGGAGTGCACTGCATTCACATATATATACTATAATCACATGTTGTAATGTGGATAATAAAATATATTTAAAAAAAGGACTGATGCTCAATTTTTGATTAATACATATTATCAGTTTTACTTAGATTAATTCAAACTGTTTTACCATGGAGAGTTAAAGACATGTGAAGAATTAAATTGAATGAGAAATTACTATAAATAAAATCGAAATTATGAAATTACAGCTGATATACTGCTCATGAAAGCATTTCTATATTTTCAATATTCAACATTTGATTATATAATAAAAAAAAGACTACTTTTTGTCAAACTACTGCTTCCAATGTCAAGAATGAACTTTCAAGCTCATGTCATATTACTGTATGCTGGTCCATGTTATGGACCTAACCTCTGCTCCTGCACCGCTGTCACGAAAGACAACTGGATTGCTTTGCCACTTCCAAAGAGTCCAGCAATAACTTACATCACAGCATCTTATAGGGACCGCACAGAACTTACATTGATATTCTCTGGTAACTGCTGACAACAACCAATAGCTACCGGGGAAAAAACAAGCACAATCCTCTTCCTGTTTTGGTTGCGCAAGGGTTGATAAACTTTATTTGGGCCCCTTATTAAGCCATAATTATCTTGGTAGATCATACCCAGTGGCAGATAGAACTGTATATTTAGAAACCAGGCTTATTGGGAACCAATCCAAACACCAATTGGGCTATTGTTCTATAGCCAATACATTGTGCAATCAACATTTACCTCAACGACAAGTTAAAGCAAAAACTTCCCACTTATAGTTATCACAATGTGAACCCAGCCTGAAGCGGGCATTAGCACACTCCTGCATTTAAAATACACTTTTCCCTGTGAATAAGAACGATTAAATAATTGCATACTTCCCCACTAGCATCACCACTACAGCAAATCATGGTAGTCATCTTGTCACTGCTCATTTTGCAAGCTAAGTAATAATTTGATATGTTGCCCTGATATGGTTATAAACATAATAATTCACCCGTAGTATCATTGGGCAGGTAGTAATTATGTAGATCGACCATAAATCTTTCCCCGTGAACTTCATGTTAGAAGCATCTCGCAACAGAGGTTAAAAGGTTTCCGCTTTCCTTCCCCGTTGAAAGCTATAAATTACACCAGAGAAATACGTGATGCTTTGTGTTTGGATGCCGGATGGAACATACAGACATTTATTATGCACTTATATGAAGTGAGAGTTTTTAGTTCATATAAGCAATGCCTATTATGTATTGTAAGTATGTTTTTTTTTTGGTTTTAAAAAAAAGTTTAGTCAGTTTTTAATTTGGCATTCAATGTTTTAACATTAGTATACAATACACATTTTTTGTGTTTTTATTAGACTCAATTTTTAATTAAAACATACAAATTATTTTATTGTTTGAGACAAGTGAGGTTTAACATTTATTAGAAATTAAAGAGGGCTAATGTAGTATGCATTCAAGTTTAAATACATTTTTAATCAACATTTGATTTAAAAATAAATAATACTTAGATAACTCTAATGCAGCCAGAGTGTCTGTCACAGTCAACGTCTGTGTGCTTTTTGGCACCAACTTCACGAACCCCCCCCCCACCCCACCCTGTGTATCAGTGTGTAACCAAAGAACACAGACTTTGGCCACCGCAGCACATGCACACAGCCTTGTTCTCTCTCTCCCTCATCCCACTATGCCATCCCCAGTGGTCCCCGACGATCGACCCACAAGCCCGCCGGCAGCACCAGCCGGGGCCGTCCACCCTTCAGCCATCCTGCGCTCCGTCACCCTGGCGTCGCATGACATTCTTTCCCACAGGCAGCCACATAGTTCCAGCGTCTCCTCATGCGAGGGGGCCTGGGACCCTGCAACAGGCGGGGTGCACTTCAAAGGCCGGCCGGCCCACAGCTGCAGCCTGTCGCTCCAGCAGCCAGCTCCAGTTTGTAATCATTATTAAAGGCTTGACCTCGGAGGCATCTCTGCCGCTGTTCACACCCCCTTCCCACCCCTGATAACGCTGCACGGGGCTCCTCTCAAGGCGACTCCAGTTACCCATCAGTTGAGTGGACTGAAAGGGATGTGGCGGAGGCATTGTTTGGAGCAGTTGTGATGGTGGAGTTGAGGCATTAGTGTCTCCAACAGGGACCCTTTTTTTGTTGGACCTCTTCATACTGTAAGGCACCTGTATGATGCAAGGGATGCTTCAGGGGCCAGTTACAATGCTGCAAGCCTACTGTAATAAATCTGGTTAAATATGGTATAAAGGGAATGAAGAGCCCCAGCTTATTCCACTGCATGGTATTTATGTCACTACATGCCCACGGAAACTGTCATCTGAAGTTGATTAGTGTAATATTCAAACTTCAATTTCTAGTTCAAAAAATAAGAGAAAAAATGTCAGTTGAGTGAAATTGTTACACTTGTTCATGAGGCATTGGTTTCTTAGAAATGAATATTGAAAATAATCAATTTGTTTAAATTGAAAACAGCTGAATGGTGTATTAGTGACAATAGGGCCGATCTAGTTAATTCAGTTCTATGTGTAAATATTATATACACATTATATACCAAACTTTTTATTCCTGTTTTGACCAATTTGTTGCATTAAAAAACACTTGCAAATCCTTTAATTTTTTTACAAAGTTGCAGGATTTATCATCATTATATATTTTAAATAATATTTATATTAAAAAGAACATCAGGAGTGCATAACCATAAATAAAATCACACATTACAAATGATTGTCCTTCCATATGGTGGTGTCCCCCCCTGCCCCCACCCGCTCAAACCTCACCCATTGCCGATGCTGGATTTATTTATTTACTAATAAATTACATTCCAATAAATGTATATACATGTATGTATTTGTGACATGTTGCTTTACAAAGTGAGGAAAGCAATGTTTAAGTCAAAAGGATCCAAGTCACTTCCACACAGTGAGACATACAGCTTATTAATTAAACATTGGGTCATGTCAGGTACAGAGGTCGGATCCTAAACCAAAGTCCAGGTAACGGGACTTAAAGAATCGGCTCGGTGCATCCCTTAACTTCTGGATTCAGTTTTGAAGAAATAATTTAAGATTTTTTTGCAGCGTTCAAATAAGCCATAGCAATTTATACTTTCCACGTGGATCCATAATTGGAGGAGGCTGGCACTGCATGCAGACCTTGTACCAGGTCACAACTTAAGAGGACCATTCCGGCAATATTCCTTTGGGTCATAACTTAAATTCAGTGTTATTGACTGCACACCTGATGAGGACACTTAACAATTGACCCTCCTCTCCTGGCTGAAGGTTCGAGGGGGTGTCATTAGCTCGGTAAACCTGGTGTGACGAATGAGGAACTCATAGATGCAATGCTTTATTGGCTTTTTTCTCATCTCAAAAGCATGTTGATTAATAGATAGGTCGGTCACCACGGCAACCAAACCAAAGGACAACATTATTAGGCCTGGATCCTCATCGCTCAACAACTCCACGTTGAACATCTGGATCTATTGTGTATGTATAGAGATTGTAAACAACATTGTAAAAACCACTTGTGCACATCCGCTATTACACAAGGTACCTCCGCTGATAACAATCATCAGAAGCACAATGCTCTCATGCTTTGGTAATTCTAAAAATTCATGTCTGGATGTTAATGTGCCAACAGCCAGAATGCCCTCCTTTTCCTTTCCTCATTAATTTCTCGTGCCCTTTATTGATGTAATGCTCTTGAGTCACTGCAAAACAAGAACAACAGCAGGTGTCGAATAATGGCAGGCCTGCAAAATAAGTAGGAGGGGTCTTTACCAGGTGTGCTGTGTCGGTAACAAACATAGAGCATGGCAACCCTTCATTAAAGATTCCACCCTCTGTACGTCTTCCAGCTGAAGCAGGAGTTTGACCTGAAACTATTTCTACATAGTAATCAATCCTCACAATAACGCATTGGTTTTATAGGGGCTTTATATCGTCCTACAGATGGTTGGGTGTCTCGAAAACTGACAGTCTCTAAAGCGTGGAGTTTATGGCAGGCAGTAAATCACCAGGCTGTAGAAGACTCATTGCTAATTACACAGTGAAGTTTGAGGACAGTGTATAAAAACATATTTTACCATCACTTCATTCACAAACTTCAGAACCAGGCCATTACTAATGCTCGACTGCCAGCCATACTTCATCCTCCAGTGGCACGTAGAGTAGAGTTGGTCGGGACAAAGCTTTTTTTAAATGGAATACTGAATGTCAAGTCATCCATCATCACGAGATTAAAGAGGCAAATTGTATGTTGTGAATGCTTAAGCTTAAACCACAATGAAGCAAGGCTCTTAATCCTGACCACCCTTGACCCCCCTGGTGCATTTAAAAAGGAAAAAACATTTCAACCATAGAATCTCTTTCTGAGGCAATTACAAAATACTGAGTTTAAATGATCTGCATAATGATTTAAATCGCATTGAATGGAACATTTGCTCCGGGATCATTCTTGCAAACCTGGGCATCAAGTTTTCTGTTAAATTGTGCTCCATTTCCATAGCAACAGTCACAACACTACAATGTCTCAGTTACAATTCCCATGATGATCAAAACATTTGTAATCATCTGTGGGAAAGAAATATTTTGTTATCATATCCATCACTAGATCCTATCTGTTTGGCTATTCTGTATTTATTTTCATGTGTGTGAATCAACCTGTCCTACATTTCCATGACTCACATCTTATTTCTGCACAAACAGGACTTACAAAAGCCTATTGAAGCCTCGTAACCAACTCGAAAACAATGGAACACCCCAACACATACAAACATACTTCTCGTGAAAACATTATACAGAACCCCCCCATGTGTTACATGACATTTAGTGTTTGTTTTTATTTGAACAGTTGGCATGCTAAAAAGAGCCACTACGCTTCACTATGACATAGTATTTCAATTACATGAAATATAATTTAAGGATGTGGCGGTGATATGATATAATGCACCCTCTGCTATCTCAGTTATTTTATAAAAACACTACATGCTCAGCCAGAGTTTAGTTGACAGCGCTGTAGCTATACACAGGGTGTGTGTCTAAGCGGTGGTGAGTGGAATAATTCCTAAGCTCAAAGGCTGACAGCTCCAAACAGATGGAATCGCCCCTTCTGTCCCATGCAGCCCGCTCTCTCTTTGTCCACCTTTCCCCCCCTTTTGTTTTGTTGATTTGTTTATTTCTGGTTTCCATACAATCAGCGTGGAGAGGCCTAGACATAATATGACGGCGGCAACGGACGAGAGCGACAGCATGGGACCGGACCCCCCAGGCGTGCTGCATGGGGGCTTGCTCGAGCGGGATGCCAGGAATGGCTCAGGGGTCCCAGCGGCACGAGCCTCCGACACTTAACAAGCGCCTTGCAGTTGTCCCTGGCCTTGACCCTGTCTCGTCTTAAGATACATATGCAGCTTAAGACAGGAGAGAGCCTCAGGGACATGATCAATTACACTCTGTCATATTATAAGAATATCTCCAATCGGAATATTTTATAACAGCTTTTCCATTACATAGTGTGGAGGAAGTTTTGACGCGTGGTGAATGTTGTCATTTGTACTTTAAACACATTTGTTAATTAAATCTGATGCAGACTAAATCAGCTGGCCAAGTCTCTTTGACGTTAATTGTTTTAAAAGGGAATTGTGATGTAATGAACTGGTTGGAAGCGGCACATAATATATATATATAACAAGAGATTATTAAAAAAACTGGGCAGTGACAATAGTGACTGCACTGTGACCTCAGGAGATGTGGATACCACTGTAAATGCATGTATTAACACTGTCCCTGTTGATTCTCCCCCTTTTTTCCTCTTGCTGCCTTTTCCCTCTCTGGGGGTTTCTGACAGTCAAGCCAGTAGATGTCTCAGCTCAGGGCTTCTTGTTACAAGACCATAAGCGACCGTGCTTGGAGAGTAACAAGGACACATTCCCTGGCTCCTTGCATGTCCAGAGGGAGGCTGTGGATCACGTACGGGAATCGGGTAGAAAGTCAGGAGCAAGAAAATGGGTGCTTGTCAAGTCGTCTAATAAAGAAAAGCTAAAAAAGGCCCAATTTTTTTTTTTATTGAAGGTCATAATCAACAAACTCCTGCAAAATGCTAAAAATGCACCAGGCTAATGGCAAGTGATCCTTTGAGCTGTATTTGAAACAAAGCTAGCCGTTTACCAGCACGATGCACAATTCATAACGCTGATACAGTCAAAAGGAATGCAACGTAAAAGGGCAATGATTAATCCGGCTGTTTTCATTTTGAAACGTTTCAGAAGCTATAAAACTCAAAGCCGACTCAAGCCCAGGCCTGACAGGCCTACAGTCTTATAAATATTTTCACATTCATAGTAAAAAGAGGAAGAGATGTTCTATGCTAATGCTTTTACTAGCTTAGTTTTATGAGCTGCCAAAATCATCATGGGGTGTTATTTTTCAAAATGAGATTCATGCAGTAGTTGAAATTAAATCTCAAAGTACTCGTAAAAATTGTTTACAACTGTTGGAGAGAAAACTCGATGGAAGTCACGAGCCCCACATTAACTAGCAGCTGCTTGTTTAGGATCAGTTGAGGTCAAGGACTTCAAGTTTAAGTTAATGTGGTTGAAAAACAAACATTTTCTAAAGCGACCAAAAAAAAGATTAACATTAATCTATGTTGTTGACATGGATGTCTTTATATCTAAAATGCCCACTGCATTGCTGTTCCTAAAAGCTGAACCATTAAGAATCAACACTCCGCATACCAGGCAGTTAATGTGGTGGAAATTTGCCAAATGTGGATTCCATGCAAACCGAGCTGCCCCGTCTTCTATTGGCCTGGGAATACACAAAATGACCTACGTGCATTATGTGACACTGAATTGTGCTGTGAAAACGTGGCTTTTAATGTTTCCCTAATTGGGGGGCATTAATCAATTGTGCTCCATCAGCAGAGGCTAAGGGGGCCTGTAAGCATCTGCCCACCATACAGCTCTCTGACCCAGGACCAGCTGGCTCTCAACCCACGCTCTGCTGCAAGAAATCACTTTTGACTCCATCCATCAAAGCTACATTAATATTCCGTCCTAAGCAGCCCCACTACTTGGACTGCATTCGTGGTCTTAATTACCTTAGGCCCTGCCAGTAGAAGGTGACCGCAGAGACCAAAGCAACTGTATCAGCTCTCCCTCTCTGTCAGTTACCATACATTTATACTCCATCAGGGACTAGTGTCCCTTTCAAGCTTGTCCGCTTTGGCTCGTACATACCGCGTACAAAGGACGCAGGGGTATCAGAAAACGGGGACAATGGCAACAACTGCACATCTAATTTAGCTCCTTGTTTATCACAAGTTTGTAATCAGATACGCCGCACAATGTAGGGCAGCACAATGGAATGGTGATCAGGGAGCTATTGTTTTTCAAGCTAATTAGCCTCTGGCCATACCTCTGAATCCTCCGGGGTGTACAATCCCAGAGTTAAATGTGGCTAAAAGCGGCGTACAACCCTGGTACCATTAAAACGAGCCTTACAAGTCAATGGTATTTGGGGATGTGTTATATGACGGCCTAGTTATCTGCTCATTACATTGCTCTGTTGAACGTAGCCCGCTATCCACACAACAGTTGTTTTTGCTCTAATGTGGTCCCTTTATTTGTTGTGCTGCCAACTCACATTGTCTTGCTCACCAAATGACCCTGCAGCTAAGCCCAAGAGTGTATATGGTAAACCGGTTGATTTCAACTGTGACCGCATTTCATTTTTCCAACACTACATTTGGAAAAATATACATCATTTAATATTTTAAAATAGTTACATTTAAACCTCAGATACTATTTATAAATCTAAGGAAAAAATAATAACCAGTTACTTTTGCAACAATATAGTAACATAAAACTAGTTAATACAGCAATTTGACAATCATTTGTGCTGCATGCATAATCATTCTTAAGACATTATACAGCTGCCCATTAAGTTACCAGTTCAGTTTATCCCACCGATTGGTCTTAACTGTTGATTCAAACATTCAGCACCCAGGGTGGGAATGCTACAGGCAGAGAAAGCAAGAGTTCCAAACCAGCGTTGTGGACACAACCTTTGACCTTAAAGCATTAGCCCCTGACCTGCAACAGGTGGAGACAGTGTCTTTCCAGCCAGTCGGACCAAGTGTCAGGGGCTTTCTAGCATCTACTCTCAGCTCCTTGGACAAATATTATCATTTTGTTGAGGACCACTCAGACAAACATGGTGTAGACTACATGTGAGGTCTAATAGCACATGTTATTGAGGGTGTAAATGCTGTGTCTGGGACGAGACGGGGCTTCGGTTAGGTGACCGAATGTGGAAAACAAACCAAACACCTGTTTTACACTTCACAACTCTGCACGATAATCCTGATGAGAAGTGGGGGTTTGGAGATAAAGGAGAATTTATTATAACCTCTCAGGGACGGTCACCCAAGAATAGTTTGTCGGCTGAAGCATGTAGTTGTGAAGCCATGATGTGAATCATTTTAGTCTAGTGTAGTCCCAGGGTGGGCGAGACAATACTGGAATAATATTATATGGGTGACTGAAATTCCCTTCTAAATCATTTAATTATATATATATTGGGGTTTATTTTGTAAAATGTAGCAGTTTTAAAGTTTAAGCCATTCCACTCTACCAAAAAAAAATATTAAAATTGTCGGCATTAGAGTGTGCAAAATGAGGAAAAACATTCTTACTGTAATTCTTTTTCAAGTCTAACAATTATTTATTTTAAAATCTTTCTGGCTTTGCATCAGTCAGACACCACGCTGTTTTAGAGCTTATAGTTATTAGTAATGGGGCGAGGAGGCACAGAGTGGTCTGTTGGCTGCCGACCAAATCGGCAATCTTTGATCTGCAACTGTGCAGTTCTTGGGGGCCGGGGCGGCTTCACGGGGCCTATTGAGGGGAAGAGGGCAGGCGAAGCTTCACCAATAGGTGTCGGCAATCTCCCTCTGGTCTGTCTTCATCACGGGGAGAATGCACGCAAGTGGTCCTCAGAGACTCTCCCTGACGTGGCTCTCAATGGCAAACGAGTTTTAATGGAGAGGTCAGGGAGAGTTCTTGACCAACGGGGCCAAGGGCCAGGTGGCACATCACAGCGTCCCAATGTTCAGCTATCCCCAGAATGCGACACAGTGGCGTCGGCAACTTTTGCCTCTGATCAACAAGGGGAGGGCTGGGCGTGATAGCGTCGCCAAATGCTGAAGGGACTGTGGCACAGTCGCACCGTGCCAACTCTCGGTCAGGCCATCCTGTTTTCAAGTCTGGAGTGAACTGAAACGCAGAATGCTTTACTTCAAACTGTCAAACAAAAGCAACAGACATTATACTTTAATCATCTTTGTTTTGTTTGTCTGTAAAACTTGGTAAAGGAAAAACAAAATCGTTGGTTAGGGTTAAAAGATAGGAAGAGGAATTGTTATGAAAATCCGGAAGATATTCACATTTTTTTAAACAATCAAGGCCATATATGTTTTTCCTCTATGAAGGATTTATTATGTGGTGATTTAAGCGGACACTCAATTGGACGGTCTTCGTTCACCCCATTGAAATATTGTCTTGTGAACACTAATCTGTTCAAGGCTGCCATGTTGAACAGTAATATAGAGAATGTAGAGATAACTATAATTAAGTAGTTATATTATGAAAAAAATATAAAAATTTGTATTTCTAACTTTATTTGTTAATTTACTGAATATGAGGGCAAAGGATGTTTTTAGGCTTTGAGGCGTTTTATAAAGTGACTGTGTCTATGAGGATGACGTATCCAGTTCCTCAGAGCACTGCTTACACAAAGTATAGCGAGCAGCTCCTAACTCTGTAATAGATCAGGTCGTGTGTTGTAATAGCGGAAACACCAGCTCTGTAAAGCTTATCTTTGCTTCATGTCTCAGTTGTTTTTTTGTTTTTTTTGTTTCTTTTTTAAATTGAAGTTTGCTTTTGTGTCTATGAACGTTGCAATTTACATCCATTATTCATCAAACAAAAACACAATAGTTTGCTTATACAGCCAGCCTAAATTACAAGTTTGAACCTGAGACGTCTTGAACAGAGACGTCAACATGACACGAGACAAACAGTTGTACACGTTTTCTGGGTCTGTCAGTTAGGAGTGATTCAGTAATGCCATCTACTGGCTGCATATTGTTTCACTCCCTTTTTCAAAGACTGGAGCTTAGACCAATGGGAATCTGTTTCTATTTATTTCTGTGACTGATTAAGATTCACCTGTCCACAGAACAGGCATCATCTTACACATTAGAGACTTTCGGCGTCCCTCTTTCAGTCATTTATCTTCACTTTAATGGAGCTCAGTCCCTTCTGGAGAGGACGACAAGGACTAATTAGGCTGCGTAAGGCCCACAAAGTGGCTCTGTCATCTAGTGGCCATTGAAGAGAACAAACAGTCCCTTGCTACTCTCAGCTGTTCAGAGATATTAGAAAAAAAAAAAAAAAAAAACATTTTGAAACACCAGCTGCTGTGTGGTTTTCAGTGCACAATCCTCTCAAACCACAAGCTTTGCAGTATAGTTGCCCATCTGTCTGCCTCAAGTCAGAAGATAATGTAACCCGAGCCTACTGTCTTCTGCGTTTCAATAAAAAGCTTTAAGGATGACAGTGGCCACTTTATATGCAACCAAATAGCCTGTTAATGACCTGTTAAGAAAAATAGTTTATTCTAATTCAAAGCATAAAGACCTCTGAACACATTTCAACCCATCTAAAGCAGCACACAATCACTGTAACCTTACTAAAGCACTTTTTGGATAAGCAAGTTGCACTCTTAATTTCTACATTCTCTTTGTCAACATCTCCAATTGAAAACACATGGCAAACCTTAATTACTCTTCCATATTCTGCCATCAAATCTTCAAACACTGGTTGCATGTATCCCTGGTGTTTAATACACTGGGGAAAAAAAAAAGAAAATCTGTGATTAAACATCTGTTTATACATTATTGCTGTGAATTACTTGATGCAGTGTTGCCTGGACAAATGGCAAAACATTAAGCTCATCACTCTGGAATAATCATTAGTGAAAAAGAGAGTGCTGGGTACACAACATTATCTGGTTTCCACCGAGTGAACATTTGTAATTTGTGGAAACAGATGTGCAGCATTGTTTTTAAACCTGCACCGTTTAATTAGAAATGCACACCTCCCGACAGGCTAATTCTGTTATTCATCTATTTAGGGGTGGGATGTTCATTTGCAAAATGTATGCACGAAAATATTACTAGTGTGTGTTTGTAATCCCCTGAAACTAGGCTGTAATCCTCATAAACTAGGCATCACCCAGACCGCTGTAAAGCAGTATTACAGCTCCATAACGTAATGCATTTCTCGCTTTTTTTGTTGTCAGTTTTTATGCAGACACTGGAGTGAATTATCTGAAGACAGTTCCTCCAATCATCAGTATTCAATTTAGTTTAATAAAGACTGCTCCAGTTTAATTTCGTACTCCCTGCAACGGTACAGTAAAACGATTAAAGGTTCTCTATACAACATTCAAAAACATTAATATAGCAGAAAACAACTATTTGCTATGTAAATGTATAATGAGAATGAAGTAACTCTCCCTCTGTGTGTGTTGTTATCAGAGCTTCCCTCTGCATTATTGACATAGACCGGCCGCTTGTGCCTTTTAGTGCATGTTAGTGCATGTGAGCGTGTCCCACAGGCTAGCTCATTGCAATGCGCTCGTACGCAGGTCGCAAAAGCATTGCAGCCACCCTCCAGTAAACACTGTTTAGCTCTGTCAGCACTGTCGCCATTGTTAGCACTGTTAGATACGAGCTACCTTAGATACTGCCATGTTGAGAGCTGTGTGGACGCTATAGATATGCAGTCAATTTCAAATTCAGCACCTATATTGGAAAAATACACTCCTCACTGTCCTTTCGCCAAAATTTGAGTTGAATCAGGAACAAGAAGAATATGTTTCTGATTCCTACATATACAAAAGTGTATCCTGTGTGAGCTGCACTCCTTAAAAAAAAAAACAAAAACTAACTGTCCAAAAGCAGCCCTCCTCCGAGGAATTATACAATCATTCTGGCAACAGATGCAGTACATCTGCTATCAGTTGTTTCTGCTTAACAAAATCAGCACCATCGGGACGAAGCTCAGCAAAATACGGTGAGATCAAGACAGGCACAACTGGATGTGACTAAGTTGTCTTAACTTAGCTATTTCTGTTTTTGAGGCCAGTAGCAGTGGTGGAAACTACTGGGAATCCGGACACTCACACAAGCAGCCTTGTGGTCATTTAAACTATCAGAGCTAGATAGAGTTTGGCAGAAATGGAATTCATTTTTAGTATCGCCTAAAGATAAAGAGACACTGGAAGTTATAGTGAACATTTGTACAAAGATATGAACACTTCACTTTTCAACATTCCAACTTCCCCATCTCATTTACAGAAGAAATCCCTACATAATGTATTTTTACAGAGTTGTGCCAAGACAATGAGAAATGAATAAGAAGAAAACATTAGCAAATATAAAAATGCATATGCAATTGCCTGGAATTATTTTAAAACTTATACAGTCCCTCATTTATTCCACTCTACACCAAACCCCCGACCAAAAAGGACAATCATGATGGATTTACATCCAAGGAGCTTTAGTGGACAGAAGTCAGCGTTTCAATGCATGCAGACTGCAAACAACATACAAGTGACAGTGAGCAGCTTGCCTTCTGATTCCAAAAAGAATTACATTATTCAACATTTTGTTGTGAGACTTTTCACTCAGTGCATGCTTGAATGAGCTCCAGCGTGCATCGGGTTTATGGGAACTTCAAAATGAATTTACCAGTCTTAGAAAGCCCATTGACACTTCACCTGCCTATTACATTTCCGCGCAGTCGAGAGCAGCAATAAAAAGCCTGGCCTTCATCATCTCCCCAGAAGCTCAGATAAAGGCAAGATCAAATGCGAGTAACGAGGATTCACCCTTCTTGCCTCCTTCCACTATAGCTGACGGGTATTGAATTATGATATGGTAAGATACTTAGGAAATGAGGTCGATTTAAAGCCTTTCACCTCCAGCGTTTGTAAATGAGTTTTGGCACTCCCCTGTTCATGTGAGAACTTTCACAAGGCCATATTTGACATAAATATAGTAATATGTAGACAGTGATATCAATTAGTACATTTACAATGACATTTAATAATAAGTACATTACAATTTAACTATTTAATTTATATTTAAAAGGGGATACTTATATTCCAAGCATGTACTGGCATAGTTGGGTACTGGCTTAAATCTTCCAATAATTCAATGTCTTAAAATCTATCCATCCATTCAACAGTTATTCTAACCTGCATGTCTCTGTGCTGTGGCAGAGCTCTCTGAGACAGTGCTAACCACTGCACTTGGGCTGTGGACATCAGTAAGCGCTAAAGGGATAATAAGACACAGGTACCAGGAGTTACAGAACCTGCAGTGGTTTTTTGGCAGCGCCTTACTCTAGTCTAGACCATAATAGACCATACTTCCTTTCCTCCACCATTCATCACAATAAGCTCTGCTCTGAGACAACGAGGCTTTCCTCTGCTGCTCCAACAGATGGAGCTAGTGCTGCACTGCAGAGCTCTGCTGTCATCCGGCTTCTTCCCAGATGGTCAAAAATGAACACAGAAGCTTACGTGTATTTTTTTTGTTTTTTGCCATGCAATATTTCCCAGTGCCTTTAATCTACAATACCATCCTGTTAACTGTGTGCATCAGATCAGACCACTGCCTCCTCGCCAGCTTTAAAGTCATTAGTGTGAAAAAAAGAGATATGCTGTACCAATGTGTACATATTTTGTTTGAAGCTGGAAGAACTAATTAGCTGTGTGTTTTAAATGGTGTAAAATGACAACATTTATATCTGTGCATGCTGACGGTAAAAGATGTTGAATATAGTGTAGTAAATTAAATGTGGCTTGCTTTGTCTATTTACATTATGTAACAACATGGCTGCTGTTTTAAATTATTTGTTTTCATTGTGACATTTTTTTTATTCACATCTTGCACCGACTCATTCTCTAGGGGTACCGTCTTGTTTGCCAACTTGTCTCTTTATATAAAGTTTACTACACTAACATGTGCAGGTTAAATTCATTTACAGTACATGCACACTGATAAATCTGATTGTAATTCGTATTGTGCCTGACGTTTCTGACGGCTGGGTATTGATCCGGCCAGAATAATATAGCAGTAGTCCCTACAGAGCTTTGGCATGAAGCAACTACTCAACATTTGATCTGTTAAAATAATTGACAAAAAAGAGACAAAGACACTGTCAAAGACCAAATGTGTCTCAGGTAACACCCAGATAACATGAATGTAGTGTCTCTAGCAAAAGCTGGTGAGTTTACAGCAAAAAAAAAATATGTAACTATGTATATGTCTGTTTGTGTATGCATAAAGTGCTATGTGACCTTGGGCAATAAGATACATCTGAGAAACCGCCATTACAGCTGTGCACATAGTGAGTCACACGATGTCTTTTATTTTGTGATAGTCAACACCCTCCACAGAAAAGAGAACGGAGTGAGTGAAGTCTGGATTTGATTTACACGTGATATGCATTTTTTTTTTTTCTTCTTTTCATGGAGGAAACAAACAAAGCGAAGGAGTCTTGTGACAATCCCACAAAGACTGGCTTTCCTTGAACATTAGCGCTGTTATCTGATGCAAAATGTGATGTGCTTTGTTTTGCAATCGGCACATTTGCCCGCACAGCGTGAGGACAAAGCCTTCAGAATCTGATTGAAAAGATCTGTTTTCTGCACTTTTCAATTACCTCTTGCTCAACGTAGAGGCCCATCTCCCACACAGTGTGCCAATCCAAGGATGGAGAGAAAACGAGTGGCAGTGGAGACGGGAAACAAAAGCATCCTGTTGACACAAAATACGAGACGGCATGTTCAATACATGCGTGACAATCCTGAGACAATCAAAGTGAACGCCAAGGCCTTTGACTATAACGCAGTTCAAAATGTGTTCAAAACTCCTCGATGAAAGCTGACTGCCTTTCTAAAGCTGCTGTTGTCCTTGTGTTTGCAAAAGCAAGCAATGGCACTATTGCTAAAAGTTTAACCCAGTTTTTTTAAATGAGCTCAAAAGCAAAACTCCCTGTTGTACTGTACTCCCCCCCCCCTAGCAAGAACCATATATTCAGTAATTAATGCAAGAGTATGGGAGGCCAAAACACTCTTGGTTGGTCTATTTTGCATGTAAGGCCCCAATGAGAAACAGATACTAAATGTGTCCTTGGTGTGAAGGAATATGGATTGCAGAAGCTACTGATGTAGGCATTGATATGCACAACACTGTTTTTTTTTTTTTTTTTTTTTTTTTGGTTTTTCATTTCGTCTTCCCACACCAGAGACTTCAACTTCTGCTTTTAAAATGAACCGCCCACCTCAATCAATGAGTTAATTAACATATTCTAGACTCGCTCCGAGGAGTGTTGACGAAACTTAACACCAATCTTCAGCTGCAGTGAGCTACCCTGTGGAATGGAGACAGTTCCCAAGGTCGTACTAATCAGACAGCTGATTCAAATTATTTTCAGTCTAAATGGCTCTAAAGCAGCAACGGCGGAGACGGTCCACCATCAGTGAGCTTTTATAAAAATAAAAAAACATAAAAAAAACAAAAAACACATTGATGCTCCTGTCATGTTTGTCAAACTGAACTGTGCTCTGGTATGCGATTCTCTTTAAAATGTCACAGCGGAAGGAATGCACGCTTTGTTTGGTTTCGTGGCAAACTGTTCGTTCTCTCAGGCAAGGCTCCTCCGAGTGTGCAGCGCGGACACTTTTTCTTTAGTGGGGCTTGCAGAAATGGTTACATTATACTTAATTTGCAAGGGGAGAAGTCAAGGGAATCAGTTACCAATCATGCTTTGAAGTGCTCCTCAGCCTCGGCTTCCTTCTTGCCAGCACCACTGCCATGCTGCCCTCTGTCAGACTCAATTGCTCTTTTCTCTTAATAAACTCAATGACGAGTTCTTTCCCTTCCTCTCGCCCTTTTTTTTTTTTCCTCGCTTGCTCTCTATTCCTCTGTCACTTTCACTAATGCTTACCCTTTAAAGAGGGTTCGCTTTGCATCATCTGACGACCCTCTCGGTGTTAGAGAGTGAGAGAGGTATGAGGGAGAATCATAGGCTTACACTTGCCCTGACAAGCACTCAGATGAAGCATTTAACCGATGAAATGTTATAATTTCACAGGGTTTTTATAAGCCTGAGGGGAAATAGATTTTTAGGGTCAGGGTTTGGGTTAGATGTTGAGTATTTCACTTGCATTTTCTTTTTTTTTTTTTTCCTTTTTTTTTTTTTTTTTTTTTTTTTTAAAATACAACTATTGAAAAGAAGGACTGCCTTTTTCTGTTTAGTCTTGCTGTAATATTTATCTTCCTCTTCTGTGGGATGGGTCTTTAAGTCGGTTATTATACAGTAAATCTTCTACATTAAACTTGGATGCCTATTTTTCATACAAGTGATGTCTGTCTTTCAGGCTGGAGTGACAACTGACAGAGTGTAAAAGTGTGTGTGGGTTTGAAACATGGACAGCTGATGTTCACGAAGAAGGTTTGGCATCTAAAATGACTTTGCTCTTAATGTCAAGAACCATTCTGTGGAGCGGTTACTGTATACACCCTGACATTTCAGCAAGAATGGCAGTGCTGTAATTTGTAGACAAGGCACACAAAGGGCTGTACCGAGTCCTGAGTGCAAGCCGGCCAGACAGTCCTTGGAATAAAAAAAAACGAAAAAAAAAACAACTCTCTCTCCAAATGGGAAGAAGCTCGGTTCAAAGCTCATAACCATTATTTCACATTAAATAAGAAAAAAAATAAATCCCAAATCCTAATTAAAGCAATATGAGATATCAAAATAGACCAATGGGTTATGTTTTTCTTTTAATCAGGAACATGTATAGTGATCAGATTGATTGATTGTTCAAAACAAAGTCAAAACTGTTTACTTTAATGGAGTTATTACCTATAGTGACATGAAAATAAAATGAAATTAGTTGTATAGTTGAAGAGAACATTTCAAATTCCACATGTAGTACCTTAATGGCCAATTTGGAGATTCCATCTTAACATGCCTCTACTAAAACCTCTAACTTTCCTGATTAGGATACCAATATTACTCAAATCAATTTTGTAGTTTCAGAGATATACTCTTCATTTTGGGCATGTCATTTTAAAGCAGGAACCTGAGCCAGAGGTCTAGGGTTTAGGCCTTTAGATACCCCTCTAGCATCAGTTTTGGACTCGTCAAGGAAGGTGTCAGTCAATGCTTGTTACATG
This sequence comes from Anoplopoma fimbria, assembly GCF_027596085.1. Classification (NCBI taxonomy): domain Eukaryota; kingdom Metazoa; phylum Chordata; class Actinopteri; order Perciformes; family Anoplopomatidae; genus Anoplopoma; species Anoplopoma fimbria. Next base: position 7,720,236 of record NC_072449.1, on the reverse strand, counting down.
CAAAGTGTCACTTCAAAGTAAACTTAAAACAGATTACTTAGTAAGTTAGTTGAGGCCAAACAACTACCTTGGTTAAGTTTAGGACAAATCTTGGTTTGGGTTAAAAATAAGTACGTTTGTTACATAAAATAAGCATGCTTGTAATGTAACTTACGTATGCGGTGTTAGTTAAGTATGTAAATTGTGAATGAACATTGGTCTCCTCAGTGAAAGATCGTGTTTGTTTGGCCGAAGCATCCACCTCGACTTCTTCCCTGAGTAGACTTTTTTTGCTTGCTATAGTTAAACTAAGATGTTGAGTGGTACACTGTGATGTCAAGTAAGTAGTACAGTTGTTCAAGTAGTACAGTTTGTTGCACTTTAGATTAAGTAATACAGCATTTATTGAATACAGGATAACATACAGAACGGTTATTGTGCCAAGATTCATCACAGGAACTTTGAAATGAGTGTGGCAGAAGTTGGAGGAAGTTAAACCAGTGGGTACGGACTGGAAAGTTCCATGTTATCAAAAAGGTCTGTGAGGAGAGACGTGAAAGCCTTGGGACATGTCATCAAAATGCCAAGGCCGAGTGGAAAAATAACAATCTGTGTTCAATGTAATGCCATCCAAAGCCACAGGCAATCAACAAATACCTTACCTATATGAAACATGTCATGTTTTTTCTTTAGATTGGGTAGGAGAGAGGTAATTTGGAAACCATAGTTGAAAGTTGTTGAACTACATTGTATTACTTTGAAATGTGTGGTATTTTGTCAGACTTTGCGAATCAAAATCTTGTCAAGGATTTATTGAGTTATTAAATTTACTCTGTAGTCTACCCTTTCAGCAACTAAAGGAGAGTCTACTCAGGAAGCTGTGACCTGGAGATTCAAACTGATTCAACTGGCGTCCTCAGTGAGCCTCCGTGATGATTAGCAATTGTTGTCTCCTCAATGACTTCTTCTGTGAAGAAAGTACCCTGGAACGCATTGCCATCTATCTATACAAGCTAGGTGATTTTGACGATCAATCCCAGTCTTTCTATCCTCACATGCAATCTATTTGGTCATCTGGCATTACAGCTACTAATCCATCCCCTTTTTCCATTTCAGTTTTAATCATGCCTGGAGGGAGGAAAATTGCCGGTCTAATTTAAGTATTCAAATGTGAGAGTCGGGGTAGGACTTCGGTGAAGGAGAGGGTAAAAGCACAGCGTGTGGGCATTGCCACAGCAGGTGGGTATTAGTCAAAGAAGATTAGTAGGTGGTTACACATCATCAAATGTCATTGTACACTTATGTCAGTTTCACAGCATGTGATGAAGTAATCCAGCGTGCCAAATACGCCACACTAATGTAACCCGAAAATACTGGTAAAAATATTTAAGACATGGTGGCAGCTGTGGCGTTTATGGGTCAGCATATATACACACACACACACACACACATCTGAATTACTCGTCTGCTAGGCGGTCTGAGTGTTGACAAAGGTTTGGTACATCATATTTTGTGGGCCGAGGTCACCGCAACCCTCCAGCTACTCAGCCACATGCTTGAGCAACATGGCTGCCTTAATGCATGTCATCTAGGCAGGATGTGATAACATTGCATTTGTATATGGCACCATATAAGTTTAATGTTGTGCCCAGGTTGTAAATATCCATGGGAGTTAGTGTAGTCTACAGCTTAATGGTTGGCTTGGGTCACCAAGGCAAGCTTTTAGCACTGGATCTGACAGGCGGGTTGGGCTTAATGGACTGGAGTTCCTTCTGAAGCAAAGTGCGCAGACTGAGGAGCTGGGCTGGGACCCGGCTGATTGGCCGTGACCCGAGGAATAACACAGTGTCAAGGAGGCTGCTACGTCTTGCTCATGACTCAACTGAGAGCAAGAGTGGTAACCACTCCTGATTCCCATCATCAACACTCTCAGTTGTTCCGAGAGGCTTGCACTTAATGAGGCATGGAACGTAATTAGCAGTGACAGAAAGCGCAGTGTGCACGTACTGTACCATCTTCATCTTTATACTCCTATTGCCTTCTGATCTTTTTTGACATCCTATAATGTCTTTTCCTTTTCTTACCTGCTCTCCTCCATGCCAAACAGATAAAGCCTATCTTTTTGTCACGAGGACACTAGGTACTCTGAGCACACACCAGAGTATTTAACACAACCAATACGGAAGATAAAGAGACAGACAGAAAAGTCTTCCCTTGAAGCAGGCGAATGAATGATGGACAGGTTCTGCACTTACTGCAGATGATTAACTGCAGAACACAGACATTTTTTCCCCCAGGTCCCATAAGGGACTCAGTCAAGGTGAACGCCAAGACATGATGAAACTTGAAGCAATCTGACCCCCAGCAGGTGAAAATGTAAAAGCTGTGTTCCATCGCATCAAATGTTAACACAAGATTTGTCATTTAGTACAAAACAAGCCTGTTGTTAGTGGATCTGTCGGCTTGAAAGAACATTTTGTGACTTAGGTTTTCCAACTTTATTTTTTTTTTTTTTTAAAAGATACCGGAAAAACAGCAGTACACAACTTTTCACCTTGAGGCAAGAAGGATAGTTCTGCTCTGCTTCCCTTCAGGTGTCAAAGTTCACCTCCCAACACTCGCCACTCATCCTGATGAGCTGTCCAAGTTCAACTGGTATGTAGCCTGAGACTGAAGTAACTGGTAAATATAACGCTATAAGAGATTATTGGGTAAAAATAAAAAGGTATGATGATTTCATTTTCATCAGGTTTGTCTGTCACATTTGTACCTACAGATCTTTCATTTCTCACTTCTTCCTACTAAACTTGAATCTTCCCAAAAAATTGCTTTTTAGGAACTTTGAAAGTTAAGCCTTCAGAATGAAGACACCCTAGCCCAAAATTACATTTCTGACAGCACATTTTTATTTTGTGCTTTACTGTTCCACCATACAACCATGTACCTCGTGTGCTCATCTTGAAGGTGTAGTGGGTTTTTATTAAAAGGCAGTCTCAAGGCAGCGGTAATTGGCAGGGGTGAATGTGGATAAAAATGTCCTCTTCACATGGATGCCTTTCCATCCTGTGCTCAGATACTGTATCAAGAGACATGGTCTGAACCACAGGATTCTCCGGTTAGTCGCACGGATGGATGGGCAGAGGCGGAGGAAGGTGGAGGACGGGCTTTAAAAAAAAAAAAAAAAAAAAAAGGTGCGAAGGTGGTGAAAGGTGCCGGCAGTCAAAACTGTCTCAAAGCGGTGATCCAAAATAAGCCTATGGACTGGCCTTGTCCTTTGCTCATTCTTGCTTCAATCTAGCAACCCGGCTATCGATTCTGTTTTTCCTAATGAGTTCTTTTGGGCCATGTGGGATTTCTTTCTGGCGATCTTCCATTTGCTGTCTTTTCTTGATGAGAGCAGCGCTGTTTATCCCCCTCCTTTATTCATGAGTCTTCTTTTAAAGCTTCCACACATAAACTTCCCCAGTGAGGTTATTTGCTCATTAGCTAATATATATAATAAATTATCTGGCAGGCAGGATTCTGTGTTGGAGGGGAATAAATAGTCTCACTGTCTAGCACATTCACATTAACATAACTGTTACTTGGTACCATACTAGTCCTAGATTGTGTTACATTTTTTTTTTGTGCCTGAATGGTTTATACATGTGTTCTGTAATTATACATACTTTTCTAAAAACTAAAAAAACTGGAGCAACAGATTAGGAAACAAAAATACCCCTCAGAAAATCGCCACAAATTACACAATAGAACTTGTGTTCAAGACTATGTTGCCTTCACAAAATTCAATTTCAAACTGTGAGAATACAAACACATTGATGCATTTTTAGTGTGTACTTTTACTTCACATTAATTCAATATTCTTCTTTTTTCTTATTGTCAACAAATCCAATAAAAAGACCAGAACCAACAATATAGAAGTCAATGTGTAGCCAGAGTCTGTTATTGCTCATTCTTCTGTGCCTTAGAGCTCTTTTTCAATCCAAAAACTATTAAAAACACATCAGTGAGCCACAGCGTTGCATGAATACTCACGAGAGCCATCATTCCAAAACTGGGGTCGGGACCCCCTCATGGATCACAGGAGGAAAATGTAAAGGAAATACCCAAAAGTATTTTTATTTTCAGCTACTGAAGACTTCTTTTCAATCAAACAATCTTAGAAGGATAGATCAATTTGTTTAAAATACTCACAATTCACATCCACACTAAGGGTTCTAAAGTAAATGTTTCATTTTAAGGGGCCTCAAGCCAAAAGGTTTGGGACCCACGGCACTAGAGCACAAACTTGTATTACTCTACAGCTGAAAAGTGTCTCCAACGAATGCAGACTATCCCTTTTATGTTTACCAAAACCTACAGTGCCAAGCTGTCTAAGGAAATTACTTCTTTGAAAATGAAAGTACTGTAATAAACTGTTATTAACTACAAATTAATGTTTTATGTAGTGTATTCTTACAATATTAATGACCCTGTTAAGGTGTCTTGTAATTCATATTATTGTACTAATATCTCCCAAAAATCCATGTATATTTATTGTCATCACTTAGGGCACCTCAATTCTCAAAGGATTTGGTATATGTCGGACAGAAACCATCCATTGGATCAATGCTTCACCTGCTAGAGAGATATTAAACTGGATTCTCCGGCACCATTCACCCACCCGGGTGGTGGTTTTGGCTTGATTGCTTGACTTGTCTGGTTACTCCTGGCAACAAGGTGAAATCTCTTAGATTACCTGCACACTTTCTTCTAGCTGCCAGTCTGTTACGCTTCATGGCAGTTGCCAAGGGTTACAGCAGTGGTTAGGGATCCATTTTTCATGTTTTGCGCACAGAGTAAGTCAGGAAAGCCACATTTTGGAGAAGCTTGATTGGTCCATCTATCTATCTATCCATTCATTCATACATACACAGGCTACATGCATACTATGCAGGTACATCCTATGTGTTTATTTTTATCCAGCTGTCCATGGCCTTCATCTCCTCAAATTGCTTTATTTTCCTCCGATGTACTATTTCGGTCCACATCATCTCCGCTCCCTTGGCTCACCGCCTCTGAAATGCTGCACCATGTGACATCTTCTGTGCCTCTAGTTTGTGTCAGCATGGCAGAGGACATGAGTCAATGAACAAGGCCTGACCACTGAACTGTAAAGTCTGTGGGAACTCCTGTGGGGACAGCGCTGGAGGGGCATGAGCAAGAGCACAGCAGGGATGAGCCATCAGCCAGATCGACTGGCTGTACCTGATATTTTGACAGACGAAGGTGATCGGCATCACCTTTGTGCAGCACAGACGGGAGAGTTGGTTTACGAGAGCATTCATAGAGTCATTTTCAATAATGATTAATAATAATTAATTAAAATAAGTTTAATTCTATTGTAGGTCTAAGTTGAATTTTTTTTTCCACATCATTTTATTTTTTTGTACATCATTGCGACTAAAATTGCAAGAAAAAAAAGAAGGTGTTTACAGCATAGCTCATGTTTTGAATTGATTTAAGAGAGATTTAAGAGATTAAGAATAGTTTGTTAATTAGTGTGATATTGCAGTTCTGTTGTACCCTTGAGCATAGCCTTCTTTGATTTGTTTTTTTTATTATGGAGGTTTGTTATTTTTTTACCAATGTAATCATCTTTTTACATTTGCTTTATTGACAGGGTTCAGTTTCAGTGCAATTAATGTATCAGATCAAGTCATTAAAAGCTATTCTATTTTTGGAATAAAAAACAAAACAATAAACTATGCTTTGTTTTTGCTCAGAGAGTGAACACTGGTTTATGAAAAGGAAAACGGTGAAAACGTTCTTGTCAAGGCAAAAACAATTTAGTCCTATTTGACATTGGCTGTCTTATTCTCTAGGGGAGCCATCTCAGTGATCTGAGAACTGGACCCTGCAGACAGTGTCTGGATGTGTTCCTCGCTCTCTGCTGATGGAGCCAAGTGAAGACAACAAGCTACACTCCACTGTCAGCTACCACCCACCAGAATCTGGCTTGCTGCTAATGATGCATGTGTGGGACTGCTGTATAGGAACCAAGGCCTTGCTGAATCCAGTGTGTCCGTGTTTTATTGTTAAGGCGATACACATGGTTGGAAATCAACATGCAGGGTTTTTTTTTACATTTTAAGGTCAACAAAGTTAAGTGACTCACTGATCACTGACTACATGCTTAAGATTCTGTTTCTGGCAAAGTTCTAGTACTCAAATAAATCAAGCAATTCAATATAATTAAAACTTAAAAATGTAGAAATACCGCGTGCATCTCATTATTGTGTTCGTCAACTTGACATTCCCCTTAAAACTTGTAATGAGCCTTGCTTCGGCTTCTTTGATCCAGAAATAAGGTTGACTGAGAAAAATTAAAGCCCACTCTGTGGCTATTTATGAAAAACAGCGCGACACACACCCACACAGACAAGGACGCATGAACACCCACATTCTCGAATGTCAGAGGGGCAATGAGCTACTTAAGAGAATATGCTCCACAGAGAAGCCCCGCTTTAATTCATTTAGTGCCTGCCACTGACAAGTAGAGGAGAGGGAACATGGTCCTTTTGAGGGGGGGGGCTATCTGAGTTAACTTTGCTGAAACAGAGGTATACATAATGATTTTCAGTGAGAGAAAAGAAAAGTGATACAGTTCGCATATACTTACTTTCAACATAATTATATTGTAATGATGTTACAATATCAGAAATCCCTGAATGACATTAGCTCTGACAACCAATTCACTCAGAAGATATTACGCCTTGAACTGGGAAGCTTTGGCGTGGACCATGAGCATTAGACCTCGGCTGAGCCACCCCCCTGTAAGGCATGGGGTCTGACTAACAAGTCTCTGTAGCCCTTATTAGGCTCGCATTAGCTGGATACATAGTGCCATCCGCTGCCATACCCTCAGGGTCTGATGTGTAGGATGATAAACTGTTTCTAGACACTTCCACTCCAAACACTAAACACACAGACATACATGCACACAATTAAACACTGACTGCTCCAAGAAAAGAGAGGGATGCGTACAGCCTGTGTGGTGGGAAGAGATATGGGAGACGAAACAGACGACCAAAGAGGCTTTTCGTCTTGTTCGTCTTTGCGTTGTGGCCTGATCACTGTCCCGGGACAGGTGGGAATTTTCAAGAAGGATCCAAAAGACCACATTAATAAGCAGAATACCCTATATACTCTGTTATGATACAATCTACACAAAAACTAATCAAATTAATAATGAATCTGGCAGCACACAAAGGCCTTTTTATGAGACAAGGAATTACATAAAGTTTACAGGTCAAAATGTTCCATTATATAATGCCATAACAGGAATGTTCATCTTCAGTGCTTTAAACTGTACATCCTCGAGGCAGCAAAATAAGGCTTGGCTCGTTAATCAAAGTCAACGCATCCTTGGAAGTAAAGTTGCGGTTGGGGTAAAGGAGCAAGGCAAGACAAATTAAGCCTGAAATCTGTAATGAGACAAAAAATGTTTCAACTAAACATAACTTTATGATATATTATGTGAAAGTGTGAGGATACCCCGAGTTCTAGGTTAGTTATAAACAGATCTTTGTCAGGTATTAGAACCTCCTGGCTTTAATGTCAGCATATGCGAAATTTAGAAAGTTGGTGTTTAGAGATATGTTTATCTAATGAGCTATGCATACACAAGGGATCCATTTTGATTGAAGAGTGGTTGTATGTATTGATAGATACCTTGTTATTGAAAAGTACTATACAAATTCTTGTCCTATAGAGATAACTAAATGTGTGTGTCAGTGACAAAAAACAAAATAAAGATGAGACCTAATGCATTGTTTATTGGAACTTTAACACCAAATATGTAATCTCTATGAATAGATTTGCCTTTATATGCAGATTTTGTAGGCAAGGGGACAAGATTTTGGCACAGAAGTGTTCTGGCTTCTGTTTGTAGTCAGTGTTCTTACCAATAACGGTCAAGTAGGCTTTTGGTTAATCAGTCCTGTAGCGAGGCTGGACGAGCCTGGCATAACTAACAAATGGAAGCCTCTCCATGTGTTCCCCGAAGCATTCTTCTCCCCCTCTCTTCAGCCGTAAAGGCGTCAGGGTTGACACTCCGCAGGCTGAGAGGAAGATCTGAAGTCAAGAGACGAAGTCAGCCTGGAAAATCTGAACCGATGAATAACCTTCTTCCTCTCCTCCCCCTCTCTTTTCTATCTGATAACTGAACATCTGGTCTTCCCAGGTCACATCATAAACTACTGGGTCAAGGAAGAGGAACTGACCCTTGGTATCTCTGCAGCAATCCCTTGTATCCCTGTATAATACTGCACAAGTCTGTGAGACCTTCAATAACCCCAACCAAAGTATTGGTTTGGTTGGGGTTAAAATCAGTTAAAAGTTAAAATCATTGTCAGATATTTTAACTTGTATTCATCATGTGACCATACTGCCCTCCAGTGGTCACTTGGAAATACACATATCTAACACGCATGACCTCTGTTAATCCTGTATACCAAATGTATGTAACTTAAATTCCATCTCTGTATCCGTACAAGTGTGTAAGGTCTGTTAAACTCATAGTGAAGAAAAGTATGTGGGATATTTGTTTAAAATGTTGGATTAGTTAAGCTACCAAACTAGAACACACCGAAACTAGGAAACAAAGGAATCCGACATCTTGGCAAAACAAAGCCATAAAATCAAGCCACACCCTGGGACCCGACACCTATCTTGAACAGATAAAACCAGGAGACTTCCTTTGTTCACGCTCTTATTTTTCTTGTCCTCTTGTTTTTTCGTTGTTCGTTTATGTTAGGTGTATGTTTTTAGTCTGACGGAGATCCCAACACGTGTCCGTTATTTTATTTTTAGAAACAGAAGTTTTGCCAGTATTTTCCCTCCTCGAACTCCTTTGAGCATCTTAGAATTATTCTTTCAAGCAAGCCTTATTTTTAGTGAACATCTGTTGATCTCGTGAGATATCAACTTTAATTATTATCGTTTACGCCAAACGAGTAGTTAGAGAATATCAGCGAGTAGCCTCAGTTAGCGAACTATTCAGAGCTCCATCCCTCTCCAAACACCGGACCGGATCCAACGCCCGTCTTGAAGTAGGAACATTTCAACCGTACTGTGATCCAGAGTTGGTGTAGGAGATATAGAAGCTCTGAATAATAATATAGGTTGACCAGATAGAGCAGAGATAGGAGAAAGAGGAGACCCACAACTTTCCTTCACTATTTGGTATAATATTGCCTGATTATTTGAAATCCATTCATTCATGTTTTGTATTGTTCTTTAATTAATAATCCTGTCGTACATTCATTATATTACCTTTTTAATAAATTACCCATATAAGTCGTTGTCTGTCATATTGATTCAGAAGGTTGGAACTATGAGGTCACTGAAATCAGGACTTACGCCTGAGATATTGAGACTGGATAATTTGTCACCAAATTATTGATCATATTTTTATTTTTATTTCTTATATTCAGAAGTGGTGCCCCGCAATTTTTATCGTAAGCAATATTTTATTTTAACGTAGTCATAAACAACGCTACAGTCCGTATGGAAGCAAAGAGGTAGAACACATTGGCGGAAATGCAATCTCTGAATGACAAGATACTGTCTGACCATTACTTAGCCTTTCATTGGCATAAAATTAGCTTTTAAGCTGGCTACTATGTAACTATCCTATCATACACGTTGTGACTTCATGCCAACTCCAGTCTTGCGTCTCAAGTTGCTGGTCAAACTGAAAAAAAAAAAGAAAGCAAAACACATAAAAAGGAAGTCTCTGCCTAGATATCTGCTGGCTCATACAGCACACTTCTGTTATTGAGTGCCTCGATGCACAAGGTGGGGATTGTACCCATGTCCCCTTCAAAATACTAAGATTACTGCCATTGGTTCTTTCTGTAAGTTGATCAGTGTATAAAAAAACCAAACATATCCTCTCAGAGTTCAGTTTAACAATGACTCAAAAAAAAATTGGCCCATAACTCAAAAAAGTACTTTTTTTTTTTTCTCAGTGTGGTAAAGTTCAAGGTGCCATGGATTACTTCATTTGAATCCCTCCATCCCTGTTAAACAAGTTGGAAATATTTTTAGGGGATGGAAAAAATTGTTGGTAGAGAAAAATGTCAACTCCTCAAACACCCGCTGAAAATGTTTTCATACTAATCCAACCTTCAGTGGCAGAAAGTTATGACTAGCCATGGCTCAGCATTTTTTATGGGTACTCCCCAGGGGGCTTTGAGCAGGGAAGAAAACTGAATAATTCAGGGGACCCAGAGCTGGGCCCTGAGAAGTGTAAAGGATTATTGATATTTGACCGTTTCAGGGTCCTGAGTAAGCTGTTGTCAGAAGGTCCAGGATTTCTGGCAGGGGTTCATAACCAGTGGTTCTCCCTGAACTGTGAAATATTTTTTGGATGTATGTTGAAAAAAAGGATGTAAGAACTCATCAGTGTCTGATTTATTAAAAACCTGAAAAACAAAGCTGACATATTATAGACAATGCTTTTGGTTATAGACAATGCTTTTGGTTTCATAGGCCAGCCACACAGTTGAAAATTAAATTAGCAAGTACACTCTGCACATTGACATAACTTATGTCCTAGGCTACCTACCGATGCATCAGCAGGAGGGACAGCACAACAGAGCATCAGACATAAAACAAGAAGATGCATAAGTTGAGAACAGCTATAATGTTGGCATATAATACAACAACTGTTCTGTGCAGCAGCTCTGCACACATCTCATTAAAGCATGCTTGGCAGGGATACAGCTGCGAAACTCTAACAAGTTGGCCTGTCAACACTGGAAAAGACACCCTGAAAAAGTATTTAATCACTGATAGGCTGTAGATCACATTAGGAGCCTGGAGTTTAGTGAAATCTTCAGTTATGTCCTTGATATTCACATTCAGGGTGATAAACTTGAGATAGAAGCTATTGTTGAGCTTTAAATCACAAAGACATATTGTTTCATTTAAACTACATAAAGCATTCAAACTTAGTCAACTTTATCCAGTCATAAATAAAATTAGGACATTTCTTTGGTTTCAATTCAAAAGACAACATTGTTTTTATATTTTTAGCCTTGTGTGTGTGTGCTGTGGACCTGTTCAGGGTGAAAAAGCAAGTGATGCAGGCTGGATGTCATCTGTACGAAGAGAGAGACTGGCCAACTACCAACAGTTTATTGTATGTGGTCGACCAGGTAAACTTAATCTAGGACCACTAGGCAACAGGAGGGATAGTCCTGCACCGACAGTGGGGACAACGGTACATTGTCTTATGAACCTGACCAACATCTTAAAGACAAGGCACTTTTCAGATATATTAAAACAAAACAATCATTTCATTTACCAAAAGGGAAAGCTACATCAGGAGGGGGAAATTCTAAAATATGCCCCTCTCGACCTCATTCAACAATTTAAACACAAACCTTCTCAGACCACAAAGCAGCTGTTCCAAACAGACCTGCAGTTGCACCGTTTGCCTCAGGCCACAAAAATCACCAAACATCACTGCACCATGTGTATGCTGTATATAAAAACAACCACATACCCAGGACAGAACAACATCCTCATACCGAGGACAAAATCTTTTGTGAATGCCTGCCCAAATGCACCACATAATTTAAACGTGACCCATATGAGCTAGTCTGGATCCTCCACCTCTATGGTGGCAACTAGCTTCTACTTAATAACGTCATTGTTAAAGAAGTCGTCATGATACGGTGATCACAACAAACGGGGATGGGACTCAAATGCAATGGAAGCAGTTAGACATAATCAGTTTAGTGACTTAATGAACTGATATACTTACTGGAAAGTAGGCAGGTACAGATCCAGGAGCAGAGCAACAGAAGCTCAAAAGCAGAAAAAAACAACAACAACAAGAAAGCAGTATAACAGCTTTGATGACCTGGAAGGAAATGACTGTACCTTGGCTGGTATATGACCTGAAAAGCTAATTAGGGAGTGAGATGCAGCTGAGGGGATGGGTGGGGCAACTGCAGTGCTAATGAGGGGAAGTGGAACCTGGTGTATAAATTGGTGGGGCAGTCAGGTGATGGGGAAAGGAGGGAATGGTGGATGGATAGAACATGGCAATAAAGGGGACCGGTTAATAGGGCATGTGGCCGGAGAGGAGAGACAGAGAAACGGACCGAGACCGCCATCATGGTTAGAATGAACTCACACTTATTGTTGGTAGGACAGGGTATGCAAACCATGTTCTCGAGTTGTCACAGGCACTTTAAACACAATATCACAGAGCCCAACCTTGTCCCTGATTTCAATCTCAGACTTTTCGACAATAGAAAAATCAGCACCGCACAACTCCTGCCTCTGGTGAGGGTCAAGCTGTGGTTTAGCTTCATCATGCCAAGCATTTAAAACTATAAAATTCCAGATTTCAGGCTTTACAGCTTGAGCAGAGAGGAATAACCATCTGAACTGAGCAGCGTAAATGAGCTGTTGCAGTGTTACGGTTATATCGCCCTGTAAGGTCTGACAGAGGAGTTAAATTGGCATCCCTGTTGTGTTGAGTAGGAACTGGCAGACTGGCAGAGCAGGAAGTAATGGGAGCTGGAAAAGGCAGTGTTGATTTGATAAATACTTTTTGCAGTGCTGTTGACGCTCTGCTAAGCAACGCTGACCCCCCCGGTGTGATGGCATATGTTAATAAAGAGCGCTGCAAGGCGTCCTCTGCATCCTAATCTGCTGGTGTCAAAATGAATTTTAAAGCGTGTGTGTGTGTGTGTGTGAGTGTCTATTTCCCCACCTCTGTGCTGCAGCATATACTTGACAATTATATCAGCGCTGGGTTGTGTGTGTTGTGTGCACGAACCTTCATACGTACCTATTCTTGTGTATGCACGTGGTAAATGTGTGCAAAGGGTATGGACAGGCACAGCAACCTAATCTGCATATCAATTTTCCTCCTTTGAACACACCGCTTATTGGGTGATGGTGGTGATAATTACCTGTTGTGCAGTGAGTAGGGCACGGGCTCCCACTGGGCTTCTCTTTGTCAGACTGGGTCACTGAATCTGTACACAGTACAGTGGAGTACCTTTTACACTGGGGACTGGTGAGACATGACAGCCCAGCACGAGTCCCAGCTTTCCTTTACCCGCACCAGACAATCCCTGGTAGCGTACGAGGGCCATCATGCAGGAAATGACACGGGGAGAATGTGTCTTAACATCTGGGGGTTATTTTCAGCAGAAACATGACAATTTGTGCGGCGAAGTGAGATGTCTTCCAGAGCCACAATCTGCCATGTCAAGTAAAAAAAAAAAGGTTAAAGAGTTTAAAAAGGGTCATGAGATAGTGTCACAGAAAGACAGCTTTTAAAGGTTTGGGCGCAGCACAATGGAAAATATCGGCTGTTTATATTTGACAAAACTCACTGAAGTGACGGCTGTTAGATGACACCAAGAAGATTAGAGCTGACAGTTTGTGATGTCAGGTGTCAGTGGGATCATCCTCAGACATGGATGCTTTATTCATCATGTTTCTTTCATTCTTGGCACTCACAATGTCCTCTTGAGGCAATACAAAATTCAAGCAATAATGTGAATTCAGTGTGTTTGTAATTAAAACATTTAGCAATTTTCTGCTTTCAATAATTCACAAATTCTGCTTGAATTATCTCTGTGTGAGCACAGTCATGCTGCTCAACCAGTACATACAAATGCACCACGGCCATCATCCCGCATGGCTGCATCCTGAAGATAAAAAGTGATTCCGGTTTGTGCTCCACAGCTGTATGTCCACTGCCACAGCCGGACCTCTGTGTGGCGGTCCAGGGCGTTGTGCGCTGTGAGGGGGCCCACAAATGGGATTGAACAGGTGTCACTTTAATTATGTGTCCTCTCGCAGAGTCGGTCAGGAGACGGTGGCTCTTTTAATTAACCTTGGAGCTGTCCTGTTAAAACACAGCGACAGCGCCACGCCGGGCACCTGCAAATATAGGTGGACAATATCTGCCAGTCTACAGGACTCCCTGACTTTTAATTCCGAGCACTAAACTAGTTTGCTTTCTTTTTTTCATGCTCACAGACGTCTCAGCCTGTCTGCTCTAGATAATATCGGTTTCACATGTTTCAGTCTACTCAGCTAACGCCACCACCACCACCATCAGGCCATGGCTGAGAGGGGCAGATTGCTCCTCTTATGTCATTTTAGATTTGAAATGAGGTCGGTGCACCCAGACAGTATTTTTTTGTTATCTTTACATAGATGTCTGGCAGCCTAAAATGAGCCAGCATTGGAACTTTCAATTTTGAGAGTCCTCTTCTAGTTCCGAGTGGGCAGCAAATAGATCAGTTTGCTGTACTCTTCACACTGGAATTATGTCAAGTCCAAGGCCGTTATGCATATTGCAGAATGTTCATAGAGGCAATATTTGAATGCCTCGATAGATTCTCCTCACTTTGAGTTTTTGATACAGCATGGTTGACTTTTCACACCACCGATTTGATTGCCTTTTTTTTTTTCAATTATACTGATAATTATCTGGCAAACTACTGATGCTGCATCTCACATGCTTCCGGGATTCTTTTGACCAAACAGAACCGTCTGCTCAAATTTTCCACCGTGAACTCGCCTTATTTCATATCATTGCCATACTGGTGTGATGCTGTTAATCACTGCTATATTGGAGCAAACATCTATTTATAGGTTATCCAATAATAACATTGGATGCACAATGACATCTATCAGACTCTTTCAAAGAACCTGTAGCCTAATTGTATTGCCAAATTGTAGGTATTAATCCTTTGTCCTGCAGCTTTAATCTGAATTAACTGACTAGATTGGATTTTGCCTTTAATTTACCCAAAAGCAAAAGTTAATCAAATTATTCAGCTACTTATGAAACGGTTTCAGATACCATGCTGATGTGATGCATGATGTATCATGTTTCTAATGTGTAGATTCTTCAATTATATACAGTAAAATCTGCAGGGCTTGAATGAATCATTTTCTTTCCAGTGCTTTCTGTGATTTACTTACTAACCTTCGGGAGAGCGTATGCGGCTGTAGATGTGGCAAAGAATAGACAATGTGCAGAGTATGTTAGAAATGAGCATGAAAGATCGCATGGAAATATTCACCGTTAGAGGAATTGATTTTCCTTCTGCACATGGCCCTTTGACTCACAATACAAACCCCCCATAGAAGATGAATTCAGTAACAGTTCAAATTTTATTTCTCCAGTTTAAAATTTTGAGCAACTAAAGCTTGAGTTTTATTAGTTTGCAGCCCAGCTTGAGTTTTATTAGTTTTTAAAGTTGTATTTTCTGCATTTTCCTTTCTTGCTATCTGCAACTAAGTGAACTGGCTTCCAAACAGCAAGCAAACAGTCTCATGACCATTATGGCATTGGACAAGAATATTCCTGTTCCTGAAGATGCCAAAGGAAATGCCAAGAATATTCCTGTTCCTGAAGATTTTTTTTTTTACAGGACATAGTGAATTATAATGCTTTGTCGTAAACAATCAAAGGGAGCTGCAGTGCCCAGTTCACAAGGACAAGTGTGGATGAGGCCCAGTACGATCGTTTTACATGTCAAGCTCTATTTCAATTTAATAAACTGTGACGGTGAATCCACTGGTCAATTATATAGATGTGTTTTGAATTCAAGTGGCCATCTGATTATAATTCATGGATTCACTTCTCATTGATTCATTTTTGCTTTAAAATGAAAGATACATATAAACTGAGAAATTATGTGGGTGGAAAAATACACTTTTATGTGGCGTATCAGTCAAATGTTTTATAAGACAGCTGTTTACTCTGACGTTTTGACTTTAAGCTCCGTTTTCAGACTTTCCCCCGTTGTCAATCTTCAATCAGAGTATTGCACAGTCCTCCCACCTCCTAAATTTCCACCATGTGCTTCACTTTGTCCCAGGAGATCCAGCTGATGAGGTTCCATCATCCACCTGCAGGCTATAATTCCAATCCTCATGGGATTTAATCCCCCCCAAAAAATGAAGATTCACACTAACTGTCATTGTTCATTTTCCTTATAAATCAAGTATATGGCTACCTAAAGAAAGAAAGAAAGAGTAAAGTTAGCAGCAAAGCAGTGACGTTAGAAAAGCAAGCATGCAAACAGAGCCAGCTATATGTGCTGACTAAAGGCACATTTATGATTCTCAAGACTTTGTTAATGGTAGGAACATAGAAATAGAATAGGAATAGAAGAGATATTGAACTGTTTGCTGAAGTACAAAAGAAAATAGCGATTTTTCTTAGTTGTTATGGTGACAACAGATGGCAGTGGGTCCATAGAGTGTGTTTCACCGCAGCTAAACCGGCAGTGGAGGAAGTCAGAGAGCCAAATCTACATGTGATAAGGCTAATTCATACTTTAAACACACACACTAGACTTAAATGCTGATGTTTTACATGTCATGCCAGCATGAGTGAGTTTGCATCTTCCTGGTACTTGGTTCATACAGAAGTTAAGTTATCCCACTACAAAAGGTTGCAATGGCAATGCTACACATAAAAATGGCCGCCCGCTATGTTGATTTGAATGGGAATGAGAGTTCTAGTCCTATTCTATTTCTATGGTTGGGAAGGAGTATTTTTTTTTCTTCATTTGGCTGAGATGGTGGGTGCCAGAGAATAAAAAGGGCAAAAAAGAGTGCCTTTTACTGTGGGTGGTAATACAGAGCAAAAAGGTCAACACAAATTACTGCTCACCAAATCGAGGGGAATATGGGACAGCTTTAGAGATATGCCCGAAAATTAAAAGGTGCACCAATCTAAATACCAAGTTCGTAGCCCATTATTTGTTCAATATGTAAAATCCATTTTCCTCTGTAAGAGCAGGTGCTTTCCAAATACTTGAGAATGAAAATGCTAGTCGAAAAAACACACCTTCCGAATCTCCCTCAGTGTCTTCCTGTCAGTCTCCACTGATTCCTCTCTCCAATGAATTTCGATTTGGTGTGAAGTACTGTGCTGAAGACCTTTCGGTCAGAAACAGCCAGGTTCAATTTTCTGCCTCCTTTTCTTTAGTTCTCAAACAGCTTCTAATTCTTTGCTGTGGGATTGCAAGGACTCCTCTGGCAGTATCGAGTGTTAGGCCTTTTGGAGTAGAAGGGTATCACTCTCAGACGGCTTGCCTTCGCCTGCACCTGGTTTAAATTAGTGGATGCTCTTCAGGTCTCAAACTGTCCCGTCTTACTGTAGGTATTGGATTTTCTTCCTCAAATTCCACATCTTACCTCTGAAATATAACAGTGGATCCGCCTCCGGGCAGCATGTGTGTGTACATGTGTTTGTTTGCGTAATGGAATGCTGGCCATGATATTGCTCACCATGTCAATGTGCAAATAAAGTCAGGAACTTGGCCCACGCAGAAATCCAATCAATAATGCTGTACTTGATCATGATCCAATTTGCCTGCTGCACTTACCTAACAGTAAACACAACAGCTTTTGAGTTTACTGGCTCTTGCTTCACTTTTTTTGTGCGTGTGTGGGTTAAATAAGGAATACAGCCTTGCTTCTGGTCACATAACTCTTCAATTCTTTCTTGCAATCCTACAGAACTTCTTGTCAACGAGGCTACAAGACAAACTCATTCCTGAAAGGTCAGCAAGGCAAAGGCAATCCATATGACATAATAATCCATCCAAGCACCCCCATGGAAAATTATACTGACTACAAAGGTTTATGACAAAAAATGCTTCCACATTTTCTTACTGACCTGTTTCCCGAGTGAGGAGAAATACACATCTTTATGATACCATGTATTTGGCAAAATAAAGTTTTTTTTTTTTTTAATGGATGCTTGTTACTTTTCTTCATATTTCTTTGCTTTTAACATATAACATATGGGAGGATATTTTGTCGCGCTGTGTTCCCACACAATGTTTTAATGCTTTCATCCACAGGCTGCTTTCTCAACCTTAATATAATGCAGTTCGTGACCCTGGCATTGATTTTTGTTATATCCTTATAGTTCACCTTCAAAAGAGACCTTTGTCTTCTCCTCATGCCTGCTGTTTCACTGACACAACAATGTACAACACAGGCAATGACATTGTCCAACAACACTTCATATCCAAGCTTTCTCCAAAACCAATGAAATGATTGGGATCTTAGTTCCAAATAAGTAAAAATGCTGATTACTTCTGCAGCTCAATGGAATTGCCATGATGCTTTCTGAATATGCAAATTTAGATTTTTTTTCACTGCCAGTATATCGGTGAATACTCTGAGACGCTAAAATAGAACAGAGAATATCTGATAGATATTCTATATATGTGTATATAGTTTACATGTCGATACTATAATCTTGAACTGAAACTTTGATTCCATTTTGTCATTGCTAAAGGAAATATAAAATGAGATACTGCAGGTATGGTGCATATATTTCTTTATTTTTTGACAAATTAGTCAAAACATTGGTCAAGCTTCACTTCGCTGGGGGGCAGATACCCCTCCTTAGTTGAACCAACTCAGAAAGTTTGCTAGCCTAGCTTGCTAACATTAGCCCTGACTCCTA
Source organism: Anoplopoma fimbria (assembly GCF_027596085.1). Classification (NCBI taxonomy): domain Eukaryota; kingdom Metazoa; phylum Chordata; class Actinopteri; order Perciformes; family Anoplopomatidae; genus Anoplopoma; species Anoplopoma fimbria. Next base: position 7,701,731 of record NC_072449.1, on the reverse strand, counting down.
CTCAAGGTACACATATTGGACCAGTCAAAATACCAGTTCCAACGTTGCCCCCTGGAGAACACTAATATAGGTTGCTATACATAGAAAACACTACAACTTTTTGGTATATCACAATTTTAACTAAATAAGTGGACTAACACAAGCTAAAATAACACCAAGGATATACTGTAGGCTATTAACAGATTTCTTAGCAAAAATACATCATTATTTTGGCTTGACTTTAACTGTTTGCCATCTGTGTTGCTTGTTTCTGCCTGAAACTTGGCAGGTTTTTGCCATTCACTCGGAGCGCAGGAGATTTAAAATGATATTCAAATAACTAACTGCGTTGTTTACCTCAGGTCTCCTGATGATCTATCGGTGACATTTAAATTAACACTCATTTGAATATGCATGCACACTATCTGTCTCTTCCCATCTATTTTTAATCGAGATATTCTTTTTTTTTTTTTTTTCTTCCACTCAGCTTTCGAAAGTGTTTATCACTTCATTGCTCCCCAACTGTTCACCACATGGGATTTTGAGATAATTAGGACTTTTAATATTACGGGTAAATTAATGTTAATCTTAAAGTGCCCTTTATGAGATAAAGCACAAGCAAAGCAAAAGTAACTGATGGGACACAGCAATACACCATCTTGAATAAGACATTGTTTTTCTGACTTGATGAATAAGATCAATGTGTGCGATAAATGATACACTCACAGCATCAAAGGTTAATTAAATGAGAGATCATTAACTAGGATGCTTCTCGGGTGCAGATTGCTCCTCGTGGATACAGTAGCTAAAGCACCTGAAAGGTGTTTGAATGACCTCCAGATCAGTTCTCTTCCATTCATACACTTCTAACTATTATCACAGATGGAGGCGTTGTTCAATCACCAAATTCTGCACCCTGATTAAGCTTGACATTTCACTCCTGAGTGTAAAACATTTCCCCATAAGTGCAAATGAGTTCAAAATGTCTTCATTATGCAAATTTGCTTACTAAAATAAAAGGACAAAAAAATTAACACACATTCCAATTCTGTTGTAGTATGACATCTATGATGCTTGTGATTGTGTTGTAACAAGATTTTACAACAAGATTTTGTAGAAAATGATTGACATGTCAGTTGAAGTAACCACATTGATGTTATTGTATAAAATTTTGTTGAGGGACTATTAACTGCTGCACAAACCAATGTGCAGAAATAAACCACGCACTGACAGTCTGTTGACAGGAAAACTGTTGACATAGGTAGTGAACACAGGGGGGCAGTATGGAATCATAATCCCTGAGTGACATCCTCACGCAAATGAGCAGAGTTCAGGCTTTCCAAATCTGCAAGTCTTTGATATCGGATCATAAATGTTTGATCTCTACCATATTCCCCAATCAGGCCATATTCACTTGCCTGATACATATTTGAGCTGTTTGGACTGCATTTGCTACAAACCCTGTCATCTTAAAAAAAAAAAATAGAAAGAAAGAACAAAGGAGAGAAGGACAATTAATGAAGAATATGATAAAATGAAATAAATAAATCGGCATTCACACCGAATGACAACTTGCATTACCGATTCTTGGTTTTTGGTTTGTGTGCCTAATGAGTAACTGTGAGCTCACGTAATGAGCTCACATAATGAGCTCACATAATGTCTTCAAAGAGGTTGTTTTGTAATGTGAATGGTTTACATCTGACTGACCAGGAGACACTTAGAGGGAATGTTCAGCTCATTAGAGAAATGACTCATTGTTTTTTGTCCTTTCTCCGCTCCTTCCTTGACTACAGGCTTGGTCACAACCCCTGGGCCCAAACCCCCAATCCCCCCTTCCCTCTGCGCTTGTGTGAATAACTCAATAACTCCCATCCATGGCACAATTAAGGCATTATTACACCCTCCGCTGGACCTCATGCTCCGGGGTGAATCGTGGGGGCAGAAGGGGGCCCGACCCACATTTCCATCCCCGGTCAACTGTGAGGCCTTGGCTACTCTTTTCCCTGACCCATTTAACACTCCCAATGTGCCCCCTTCTACACAGACACACAAGACCCCCCCCAAACACACACACACACACACACACACACCCCCACCCCCACCCCACACACCCCCGTTGTTTCCATCCAGCAGGCGGAAACATGGAAACATGGCATCGTGAGTCACGTCGGCGCCAGCAGCTGTGCAACGGGCGCCATGTGGGGCGCTCGTTCAGCCAAGCAGCGGGTGGGGGTGGGGCAGGCATCGTTAGGGGTTGAAGGGTGTGTGTGTGTGTGTGTGTATGTGTGTGTGTGTGTCGGCACCTCTCCTCTGTCACTTTCTTTTACCCTTCTCCTCTCGCTGCTCTGAGTGAAGGAAGCCATCTGCCTACTGCCAGTCATCTAAGGCGGCGAGAGTGTCTGCGTCACTCACCCACCTCTTCCCCTCACGCACAGTATGAAACCATGCTGAGATCTACTGCTGACCATCTTTGCCTCTTTCAATTTTCTGACACCTCTTAGTTATTATTTCCCTAAATGCGTAAGCAGCTCTCGCAGCTATTGTTCTCTTTCTCTTAACCTTAAGACGAACTGTTGTATGGCGTCGTCGTTTGGCCGTTCGCGCTCTGGCATTGTCACGTCAAATGTTTTTCTTTTCACGCACAAAAGAGAATCTAGGCAGTGTTTGTCTCAACCTCGAAAGAAAAATCGGCTTTGAATAAACTTGGAAAGTTTCATTGGACTTGATCTGCGAGAGTATCTTCCATCAAGTGTGCTGTGTTCGTTATGAAGTGTGCATCAACCCTGAAACTTGAGAGAGAGAGAGAAAAGTAACTTACTCCAAAATAGTTTATCTATGAAATACACCATGGGCGTTGAGTCAATATTTGTGCAAACAGTTCCATCCCAAGCTGATCAACAGCAGAACAAAAATGTAATCTGTTATTCTCTATCATTGAAGCTACTCAAGCCCTTCTCTCTTGATAACATCAGAGACCAAGGTCTTACTTTAGCTTTGGGATAGAGTTTAGTTTTTTATATCAGTGGATTAACTGAAAATAAAGGTCATCACTGTCCTTCATCAAAAATGCAATAAACAATGTTTAATCATGATTAACAGGAATTAAATAGATAAGCTTGGGTTTCAACAGCCAAGTCTCAAGCTGCCGAAACAACTGATCATGTTATTCTCCGAGAAAAATATCTCTGTGTCCACTGCCCATGTGTTATTAATATTCATACAAGCTAACACTGTCTTGTATGCTTCCAACTCCAAAAGACGAGTCTGACAAATGGACTTGCAATAAGAAGAGAGGATTGCACTTCAAATGTCACGTCTGTTCCATTTGTTTTGAATGCGCTCCAAATGAAAAGCAATTTAAGAGCTCCAGCCATTAGAAAGAGCCCTCACCACTGAAGTGCAAACCAAACCTTAATTAGGAAAATGATGATTGTTTGGTGCACACGTCCAATTTACTTTACAGCTGGTGAAGCTTCTTTTCTTATACCACCCTCTGACAATTTATATACTTCATTCTGTCCACATTTGCAAAATGTCAACATGCCAGAGATTAAATTAAAGCAGGTCTCTGTATAGAAGATACATCTATCACATCATAACTGGCAGGAGATTAACTGGTTGACATTTCTCTCCTCTCAATCGGCACAATAGGCCCCGATTCAGAAGATTCTTTGTCAACAAGCCCTGTCAAACATACAGTGCATGATGGAGAATGTAATTAAGTCAAATATATGTTACGCAAGAAGTTTAAAAGATTGTATGTTGACTCTTTTGTGCTCAAATGTCAAGGACACTGTGCAATTATGTTGCTGAAAAATGTCCTTTCAGTCAATTTGACCATAAATCAAAAAGTAAGAGTTCAGACACACACACACACAGACACAGACACTCACACACACAGAAAAGTCTGCGTGCATACTGAGGCGTGTTTAATGATACATGCCTACATCCCATGCCTCACCTGTGATAATAGTGTACAAATACAGCCCGAATAATTAACAGTCTAATAAGGAAAGCTAATATTTGATCAACTCAAATTGCCCACAATGTGAGTCCGGTCAACAGCGCTGGAACAAACAAGAGCATACCTTAACACAGGGAAAGGTCATGGGATCAATAATTCATTTAAGATGCTCCTTGGGATTGACTCTGCAGTCGCCTTGTAATCAGGGGGGGAGATTTATTTATCTTAACCAACTTTAAATCCACAATCCTACGGTAGAAAAAAACATTGCGTCGCCCCGGTCGATTTTCAGTGCCCTCACAAGGCCACAGGATTTTCTGTTTTATTTACCCCCCAGGATCTGGCAAGGAGCGGCTCTTTAGTAATACTTCAACGGTGGACTAAGCATCTATTACGGGAGGTTTGTGGAAGGAAAGAAAAAGGGCAAATCCAAGGATAAAGTATATTTACAGTGGGGATGTTCTTTGCAGTTAATATTGATAGTGTACACCTGCAAGTTTTCCGCGCAAAAACATGAACTGACAGGAAATTCTGTTGATTGAAATTCACACAGCAAGATAAAAAATGTGTGGTATATCATTTGATCTCTTTCAAACTACGCATGCTGAGGAGTCGGCTGAAGGAGTTATTTTTTTATTAAATGTTATGAGTTCATTTTAAAAGAAAATATTTTGCGATGTTTCAAATACCTATTATTTAGTTAGCAGAGCCCTTCACATGGATGTCTGAATAACAGACAGAACCACCTCCTCTTTAAATATTGCAGCCCTGCTGAGAGCAGGTTTGGGAAGCTATGTCGGCTCAAATGCTACAAACCTGCCTTGCCTGAAAAATTGACCAAGTCATCGATCAAAGAGCCATGTCCAGGTGGGAAACTACACCTCCAATAATGCAATAAGTTTGCTTAAAACTAATTTTGAGTGCTCTCTTTACATATCCTACTCCCCCAGCCTGATGTGCAGCTAGCGGATGAAATGTTATATATTCTTATTTTTCAGATCCTCTCACGAATCCACGTTTCTCTGAAAGACAGATGCCGGTTGAGTGAGTTTTTTCCGCTGAAACAGCTGTCCCTAATAAACAAATGACTATAAAGGAGGCATTTCATAGGCAATTGCATCACGGAAGCAGCAGTGTGGAGTTTTGCTTCAACGTGTCACTCAACTAACTTCCCAGCTCGCTATGAGACCATATGGTTTATAGTTTTGGAGACCATAAACAAGTTTGACTGACAATCCAATGAGACTGTCAGAACAGAGGGACAATTCCAGTCTTAGTGTAAATGTTGGCCAACACACGCAGCGATATAATGACCCCGACAAAATCCTGTTCGTCTTCTCGGAGGGATTTTAATGGCTCCGCATGTGTTGTTCATTCTGTTAACGCCGTACCTGCTACTTCTTTCTCTCTCTCTCGCCATGTAAATACCTGCCTGCAGATAATCTTGTAACGCTTAGTCTGCCATTCCCTCTAAATTTGTGCCTTTGTTAAATTGGATCCAAATGCAATTATCTGCCAAGGTAATTCATGACAGAGCGGCCCGCCGTTACTAGTCATTTGAAAGGATGCAGAGTCATTTATGTATCATTTTGGAATGGTACTGTATCTCTTGGAGGAGGTGAGGCCCATGGGGAGCTCGGCAAGCTCTCTACTTTGTCAGGATGGGCAGGAATGAATGATTAGTGCTTTCCAATAACTAGTTCCAATGAGAGCGTTTAAAGCAATATTGTAAGCAAATGTCTGGCCTAGATCTGTTTAGTAATGAGCTGGATCCCCATGATTAGTCAAATCCATCACAAATGGTGCTGTTTGTATAATGTTTGCACAACACAAGCATTTTTTATATTCAGCGGGGGGAGCTTTTCCAGGGAGGTCATGTAGCTAGCAGATGGAGTCTCAATATCAAGATCAGACTGGTTATAGCACTTGCTTTGAGGTAACCTACAGTGAGTCCTTTGTCTGTCTGGGTGCTGGTTTGATGTGTTGCAGTGAATGCTCACTTTTTTTTCCCTTCTAATGCAGGCTGCGAGTGGATTAGTCCAGCAAAAGAGTAATTGCCCTTGCATTGTATTGACTCTATGCATGAGGGAATTCAAATCACTTTAAAGTTTCAGTTCTGTAGGACTGGAGCCAGTGCTTGAGACGAGCTGAGGTGTTTATGTGAGTTCATTTAATTTGGAGGAAGACTGCAATGGTCCTATTAATGGATTAAAGGACTGCGTGTAAATGTAATTGTGTGAATCTGCTGACGGCCTAGGGAAAGATCAGAGGGAGGACTGAATAAACAGCCTACTTTTAGCAAATACTGTAAAAGTACGCTTGAGCCTGGCACAAAACAGCCAGAGTGGTCCATTAGTGTACGACTGTGAGGTAGTGATGGGTGAGTCAGGCATGTGACTGTGTGATTGTTTCCATCGTTGTGCCACTGTTCCTGTAGGCTATTGCTGTAAACTGTGCTGTTGTTATCTCTACACCCATTATTTAGCATCCTCTCAGTTTCCTCGTCCTTCTTTTTCTCTAATGCGATGTAATTGGTGCACATCACAAAAAGCTGCAAGGAGCTGCATTCAGTTAACATGCTATCAAAACAACACCTACACAAATCTTCTCCAAATTGGAATTTGTCAGCGATGCCAACAGACAAGTGGGTCCTATGTCTGACTGTCGCACAGCATAGTTATTTTTAATTGACTGGACAGGCCTAACTTTACAAAACACAACACGAACGGAAATAAGCAGAAAATAAAGATTGTGGAATTGCTTTAGCTTCTTTTTATTCATTACTAGTGAGGCAGGAAAATCATAGAGACAGCATGCAATGAATTTAGCAAATAGACCATAGTAAATTCATTATGATCGTATCTGTAAAACTGGTTCTTGGTTTATTTGTGTTCGCATTAAGATTGCTGTCATGTACATGATGCAGAAAATGTCATATTTGTTGCCCTTGTGTTCACCTCCTGAGAATGAGCACCCCCTGCTACCAGAGCAACCCATGATGTTGATAGGAAATATTCACCTTTAACAATTCATAAACCATTTGTGTATTGTCCAAACTATGACTTATTATGACGATTTTTTTCAATAAAGAGGAACTTAGGAAATAGAAAAACAAGTTTGGTCAAAAGATACAGGATATTTTTCTCATCAATCTCCAATATCCCGCTTGGTATCGCTGGAAAGTAGAAATTCCGAGCTTTCTTATGTACCAGAAATCACTGCGCACTTTTCAATGGGTGAAATGAAGCAGACCTCTGGAAATGTCAAACGTCAACGTCACACTGACACAAATCTATGTTTTTGTCAAATTATTTGACCAAGTACCAAGTTATTTTGGCCCAAAACGTAAGATTTGAGTTACTTACATTCCTGGAGCGAGTTTAATCCAACAGAAGGTCACAAAAATCGTCATTGATAGGAGCAATAGGCCATGTTGGCTTGAACTACTTTCACTTTCAGCCGACTACCGGCTCCCAAAGCTACGCCATACCTTTGCGTTCTCCATTTATCGACCTGTGAAGCTACCTGTAGATAATTGTTTGCATTTCTATTTAAATATTTGTGCGATATGTCTGTTATTTGTAACACGGCTTTATGGAAATAAAGTAGTGTTTTGAAGTAAAACCAAGTAAACAGTCAACCTGTAAACAGTTAACATGGACAAAACACTGAAACCACTTAATAAATTGAATCATAAATATTGTATTTTCTTTTTTTCATCAAAGTTATAGTTACAGTTGCAGTGAAAGACTAGAAAAGATGTTCAGTTACATCATTTATGGGATCTTGGTTTTAATGGTGATATTGCCTCTGAAATTTAGGTTTTATACTAGGTGAGGATAAAAATCATATTTTTTGGTCCTTCTCTGCTTCTACATTTTCCCTGAAATATGAATATAGTTAAGTTTGCTTCCAATAGATATATATTTCTTAGCTTCTCAACTTTCAAAAGGGCACCACATGCACATGCATTAAAGCCTTATAGCCTTATAGCGATTCCTGATTACTTTTTTTCATTTTGGGTAAGTTATTAGGCGTTTTTTCCAAAGGGTAGGGCTAGGAGTAAGGAGGTTAAGGTGTTGTAGAATTTAGCGCTATTCATGATTTCAAAATGTTCACTGAATTGTATATTTGTTGTAATATTATTTCGAATTTCATTATATATATTTTAAATGTTTAACAATGTTTTTTTTTTCCAAAGACTGGTCATTAAAGAGAATGGCAATGTTTACATATAATGTAAGTATACCAGAGTAACACTGAAACACAAAGTGTAGTATCTCTCTCAGTGAGACCACTGATCAGTTCTGATTGCAAAGGTGTAGAGTTTGTGAATGCAGCCTCTAAGTCTCCACAAGTGTCCAACTAAATCTGCTCATTCATTCTCAGTGACATTGCAAACTCAAACATCATTTTTATTCTCCAAATATACAGAGCAAAAGCATCATAGATTCACAGACCAGTACAGTTAAAATACAACCATTTTTCTTTTTTTTTTTCATAGATACAGAGGGCCACTGACTGAAAACAGTGGTTTACCCAGTAGAATTTACATGTTGTCTTTTCATTACAATAATGCTTATGGTTCACTATTTATACAAACTCTCGAAATGACCGTCTAAGTTAAGTACTTTTTTCAGACCTGGGTCATGTAGTATTTGCAAACTAGTTTGATTTATCTGGAGTGCAGGACAAATTCGACCAATCAGAGAGGAGCATGCTCATTTGACTTCCAAATGCTTTACTGTGATTCTTTCAGTCTTCTGTGACTTATCGTACAATGTATGCTGCACACCAAACCACAAGGACTCCTGGCGTGCTCTGCAGGTTGAAGCAAACACTGAGGATTATTTGCAAATACTATTTAGTCCAGGCCCCGTTTCCCTTACAGTTGTACGTTATTAAAGTACTAACAAGGTATTGATTGGTAGAAAAGCAAAGAAGTGAGAGAGAAAGAGAGGAGCAGAGTGATAGAAAGCATTTACACAGTAAAGAAAGGGTTACTATGATCAATTCAATGTTTCAAATGGCATCTTCCCTGGTGTGTTCCATCGTGGATAGTAACACTTATCATACAGTACAATGGGAGAGGCTTCAAATAGCCTCATGTAAACCACCCTTTGCAGGCAATGGATGATAAATTGGCAGTACTAATGTTCAGCATTTCTTCATCCTTTTTTTTCCCCCGCCCCCAGTTTATTCAGACCAAGCAAAAAGTTTGGTTCAGTAAACAAATATAGCCAGTGGGCAGAGAAGCCATTACAAACACCTACCAACAAGTCTTCCACCTCACACTGCTCATACCCTCTGTCTCTCAGCTGTTAATTGTCCTCATCCACTGTTCTGCAGGCTAGTCTTTTTAGCATCTCTGAATATTTTAGACTGCCCTGCATCCTCCACTCTGAAAAGGTTGCTTTCTTTTATCAGGAAAGGGCAGCAGCCCCTTGTAATTGTTCTGGTCTTTGTGTTTATTCATCTGTTATGCCCTGGCATCTGTGCGGTGCTTCTCGCCAGGCAAACATGCGCAGCCAGCACCAGCCGGAGAGGCGTCCACAGGTGAGCAGGGCAGACCTTGTCCCCACATGGGCTTTGATTCCCAAAGACTGACATGGCACTGGCATTCTGTGGTGCTCTGCATGCCCACTGTAGCTGCTGCCATTTGGGGGAGGGGGGGTTGGGACAGAAGGCTGGCCTATCAAATATTTATCTGTTTGCTGTGCAGTGTGCAGATTCTCTGGACTGGGAAAATGCCTTATGTTTGGATCAGTGCGGGAGAGTTGCATCAGATAAGTAAAACTGGAGCGGATTGGCAAATTTGTTTTGTACTGAGGGGGAGACATGCTGAACGTCTGCATTCTGATACGTTTTGAAGGGTGAACATGTTTGAATTTATAAGCTGTGGTTGTAAAATTATGCTTAAAATATGCAAATAAAAAAGAAGAAAAAAAACTGTATCCTGTCCTGTTCAAATTAGATCACACTGTAATTGACTTCTGCCGAAATCAAGGTAAGAATTTGATCCTGCACTTATAAATGCTGAGAAAAATATATAATAAACTGGCAGAGGCACACTTGACAGTCATCATGGGGCCAAATGCAATATATTGCTGGGCATCTGGGCATCTCTCAGAAGGGCTGAAGGTATAATAACCTCTTACTGCATCTCACTTCAAAGCTGTCCCAGCTAAGCTCAGCTTCACATCCTATAGCCTCCCGTGTGCTCGGTGTACAGATTGTGAGTTTTCCCCAGTGAGATCTGGGGGGAGAAGAGAAAGTGCTCACACAAGCCTTTCATGGAATTTATGAGAAGTAAGGTTGGTGAAATTTTTGGAAGGGAAACAAAGAGAAAAATGATTGTCTGGCAAACAGTTTTGATGCCACGTGGATTGGTGAAGCGCTGATATACTGAATTCTGACTGAGAGAGAAAGAAAAGCCGGGAAAAATTATATACAAGACAGCATTAGAGATTTATATACAGTCTGCTAGGTGCCAAACTGGATTATCAGCGTTGAAACAGAGCTTTTTGTCTTAAGCTGTACAATGGGCGCCAATCCATTTGTAAAATTAGAGTCCAAACCACTGCCACTCAAGTGGAAACTCCATTCAAATGCCCTGAATATAATCAAACATAAAGTGCTTACAGCAACTTGCTTTTGTTGGAAATGCTGTGCCTCTTTTTTCATGGTTTGTTACTGGCTTACTTCATCCCATTTGACTGCTCCGCTACAGAAGATACTATAAAAACGACCTAATTAGATAAGACATATTGTAACCTAGTATACTTCTGGTCACATTTTAGTTTGATTTGACAAAACAGAAGTGACACGGACATTGTGAGTCACTGTTTTTCAGTAGCAATCTTATTTTCCAGGAACTCCTCTTTACCCCTCAAAGAGCTGTTCAAAGAACAAACAAGCTGATTCTATAAAGTATGGCTGGAACAGACCTTGGAAGACAAATGAGGCTTCTGATGGCTAAAATCAAATGTGATATATCATGTATTATCTTACTGCGGCTGTTACAGATATGATCTATGTTTACTTATTAAAGGGCCTGCTTTAACACAGCCTAAGGAGACAACATCTTATTTTGAGGTCCAAAGTTACATTAGTATACTGTTTTGTCGCATCTGAGAATAAAGATAGCATCTTTTTGCCCAAGTGCCTGACAGTATCTGCACTGCGCAAACATCTGCATTAGGATTCCCGCTTTTCAGTACTGCAAAAAAAGGCAACACTACCCAGTCACTTTGTTCTGCCAACAAACATGCTCAATGCATGACATCAACACTCTTGACAACAAGCTCACTTTGAAATTTAACGTTAAGAATGAGCATTTGTGTGGTTAAATCACTACTGTTTCTACTCTCAACCAAAACAAACACCGTGTCAGTGATTAAATCATAAAATCCAATTTCATTTGTGTCACATACAGTGCAGAACAGAACAAAAATAAAAAGGATGCACTTGAAAAGAGTCCACGTAACACCATCAGCTCCACAGTAGCCAGAAGAAGAAAAAAAAGAAAAGAATAGCAGAGAGCAAAATAGATCACATTTTTCTAAATGCTCTACATATCCCTTGATGACTGGCACGATCACAGGTAGGTATACAGTCAGGGTGCACTAAGCTCCAGTGTCAACAGTGATATTGACAATATCAATTGGATAACCTCACAATAAGAAGCTCAGCTAAAATATAGTGTTTACATTTCATTCAACAGGTACCCTCCAGTATTAGCTGATGATCCGGGGCGTTCGCAGGAGAAACTCACAAGTACAACACATGTTGCGGTTTGTGGGCTTTCCTGCTGCACGCCCTTTGACCTAGATTTGCAGCGGTAACGCCATGAAGGATGCCGCTCCCCATCAGCAGAGGATATGACAGTGTATGTGTTTCCCGCTTAGTCAAAGTTTGTATTGACACAGATCAAACAGACCCTCAAGGCAAAGTAGATAAGGACAAGAAGAGGCGCTCATGTCTCATTTAGAGTCCTCCATGAGGGAAATCAGAGTCAGAAATTAGATGCTAGAAAAGAAATTACAGTCACGTATTTACACTGATATTTTTTTTTTTGTCACAGTAAAATAATGACTCAGGGATTTAAAATGAGATCTCAGCCCCTCTTTATCTGTCCAGCTCTGTGGCCCAGATATTTCTGCAGAGAGGGGGAAAAAACAAAACAGTTGTTCTTTTAAACCGTTCAAGACGTCTGTGGGCACATGGAGAAAGTTTTCTACCACCCACAGGAGATGAGTTTCAACAGGCCAATCCTGACATACTGTGTTTGAACGGAAGGTGGGGAGAGGGAAAGAGTTATTGCTTTAACAGCTAAAAACCACATGCACATTCATTGTTGTGCTTCAATCTACAAGAGAGCAGCAGGACATTGGCTCGCACTCATTATCGTGACGTTCGTGCTGCGTGCCTCAACACTAGCAACGTCAATCTCAGTTTTACTGGATGACAATCTTCAAAAGGCAAAAGAATTGTCTCTTTGCCATGGGAGCTGATTGTCACACAAGGCTTTTGTAGTATTCCTGCCCTCTGCTTGCAATTTCACTGCAGAAACCAAGTATTGAATGTTCAAATTCCAAACTCATGTTGTCTCTGTGTTGGCAAGTAACCCTTTCTGTGGCACAATTCTGATTATGAGCTTAAAAAGGAGGTGGTTGATGAGTTATGCATGAGGGGAATATAAGGCTTCTTGATCCTCTTTTTGGGACACTGAGAAGTCTGAACAAGTCACATGGTGTATTTAAGCCAACCAGCCACTGCATCTCCAGGAGTTATTACTTTAGTGGCCCGTGGGAGCTGATTTCTGTCACAGTTTTACAATCCCGGCTGCTTGTCACACCCCGTTCAAACGCTCTCCCCCCCGCTGGTGGTCAGACGTGGGTCTGCATGCGCTTCTGGAGCGGCCGGGTGAGGTCTGAGTTCTGCGAGGAGGACTGGGAATAGTGGGAGGAGGAGGAGGCTGACGCCTTGCTGTCTTTGTCGAACTGCACGTAGCCGTCCGGCTTACTGTAGCTGCTGACGCTGCTGTCACACTGCGTGTCGATAAAAGAGCTGGAGTCGCTGAGCGAGCCGCGCTGGAACTCCCGCTCGCACAGCTCGATAGAGCTGCTGCCCATGCCCAGCACGAAGCGTTGGCTGTAGTCATAGAGACGGTTGGGACCTGCTCCCAGGGTGGAGTAGATGTTGGTGAAGGACATGCCCGTTGGAACCCGCTGCTTGCCCAGGGTGCCTGTGTTGGTGGGGTTCCTAGCCTCAGTGGACTGAGTCCCAGCCATGGTAGGCGTGTGGTGCTCCTTAAAGGTATTGACGCTGTAGTAGCCATTTGTAGGGTCCTACAGAAAACCAAGGAAAGACAGATTTTTATTATCATTATAATTGTTATTTTTCCTTATTTTTTTTCTGGGCAGTACCTAATATCAAATTAAAAAAGGACAAAGAGGGGGAAAGGAAAACCATCACCTTGTTTATAGGCATTAACTTGTTATTTTTCTCAAAGCGCAACAGGAGTCAAGGTCAAACTGGCAGTAATTACCTTTCCAATTCCTGAATAAGAAAACAGGCTGAGCAAAAAAAAAACAGTGGCGAAGCTTAGTGATAGGATTTCAGCCCCCTCGCTAACCTTAAAATCATGTTTCTCGTTAATTAAGCAGGCCTTGATGATTCATAGTTTGGCATCCAACGTGCCACTGCAAAGTTCACGCACATACCAGCTTTAATTGGACCTTAACGAATTGTAGTGTCTGTGATTTCATGTTTGCTCTGAAATGGCTTCTGAGGCTACAGCTGTGCTGTTTGTCTGCTAAGCTGCAGGCACCGTGCTGTTGCTAAGGGTCCATTTAGGGCACGAGTGTGTGTGTGTGTGTGTGTTGTCATGTTCTCTTGTGTATGTATGTGAATGTCAAGCATAGAGAGCATGGTGGCAAATCCCAAAGGAAGAATGCTCATAATGGGGAAATGAGAGATAGAACCTGAGAGGATTCTCGTTATGCTCGTCATTATCAGACAGCAGACAGGGAGATTGTTCGTGTCTGGCCTTCATCTTTTGTTCAGTCCCCCCTCTGCTCTCGCCTTTCGCGGGCTGTCATTAACTAGGATCAAAAAATCCAGCCCCAGGGGGAGCAGGTAAGCATGCAAACAGAAGCACACACTCCAGGGAGCCAACGGACAAAAGGACTAATGAACAGGTCAGAATTTGTTTCCATGGCACTGATGAGCTCCGGTATGTTATCACCTAGGTCACCTCATAGAGGGTCAGAATGGGGATATCATCTTTGTCAAATATAAACTGCAGTGTGAGGATTAATCGACAGTCCTGCAGGCAACAATGCGGGTCATAGGTGGAATAAACACCCACTGAGAAAATCCGCTGTGCTTGATTTACAAATGCATTTACATGAAAAGCACCAAGGGTCTTCTTAAGGGATAGTAAACACTTTAACCACATATTGGAATAACTTTAGCAGCAACTTCTACATTATTATTGAGTATTTATCTTGCAACAGAACAGGATGTGGAAACAAATAGCAGGGAGGCTATTTCAATGTATAGAAGATATAAGGACAGACCACAAGGTATTTCTGGTTAAATTGAATCTAACTTTTGGTAAATGCACAAAGTAAAATGCCATTGTGACTATTCATTAATAGAATACAAATTTCTAATATGTTCATCCTTGAGTCCAAGTGGACGTTTGTGCCAAATTTTGACAAAATTCCCTCCAAATATTCCTTAGATATTGTGTTAAAAAGAATAAACCGGACAGTCCAACCCCAAAACATAATGCCTCCGATACAACAAAATACTGCTGTGAAAAAAATGATAATGATAATTTTCTCGTTTGAATAGAACCTTTAGAAAAGCTGATTGAGGCACACATAGAAGAGAAAGTGTCCTACACATGCGTTAAAAGGGGCTTTAAACACAAATCTAACCAATCTGCCAAATCGCATGCAGATCATTTATTGGTACAAGTGGCAAAGTGCTTTCATGTGCAATGGGAGAACTGAATGCAAAGCGCCTCATCTGTACAGACTGATCCATTCATTGCCATGTAAATGGGTGGGCGGCTATAAATAGCGCTAGAGTCAGTTTTATTATAGCCTATTCATTGAATCCTGGCGTCACTAAACAAGACCCCCTTGGTTGGATCTGACCACTGTGGCATTTTAGTCTTTTTTTCAGTATGTAAAGAAGCAGTCAGCATATGTGTTCAGAAAGTTTTATGGAGCAGGACTATTGATATCAAAGGATGTTAACACAGAGCGGATGTCACTGATCTAACAGGAGATGGACTGCCTGGGGTCAGACTCATATATCAAGTTTCTGGCAGTGTTGTCTTTTGTTACTTTCCACCAGACGGGTCCAAACTGGACTCTGACTCACTTTTTTTCTCACATGTTGATTGCCTATTTGGTGCTGCCAGCTGTATACTGTAGCTGGTTGTTAAGACTACATCATTGAGACTAACACAGTGACCCAAAGGGTTAATATAGACACAGTGTGATTTAGATAGCATGATGAGCTTCTTATTGAATTTCTTTAGGTTAGTAATTAATACGTTGCCAGGTAGAGAGTTTACCCTCAATGGTTTGTTTTTGATTTTTTTATCCTGAGACTCAACTTTCCTCCTGGTAAAGGAGTATCTAACAGTAAAACTGTCAGGTATTCACAAACACACCTGTTATACCTACGATAATTCTGCACTGAAATTACAAACCAAAATAATTGTGTGAAGCATTGTTAAAGGTAAAACAAACTACATTTTCTTGGGCAAGATTTAGAGACTGTGCTTGATAGACTGGAGAAGTTCAGAAGTTTATCTGCTGGACCAAGTGTTTTGATTTGACAGATAGCACATAAATGGGAACACAATGTGTTGAAAGATTAAGTACATTCCAAATTGAGTATGTAATAAAAGTACATTATGAAAAAAGGGGTTAGAAATGATATCAAAATCTTTGAACCAAAGTCCTTTATGTCCTTTAAAGCATTCCAATTTCATCTATATGGTGAAAGTAACACTCTTAGGGCCAACCAGCCTCTGATTTCTTGAACCACCTTTGATGAGAGACAAATGAATACAAATCTCTCCAACAGGAGTTATTTTGCCTGTGGATCTATCTAACAAGAAAGGGATTAATGCTCTTCTTCTATTTTGGTCCCAGAGTTGATAAAGACCACACTCTACCCCAAAAGGCTGTCTCTCTCTCTCTCCACCTTTTACTCCCTCATGCTGTCGTTGTTCAGGAGTCCTACCTTAATGTGCTGATACTCCTTCTCTTCCTCTTGAAGTACCTCCAGCTGCTTAAGAACAGACTCCTGCTGGAATTCTCCTCGTTCAACCTGCAGAGAAATCAAGAAAAGTATATACAAAGAGTCTGTGTAGTTTCCCAATCTCTTTCTCTCACAGTAAAAAGGCATTTTGAGATGGAAAGATTTCGCTTTCATCACTAATTCGACGTCGACCTTCACTCAGGGCTGACAGGGAGCATTAATAATGTATATGTGAATATCTTTTATTTATCTTAGCAGAATGCAGATTTGTAAGGTAGCCAAGTTCATTTTGCCAGCACTAACATAAAGTACCGAGTGTATTAAGTATATTTGAAAGAAAAATGTAAAACCTTGCGCTGCAAATAGCCCAGCCCTGGAGCAAGCTTCATGATAACCAAAAACACTGGTACCGTTCCAAAGAGGAAACAGTTCTTTGTGTGTCTAGAAGGCATGTAGATACAGAAGTACACCCACTGTAGGATTACCCATAATGCATCAACATTTGCATGGTTACAATGTATTGGGGTCTGTTTTGCTCATAGCACATCTGGCATCACATTGATAAATATAGCCCCTTTGCCTTGACAACATCACATATACAATCTTAATGCATTTCTGTGCTTCCATTAGTCATATAAATGAACAAAATCTACATAATAATCTATTCCACAGGAAACAGCAATGACAATAGTAATGTGCATTCATTATGTTAATGTTAGCTTAAGAAGGACAAATATGTTTATCTATAAATATATATATAAAAGGAGCGAGAAGAGGAAAGTAGTATGTAGCGACACTCACACTCACCATCAGTTGTTTCATGGAGGTGTGTTCTTCGTTTTCCCGTGCTGCGTTGTGGTCTTTGTGCACAATCTCCACCCGGATGTCATTTTTCGCCGACACGACTCCTTTCAGATCTGGCAGAAAACAGATGACACGCATATCTCAAATTATCTGGACAAACACCAATCTGTATTTGTTGACATTATAATTTCCCCTCAGTGCAGTTTGCAGTATTGCAGAATTTAGCAAAGATCCCTGGGTTTAGTTTGTGAGAGCTCCCCAGTTTCCCCGAAAACGAAACACAAAGCATTATTAATCATTTGTTTCCTGCCAACACAAGATTATCTGTTTCTGCATACATATGCAATCTCACACAGCCTCTCACGGCGGCTCATTCTGTTTTGGGACAATGCTGATGATACTGTCATATAACAAGGTCTTACTTTCTGTCTTAATTTTGCTTGCAAGTTCTCTCTGGTGAGCACAGATGGAGACGGGCAGTGAGGGCATAACCAGGTGCGCTTCCTCTGTAGTATACAGACAATAGACATGCTGAAGGGACCAGTAGCACAAATTGGTTCTTGGATAGAGACAGTGGCTGACTGTCTCTAACCTGAGTCACTTGGTACATGGGTGGGTGGCGGTGAACATAGCGCAGGATGTAAATAGCCTCAAATGTGAATGCAGCCAGACTGAGATTGCATGAAATGAGCCCTTATAACAGTAATATTATCTCTGCACCACAAAAAGATGTCCATCTCAACAAGTGATTTAAACTTCTATTCCATCTTCACACTATGTTCCAGCCATATATCTTTTGTCAGACATTTCTTGAAGCAGCTGACAACCAAATTCTTGCATGCAAGATTAATGAAAACAATATCTCAATTTCAATAGATGGACATGTTTCTTTTAGTGTGCTTGCGAGGCGATCCAGTGCTTTGGCATGCATGCTTCGGTGGAGGTAACAGGGGAAGAGGATACGTACTTCTCTGGGAGCGGGTGCAACAGAATGCTCCAATGGTGCCCATGAGGACAATGAGGGCCACAAAAGCTCCCACAGCAATGCCAATGATCACCGCCACTGGGAGAGATTCTGCAGAGAGCAACAGAGAGAAACGTCCTTCTATGATAAGATACAACAAACATCTCAAAGGTACATTAAATTCAATGTAGGGTACTTGACAGAGAGTGCACAGTCATAATGTACGGCAGTGGCACAAACATGCACTAGTTCTGCTCATCTCTGCCTCTTTTCTGTTTCTGCAACAAACAGGAACTAAGAGAAGATATGCTATATTGCATCCCGCTAAGTGACTTTGACATTATCCCTGAGGCACAAGGCTATATGAAATAAGAATACACAGACACAGAGCAACACACGAAAAAAAGTTCAACATTTCAAATGAAAACGTATTACCAAACCTTCTGTTATCAGTGTGGGTAAACATTACCCTACTATTGTCTCATTATCCCACTGTCTAATAACTTTTAATTTACACTCTTTTAGGCTAATAGAAGTCTTTCACCAAGGGTTTTATTTTCATTGATTAGAGTACAATACTTTTTGCATTAGTTTAAGCATAATCATGTTTGTGTGTTTCTAGGAGGATGTTATAGTGCATTTGCGACTGTGAAGAGATTAAACCTGCATCTGTATGCTGCTCCAACATTAGAGGTTCTCATTAAAGCACACTTTAATGGCCTGAGTTTCCAGCCCACATTTATGACCTTCTAGCATTTTAAACAAATGCAAAACAACCAAGTGCTTCTCCTACACCATTAAAGCCTGTTTAATGTCTTCATTGATCAATGTCACTTTCACATAAGCAGTTTATAATTTATCATTTACGATAAGTGGATAGAAAACCGGACCTCCCCTACGGTAGAGGGGATAAGGTCAAAAGATAGAAAGTATTCATTTTTTAAGCAATAGAAAGAGTCTCTCTTTAACATAAAGAAAGCAGGAGGCAGGATATTTTAGATTCAGCGTGTATGCTTGGGGTCATCAGTTCAAATTACCAGGGAGCTGCACTTTATGTTAACCCAGAAAACTAATTTGTCGGGGCTTTATCTATGTCATCATCACATTTACTGTACATCAAACATTTCAGGGTTTTGTATTATCATATTGCAATTCCAAGTTGGAATGTTAATATCAAATAACTTTTATTTGGATGGAATTTAAAGTAAGAATTTAAGTAAGAAAAAAAATCTATAGATTATTCAAAACCAAAAAAATGGAAACATCTATTCAATATTTGTTGTTTTTATGTGTTATTGTGCATCAACAATATTCATAATTGTTCATTATGGAATCCTGCCTCATGCATACTTGAACACAAAAGCACATTCAAACAAAGGCTCCAACCTAATCACACGTGCTAGATGTACAGTCACAAGCTCGCAGACACAGGGCAGGTACAACAACGGGGATGCACACAGAACATTACAGCTTTTCACCATCTATCACTTTCTAGAAAACCACAGTCACGTGATTTGAAGAAGAGGAAGGTGAAACCTGTCGAACCTTGGCTCCCACCTTGTTCCTTAAGGCGTATGATCTCCGTGTCCGAGCCAAAGCTGTTCCACGCGGTGCAGTTGTAGATGGTCTGGAAGTCAGCCGGGACAATGTTACTCATGGTCAGTGTGGAGATAACTCCTTCCTCTGTGGTGACGGTCTCCACGGTGTAGCGGCCGGACGTTCCAGACTCCAACACGGTTTCCTTCCATGACCAAGCCTGAAGAAAAGTTGAGATTATAGAGGTGGTAAGTATTCTTGCAATATGTTCTTGGATGATTCCTGCACTATGTCAGGCAGCTTTATGTTGGTAACAGCACAGATCTCCATGGAAACACACAATGTGATGAACTTAGTGCTTTATAATAATAAAGGGATAATGATGTTCTACTTTGGTATAAGGTGATACCGGTGAATGCAAGGAATGCATTAGCTCATTTTGTCTGGTGAAGAGTTTAGTGATTCAGAGGGAGGTATCAGAGGGAAATGAATCAGTGAGAATACACTAAAGATATTATATTCTGTGTTGGTAACACTGTGTTATGGTTACAATGTTTTTGTTAACTGGCCACTTGCTGCTGTTCATTTGTGTTTGACAAGTTGCCAGCTCACTGAGATGTCTCTGGCATCTGTAGACTGAGCTAATAGATAATTGAAAATAGTTTGCAGTGTAGGCAGATCTCTTCTCAATGCAGTGTTCGAATTAAAGTACATTGCTTTTTGGATCTGGCTGTTGGAAGACTGCAAGCAATCATTTGTAGAGCAGTGCTTGCTGTGAAGGGGTATACAAATACGGGGTAATAGATACTGTGCATTATTTTGAATAGACTAAATGATCTTGATGGCAAAAAGGACAAGCTGAAAATGTTTTCTTAAATAAATGTAAAGATTACATATTAGGAATAACAAATTATTTAATTAATTTGAACATTTTCCGTAAGAAGCAGAATAACTTAAGGAAATTACTTTTACAAAATGTCTCTTATTGTAAACTGTGATGGCACATTGGCACATTGCATTACATTTTGTATGTGTAACAGAAGTATAAAAAATAAATTTGGTGATATTTGGGATTTGTCTGGTTTCTTTGGAAAGCACTGTGTTCTAACAAATAATATCTTATTTGTTAGAGTAAAACAACTTACTAAGACTAACTGTTGAACTTTTTTTTCAAACCACTCTGCTATGTTATTCATACATTCAAATTAATTTCAAACCAATTAATATTGGCATTTCTCTGATAAACAGCAACTCAATCAGAATATTTTAATGAAACATTGTTTGGAAAAAATAACAAAACAAAATGTCCAAAACTGAGGGGATTTTTGCAAGACATAACAGGTAAAAGGCAGTGATGAATCTGCAACGTGACGGACTAATGTGAAGTGGCGTTGACACTTGGAGTGATGTGGCGAGGAAAATGTTGTAAAAGGGTAGCAATTTGCATAAACCAGATTTATCTCTGCAGTGCTTTGATAATGCAACACATGCCTCTCCTTTTGTTCACACTGCATTTGTTTTGGGTGACTACGGTGAGAATAAGACCATTCCATTTTGCTGATTTTTATCTGGCAAATGAGGAAATTAATTTCACTGGATAAAAAGCGAAAGTAACGAATTGGTACTCAGAGGATAAACAACACATTCAACTTCAAGCTGGCGATAATGGACAAGTGGCTTAATATTGTTGTGAAATTCAGTGTTACGGTGTAAAAAATGTTGCCTCGGTTCAGGTGTTATAATGCTGTTATTTGACTTCGATGAGATGTAGTTAAGAAGACTGTAAAGGCTTCTGTGACAAATGTGTGATGTTTGGCCACATAAGTGAAATTGACTTGACTCTACATAAGTACATATAAGGTTTTCCATTTGTTATTACTGTAGACATATAGAAAAATAAATTTAATTTAAGACCCACCAACCGGCCTCTGCAGGCACCCTTCTCTAATAAACCTGATATTAATTATGTGGCTAATTAATGTTGTACATCAATATAGTAAAAGCACACATTGGATGACAAAGTATGGCAATTAACTACATTCATATGCAAACATGCCTGCACACACACACAAACACACAAGCAAATTAATAATAAGCACAGCGTGTGCTCAGAGAGTAGGCTGTTTATATAAGGTCCATAAATCTTAATGGGATCAGTGCTAACAGAGCATAAGTGTGCATCAAATGAGAAAATGGGGGTTCAAACTGTATTATCATGCCCACCTTTTCATATGAGCACAAATGATGGAGCTAATTCTGTAAAATGATTCTTCTCATGTGTGCTGCCCATGTGTAGTTAACAGATCAATAATGCAGTCAGGCATTATATCAATATCTCAGTCAGGTATTGGTCATAAGTGGTCATTATTCTCTAATCTAATTTGCATTGTTCATGTACCATGGATCCATAAAATATCATGACTATAGTTGCACAGATGTCCTTGCAATAAAGCCTTGCAAAGTTG
This sequence comes from Anoplopoma fimbria, assembly GCF_027596085.1. Lineage (NCBI taxonomy): Eukaryota > Metazoa > Chordata > Actinopteri > Perciformes > Anoplopomatidae > Anoplopoma > Anoplopoma fimbria. Next base: position 7,679,725 of record NC_072449.1, on the reverse strand, counting down.
AGTCAAGGATGAGATCAGAACAAAATAAATAGTCCAGTACACTTACAATGCGGTCTGGAGGAGGTGTACTTCGAATGAAACATTTGATTTGTCCTTTTTCTCCATGTAGAGCCTGCTGAGTCTGTGTACTGGAGATAGTAGGGGGGCCTGAAAAAAAGAACAATGATTAAAAAAGTTGAAAGATGAGTTACAACTCACAGAAATTGAAACATGAATAATTAAATTCATTTTTCAGTTTCAGGTCATATGACAATTCTGCTCAATCGGGTTTTTGTGGTACATTATATCCTAATTGCTCTCCTGTTCCAAACAGAAACACCTGTAGTGCTCAGTAATTTTGGGGGAAAATTGTATTGCAGTGCGATATAAACATGCCCCATCCCTCGGTACAATCTACCCAAGGACACACTGGGCCTGAATGAAGGGCATGAGTGGGGGCCCAGACCTCATTCTGGATCAAGAAATTGTTGATTTATGATTGGCTTGATTTCTCCCATGGAGATAAACGTCACTGGAGAGTGCTACAGCAGTTCTGTTGGAGCGTAATCAGCACTACACAGATGGAAAGAGAAAAATGCCATTGTGGGGAGATAACACACTTCGCTGTGTATCACCTGATACAATTTGCTTGCAGCAGATTTAACCCTTTAACCAATAGGTTGGCATGAAAAAAAACTAAAAATGAAGTTCTAGCTTTCTATATAGATGCAATCCAAAAAGGTAAAAGATAACATCCATCAAGACACTGTCTGAGAAAAAATACGGTATGTTTGATTTCATATTGTACTTTTACATAGGTAGTTCTTTCTTATTCTTTTTACATTGTAACTATAAATACAACTCTAACAACCTCTTAACAGTGTTAAGTAAAATTAAGGTCTCTCCCATAATAAGGTTGATTCAATGGAATCGCTTTATTGGAATTACAAATTATGTAAAGAGGGATAGTTTATTCAGCATGAGCTGCAGGAATGGACTTTGAGCCAGCATGTGTTAAACCTTGATCAGGCTACAAGATCTTGCCTGACAAGGGCAGCTCAGCTTAAACGACTGGTCAGTTTACCATCTGGTCTGGAGGCTGTTCACACCAGGTGACAGCACTAATATGAAGACAAGATGTCACACATGACCCAATTCTGTCTTTCAAGTGTATTTTGCCTTTGGTCCTGAGGAGCTCACTGGAAGTGAAATTCCAGAAACGCAGTGGACAGAGTCAATGGATTACATTAACATTAGATTTATATTAAATAGGATGCAATTACGGTTCAAGATAACTGTTAAGAAATTGTGTATTTAATCCAAGTATATTATACAGCAGTTTACCAAGAGTGGTAAAAGACAGCTGATTTAAACTACAAAAGAATGCACATTTTTGTTCAATGTATTTTTCTGATCTTGATATATGTACAATATTTTGTGTTTATTTGCTTCATGATATTTGTATGTAACTGTACATGTTATGATATTGCTGAACCACATGCTCAGCTGTCACTGTTGAGTGGCAAAAGAAATGCTCTCAAGTGAAAGTTATCTCTGCTGTTGAAATGGAGTCTAGTGGCTTTGAAGAGAGCATAAATAAGTTTCATTTTCAGTTCAGTTCCCCGTCAGAAAGGGCTGTCTAACAGTAAAAATATTCCTAATGTAGTGTACGCTTAAACCAATATTTACTTTTTAAAGTGAGCCTTTCTTTAAGGTGGCAAAAATATGTTTTGCTGCTGCCTGTGTCCGCAGCAATACATTGCTTAGCTCCCATCCCCAAACTCATATGTGTTTCTCCAAACTGTGGCCATGCTGGATGCCATCTACTGTAGGTAATACTTAGACTATGGATAAGTACTTCATACAGCCCCACTTTAAAACACCAAAACTATCCATATAGGCACATCTCTTGTGATGTTTAAGGTTAAAAAATGTGGTTTTGAGGCGGTGGTAAGTGGGGCAGCTTCTTGATAAATGAGCCAACTTCCCCCAAATTCCCACACTCTGCCATCTCTCCGACGATACATAATTGCAGTTTATTACCTGTCCCTTATTAAAATGAATTAGCATTTTAATGAGACTTTGCCAGATGGCGTCTTGGTATGCTACTGGAGGGTGCTGGAAGGCTGCTGCAGAATCAATGCTGTAGACAAATTTAGGAAACATGTACTAGAAGCTGTTCACCTTCTTTCACTGGTTTTGTCAACATGGAGTGACTGTATTTGTATACACGCATGTGCTTTAGTTCATGTAAGGTTTTTTTTTTGTGCATGTATTAAAGGGATCGTTCGGGTGTTTTGAAATAGGGTTGAATGAGGCACTATAGTTGATGGCGTTGATGATATCCGTTTAAATGCATCTATAATTTAGAATATTTTCACTGCTTTATATTGCTGTCAGCTCTTTCCGAGAGTGAACTGAACTGAAATTGAAAATTATCCATGCTCTTTCTAAAGCCACCCGTCTCCATTGACAAAACAGCATTGACAGGTTTCACTTACAGTTCAGTACGGAAAATATTCTAAATATAAACTAAACTTTTAGGCTGTCCACAGCAGTACATCACTTTGCTCCCATGCTGGTACTGCTTCTGAGAAAATAGCTGAGTGCGGACTACATATACACTGACTAATAAGATAAGTACATCATACAACCCCACTTGAAAACACCTGAACTATCCCTTTAACTTGTGAACAGGAGACGTGTGGTTTGTATGGGCTTCGGTTGTCAACACACGGCAAGATCAATTGCCTACAGGCTGCTAAAGGTCGGTGGTAGTAGCTGGGAAGGATCTATTCTATGGATCACAGCTGCAAATGAGGAATATAATTAGATAGCTTTATCTCACTGGCTCAGGCTGGGTTGTAAGTATGTGTGTGTGTGTGTGTGTGTGTGAGTACAAGGTTCGCTACTCACACTATGTGATCAGAGCACGAACACATTGGTAGCGGGGAGGTAGGTGGCACTACAACATCAATGTTAGCAGCAGGGGAGGTAATCAAATGTTGGGCACAATGTCTCACGCATTCATTTGAGGAGGTGTTAACTCTGGAGTGGACATTGCTATGTGATTACACAATAGCAGTGTGGGTGTCGAAAGGCCGGGGCTCACATTTACTCCCAAAACTGAGGCATCCGCTTTGAACAAAAGCTTGACATTTCCTCGCTACCTCATGCCGCTCGTTTGATTTTTCTGTCGTTGTTTTTCTCCTGATAAAAGAGTGCAGAAAACAGCTACAGGGAAACTGAAAACAAACAAAAACGTCTGGTTTGGTCACTGGTGGCCATATTTTCCTCAGGAGAAATCCATGGAGAGGAGATCTTCTCTCTATATATATATGTTGAAGTTGCCAACAAAAGACAGCTCTTATTTTTTATATTTTAACAATATCAAATTAAATGTACCCACTTTTTTGGAGTATATTCATTCTCGAGATGTTAATATGTTACTCAATACTTTTGGCTACATGATTTCAATATGTGTATTGCACCAGTGGAGATTTTATATATTAAACTCTATACCTTGAGAGCCTTTCATGTATTTTACACACTCCAGTTTCACTCTAAAATATATTCAAACAGTGGTTAGTGAGAGTGAGTGTATTGTTATTAAATGGCTTGTTATCTACATTGCTATATATGTATATATAAAGGGCCATAACTGTAAAACTGGGATAATCACTGCTTATATTAGGCTAACCTTCCTGCTGTTTTAGTTTATCTATATACATAACCAGAAAGCGAGTCGGAGTGGTTGCAGAGACGCAATCACAAATAATTTCACCTTCATTCCTAATTGGTCAGCTGAGGCAGCCATCCTGTTTAGCTTCTGCAGAAATACACACTTTCCTACCCCTAACTGCTCTGACAGCCTCACCACATTCCCTTGCTTTGGCTCACATCCATATCACCTTTCTGCTTGAAGTGTGAGCCATAATATCATTGCTTCACACTGTGAAATACACTTACAGTAATAACTCAGAGCAGATAACACAGGCCGGAATCTCACACTCTTTTATACTCTAGCCATAATTAGTGCTTTATCCAAATTCGAAAGGTGCAACTTTCTCAGTCGGTTGGAACAGCACATAACCACTTGAGGAAGACGACACCAAAAACAGATTGAAAAGTTCATACAGAACATGCGAAAATATTTTATAAAAGTCTGTGTGCTGCCGTTTACACTGTGGGGTTTGCATGTATTCGGTGGGCGAATGCGTGCTCATGATTGTAGCAGAGTGTTACCCATAGAGTCCAGTAGAGGCTGGAGCCGCGGTGAAGTTAAACATACGATGTTGAAATTTAGCTTGTCAGATAAAATGTGCTGCATTTTAAATACAGTTTTCTGCTTCATTAATTTGCACTTTCCATTTTCACGCGGTGTCATTGCCAGTTTTTAAGAGGGCCTGAATACTAATTAACTAGGCACATAAAGGCTGTCTCGAGAAGAGGAATAGCAGAAGAAAAAAAAGATCTATAACAACCCGGGTGCTCTGTGGGATATTGAGGGATTCTCAGGCCCTCCCTCTCCCTTACTGTGGTAATGGGCTATCTCTCCCTAGGCTGCACAAGTACTGTATGTGTGTCATTATACTGCTCTGCCCACCAACAACTGCAGATCTACTCATGCCTTGTGGATATATTAATTAATATGTATTGCATGAATATATGGTCCTTAAGTGTACACAAGCTAAAGCCTTTCAACCATGTCAGATAACTTCTCTCATTTCCAACCTCTGCAGGACTGTGGTAAAACCTATGCATATATATCGTATGCTACATACATAATCACACGCATGGCCGTCTTTCATACACGATGTAGCCACTTGAGGCTGCGTATAAAACGCTGAGGAGCTTTTCCGTTCTGAAAATGTTTGACTGGAGTAAGCAATATGTATCCATTAGTGACTTTAACACAAACTGCCTCCCCTGCTAGCTGTTTGATTATAATTAAATGACATTCTTCCCCAGGGAAAAGCAGGAATCCTCATGCCTATGTGGTAGGCCACAGTGGGAATCAGTGACACAAAACAGCAGAGAAGAGACAGACAGAGGGAATGACAAATTATAAACACATGTAATTTAAATGATGGCATTAAGGAGTCGGGGGATAACTGCAGGGAAGACAAACAGCGGAGAAACATTTAAATGTGCCGCAGACGCCGTCAAGTCGTGAATGCTCTGAATACGCACAGCATCGGTCGATATTTGTCGCGTCATGGTCGACCTCCCCAAATGCCTGCTCACCCGTGGTGTTAGTTATTCACTGCCAGAAACAACTGAGTTCCAGCGACGGAGGGGTTAAAGGCTGATAAGAGGTATAAGGAGTGCTCACATTCATCTGCAGTTGAGACAGTAGCATAGGACAATCAATGAACCTCAGGAGAGAACCGCCCCCCCCGCAACACGGCAACACTTCAACCGCAGTGTTTGCAATTTCACAATTTTTTTTACAATCTGATTCGCCTCAAGGATCGGGTAAGAAATGACTCAAGATTCCTCATGTGGTTTTAAAAAAAAAAAAGAGATGAATTTCAATTATTCAAAAGGGTAAAATGGAAGGAGGCTCTTGAATGTCAAATACCAATTCAGGCAGGGAGGTACAAGACGCAGAAGAAATGAGTAGGGATATAAGCAAATGAAAAAAAAAAAAGACTGAAAGGCATCCAGAGCTTGCTTGAATGAAGTGCTGCAGGAACCAAACATGCTTTTGTTGTATGTTTCCCGGTGTGCTCGGATTTCTGCGATGGTATAATCTTTATTAAAGCAATCCGTCTTCTTTTCTCTCATGGCGTTGTTTTTGTAAAGCAACACATTCTCCATACTTACATGAGCAGAACAGGAATGCATCAAAAATAAACTGGTCCATCGGATGTTATGTATTCTGTTTACACATAAAGGCTACAGAAAGGATGCCAGTATAGGTTGCTATCCACAGAATGGGAGACAATGGAATTAGTCATGAATTTTTTTTTTGTTTCTTACGCCTCTTCTGCCTTGATTTCAACCAGAATTACTGGCTGAGAAGGAGGGGGCTCGTTGCAGTTCATAGAAAGTCACAGTTCTGATCTTGTGCTGGAGGGAATACTGGTATCCCATTCTCTCTGATATGCAAATCTAACGTCTGGGTTTTGAAAAGAAAATCTTTACACACACTGTTTGCTACTTGATGTTTCTTCATCCCCAAATCAGCACCACTGTTGCTTACAGGCAAACTGTTTTGTATGCTTTCTAAATGTACAATGATACACTGTCAGCATCAACTCCACATAATTTCTCCAGCTTCTTAAAACCCTTTTCTGTTTCTCTTTTTTTCCCCTTCTTTTTGGCCCAGGTTTCTTTCAGATGGACACGGGGAAAATAAGACACATGTAAATCCCACAACTATAAACCTCTGCCACATTGAAGCATGCTCCCTGAATATCAAGTGCTGATAATGAAGTCATTTGTTTGAGAGTTGCCAGGTCCCCCACCAAGGCTGGAATTCATTAGTCAGTCAGTGCCTCAGAAAAGGCAGCTTCCCTGTGACTCATGCAGAATATAATTAGCATTTAAGTACATTTCACCTGTTTATGAAATGTGTGACCGTATCTTGAAAGGACTAAGTCTAAATGTATTGCTTTTTCTACTTAAAGACTTCACCATGATGGCAGGTGATGAAATGGCTCTGTTTGTCGGGAAAAATTAATTTGCATGGGCACGCTAGGTGCCACTTCCTAATGCTGTGTGTGTTTGTGTGTGTGTGTGTGATGGCTTGTGTTTTGTTACTAGGTCTGCCTGGTAAAATGAACTGCGCCTCCAAGATACTGCTAAACTATAAAAAATATAAAGAAATAAATAAACACAGGCGAGAAATAAAGCCGCATATTCTGTTGGAAGTTTATAGATGCAAGGCTTTTGTAAACCACAGAGGAGACGGAGGATCGACTCCTGTGACAAATTGCTTTCTTTTTGTCGCCGTTGACCCCAGACCTCAAGATTCACGCTTGCGTGTGTATGCATTTGACAACTTTGCTGGTGTGCATCTGAGCCTGTCTGTGTGAAAGACATATCAATAATATAGCTCACCATTGACGGTGAGAGAGACCTCTTTCTCCCCCGCTCCTACACGTGGGACCACAGCACGGCAAACGTATTTCCCAGCATCCTCCTGTCTCACGGATTTCAGTGTCAGGAGGTTTTCATTGCTAAGAACCTGCGGCAGAAAAAGTCAAAGATGATCAAATGCAATGAGAGCAAAGGGACCTTTGCATTTGAGATAGCAACAAGGCAGTGTTATGGGGAGAAAGAAAGGAACCATTTAATACCTTAAAGGGCACCTCTCCTCAATTATTAAAATCCAATTTAGGGTCTGAGCTCAGTGGAGTAAAAGGGTTGGCTTTGGTCTTTGATGTTGACAAAAGGAAAGGTGGAACGAGTCTACTTTTTTTGTGGATCAGATCAACAGATCTCGTGGTGAGAGCAGGTCACCAAGTGGCTGGGACTGTAATGGCCTCGAGATCTTAGGTTTTTTTCAAACACATGGCTATGACATGAATATATACCATATACCTACAGTACTTTATATAATGCATGGAGGTGCTGGAATCATAAAAATGTCTCAAACACGCTTTATCAGAGAAAAACAGCTTTCAAACTATGGTATGCATGTGACGAGATGTAAAAAAAATACTTGATAGCAGTGCAAATAAATGAACTCACAACTCCAGATCCCCTCTTCATCCACACTATGGTAAGAGAGGGATTTCCAGTCCAGGCACAGTTGAAAACAGCGTCAGATCCAAGGTCCACCTGCAAGGACTGAGGCTCTGCAGCCATGCGAGGACCAACTGTTGAAATAAACATCATTGACTTTCTACAACACATCCATAATTAAGCATCAGCTGGTGGTGAGGCCAACTCTCAGAGCTCAGTGTCAAAACAAACTAGACGGTGAAAAATCCATAACCATGCATTATCACGTTGCCGGCATTATTAGAAAAGGAATGCAGTATTGCTTAAGGAGTCACTCACAGTAGACGTCGACATTGCGGCTGATGTTGGTGCTGCCAAGAGGGTTGGTGACCTCGCAGGAGACGGGTTCTGTAAAGAAGGAGTGGTCCACGATGACCTCATATGTGTCTCCGGAGACCTCCTTGATCATGCTTCCTCCTTTGGCCCACCTGGTGAGAAGATTAGAAGGCAGAGCAAAAGGAGACGGTAAGAAACGGGGGAAAAAAATGAAGGAACGGGGGGAAAAGGCATTACGACAGGTTTTCACACCTCATTATGTCAATAGCAATCTTTTGTGTGAATAAATCATCATTCTAGGGTAAGGCTTTCTGTGCTGGCTTCAGCATATTTTTGTGGCAGCCCTCCATGCTGTGACAAGCTCCCCGGTGACTCGGAGCAGACAGCACGTTCCTCATTACGCCGGGCTGAGAGAGCAGCATGGAGTGCCAGCTAAGAAAAACAAATCACAGAATGACAAATGGGTTGCGCCCCCACCTATGAAGACGTCGGTTGACATGTACTGTATTACACACAACAGCTGATGTTAATAAATTGACGCGGGATCACATAAAGAACATCTGCTTGTGTTTGTGAGTGATAGCTTCTGTGACGGGGATACAGGCACTCCGTCCGTGTTTGCGTGAGACTTTTACGATGTCACGGGGCAGCGGTGCCTGGCTCTGCGTGGTGTGGACGGCTCTCTGCTGCTACAACAGACAAGGCCAATTTATAAAAGTGAGGCAAAGTCATCTTCGGATCTCTTTGGGAAATTTAGACACTGCTGCGGGAGATACAATGCATCACGCATCTAAACGCTGCCAACCTCCACAATAGAGATGTGGCTGCATGCTGATGTGGCGAATGAAAACAATGGCAACGGAAACCCGTGCTTGTCTCCGTTTTATATTCCTGCCAGTACTGGGAGCAGTTTTCACGGGATAGGGACCTCATTTGATTTCCATGACTAAGCTGGCCCCATGCTTGACTGAAATGCTATCATTTAAATGAGAACAGATTACTTCATTCAATCAGTAAGTGAAGTGAAGCAGAATTCTAATTGGCCTTCATGGGATTGTGTGGCGCTTTTTTTTTCTCTCCCAGCTGTAGATCTTTCCAGGGTTGTATTGTGGTGTAACTACAGCTGAGAGCTCTTCTACACCTGTGTTTCCAAAAAATGTTAAAAATAGGGCATTGGCCTGGCTGCATTTGACTTAACTGGTAGTAGTACTCATATTACATTACAGTCATTTAGCAGACGCTTTTACCCAAAGCGACTTACAATCAGTAGTACATTACATATCATTCACCCATTCACACACTGATGACAGGCTACCATGCAAGGTGCCACCATCAGACTCTAACTAACATTCATGCAACATCCAGTCCACACCGATGGCAAGCCTTCAGGAGCAACTTGGGGTTAAGTGTCTTGCCCAAGGACACATCGACTGCCGAAGCCGGGTATCGAACCACCGACCCTCTGATTGGAGAGCTACCTTGCTCTCCACTACGCCACAGCCCCCATATAGCCTCATATAGTGTCTGTGTGTCAGCATGCCTGAAAAGATGCATACCCAAACTAGCCTTGGAAAAGAGTAAAGCATACACAATTTAAACCTCCAAAGTCTTCCAATCATATCCCCAATATATTGTATTAGCCCAAGAAATCCTGTGAAACATATTAAAAGGTTAAAGTAATGTGAAAGGGATTATGTTAATGATGATGACTATTGATGTTAATAGCAATGTGTCACTGAATATAAACATCATTGTGAATGTTCTGCGACGACGGTGATAAAGACGATGACGATGGTATTAATTATAGAAGTGACGGTTGCGCTAATCATGCTGAAGACAATAACGACAATTATTAGGGTGACAACAATGATAACGATGATGAGGAAGAGAGATGAGAAGGATGATGTTTAGAACGGCGATGACGACAACAACGAAGATGGTAATGATGATCATGATGCAAATTACACCGGTAATGAGCTTCACAGAGTTCAGCCTTGCTCTTGGAAATCAGCGAAACGAACAATCTCTCCTTGAGGTCCTATTAGTGGCCATTCTAGAGTTCCGAACATGGTCTTCATCATCAAATTGAGTCATACGAATCTTCAAAGAATTGTAGATGTCGCACTTTCTAATGGTTCGTGGCACTTTGAGGACTTCCTGTTCACGTCAGCTTAAAGGTTGAGTTTCAAATTTAATTTGTGCTCTTGAAAACAGCAGCCGACAAAACAACCTCACCTCAGAGTCCCTTTAAGTAGCTTTTCTGGAGCTTTCAATCAAATCGCAAATAGAACATTTAGAAAAAGTGTTCCGAAAAACAAACTAATTGAACATCTGCATTTCTATGACAACTGGGCAAACTCCACCTGGAGATGAAGGTCATGTGTTATGATCAAAAGCTCCAGTACAGCTTCTAGAGGGACCTTTAGGAGGAATAGGCCCTGTCATACACCGGCAATGGATGTGATATTATGATGATGACAACAATGATGCATATATATCAGTATGACACTGTTTCCACCTGCACTTCACCAGCTCATAGTGTAGGAGTTGGAACAGTGTGAGGACAGATGTTTGGGCAGCCGGCTGCTCCCGAGATGAGCTCGTGGCTGCCAGGTTTTGGAGCCCTCGACGTTGTTAGAAGGAGCAGAGACAGAATGCTGTCGTCCGTGGGGAGCTTGGACCCTCTGTTGGTGTGCTGGGCCTTGTCCAAGATTCATGTCTAAACATAGCAGGCCCAGGGTAACACAAACACCTGCATTCCCTTTGGGAGGTCAGTAGGGCCAGCGCAAGCTTACTCAATAGCTGACTCACTTTACACTGCTGTATCCTATTCAGGGATTTGATTCAGACAAACAGTGTGAACCCTGTACGCTCGAGTGTCTCTGTCTGTATGTGTGTGTGTGTGTGTGTGTGTGTGTGTGTGTGTGTGTGTGTGTGTGTGTGTGTGTGTGTGTGTGTGTGTCTATGCGTGCAAACACAGGTGTGTATAAGCGGTATGTTTTCACATGGCACATGGCTCCGTAAGCTAACACTGTTATACAGATAAACAGATCCGCCGTTAGAGGAAGCAGAGGATGAAGGAGACTTGGACGAGGGGGGAGATTTTTTGTATTTGCTAAATGTGTTTAAGGCAATAAAAGAGTAAAAATTAAATTAGGCAGGTATCTGGGCCATCAGCAGTAAATCAGGCCCCACAGTTATTATCAGCATGGTTAACAGAACAGTGCAGTGCTGTTCCATTCTCCCATACATGCATATTGAGAGTGATGACTATTGAAATCTCAGAGGATTATACATTAAACATGCATGTTAAGTTATTAAGTGCTTTCATTTTGACCAAGACATAAATTACAGAGCTATTGTATGTTTTTAGGGGCTGAAGTAAAAGCATGTATGAACTTATATGTATATACTGTCTATCTGAAAACAAAGACTGTGCCATATGGACTATATCATTAAAACCTGGGGAAAAAAGTAGGAATGACCATAAAAAGTGTTTTGATTAAACTTATGATTATTAAGTAAATGTTAATTACACAATGTAATGGCTATGGGATAATGACCAAATCTGTGTTTGGATTGCTTCCCGATAAGCCTCGCTCTCATTATGCAATTCGGTCTGCCACCAGATACCATCTACCAGTAAATGAAGGCTCAACTTACGGCACAAAGACATGCGTCAACCATTGCCCAACCAGAACAAGAAGAGGATAGCACTTTTATTTTCCAAGTAGCTGTCCCCAGTTACCAAAGAGTATCTAAATTAGTTTCAGTTGATACCCCTATTAGTATAAATGGCTGAACAATCAAAGTAACTGTGAAAAATAAAAAGCAGTGTGTCCTGTGCAGTGTTGCCAACTTTTTTTCCAAAGAAAGTAGATTACATTAAATCCATTAGTTCCTTAAAAGTCGCTAGATTACATCCTACACTAATTTGCATGTTGGTGACATCATCACACATACTGTACATTTGACCGAAGCTTAGTGGTTGTGTTTGTTGCAGCAATGGACAGACTGTCTGAAGATGGCGCAAGTGGGGAAGAACAATACTCTGAGCAGCCTTGGGAATGAATAACAATATGATATATTTACTATCCACAACAGCCTGTGGTGATTTGGTTGTCTTTGTGACAGCGACGCCAAAAATAATGGAGCAAATAATAGTCTTGTCCAAAAACAGACAGTGGCATGTATCAATTAGCTACCGCCAAGGCCTGCAAAGAGGGAAGGTATAGTGATTGTTGTGTCAGTCAGAAGCAAACTAACAACCCAGCAGTAATAATAACAACAACAACAACACTGAGAATATACGTGTGGGGAGGATTGGATTGTTTTGCCGCGGCGCCATGCAAAAGATGGGTTTTTTGTTGTCGCTCTGTGCATGATTGTGTGTGCAGACTGGGGACCTGATTTGCTTTGTTTGTTATTCTTTCTCTTCTCTCTGGTGGGTTCTTGTTTGGATCAGAGGAAACCCTCTGCGTCTTCATCAGAGGGTGGTTGAGTGATTGTGATGTATGCCAGTTAGGCCTCCTACCATTATAAACAGTAATGAAGATGTTCCGACCCACTCGTCTTTCCCTCTCAGAGAGTGTGTTGATTCCCTGAGTGCCGGCTGGAACGCGTGCCCATTACTCTTACTTCTTTCACACTTTCAGCACCACTTTCATCCCTTCTTCCAACCACCGCCTCCACACAAAGCCCTCTCCGATCCCCTGACTTCCTAGCTCTTTACTCTCCCCTTGAGCTGTGTTCTGGCAAAAGTTCAGGTATCTGTAGAAATATATCTTATTTCCATTTTCACTTTTAAAGTCAGATTTATTGAACCAGCGTGGCAATCACAAGGGGGTCGCAGGTAGCAGAAAGCACCATGCCTTTGACTGGTGCCCCTACTATCTGGGGTCTGTGTCTCAAGTGTCCATTGAATTGGAGGATGGCAAAGTGGCGCAGTGCACATTGGGAATGGATGACTCTCTTGGGGATGGAAAAGAGGCCATCCGTCTAAGAACTACTCTGTCCTTGTGCCGTATCTGATCTGGGGTAGACAGAGTGTATTAGAACTGAAAAATGGCCCCACACTGTTTGACCAGCTTCCTGCTCTCCTCTGCGATATTGCTCTATCGAGGGGGGAATTTGCAGGGGCATTATGAGGTCCAAAAATCCCCTGTCTACCATGTCCTGAACTCCAATGGTGCACAGGAGTCCTGAAGCACTTGTGTAAATTGCAGATAAATCTAAATGAGACACTATGAAACTAAGGGAACTGGTAGAAAGTATAACCTTGAAGTATCAAAAGTTATTAGTCCGTGTGATATCATTTAATCCTACAGTGGATTGTGTCAATGACAGAGAACCAGACAGAAGAGAGAAAGCAAGAGAGAGAAATTAAAGTGAGAAAGAAGCAGTTTTACTCTCCCTTAGCTTCAACCTCCAACCGTTTTTCGCTCTGTAGTTTGTCAAAAGAAAAAGTCATCTCGACTGCCATTGCATCTTAGCTCTCGGTACCCCAGGGAGAAGTCTGATTCCAGCATTGATCCAGTCTCCTAACAATAGAGGTGAAATCTCTTTGCAGGCGCAACAGACGTCCTGTCTGTGCCGCGCACCGACACAATCAAATACAAACCTTGTTTTCCCACAATATCACTGCCCTCCCTCCCCCTTTTCTTTTTCAAAAGGGCAGAATCCATCAAAAAGGCTACATCTCTGTTTTGCCACCTGTGAGTGTGTTGTACATCCATTTCATTTCCCAGTACCATTACAAGATTCAGAGCCGGCCTATTCTCTTTGCTATCGATTTTGTTCCTTTTATTTTATATTTTGCCAGGTTTTTAAAACCTCCCACACAAAAAATCAGCTCTTGACAAATCACTTGAGTATTACATTTCTAGAGGGCCATGCAACGCTTTATGAAAATAATTACTGTCCATTTAGTTGTTTCATCACAATTAGTAGTAAGAAAACAACTGATTTTAACAACTGAGAATGTTCCTATCAAAACACTTTAATAAACAGAGGAAATGGGTAAAAGGAATGCAGCTTTACATACTTGATCATGATGAGGTCTTGCGCAGATGTTGGTAAGCACTTTATAAGGAAGGCTTTTATGTCGAACAATTTGGGGGTTTATTTTGTTGCCCTTCTCTTTATTTGTCCTAACTTGTTTTGATGTGTGACAGGTTATGATTCATCTACAACTGTATTTTCAGTGGGGTTGTTTTGGCCATCAACATGTGGTTCAGGTTATAATGGAAACAGGAAATGTGATGGCTTTCATTATTTGAAATAATCTAGTCTGCAAGTGTTTCAGACCTGTTTTTCACTTTTGACTTTGACTCTCACTTTTGTCCAGCAGCTGGCTGATTTTTTTCAAATATGAACATTTTGTCTGGTGATACCTTTATATACAGTAAAAGGTCTGTAGGGTTAGCTTAGTATTAAATTGGCAGCCATCTGTTGATGTACAACTAGGAAAAGTATTTTATTTGTTTAATAGCTTAAGAGAATAATGGAATAAAGCATGGGCTTTAATTTAAACTTACAGTATTTAATTTCAGCCATATCCATCCATCATTGTAACACACACACACACACACACACACACATAAAAAAAACAAGAGCAGACCCCTGGGGGAAAACCTGCCTTTCGACTGTATACTGTGGAGCACAACCCAATCTCAGAAAAGCTGTACTCTTGACAGCTTCATCAGATGTCATGCACATTATGTTTTCGGCTTTCCTGCAACACACTGATGGACATTTAATGTTCAAGGGAGATGATATGACCACGAAGCAAGCAGCTGTGCAACAAAGCCGTGTACATGGTTTCCCAAATGATTTTCTCGAGGTATATTGTGTTTTCATTGTATTTTATCAGCATGATGGCGTTTCATTGTTTTTCTGCTCTTCATTCCCAAACTGTGGGCAGATATAATGATGTCATGGCATCATGAGAAGATGCTTGGCAATGATTAATGCCCCCCCTTACCCTAATGTGAAAATGCATTATCCACCAGCACCATATATCTGAGAACACCTCATTTAAAGTTAATCGTACCACCTTTTCTTAGTTTTTTACATTACAGGATGGTTCAAGTTTTGTACTCTCCAAACACGTCTTTTTATGATCTCACCTGTATAGTGTGACAGGAGGGTTGGCCTTTGCAGAGCAGTGGAATTTCACAAGGTTGCCCTCCAGAACAGGCTGAGGCTCCACTGAAAGATTGACAAGTGGGAGATCTACAAAAAAAAACACAGTAAAAAAACATGAAGACACAAAGACAACCAATTACATATCTGGCAGCCTCCTCAAACATCCTGTAGTGAACTGTATGCCAGAGACAAACACCCTGTTTTTGACATTTTCTGTGGCTTATTAAGGCTCACGGGGAGAGAAAATGAAACAATAGAGCAGACATTTTGCAGAGGAGACAAAATAGACACCTTAGTTAAGGAAACATGCACCCTCAAAAGAAACAACACAGCAACATGTAAAATAAATTTTTTATGTACCACACATAAAGTATTGTCTGTAAATATGTTTCACTTAAAACAACAAGGAAAATCTATTTTTATTTGGATAATTTTACAACACACTGTGCCGGCATTTAGAACAGTTGTGACATCTTATCACAGTTTGTGGCAGCGATTTCTCCCAAATAATAGGCAATTACTCCTGAATAATTTGATGCCCTATTGTTATCTTCTTTCCACCCACCTAGGAGGTCTAGGCCCAGCTGCAAAATAAACCTAGTGTATTTAACAGGTGTGGGAGAGAACATGCTATTTTTATTCTCCTATATTCATTAGCTGCGTTATAAGGAGAGAATGAAAGGCAAACTTGACTTGATAATGAGTTTCGGTAAATGGCAATTTGAAAACAGTGAATAGTCCATGGTGCAAACCATTGCAATTAAAACAACGAACAACCCTGTTGATACAGTACATTAAACAGTAAAACAGTTCTAACAATAACAAGCATACAGATTATGCAAATATAATAAACAACTTAATTTATCCTAATTGACAAAGGTGGGCTTGTTTTTGAAGATACATGTTCATTTCCATATCAATCCCGTCCCATGTGAAACAAACAGTTATATACCCAACAGACTCTGAGAATGAATTTCAAGTAGGTGAAGCTCTCCGTTCTAAAAGGAGGCTGGTATGTTTTTTGTTGTGAGCTTCAAATGCAGCGAGGGAAAAACTGATCAAACTGACATAAAGCTGACCAGTAGTTGTTAAAGTATAAAATAATAATGTGAATAACTAAGGTGGATGGAGTATCGCCTAAAAGAAACAATTCTCTTCATAAGATAGCTGTCAACATTACATTACATTACATTACAGTCATTTAGCAGACGCTTTTATCCAAAGCGACTTACAATAAGTGTATTCAACATAGGTATTCAACAGACTCTGTCAAACACATGGGACTTCATGGCAGCACATCTTTGTTTCTCATTTTAGCTTTCCACACAATTAGCTAATAAGATGAGATGAGACATGTCATTTTTAACACAATAAGAAAATAGTTGGTACAATGTTATCCATGTGAATTGGATGTTTCCGCCACAGCGCCATAGCTATGTTCCATTTGTGGTGCCAGTGGAATACTGGTAGGCATCATGGGCAGTAGATTAATCACATAGGGATATAGCTGGTTCTTGGTTTGATGCTGGTGCAGCCATCTGTTTCAAAGGTGTACCGAGTCTATCTGCTCTGCGTTCAATAATACTAATGTGCTAACTGGGGACTGAGTTTGGATTTGGATGAATAGCAGCATTGGGCACGGAGATCCACACAGAATTAAAGAAGCACACAAACACAGCTGTAATGAAGCCAAGAAAAAAGTGTGTATAGCTATGGAGAGTGATTCTCTGTGTGTGCGGGGGGGCATGAAGTGTAGGAAAAACTGCTTTTTACCCTGTGGCTGTGCAGATGCTCTGGGCTGGCTCAGCTGCCACAAAGCCCCAGAGACGGGGGTGGTCCAGGTGCCATATTCCTTCCTACCCACACACACACACACACACACACACACACACACACACACACACACACACACACACACACACACACACACACACACACCAAATTCCCCATCAGGAGACTGATTTCCCTCCTAGACTGTTGCCCCCCACCAACCCCCCACCAACCACCCTACCACTTTCACATCCATGAGCTCCACCTGTGCCATCTCTCCCCAGGCCAGTAAAGAAAACAACAACATTGTGAATCCTGGAAGACTGCAGGCCACAGTGAACCAGAAAGTCTCTCCAGGTACTGAGCAGCCATCTCTTTGTGTCTGTGTATCTGCATGTGTTTTAGGGGGGGGGTTTGTGTGCATATCAAAGGGCATGTGGTTGTCATAGTAAAACAGAAAAACCTAGCCATGCCTTGGGCGCAGTAGGTGTTTTCAGCATCGCGACTGGCTAATTGCGTGGACAAAAAACGTTTGCAATGGGAACCTCAGGGGTAAAATGACAGCTGTGATAGCGCTGGAGCTGGTAATAAAATCCAGCAAAAAAAGCTGGAGAGTACAGAGAGAAGCAGATACAAGAAGACAGCGAGGGAGATCTGGAAATGGTGTCTGTGCTAATAGACACAGTGTGTGTGTGGAAGCTAATTGTCGAGGCTAATTTCGCAAGCCTTTCTCACTAAAAGTGTTCCTATACTGTACTTTTCAATCCTGCCAACATTTTCTCTGGTCTTCCTGCCAAGAAACTTCTAAGGACACAAATGCTCATTACTGTCAATCCGGCTTCTAATTAATGTTCCTTTCAAATGACTGAGGCGTAAAAGCTGACCCTGCCTTAAAAAGAGACCTCAGTCCCGCTCAGCAAGGGCTAATGTCATGATGACTGTACACCAATTTCCATGTCAGCACCAGCAATTTCTTGGATAGTTGTGTCTCCTTGAAAGACCACAAGCAAAAGCCATAAGAGCAACTGTCAAATGTCAGCCAAAGGCCTTGGGTGGGAGTCAGGGGTTGCCTCTTCTCTAACCTTTGACCTTTCAGATATGACAGACATCTGCTTAATAAAGAAGTCCATTTGCCGCTTTAAAGTATTAACGCATGAGCTGCTGAGCGAGCGCATTTGATGCAACCTTACATCAATATGCAAGATTGTTATACCTCCGAATCTTCAAGAGACGTAGTAATGAGGGATGGAGAGGGGGAGGGATGGAGGAGTAAAAGGGAAACTAGGGATAGTAGGCTGATCGGAGATCCAGTGAAAACAACAGGATGAATAGGCTGGGGTGGTATTATAGTTGGCCGACAGCTTTTGATCGCTTAGTTCAAAGTGAAGACCAGATGGTGTTTTTGGAACAATCTTTCGACTTCTCTGTGTTTCCTGGAGATGGTGCCAACATAAATTGTCGTTTCCCCTTTCTTAAAGTTCTGTTTCCAATCTCTCTGGGTCACTGTAGACAGCTGTTCTCCAGTAGGACCCAACTTCAGCAATGCCGGCTGCCTCTGAAGGATGGGGAAGCTGTTTGTGGGCCATCCACTCGTGGCTTATGAAGCGTTAGCAATATGGGCGCACTGTCATGTGGCTGGCTGAGTGGAATACTTGAGGGGAGAACAAAGTGACGGAGAGCCTGAGGTCCAGCATATTGATTATGAGATATTCAAACGTGGAACATCAACGAATTTACTTTAATGATGGCAGATGTTCCGCTATCTCACGTACAGAAATGTCAAAGCGTTTTCCTTTTAGCCCTTATCCTTCACTCTTTTCCTCTCACATTCCAATCCTGTCATCCGCCTTCACATGGGTTTGCCATTATCTGCTTGATTAAGCAGGGAGAACATGTAGCTGCAACCAAAAACAAATCCTCCCCAGTTGCACATCTGCATGTTCTTTATTAATTAGTCTCAACAAATGGCATTAATTTCCCCCCACATGGCTCAGCCTGTTTGCAATGCAAACACATGGAGAACCTTGGCTTTGCTCGTCCCCAGCGCATTCATTTCCCTCTACATGTTTCAAAGCGCGTTTCTATGTGGGGCAATGCTCTGCAGATATGCAGCTGGACTAGAAAATATTTGAGGAGGAGGATGAAACTGTGGCATCAGAATCATATTTCACTGCAGTGGTTTTGTAACGGTGGGTAGCGGAGTTTAGTGATTAAAGTCAAAAAAGGCATAATGCAAGTTAAGTCATGCTGCTGGAGAAAACAGAATCAGGGGGTAGCATCCGTCAGCTATCAAATAATTACAGTCTGCTAATGGACTGGTATGGACAACTGAAGTCAGCAGTCTATCCATGCGTCTGAATCACCTCCGTCGGCTCTAAATCCCTCTCATTTTGCCAACATCACCTGTACATACTGTATTTAGATGCTAATTTGTCCAACCCTTGGTCAGATAACTCTGTATGAACTTCTGTAGGAAGGAAAAATGCTGAGTGGATATAAATCATGAGCAATAAAGTGATGATAAAAGAAAAATACTGGTATGAAATGCATAGGATTTTAGGCTGGTTTAAGCTATAGAGTTGTGTGCCCGGTTGTGTTTAGATTACTCTCATTTGGATTACTGTAAGGATGGAGAAAAAAAAGGGCACCTAGGCTTAGAAGTGAGAGGAAGACGAAATGTTGAGAAGGGCAGTCAGACTGAGAAGATTTTAATTACTTTTGTTGCCATTAATATTATCTCACTAATACGGTCAATTCGAACACTCCGGGCAGGAAAATAAATGACACTATTAATTCAGAATATTGGGACTTACACACAAAGAGACATGCATTACGAAATACCACCATTCAGAGTGTAAATGCTCAGTATCCATGGTTTTAGGGAATACCCAATCATTTGGAGACAGTAACTCATTTTCTGTCTGACAGAGAGTTAGATCAGAGCATCAGCATCCACTTAATCTAAATCTTCAAGACAGAGCCAGCCCCCCACAATGTCAGAGAAATATGTGCAAGGTATTAACCGTGTATTCATTTGCTGTCAACTCATAATTTCCCACTTATGATTAGGAAAAGGGAAATTAAACGACACTTGAAGGCTCGTATAACTTAGCAGGGCAAATCTAATTTAGACCAGTGGACCTAAGAGTACTTAGGTTGCACTTTCCACCTTTGACTTTGTACCCCTGACCAAAAATAGGCATAAAAGCGCCGACTTAAGATCAAAGGGACTTTCATGTAACTCAATGAGATGTTGGAGGACAGGAGTGGTTGTAGTGTGCACTCTGGCCTCAGCGACTTACTGCATCCGGCCCTCATCATGGTCAAACTTAAGACTAATAGTAGCTGTTCACCAGAGACCGCCATTAATCACTTCATCTTTCTTACAGGACGGGTGCACATGCAGCACCACTAAAACATGGGAGTGCATGACATGCAAAGGAACATGAAATGGATTTTCTTTTTTTCTTTAAACATGGCAACCAATTATGACTGTTTGTATTTGTGGGGAAAACTTAATCATATAGTTCTGGCAACCATCTCTGTCCAAGCTAATGAGATTGTATTAATTATTAGTAATTATGTTTTCAGTTGTTTGTTTTTTTCTCAAAAACTGAAACTGACTTTTAATTGCAACCAAAAACATAAAAGTAAATTTATGAATTTACATGAAACTAATTTAGACTCTAGCTCTTACAAATGGCAAACTAGTTTCATAGCTCTTTATATGTATGCAGGCAGCATTTAGTTGTGCCCAGCCTTGTACAATCACGTAACATACAGTACAGTATGTGCACATCACAAAACATGACTACTATGCAACATTGCATCTCTCTAGGGCTTTTCCTTATATGTATGAATTATGACCAAACTACATAATCAATCTCAGATAAAAGCTTAAAATGTGACCTATTACATTATATGAGAACATCTACATTAGTGATGAATATATGAACATGAATGGAATGAAATACAAATAGAAGTAGCACCCAAACAGACCTCAGGGTGATGAAAGCCACAGAGACATTGAATAATATTTGATGATATACAACTATTCAAGGACCTATTAATGCTGAACATTTTTATTATCTTTGCTGGCCTGACTAAATCTTTTTTAGAAACATGCCAACAATTATTACACAGTGATGTTGAATTCTGATTTTTAACTGCTTCGTGCTGTAGAATAGAGCGAACACCCAGCATAATTGAAAAGAAGACATGGTCAAATGTTACATTTATTTTACAAGCTGACGTTGGACATGAATCGCCTGAAGGAACTCTTGCCTTGAGTGGTGAAGGCTTTCACCTTCTCTAAGAAAGGCTCAATAAGAGAGTAGAATAGTGGGCAGAGGGAATAGAAGTCCGTTGTTCTGTTTCTCATGCTCCAAAGAGGTGATCCATGCTCTCTTGTCTGGCCTTTTTCTATTGCCTGACAATTGGTGAACCCATCATGTTTTTAAGTAGTGAGCAACAGTAAAGTTACCACAGAATATGACTTTTCATTTTGGTGAAATATATTATTTTATTAATTATGACAGTACAGGGTCATGGTTTTAGTTTAGTATTTTGGGTGATGGAATTGGGCTGCTTTTTTCTAAATTTGATTATTTTTTTCTAGAATATGAAAACATAAAAAGATTTCCAAATGAACTGTGAACATTTGCAAGTACAAAAGAATCTTCATATCAATTGGGCGGCTGTGGCGTAGTGGAGAGCAAGGTAGTTCTCCAATCAGAGGGTCGGTGGTTCGATACCCGGCTTCGGCAATCGATGTGTCCTTGGGCAAGACACTTAACCCCAAGTTGCTCCCGAAGGCTTGCCATCGGTGTGGACTGGATGTTGCATGAATGTTAGTTAGAGTCTGATGGTGGCACCTTGCATGGTAGCCTGTCATCAGTGTGTGAATGGGTGAATGATATGTAATATACTACTGATTGTAAGTCGCTTTGGATAAAAGCGTCTGCTAAATTAATGTAATGTAATTGTTTTTGCCGTGGAGTTATCAGGGCAATAGAATATTTGGTTAGGGGGATATATTTGGCAAAAGCCTAGTTTGGTGTGTGTTGGATTTGTGCATGCCGTGTTGTTAGATGAAGTCAATCCAATTTAATATTTGTCCCGTTAGTAATTTGTTTTGCAGCAAGCATTAAAACACATGAAAAACATAAAACATACAATGTAACAGCAGTTGGCATAAACTCGTGTCCAAGGTGGTTTACAACTACCCATGCTGTGTTGTCTTGTTCAGCTGAACATTCATTTGAAAACCTGTGAATCTGTGCTGTGTCCAGATCCTTGCTCACCTTGCTCACTATAGCTGAATGAATATATCATAACACATGTAAAAAGCCTGGCCCATTTAGATTTTTCTTCAAAGAAGCCAAGAATCCAAGAAACCCATATTTGGAAGGCATTTGAGGATCATTTCACCTCCATCGGCCGCATCCTTTGAAGGATCTAGCCCCTGAATTAGGACACCGCTTTTGTTTGCTGCCTTCTCTGTATGACAAGAGCAGCTTTTCATCAATATTTATCTCTTGGTTATCATAGCACACAGGGGCGGAGCCAGACGTAGTAAGCATTCGGGCCCAAGCATAGGGGTGTCTTGGGGCATGCTTACCCGAGGAGTTTTTCTTTCCTATTTTATGCCAGTTATTTGCACTACTTTTCAAATGTTCTGAGATAATATAATGCCTCAAAAATCTATACATAATTTTGGAAAAAGATGGTAGTTGCCAAGGGAAGAGATCCTCCTGTTGAGCCTACATCCTATTTTGTATCTAATTATTCTCCCACAGACCTTATATTTCTAAAATCATATCACATTTTTTGGGGAAGATGAGTAATTTTCACTCCTGCCACCTAAAATGAGTCATTCAGTGGTTGATGTTACCATTTTTATTTTAAATAACACAGTTAAGGAATTTTGTTGTTATACATGTGCTAGGGTTTGAACCACCAAGTTCGGGACATGAATGTTTAGCCATTAATTGGTTGATGTTACCAGGATAAATGACACAGTTAAAATGTACAGTTCACATGAATGTTTAGCTAACCAGTCAGAGAGACTCAGGATAAATGACACAAAAAGATTCTTGTGCTTTTGAGAAAACATTTTAGGCTGGAGCACCTGAAGCCAACCCCCGTTCTGCCCCCATTCGACATCGCCCTCTGTGGAGGAGCAATTGCATAGGCCAGAACATGGTGGTCTGGTCTTTCAAGAGAAAGAGGTCAAGTTTAATCTGCTACTGTTCTGCCTGCCGGTGTTGCATCATTTATTCATCCTGCACCTGTTTTCATTGTTACACAAAAGATCCCCGATAGACTTCTTCTTTGCAATGCGCGATGCATTCATAAGTGGTTTCCAGATTCCCAACCTCCCACTTCTCCATTCTCAAAATGTTATCATAGTAAACTCACTTAAACTACAGCAAAAGATTGACATAGATTTGAGTTATCACAGGAGTCTCAACAACTCATAAATAAATAAAATGCAGCTGTAATCTGAATACATAAGGATATGTCTCTTCAGTAGACATGTATTTAGTGTTAGCTGCAGGTGTCTGTAGAAGTCAGTGTTGTGCTCAAAGTGCAGATGAGGTGTACAACTGCATCATAGTGTATATTCCTGTGTCGTTGTATAATTAACAGGCAGTGCTTACGATGCTGTTGTTGAGCCAAGACCCTTGTAATTGAATAAGGCAACGTTGAAATTAAGCAAATTGATGCCCAACACGGATGAATCAAAGTTCAATTACAGCACGTTTCATTTCAGGAGATGCTTAATTTGAAAGTGGTGCAAACTCCGGAGGCTCTGCTGAACTGTGCTGAACACTTTACCTGTCAAGTCTGAGGAGGGGAGGGGGGCTGGGAGAGCGAGGAGGAGGGAGAAAAGGGAAAACGAGAGGCTAAGCCTTGTGGGAGACAACTTGAATCTCGACAATTAGTCTCTGCTGTCGCTCAGTTTGATCTCACACTGTGAAAAAAATGTTGTCGGGAGCTTTAATTGTGTAAAGAGCACATTTTGGAATGCTAATTAGAGATCTGCGGCACTCATTTTTCAGGGTTAAATCATACATTCAGAAGCGAGGATGATGCTATGATGGCGAGCATTTATCACAGACACATCATTATACATGGTGACAAATCAGTTTACATGTGGGCAGACTTCCCTCTCTGACTGCATGACAAAAAAAAAAATGACGAGGACAAACTGCAAGGGTTGCAAACACTAGCGACTTAATCATTTTCACTCCCGCGCCTGAGTTGGCCCGATCGTGCCGTGCCCGCTCTTGCCATGCTTGCCTCTTGTGGTGCACATAATGAAAAGAATGGAGCCGTCAGTCATATTGCCTCTCTAAATAGCATTTTCTGCTTTATTAGTCATACTTAATGGTGTTGAAGGGGCCGTGAGTGATGCAAAATCCCTTTGTTCGAAGCCCCTCTTTTACTGTGAATGGTTCTTGATCGAAAAAAGATTCCCTGACAATTGGGGCTGAATGTGTTTTACACGCTGGGCTTACTTTGCCTGTTTTAGAGGGGAATTGTGCATGCTCTCATCAAAAAGATTGATGGCAAGAGCAAGAAAAATAGAAGAGGTGGAGACAGTGTGCATTGCGCAACAGCAGGCAGGTAGTTGAACCAAAAACGACAATCCCTCATTTAACATGGACAGCACCTTTGATATTTTATCATAGCGAACAAAAAAAAGTGATGCATCATCAAACCATCCACCCACCTACATGGCATGAAAGCAAAATGGAAACCAATTATACGTATCCATCAGAGCCTAAAATGAGTCCTAGATGTTTACAGAGTGTTAGTCACGTATACCTGACAGACAGTTTCACACCTCTACATGTGAGAAATACCTCAAATACCGAGTAATGCATGCCGTGCACAGACTTTTTTTCGCCGTCCCCATCTGCACTGATTGCCAACCAAGGGACTTCAAAAAACAATCAGAAGACAGAAAGTTGAAGAGTAAAAGGGACGAGAGAGACACTGACAGCAATGAGGAGAGAGACAGAGTGGGAGAAGTGGTATACTTACGTTGGATGTCGATTGTGACACTGGTCTCCTTGCCGTTGGGGACTGCCTTGTTGGAGGCCTTACAGATGATCTGCTGACCTGTCTCGATGTTGGAAGGCGATAAGTAGAGCGTGCTCACGGTACTTTCTCTCCTGCCATCCCGGAGCAGGGTCTGCAAAGAGGAAAGCAACATTTTGTCAAGTTGGCACTATCGGTGACTATCGGTTTGGTTGAAACGTTTTAGGCCTCTAAATCTTTACCATAAAGTTGGCTAAAACCTTGGACTTGGATTTTCATAATCAATAAACAGAATCTCCATCTCTTTTGACTTTGGCCACCAAAAAGTGCGAAACCAAACTTTAGAGTCAAATACATATTGGATTGTATCCTCAATAGCTCGGATCCAAGCTGAATTCTAAAGTGTTGAAATTATATTCAAAAAGAGACAAGATATGTAACAAACAGTTCTCCAAATAAGCTTTGACGGAGAAGGTGTAAAAGTGGGAAAAACAACAATAAAACAGCAGCAAAATCATGAATACACACATTTTGTCCCTTGGGGGACCACCGGCAAACCCTGAGAATGATCTACCCTGTAGTTTTACTGCAAGGCTGATTGATATGGAAAAAAAAAGGAGAGATGTTTTTTTTTTTGCCTTTTTTGTGTGTCTGGAGAGCTGCGCTCTAGTGCATGGCTTGTCATACTCCACAAAGGAAATCAATCTTCTTTTCAGCGCTCATCCTCTGAGCCCCTACATTGTGGAAGCCATCTGGAATCGGTTGGTAGCTCTCACTCTCCCCAAAACGCTCTGGGGAAGGGGCTCGGAGTCTATGTTAACCAGTGCGGGGCAGAACAAAGTCACTGACTAGAACAAATTGCGTGGGCAACGGGGCACAGTGTGGTCAACCACAAAGTCAAGATGCATTTCCCTGCCATCTCTTTAAAGGAGGCTCGCTCTTGCTCTGTGTATTTGAAGAAGAAGGCCCTCGCTGTAGTGAAGTGCATCAAACATTTTCTTAAAATAGAAACAGAAGCGCTTTGTTGACCAGGGGGAGCTCACGGGACTTGCTTTACTGCACTGCTACCTTTGGATTAGCCTTGGAAATGTATGGATTGCTTTGTAGATATTTCCTTTTCTTGCAAGAAAAATATGTCAATCCTCAAAATCTATTTAAAACATTTAAGTCTGCAAACTGACACTTCTCCAAGGTTACAATACAAGATTAAAGTTCTAGACAGGCAAAGAAACTAAGTTGAGATGTCATGGCTGAAACGCAGCAAGGTACATTACTGTATATTTAAGTTTTAAGTTCACAAAAGCATAGCAGCATATATATATATTTCAAGCACCATAATCAATACCCATTCACCATTAGAGTCAAATGAGGTTCATTGCCAATGTACAAAAAAGTGGTAATTATCTTCTCATTTCTCTACTTGAATACAAAGCTAAAACTGTAATCTAAGTACGTGCCCCTCTCTAAAGCATATCACATTGTGAATAATATAATTAAAATGTCACTGGACTTAAAATCCGACATCAAGACACTTCAAAGGAAATCTTTTTATCCAACCACTTTAAAGTCAGAGTACCTAAAGCTATACCTCTTAAGTTACAGTAGAAAGTCTGTAATATTGGATTGAGGAGAAACAACATCTTTTTTTCTGCGTGTTAATAAACATTTTGTAAGTATGAGGATATTATAGATGCCATCCGTGTCCCTGTGAAGTCCATTTGAAAGTGAGGAACCATGTGATGAAATTCATAGCTGTGCGTGAGTCACTTCTAAAGCAGAACGCATTAGCTGTCAGACGTGGGATATGTCAATGTAATATCCTTTCTGACACAATCAGGATTGTTTCCTTCGTCGCTATGGACCTGTCTGAAGTCATTAATCTTAGGAAGGGGGTTGACTGGCTGCTGCATTGAATTCGACACCATGCTACATTACAAATTGATAAATTTTCATATCCCTGCAAGGAGCCTATGTGAAGAATACTTTTAACCATGCTGTGAGCGGAATGGAAAAAGTAACAAGACTGAGACAGAAATGGTTGTTTTTTTCAAGGTATGAAGCTGCGTCAGGTGAAATCTGAACAAAAGAGACAAGGCAATAAAAACACATATCAATAAGATAACCTATTGTTTATCAAGTTCATGGATGCAAACATTAGCAGAATCCAACTGGCGCTCTCTTTTTGACAACCTGTTAAATATGGGTCCAATATTTCCTGGCTTTTAGTCTTGGTTTGGCTGTGCTTTTTTAGATCATCTCTTTGCAACTTTTTGAATGATGTCGTTGTGGCTTTTATTTTGAGACAGATATACACGGTATTACGATAGCTTAGCTAGCTTTACCTAAAGCTATAACTGGCAAGACCTACGTTCATTTAACAAGAGGGTGACCTGTCAGTAGAAGACCAGACAGTGGCTTCACAAAGCCAATCCATTTGGATTATCTACTAATTAAAAAATACGGCTGAACCAAATGGATTATCTACTGAATAACACTTGATGTGTTGCCAGCTCAGCTAATTCACCGTTAACCCTAAACGGGCACTGTGTTTACCCTTAACCTTTATCCCCCTCACCTTTTTGAACAGTGCCGCTAATCCATGAAGTCAAGTTTAAAAAGTATTTTGCTTATAACGTATTTACGAAAATGAACAAAACACTAAATTGTTTAATATTACTTTCCTCAACCTTGAGATTTTTCAAGATTGCTTAAGAGTGAAAGGCCAGTGGATTTAATAAAACATGACTTTTTTAATAGATGTGCTTATTTAAGAGGTATATTTTCTGAAATGTGTTTTTTTTAAGGCCAAAATTTGCCAATCTTTTAAGATGGACTACAACATAAAGGATGTTTTAACTCATCACTAATGGTTTTGGAAACCAAACAATAGGTAATCTGGGACTTGGATCTGCAACGTCATCAAAAGCACACCATCTTTAGACTTCTTTAATGTGTTACTGATGGTCAAATCATGTTTGGCGGCAGAAATGGGGTATTTTGGTGAATTGCCTGCGAGCATTATGTGTAATTGAGAAGTCAATCAATGTCCAATCTTTAAACTATATAGACTAACACTTCATTTGCTAGCCACTTAAAAAAACACAAATAAATGCATATCCACATACATAATAGAAAACACTCCACTGCTAATAGAGCGAGTTGTGAGTCACCACCCAAAAATAACCCTGCACCATGTATTCACCATATCCTTCCAGCTTGTGTGAATATTAGAGTGGATAGTACATTCTACTACTGCGCAGTAATATGTCTGTTTGCTAGAGGTGGCTGCAATGTCTTCAGCCCAATAAATCACTGTAAGGATGGAAATGTCTTGATGAATGCATTTCAGATATTTGCACATGATAAAGCTTTTTTTATATAACTAAGAATTCCTGCCAACGTTTTATGAGATGTATGGAAACCTCCCCGAGGAATGGTGCTGAATTTTCCAAGTAAGCAAAAGCTAATAATTCATACATCATTCATATTTTGCTCATCCATCAAACAAGCCTTTGATTTGATATCAAATGTATCTCTGGGTTATATTTGATTAGCCATTTTAAATTATGGTCAACACAAGGGTAATTTCATTCAAAAAGTTGATTGCTTTTACATTGTACAATATGTTTATACAGAAGTGAAAATATGCCTTTTTTACGATGGTCACTGAGGTTAAATAGGTTTCTTTTGTTTAACTAAACCCACCTCAAAATATAATTTCAAAGGTTGTTAAAAGCAATTAATTGAAGTGATCTATATTTTATATCACACATTTTATTTTGAATCCTGAATGAACAAGGTTAATTAGCTTGCCAAGATCATTTAAGATCTTTCAAAACTGGCAAAATGAATTATACTAATGTTTGAAGTAAAAAGCTCATTGACTTAATATTCTCCTCTAACGCTTTGGAAACCATATAGAACTCATAATGAATAAAAGTTAACATGTTTAATGCCCACTGAGATTTTATTGAGCAAGTTTTTGTTGTAAGTATTTCCCCCATCCTATTACTCAATGAGTGTGACGATGAAAATATAATAAAGAGCTCCAATTACACAAAGAACTCATGAAGGACGAGAGGAAAATAATAAAACTGAGAGGTCGAAAAAATCGTCTGCTTTGAACACTTGTAAGACAGAGGGGTGGAGTAATAGAGAAGAACTACAATTGGTAAAGCGATATTTTTTTTTCTGCTGAGAAGTATATCCATCAATAGTAGCAGCTTCATGCAAACTTTTGCAATTTTACCTGACGATAAACAGCAACATCATTTCACTGCAAAGCCGAGAGGGTGTACAATAAAAAAGCACTATTCTGCGCTTGCCAGCAAGAACAGCTCATAAAAACGTCATTATTTATTTATTTTTTAAAACCTCCCAACACCGAGATAAATCCCCATTCTCCGGCTCACCTCTCAGCTCGCTACCAGGGCATTCAGGGGAGAAAAAAAAAATTGTAGCAGATTGGGTAGGGGAATGCATAAGGGTTTTGCTAATGATTTGTGTACCACTCCAGTGCAAAACTATCATAGAGCAAGTGTGCATACCTCCAAACCCCAGCTCAGAGCCGGAGGCTGCATATTGCAAACAGTCCTTTGCTGTTTGCCACTGAGCAGCTCCACTGGAGCAGATGGGAGATGAGTGTTTGAGGGAAGAGAGAACATTATTCATTAATTTCCTCTGCCCACATTTTCACAGCTAGTCTTGGTATTTGACCATTCACCCTAGAGTGAAAAGCTTCTGCCACTTATTTATTTGGAGAGGCCCCCCATAATATACTAAAGTTCTGTCTTTTGAAAGCTACCCTCACTAATGATAAGCAGTGCGATTCAGTGACTCCCTCTTATATGGTAAAACCAACACACATTTCCTCTATACGATAGCCTTAATCATACACTTTCTCTTTAACCACTGGTCCAGCAAATAGTTTCCTAAGAGGTCATAGCGATGAGCTTGTGCAGGCCTTAGTGTGAAATTATCTTTGGGTCAGAACTATCATTAGATATGACACCATCAGGAAAGGCAATTTTGGGAATCCTCCACCACATCTGCTCTCATTAGTCCCCTTGATCTGCGGGATATGAGAAGACCATCAGAGCAGATGATTATGCTTACAAAATGTCCCACTACTGCTGTTTGGACCCCCCAAAAAAGACTCATCTGCCTTTAATCGAACCCATTTTTTTTTTTTTTTTAATGGTAGGCAATAGAGATAAGAGGGAAGAGGGACATACTTGGGTTCTGAGCAGACATGTGAGCATCCATCAGCTACCAGCACAGAATGTCCTCATAATCTGCCTTCGCTCTGAAAGGAAGTGAAGACGGGAAACGCGTTCTCCGCCCACCATTAGCAAGCGGCACCTCGAGCGATTGCTTTATTCAAATCGGACTGGTGCCGTACCCGAGTCCAATCAATGGCATTTATCTGCTCTTTGAAAAAAGCCGATAATGGGATGAGGCAGCAGAGGGAGTGAGGGAAGGCGGGGGAGGTGTTAGTGTTCTAAAGTGCCTGATCTCTTTATGTCCTTTGTTTTAAATGGAAATAGAACATGACAGTGTTGATTGCGTGATTAGCCTTAAGGGTGAATGCCAGTCAAGAGTCTATGGGGTCAGAAGATCACCCCACCAGGCTGGCGTGAACAGTGGCTACCATGTGCGATGGCATCAAAACCCAGAATGTGATCTGTCAGTGAAAATCTGTGAAAACGTTCGGGCAAATTCCAGCACGGAAACTGACATAGTATATTTCATAACAGGTTGGGAACATGAAGAGAGACAAATGCCAGTGAAGAAGGAGATCAAAACACCAGAGGGAAACGTGAAGTCACTGATAGTTCCCCGATCTCGCCATCTGCTTGTCTGAGATGATTTGTTTACTGGGAAAAAAGGCCAGACATCTTTTTTTTTTTTTTTCCCAATCAAAACACAACCTGGATTTTCAAGGGATTTCATTTCAAAAAGCAGCCTGGATTCCGAGGCAAACGCCCACCAATGACTCAGGCAGTCACTCCAAAACATCTCATGGGTGTTAAGTACTTTTGCAGCTGTTATTTACGGCAAAGACAGGCATGCAAAAATGTAAAGTAACAGGTGTTTTCATTCTTTATCTCAGATTACTTTTATAAAAACACACTGGTCTAGAGAATGAAAACACAGCCACCATGTGACCCTTACATTACATTACATTACAGTCATTTAGCAGACGCTTTTATCCAAAGCGACTTACAGGAAGTGTATTCAACATAGGTATTCAAGAGAACTACTAGTCACTAGAAGTCATAAGTGCATCCCCTTTCTTAAACAAGCATCTTAAAGCATAAACCAGAGCAAAAGTATAGTGCAGAGGCAAATTACTACGAAAACAATAATTGCAACAGACTAATACGAATATAATAAGTGCTACAAACTACTACGAATAGGATAAGTGCAGTAAACAAATACGAATTCAATAAGTGCAGCGAACTGATACGAATACAGTAAGTGCAACAACTAATACGAATGCAATAAATGCTACGAGGAACTTACCCTTCGTAACACCCCCACCCTGTCCCCAGCCGGTCCTCAAACCCGGTATGACACACACCTCTATGCTTACCTTGGAGTACATGGCCCCATTCAGGACCTCTCCATTGCGGATCCAGATGATTGAGGCTGCTGGCTTGGCATTGTCAGCGTGGCAGGTCAGATTGAGTGGGTCACCCGCCCTTAGGCTCACCATCGGCCCTCCACTGATGACTGGGTCCTCTGGGGGAACTAAAGATTCAGACACAGGAGAAGAGAGGGAATTAGCCAAATGATAACAATATGATAATGAATGGGTTGACTGTTATTCGGAAACCACTATGGATTGTGCAGTTTCGCATAAACTATATGGACTTATGTAGATATGTAGTGAAGTTGTAATATGCATAACATTTGGTGCAGAATGACAGTTTATTGGCATGTAATGACTTCCCTATTGTTGTTTTTAAATTGCAATTATCAGTCTGATATTTTGCTTTTCCACAACATTGGGATACAGGACATCTGAACCACACAAGACAAGAAACAAATGGCACCTGCAAGGATTTCACTGCGTGGCACCTAACCTCATCAAACAGTCAATTTCCATTTAATAAAAGTGCTTAACAATGGACGACATTTGGGTTTTTATACAAATATTTTTTCCTCAGAAAATAAAAAGCACATCTGTGGTTGCTCATTCAGGGAAGGTAATTACTTCACAGTAAGAAACAGATTACCCTGTACTTACTCAGAAACTAAAGTAGATGGTGCGGTTTGAGGCACAAAAAGCTTTGCACAAGCCACAGCGTGACTCTCTAAATAACAATCAGCTCTGCCATCAATCAATGCAGATGAGATCCCGCTAGTATACATAAAATATACACAAAAATGTCAGCATTAAAAGTGATTCAGTCAGTGTATAACCCTCCCTGTGATGCATTTGCTCCCACATTTCTTCCCCCCTAGGCTTTGACAAATACAACAGTATTTGTCAAAGCA
Source organism: Anoplopoma fimbria (assembly GCF_027596085.1). Classification (NCBI taxonomy): domain Eukaryota; kingdom Metazoa; phylum Chordata; class Actinopteri; order Perciformes; family Anoplopomatidae; genus Anoplopoma; species Anoplopoma fimbria. Next base: position 7,647,268 of record NC_072449.1, on the reverse strand, counting down.
AATGCATCACGAAGAAGAAAAGAAGAAGAAAGCATCACAACAGCTATACGTGCCTCTCAATGCCGCTGATCAAAGTCATTTTCTTGTTTTAGCCATGAGCTGCTCTGTTTTTTTTTTTCTTCATTTTTCATAACTGAAACTGCGGTGAATTATTGATTGACCTGAGTGCTCATTACAATGCAGATCTGGGACAAGACGAAATCAAAGGCTGCAGGCAGCTGCCGTATCCCCCCTGCAAAAGCATCGTGAGTGGAAGGAAGGTTGTAATGGGTTAGATTTATGCTGTCAAACAGCACCGAGACGAATGAAAAGAGAGAAGATGTAATTGGGAGACTGTTGATGACAATAAGTATGAAAGGGCTCTTTTATGGTAGATATAAATGAGAGCATCGTGTCACATCTTCTATGCTGCTCACTATTCATTTCAATTACTGACAGGAAATCTTGTTAAAAATTTACATTAGTCAGTTTTAGATTTAATTTGCTGTAAATGTGTTTTTTAAAAATACCAAACAAAACCTCTAGTCTGATCTTATAGTTAGAGGATGGCACTTACTTTAAAGTTATAATCCTTAAGACTTTCATCAAATCAAACCGTGTTATTGATTCTATTTATGGTCGGCATTTTTCATAAATAGCCACTGAATGTATTTATGTTCTACATAGCTTTTTATATATAAGCCTGTGTGCAGCTTTAACTTTATCACCTCACTTTTTTTAATTATAGATTTGCCACTTTAATGTCAGAGTTTTTTTCTTTGAATATTACCCTCCTCCCCCGCTCCAGCATCACTATTTATTTTATCCAAAATTGTTATTTAAACAATGTGAGTTTCTTCTGTTCCTCTGTAAACAGATACACCATGTTGCTGTATTTCTGACCAAGAATCTGCTCAAGGAGTGTTTGCCGTAGTATTAAACCGCTCTTTCTGTTACTACGGTAACAGCCGGTGACCCCAAATCAACCAGGACTGAAATCGTAATTATTGCAACCATTAGATGTAGGTTTAAGTCTATGACTAGCGTCATACAGCGCAAGTGGAGTAGCACATTGAGACTGGTCATCCACTGTAACATCGCACTGCAGATCCTGCAGAACAGTGATGTGCTCATCTTAGTCTTCAAGCGCTGTGATTCATTAGTGCATGGGGGAGGCATTTTGGTCAGTTGCTATTATGACTAATGACAAAATAAAAAAAATCCAGACTAAAAAAAATAGAAAATATTTGTTTGTTCAATTTATCAGACAACATACCCATCAGTACGACACACTTACAATGAGTAAGGACTGAATCAGACCAGTGTGGGTGCAGTGAAGTCTGGACCAACTGGACCAGTGAATCTGCAGTTAAAGAAATCCCCCCTCACTAGTTCCTATTGTGCATTTGAGTTTAAAACACAGTGTTTCTTCTGGCCGGCTCCCTTTCATCTGGTCTTCATTAATATGCGGAGGGTTGGGGGAGTAGAAGAATCCCAGGTCAGCACTTGCAGATCAGACAACATAGTGTGCTGATCTAGGCAAGTCAGAAGGAATCTTTGTGAGAACGTGGTCACCTTCTGGTCCTTTATCAGCAATTGGAAACAAGGTCAAGGGGATCACACTAGTTTATTCTTATGTTAAGAGTGGAGCTACTGTATGGTATGCAAATGAGACAGGGAGAAAGTGAGAGCATTATGTGCCAGGAATCTCAAACAGCTCTCCCGTTTGTAAGAATGGAAGAAAATGAGGAAAAATGTAAGGATCAATGATAGCACTGTGACAGTTGATTGCAAAGATCCAGTGTTTCTGGCATGCTGTCAGTGTTTTCTTGCACACATGACTGAAGCATTAATTAAATGTCAGGCCACAAAGGGGTTTTTTTCTGGAGAGAGGGAGATTAGAAAGCATAGTCTGACAGTGTGTGACTGATAGGACTCAGGCTTGACTTGAGGTGATTTTCCTCTTATTGCTTACAAGCAGGCAGCAAAGTCCAGGTCTTACAAGTCCAGCCAATGTGGAAGTGCCTTAAATTCGCTACATTTGTAATGGCCAGCAGGGCCCTGATGCTCAAAGAAGTCCGGTTGTTAACAAGTCTGTAAAAACATGACCCTACTTATTACTTGATTTGTTACCTCGGTAATTATTGTAACCATGAGTTTATGGTCTCAATTTCTAGTTTCAAGTCTTCTTCAATGCAGTGCGATTTTCATTTCGTAAATTATGGTCCCATTTAGTGTAAAAATAAAGGATAAAGCAGGGTATGCTTTAGGGCGTGGTAAACTTGTGATTGACAGGTTGCTCCCATTGTGTTTTCCAGTGTGGGTATTGTTCACATTTTGTTTGTACAACTTTAACCCTTTCACACTGTGTTCTTAGTCCATGAAAGTTAATTGAAACAATTTTGTCAGAGAAAGATGTCTTATCGGGAAAAAAAAACAAGATGCGACAGACAAAAGACAAGATGGCCATGGCCAAAATGACGAATTCGAGGCTTCAAAACGTCAGTCCACAAACCAATTTGTCACGTCAATGTGACCATGTCCACTTCTTATTAACAATCTATGCTTAAAACTCTCAGAGACAACAGAGGCTTCCTTTCTCTCTCAGGGTAAACATTCTTCCTATTAACACACTAATATATATTGCTTTCTATAAATAGTTGCTACCTCAGAAGGTGGCCCCACTAATGAACGGGGATGAAAGGTTATACCCTTGCAGACTGTTTCAGTAAGTCACAGTGTGACCTTTATAGTCTCAGTTGGCTTCTATTATTCACCTGTACATTTTCCATTGAGGGATGTCAGAGCATAAGATGCAAGAGGATGGCGTGCATAGTGGAGGTACACGACAGAGAGGTCACAGGCAGACCAAACTGAGCCCTGTTACACTTTCAGGTCATGTCCCCTCGGATGGGCGGCCTGCCAGCAAGACACTGACGAAGAGCAGACAAGGAAGGAGACGGACATGCCTGGCTGCCTCCATCCTGCATCTAAACCTTTGTATATCTGTCCTCCATTGTGTTTGAGGTCTTACTGAGTGCCACTGTGAAGACAGTTTTCTGACAGTCTGGACTGAAATTGTTTTCTGTGTAACTAGCACATGTAAAAGGCTCTCGGCTTGTGCTCCTTTGGGATCTTTTTTTTTTTTTTTTTTTTTTTTTTTAAATCGCCATCATTAAAGAACATGGAAGAAAGCCTCTCACCAAGGCTAAAAGCCAGTTAGACACAATTACACAATAGTCTGGTAAAAGAAGAAGCTTTTGTGCTCTTGTTCTTGGCAGGTGAAAGCCTTTATGTCTGCTGAAGAAACCAGAGGGTTTGACCGATAACCCAACACCCATTTAATACAAATTTTGACTAAGGAAAAATATTTTAAATAAATATTTAGCTTTTTCTCTTCTTCTGAGATCTTCCCCTGATTCTGCCTTATAACTGTCAGGTCTGACAGTTATACAGAGGCCAAGCCTTGAACTTGAATCAGCCATCATCATTACTGGGCTGTTTGCAAACTCGGCAGTCCCTAATGGTTCTAAATTAGCTCTTTACTGCAGCCATTCGATGGACTTGGCATAAGTAGTGTGGTCAGTGGTACAGATTGATCGCTTCTCTTTAATTACAGGGCTGACTCACTGCAAACCCTGCTCCACTCACTACTTTCTTCTTAGGGATAATATTGTAATCTCTTTCAACACTTTCCCAAATTTGCATTTTCCCAGCACAGACATGGACTCCGTCTGCATGCATACGCACAGACACCCACATTCAGACACATTTCAGTGATTGCAGGTTTTATACAAACTAAAGATGAAAGCCGATCAATCATAAAGGAGTTTGTGCTTTTTTCTTTGGCATGTCTGTATTAACCAAAAACCTAAGGTGTTGGGTTTCAACTAAAGACTTAAAGATAGTAGTAAGAAACAGACAGTTCATTACTTTTATCATATGAAAGAGTTTATTGGAGTTACTTTGACCCATGACCTCATTTGGCATATATATTATAGTGGGTATAAAGCTCCAAGCTATAATTTTTGGTTTGACAGAGAAATCGAAATAGTCCATCCCAATTTACATGAACTCATTCCAGTCCCTAAGATTGGTAATTTGTCTTAAGGCGGTTAACAATTTATGGAGGTCCGTTACCTCACCCAATCTGAGATAAGATGTATATATTTCTGCAAATCTACCAATGCTAGACATATCTGAGTATAAACCCCACCCTGGTCACCTCAGTCAAAATTAAAAAGAAAAAGACACAGTGATGTCAGAAAGCCTGGACTTCAGTGAGATCATTTCCTTTTACTGCATAATCAAAGATATCCATAAATGAGTCAAAGGCGTATTGATGTGTAATTATCTCAACAGAGCAAGGCGATAAGTCCGTCACCTCCAAGACGGGCCTAAATAAACCCTGGGGCTCGTAAAGCTGCCTTTTGTCCCGTAATATATATGAATTCCCAAGTCACCAAACATAAAATTCCCCAAACATAAAACATAAAACTTTATGTGAGGGAAAAGCTTGGCTGAGAAGTCCTCTTCAGGCTGGTAACACCCGGTGTTGTTGCCGGTGTACCTGCTGGGCTTTCTGAGCCAAACCAATATTGGGAGAACTTCTCAATAGCAGGCGAAGAAATCCTGTGAAGCGCCCCGGCTTTCCAGGAGCGCGAGCGAGGGAGAAAAAGCAATTTGGAGGCGAATGAATGAGTGAGGTGCTCCTCGCAAGGAGTCTGGATGGTGTAGGGGGAGGCGAGGCTGGCAATGTGGAGCTGCTGTAGCGCTGCGCTTCAGCAGACGTGTCCCGAACAACAATGAGCTCCCTGACTTGCCTGTCTATTTCAGAGGGATGCTTGCACGGGCCGTCTGTCACCCCATCGCGACAGCTTGCAGGGTTTGTGATAGATAGACAAAAGAAGGTAAAAGGGAGAGGAGAGGAATACCCAGCGCAGGTGGATGCAGGGAACATGCGTGGCTCACTGGCCCAAATCACCGACCCTCTTCAAATCCTGTCACTGTACATCTGTTTGAAAGCCAGATGATCCTAAGCCATGTGTGAGCACACGCACACACACACAAGAGAAGAGAAAGAGGGTGAGAGAGATTAATGAAAAAGAAAGTGAAAGAAATACACAAAACCACTTTACTGTAAAAAAAAATAAATAAAAAAAAAAGGATCACAGATGGCAATCACAAACGGTATGGCAGACTGTACAAGATGTAAAGGCAAAAATAAATAAATAAAACTTATTTGCAGGAATGTGTGTGCTACCACATGGCAAACAATAAGTAACTGGGAGGGCAGATATGGGAAAGAAAGTGGAAGAAATGGCGGTAAAGAAGATAAGAAATAGAAGATTCAAAGTCAGACAAAGTTCACATAAACACACTTTAACAATTTTACAAGTGCAGTATTAAGCTTCGTATGATGCATGTGATATATATGCTCTGATGAAGCTCTGTTAGTCCTACAGCTTAAATAAATTGAAAAACTGCATAGATCTTAGTGTGCGTATATCTCATCTTTGATCCTTTGGTTGTGTTGGTGTCAGGATCTACCTACTAAGCAGTGCCAAATAAAATGGAGGGATGGAAGGATGAAGATGAGATGAGGAGTTGAGGGATGCCAGAGTTGTCAGAAACGTGCAGAGCCTGCTCCTTCACAGCGCAGCCATGTGCAGCCCGAGAAGCTGCTTTCCACAGACTGGGGTGCTGACATCGCTGCTCAAAAAACAGCTGTGTTGCACTATGTGTGTACGTATGTGTGTGTGTGTGTGTGTGTGTGTGTGTGTGTGTGTGTGTGTGTGTGTGTGTGTGTGTCTTAGGGTGAGAGGCAGCGAATTTGGGATTTAGGTTCCATAAAGAAAGTTAAAAATTCTGCAAATGTGGCTCCAGAGCTTTCGTAACGCCAATCATTAGTTCGCTAACAACAATTACAGTGAGCTGAAACAAGCCTATTCACAAAGTAGTCTGAATTCAAATCAGCTCAGCACCTGTACACAGTTGTTGTTGTTTTGCAGAGCACAGATGTATTCGTGTCTTTTCTCCTCCTGTCGAAACTCGGAGAAGATAAAACATTGTACATACAGTCTGTCTACCATAATAGCGCACCTGTTCACAGCCTCGCTGATATCAAAGATGCAGTTATCATTCCGTCTCGTGTTTCTGACTAAATGGCAGAAAAAGTCAGCGCAATATACAGTGTGCATTAGTCATATTTTTCTCCTACAATGACTGCCGTTTAGGACACCTTATCTCTATCTTATACTCTTACTGAGATGCTTGGCTAGACCTAAATTAACTTTTGTAAGAGACAAATTGGTTACTTACACGGGAGGCTGCTGCTTTGTGTCTCTGAAATTGGCTCACATACACAAATACAGTACCACTCAGGCTTAGGATATGACTTTTCTATGATCAAATAAAGATTATAAGGGGTATAGAGGAAAAACCACTCCTTAAACAGCAGACTGACTAAAGTTACTTCTAGCCCTGCTGAGCTGTCACAATGCAAAAACCACAGAGGCTACCCTGAGACTCAACTTAGATAAAATGCTGCATGCCCCAAAAAATAATAACAGCACAGGTGAATAGACAACAGAGGAGTTTACTACTTTGCATAAGCTTTTTTTCTACTATACAACATTAACAATAGCCAAATTGCATATTGTTATTGTTATATAGTCAGGCCAGCAGTTTTGAATAATGTCTCTTATTACAGACCCATCATTTCCCATTCGCTGTGAAGAGTATCACTGGCTTAGCAGTGAAACAGCTCACACACTCTCAGTGGAGAACAGGGCTAGCACCACGGACAGCGCTTCAGACAAAACACACATTTGTGGAACATGTGGAACATTATCTGTGTCTTGTTTTCAGCACAAACACTTCTAATTCCTCAGTAATGAAGCTATTTTTATCTTTTTTTACCCTGCCCTCAAAGTCCATACACATTACTAACAAGGATGCCAGTGTGATCCTTGAGAAATAATGAATTCAGCCACATAAATGGCTGATTCAGCTTTGGCAATTGGAAACGGCAATAACAAAAGATACCCTTGGGCTTTTGTGTACGTGGAAATTGTTGCTGAAGCGTGGGTCCAAAACATTAACAATGCAGGAAAGGGAAAACAAACATCTTGCATACAATGGCTCATTCGAATGGCATGCCATCAATTATGTTTGTCAGAAGACCAGCATCATACTGTGTTTATGATTGCCTGTCATTTTGAAAGATCTTGTGGAAGGTCTTTCAGATTTCATCCCTTGTAACGACTACACACAGCTCATTGTAATAATATAATGAGTCAGATATGGGTTCCTAGCAATGCTAACTAAATAGCATGCCGGGAAGACTGACTCACAGCAGCTTCCCACTCACATACTGAGTGTACCTTTATGTACTCTTTTAACATTAAAAGTATTGTGATAATTAAATCGTATTATATAACTAAACACAGACACATTGGAAATGTCTTCAGAGACAATTTAAAAACAAATTTTAAAACAAAACTTTGCTACAAGCCAACCCAGTTATGAAATGAAAAAAGAACAACATGTATTTAATTAAATGTAGCAGTTGTGAGCTGATGTAAATGCTGCATAATTAAATCTGGGATACAAACAATAAAACATTAAGTTAATCTCTTAACATGAAAATATAGAGTTTAAAGATTTGCAATCTGCATTTGTTCCAAACCATTCTTTCATTAACAGGAAGCATTTTTTTTAATACCAGCCGATTTTCTTAGGTACTTCCAAACCAAACAATGACCCTGTTATATTTACTCCATTCCAATCTGAAGTAACACCATGAGTGTTGAGGGATGCATTGGACCACATCAGCCTTGGCTCTATCAGATGGCTATAAAGCCAAGGATTGGCAGATAAGGTTTACATATTCCCAGGCTACTCTCTTGAACCAGAATATGTGTTTGGATGGAGAAAAACCTCTTATTCACTCAACAACTAAAATATTTGGTGCAGTAACAGTATTTGTCCCAAATATTAAAACAATCTTCCAATAGAAACTGGGGATGGGGTGTATGTGATTTGAATGGCTTGAACTATGGCTTTAAAACCATTGTAAAACACTAGTTTTGCTTAATCGACATAATAAAAAATGTTTTACTTTACTTAAAAATGTATTTGATTTGGACAAAAAGATAAGTAGTTTATACAAAGACTAGTATTGCTTGATACATAATAATGTGTGGTATTAATACTACATTACACGGTATTACAGAACCTGACAGCTATGTGTTATTCTTAGTGAAATATTTAATTAAGCACTGTTAAGTAAGGTTAACCTCTAAAAGCATTTCCCAGCTTCTGCCTGAACTCAATAGTGTCGTCTACAATACGACCTTCATGTCACTTCACTGGGCACAGTGCAGCTTGCACTTAACCACATCCTGTGGATCTTGTAATTATTAAAAAAAGTAATAATCTCAATGTTTTGAGTATCAGGGTGAATTGACAAAAGGGCTGTCGGTGAGTTTGTGTGAGAAACCCTGCATGAAAACTACAGTGACAGCAGTTCAGCTCCAATTAATGATTTGAGAATGAATGCGTTTTCCACCACTTTGGTAAATTTATTGCTGGTAAAGTAAATACCTGATGAGCAATTTTAAAAAACTTAAATTCACAGAGTGTACGAAGCGTCTGTGCATTAATTGTGCATCCTTTTAATTTGGTCTTTTAAATTAGGAGAATTTATTAACCGAAGAAAGCCATGGCTCTGCATTAACTAGGAATGATTTTGGTGAGTCATACAGCAAATAAAAGACAGAGTGAGAGAAAGGACGACAGAGACAGAGAAACAAAAACATCTAAGACAGAAGCTGATGTGTTGAAATGTCAGCGATGAGTCAATAAATGGCACCTCATTTCATTTTGACGTTATGACACATTTTCCGTTGTCCAAAAGATAAACACGCTTCCGGTTCACAAAAAAAACCAAAAAAACAACGCCTCAAAATACTTTTCCAGCCAGAGACCTTAATCAAACAACGGTGATCTCCGTTCCCTTTGTTCTACTGGTCCCCAACCTAAGGTAGAAAGATTAGAGCAAGGGTCTGGAGCAGTGCCAACTTGCTGCAAGGGATATAATTAGCCTCAGGGGTCTTTTTTGGACCTGAAACCTTCCATTCCCTTCCTTCATGACTAATTCACAAGACCTTGGTTCTCTTTTGGCATCTGAGGGGTAAGCCTGCGGGCCATGCCAACGCTCCGAAGGGTTAAGTTCACCATCCATTTTGCTCCCAGAGCTTTTTTTTTTTTAACGAAGGAACTTCATTATTCTTTATAAATGTTGACATTGTCAGTGTTTTCCTCTCCAATCGCATCACTTCCACACTTGATGTATTGGCTGAAATGAATGGAAGCGAAAACAAACGCTTTTGCCTCTTATTACACACTTTCTCGCAAATGGTGCTGGTCAGGTGAGGTCACTGCTGCTCTGTCTCTGGCTCAAATCCAACTGTTTGGCTTTTTCAAGGTCGAAATCAGCAAATCAGTGAAAGGAAAAGCAGAGTATGTGTTCTTTGGCAGTGATAGAGGGGTTTCTCTATGTGCTAGTAAATATTTATGTTCCGTTATTTCCGAGCCTATCAAAGTCAAGAGGAGAGAAGTTCCTCTGGTATGGCACATGGAGGAGTTTGGGGCTGATATTGAGTTATGAAAGATGGAGGGGGGAGAATTTTAGATTTATTCTGCTGTCAGCTCGAAGAAGGCAGGCAGGCAGGCAGTGTGTGTGTGTGTGTGTGTGTGTGTGTGTGTGTGTGTGTGTGTGTAAGTATATTGTGTATAGGCCTATGTATTTGTGTTTGTGTGTGTGTGTGTGTGTGTGTGTGTGTGTGTGTGTGTGTGTGTGTGTGTGTGTGTAGGTGTGTGAGGCCGTAGCTGTCTTCCAAGTCGATAGACACACTCTGTCACCACTGGCAAGTAATTGACAGCTTGGAGTTTGCAGTGACACAGGCCTTGCATATATTTCCTCCATTACCTTGTGTGTGTGTCACCCTGCAGTTCTCCCTGGCAGTGCATTCAGGAGTCAGCTAGCTCAGCAGGGGATTAAACAAACACCTTCTATTTGGGCTCGTGGGGGGGGGGATAAACTCTCTCACCCTTTAATCAGCCGAAAGGTAATAAAGGCTTCCCCTGTCTCACCACTGATTGGTTATTTAAATATAGTAGGGCCACTTGCTGCTGCTGTACGTCGCTTGCATTCCAAAGTCAAGCATTTGCAAAATAATTTGTTTCTTTGTTTTAATTACTGTGAGTAGTCAGCGTAGGGCTTGCCAAATCAGAAAAGCACAGTGTCAAGGGGATTAAAAGAAGAAAACAGAATTATTTGCATCTGCTGTGTATGGCAGCTGTTCGAAAGAAAGGAAATGGCAGTTTCGCACATTTAAGAAACCTACCAAGGATGCTTTGAAGCCCTAAAGAAACTGGCATTAGATATGATGTTTAGCGATATTGTTGGAACATAAAATGCCCTAAATTGGACCTAGTTTAACGGCGGAATTGATCACAAACACTGACAATGACCTTGCAAAACCATAAAAATACACAATTATTCTCTCCTTGACACTGTGATCAATAGGCAAAGTTTCAGTGAAAAGCACAGAGGAGCTAAACTTTGAAAGATTTGAACAAAGTAGTGAACGAAGGACAGTAGTGGAAGGAAAGAAAGTGCAGTTGCATTTTTCAGCTCCAGAAGTATCCATAATTATTCACTCATATCCATTTGCAGGGGGCTTGGCAGCCAGAGCAACGCTATGCTGCAATTTGTCTTCCGCTCTCTCTTTTTACTCCTGCTGCCTGCTCCCCTACAAATCGTTAGTTTCACTTTTCATTAGGCTGGATCAATAAGGCGGATCAGTCGCTTGTGGCGAGGATACTGCATGGCAGATGCCCCTCTCTCCCTCCACGCTTTTCTTCTCCTCATTCCTTCTCCCTTGTTCTCCTTTCCTCTGTCATTGACTTTGCTATTATTCCAGCGAATCCTCCAGTGAGGGAGGTTGTGAGAGGCAGTGGGAGACCGGAACGCAGCAGGAGGTTGGAAAAGGCCAAAGAAAGAGACGCAAGCCAGCGATTTCACTGGTGTCACCCAATAAGGCAGAAATGGCCTTGCTGAATGATAACCCAATGAAGTTTAATTAAGAACAAGTAACCTCTCAAGCTTGTAGTAATAATAGAGAATGGGAGCCGCATGCAGAGGAAGGAAATTAAAGTGGAAAAGTAAGGGTCCGTCAAGTTTAGTCATATTGACACAGTCTGCCAAATGGGAAATATTAGCACTGATTTAATACCTTTCTGATGATTTAAATAGAAATGATATCCTTTGTTCTCTTGGCTACACTGCGGAATATTTTATCATGTTTTGAGTAAGACCGCAGGTGAACCCCTTTTGTTTGAGCGTGTACCCGTATTCATACTTTCTGTGTAATTGGGAAGTGAACAAGGACACATAGTGTATACTTTTATTGCTGTGAAGCACCACTTTTGTTAGGGCCCCTAGAGCTCTGGTGGTGCTTCTGGCCAGTATTTATGGGAGGACGCATACGAGCTTAAAGCCCCTTAAATCCTCAGAAGCACTCCTAAACTAACATGAAACACTTAAAAACTAATGAGAGAGTGAGAAGCCAGTGACGCCAGCGGAGCCTTTTCCATGAGTTGCTTTTGAAAAACTCAGCGATTGGGGGCGTTTGGCGCTAGAACAGGGGTGTTGTTTGGACTCTGTGTGTGTTCAATTTCGGACTCACCCAGCACAGTCAGACGGGCAGGACGGGACCTCATGGCAGCCTGGACAGCCTGGCACTCAAACACAGAGTCATCCATCAGCTCCACGCGCTGGATCCGCAAATGATGCTCTCCTGAACCGTGGTCGCCAATCACTGTGTAACGAGGATAGCCTGCAGGGCAAACACATTTGTTCATTTTAATCACCTTCGAAAAATCAAAATATGGCTCATTTGCCAAGTTTGAAAGCTTTTGCACATTTATTGAAACAATGAAACATTACAAAAAGACACATTGGCTTTAAGCATGCTGTAATCGAGCTGCGTAACCAGATAAATCAAACAATCAGCAGGTGAATATTAAAGATTACTTTATAGGTGAGTATAGTTTTTGATTGTTCATTTGCTTATTTACTCAGAATGCATTCTTATACAAGATTAAAACATGAATACTATAAAACATGTTTTTATAGCACTCCTGGCAATGTTAATGACCTGCTGTGGAGGTTGCTGCATTCTGCAAAATTATGTTTTACTGCAGCCGTAAACAGGAACAGCTAGAGTTTGAGTTGTTTCAGCATTGCTCTGTGAAATGATTTATAGTTTAATAATGGCAGAAAGCAGAGCAATATCCAAGAGACCTAGGCATTTCACACAAGTCAAGTGAGAAGGTTTTTAAAAGATATCCCCCTAACTATCATCGAAATATGCATTGAGAGTGTGTTGTGGAGTGCATCCCCCACCAGGGCAAATAAGCAGGAAGAAGAATGTGTTCGACTGGAAAGCTTTATGGGTTATTTCTCATGCTTTTAGAATTGCTCGTCTCTGAAGATCCCTTTTCTTTTTCTCCCCCTCCATCTTTCTAATTATTGGTGATACAGCATGTGGAATGAAATGAGAATGTCTGTTCATAAAAAAAAAAAAAGCACTCCAAAATATATCACCAATTTCCAGCTGAGAATTGCTTATTCCTCTATTGGTCCCTCAGTAACTGATCAATGATAAAAAAAATGTGGATAGGATTGGAGAATTGTACAGCAAGACTTAGCCTCACTAGAACTGTGTTGCTTTGTAAAATAAATTTCTCACTTTCACCTCAACACACTTCATACGTCATTTTCGTCAGTATCCATCCAACTGTCCGGTCAATGCCAACAAATGTTGGGGAGGAAAAATATTGATTTCTCAGTAACAGCTATGACTCATGCTCACTTCAGAGATCCCCAAACACTCCAGTCTTTCACTGTAAAGGTTTTACAGGCTGGTAATACGTTTTAGTGCCCGAAAAGGAACAGACTGGGCAGCTTTTAAATCCTTGAATTTGTCTACTGCAAAAAACTCATCATATGCTCAAAGTCCAATTACTGACTATTGCTCCATTGAATCCAGTTGCCTGTAATAGAGCATGAAGTGAGCCTCATTTTATGCTGGTGGGGTGAGTTACATCCGATTAAGCCACTCTACATTTCATCCTCCTACGTGTAGCCTTTAATCTTAAGGGGTCTATACAGTGGGAGGACGAAGGACAAAAGAACGCCTAAACATAAACATTAAAGCCGGAGAGAAGATGTTTTGTAGGAAAACAAGTCACACAGACGCACCATAAAATGTGTCCTTTCTTTGAATTTTAACAGTACTTGCCACAATGTGTCCTACACTGAGCGATAGCACGGCTTCAGTAACACAGGTTGTAAATGTAACAGGGTTAATAGAAACCCGGATCACAACTAAAAGCTTCTATTAATAACATTAATAACCACTGGCTGAAAAAGAAAAGCTTTTTCCTGCTCAGGATAATGCCTAAAATAGAGGACACATCAGAGTGTGCACAAGGTCACCCAGAGTACCATTTGGCTTCTATTTTATGTTCATTGATGAGATTCAAAGCAATAATGTCATTGCAGATCACAAGGGGTAATGATTATTGCACATTCTGGATGACGTGACCTTGAGTTGACTCCAGTCCATCGAGCAAGTTTAGTACCTTCCCCAGAACCGGAATGCACTTTTGTTTTGCTTGTTTTAATTGTTGTAATGTAAGTCATGTAAAGTTCTAATACACAAACAGATGATCTGGCCAATTACCTCATCTGTGCCTCTGGCAAACTAAGAATAATTTTGCTGTGTGAGGATATGGCTCTGTTCCAGTCTCATCTCCGTGCATTAGCTGGATCCGAAAGGAAAAGTAATTTGCATTTGTGTTGGACAGTAGCGATAAGAATATCATAATCTCATTTTCCAACAATGGAAACGTATTGTAATGGGCTTTTTTGTCACCTTATAAGCACCTCGATCACACTTTTCGTCAATATGACTTAAATGATACTCGCACACATATGAAGACGGATCACCTCTGCACATGTGATGTGTACCTCTAAAGGACCATTGATCTTAGGTCTCAGCAAATTCCAAAGACACAATGTGTTACCCAAAGCAAACAATGTAAAATAAGCCCATTAAGGAGTAATGAATCCATCAGAGGGCAATGGATTTGTCTTGAGGCTGGATCAATGGTCCACGTGCATGTGTGTGTGTGTGTGTGCATGTGAGTATACAGACAGTTGAGGCGTGGCCTAATGATTTATAGCATTCACCTAGAACGTGTTTCACACAGTGTAACCACCAGGGGATAGAAACAGTTTAGCTGCAGCTGTGCACAGGTGACCGGTGTTCATTTGGCTCTCACGAGAGTCACATGCTGGCTGTTGAAGCCCAAGTGCACGTCATAATGTATACAAACACTTCCTTCTCCGTCTCTACTGCGTTGCCCGGGGGGAATTCACTTACAGCTGCTTTTGTCTGTTGACACCATCTTTATGCGTAGCAGATACATTCTCTGCCATGCATATTCATGACATTGATTGGTATGTTCTGAGTGGTTATGGGGCTACTTTGCTTTTATTTGATTTGAGTGGAAACGCGTGACACCCAAGGGGAATAAATTGGAAATTCAGGGACGGATAGGAATCATAGGGCTTTTGTGCCATGATTTCTTGCACTGAATGGTGAAAGAGTTCTCTCGGTTTTAATCACTGCTCCTGTGAATGGAAACAGGTCCCAGGCGGAGAACACCGTTTGCCGACGCAGCTTCTTTTCTATGAATAGCCGAGCAGACCTATATTATTGAAATGCTCCGTGCAACATTTGATTCGTCGCACTTTTTATGTATACAGCTGCCACTTTCCTTTCATTGTGTACATCTTGCAGTGGATGTACCGTCACTCTTTAACTGCCGCATGCATCGCTTGTTTATGTAGGCAGGAGTGATAAAAAGAACAGCTGTGGAGCTCTTTATTTGGAAAGAGTGTCATTCGTCTCAATAGAAGGCACTCAGCCCCCCTGTCCGTATCATACTGTTGATTTTAGCGACCTATCTTCTCCAGGCAGGCAGCTACACCTCCTCATACAAAACCAAGTGCATCTTTGAAAGGATTTACCGGTAGAAAGATCACTCCAACCCTACATCTTGGCCCTGATTAGCCAGCCAAATAAGAAGAAAATTGTTGTGGAGAAAGACTACTGCATCTTGTCAATGACTGCCAAACTGTTAAAGGTCATACTAGTGTAGTCCACTTGGACGTAGTGACCCATAGTTCTCTACCTTTTTCTCTGTTCTATTCCTTTCTCTGTCTTTTCCCCTTGTTGAAATGAGATTTCATCTTGATTGTCTCCTCTTGTTGAAGTGGAAACAACAAAAAATCGTGTCTGTTGCCACTTAAAATCAATAAAAATCGAAGTATATGAAACAAACTCAACATCTCTGCTCCACCATGACCCCAAATAAAACTGTGCTCGCTCATCCGTCCTTCCTCTTCCTCTCAATCTGTCTCTAGCAATCATAAGTACTCTCCCTGTCTTCCCTCTTTTTCCTTCAAAAGCGCCTCGAAGACTGTGGGACCATTGTTTACTGCAACCTCTCAGTCTCCCCTGGGCCTGATAAGAACCTGAAGAGGGAATAGGATGGTTTTACTGGGGCTCTGTCAGCCACTGAGGTTTAATTACGGACCACATCGGCAACAGGGAGGGCCTCCGATTATTAAAGGTCAGAGGGTAGAAGAAATCCCAATCTCACATGAAATAATGATATAATCGTTCCTGATCAGGAGGCTTTTGTGTTTCAATAACGGCAGCAGTTGGATATTCTGTGGCTGTGAATTGCAATTACTCTAGAATTATTTGAGGTCGCACAGGGTTCTTTGTAAGGTAAATTAGAAAGGTCTAAAGTTAAGACTACGCCGTTATAGCAAAATGCACCATACTGTGTATAGAGTGCTGTGTACAGATTCAAATGGATCTCTTTTTCGGGAGAACTTAATGATCATTTCAGTAAATGATGCATGCCTAGAACACTTTTATGGATTTTTTTCTATTCAATAGCTCAGTGCTTCAAAGGTTGTAAATGTTTATTTAGAGGAGTGATGTGCTTCCTTGAAATTCATCAAGGTCATAAATATACATAAAGTCTCCAGTGGTGGAACAACAGGCTACTAAATGACAATGCAGTAGTCACTTTTACTCCAAATTAAACAATTAAGGCAATTATACATGAGGTGCAGTGTAATTAGATGATGCCAGCTACTCTTCAAAAAGCCATTTAGCAGCCTGAAGTACCAGAGAAAGACCAGTGCCACTATTGATTTTGCATTTCATTCGGATGTTTGTGCTTCTCTGCCAAACAAAAAATACTAGTGATTTAGTACTGCACCTAACACAGAGACAGGAATACATTTTTAGATCCTGTTTTGGTCATGTTGAGTGATATAATTACCAATGTCTCTCATAACACTTGTAATGTAATACTTCTGTTGTAACACAGTATTATGAGACCTCCTGCATGTGGAGTGATATATTTGGCAGAGGGTAGGATGTTGACATGTGGGGGCTTGAGATAATAAAAAAGTGACCATTTCAATATGACAGTTATAGCAGAGAGTGTAATTAATAGAGGAAACTAATGATGACACGCTCAAGGGGATAAAGGCTGTTACTTACCAGCAAGGTCTCTGCCAACGCCCAGCGCCAGGCCATCTTTGATCCATAGGACAACGCCATGGTAACCAGGGATGGTGCATGGTAACGTCACCGGCTGGCCTGCCACCACCACCAAGTCCTGAGGCTGCTGGGAGAACATGGCCGCCGCACCTTTGTAACAAAAGAAGAAAGGGAAGGTTAGTTCTGACCCATTTAAATCCTAACATCATTTTCAACATGGTCAGGGGAAGGGGGCATAAGGAAATTCAAGATCAAAGAGGGGAATGAGCGTGGCTTTACAAACACCTGCTTTCATCGTCTCGAGTGCTGAATGAAGGGGAAATTAAGGGGAAGTGCGCCATATGCCCATTTCCACCAATTTCACTCAAACCCTCTTGTCAAACTCATGTTGAAAGTACCCTAAAGGGTGATCCACAGACGTGGCACATTCTTTTTTACTATTCATGATGCGGAGACAAGATACTGTACATATATCAGAGGTGTCAGTGCAGCACCAGGACTGAAGCACAGGCTATAGGAGACAGCCGTCACAGCTCAGCTTGGTTCATTTATGAAGGATGTCACTGTACAGATGGGCTGGGCTCTTACACACCACGGCAGATAACACAATCTTGTCTGCCAACACTGCTCTAGTGGCATACATTAACTCCAGCTCACACCCATGTATTCCAACTGCGCAACTGCTATTAGCTGCACTCCTCCACTGCATGCTCAGGCGGAAAGTGGTGTGCAGTGAACTCCATTAGAGGCACAGGGTGTGTTAATGGGGAGGGGTATGGCGGCTGCTGAGAGGGGTAGTGTTGTGGATCAGAGTGGAGGGTACAGAGTGGTACTGATGTGTAGTTAGAAACACTGGCAGGTTGCCTATCAACTAAAGCGTACACACACACACACACACACACACACACACACACACACACACACACACACACACACACACACACACACACACACACACACACACACACTGTGACATGCATTTGTACAGCGACGGTCTGATTCAGGAGCACGAACTGCAGCAAGAGCTTAAAAGTGTCACTTTTCCTCTTACACTTTACTGAGACAGTTTTGTTTGCAGCTATTTCTTATTTTTATACTTCTAAGTTTTAACAGAATGTCTGCCTTCTTCTTGAATAACTTATCCATTCTGCTTGATATGAGGAGCAGGATGAACACAGGCACACGTACAAACTGGAGCATGTATTCTTGCTATGCTGAAAGGGGCTCTCTCATACACATTTTTTATTTTTTTTTAACTTAATCACATGCAAATAAAAAGCTGATAGAAGAATAACATGTAGTGAATTACAATAATAAGCAGAGCAAAGACAGCGGAGAGCGTGAAACCGTGTTTTCATCTCGCAACATCTTTGTATCACATTGCAGTCATCTCCTGCAGCTCTTTGTATGCTTGGTTTCATATTCAAAGGAAATGACTTATCCTTTTGCAGACAAGGAAATTGATTAGCTTTGTTCTACGATTTCAGAGGAATGATTGTTGTCATACAAAAAAATGATTTTAATTTAGTTGGAAAATGCCATTAGAATCCCTACAAGTCTTTTTTTTTTTTGTTCAGCCTTGAACCGAATTCCCTGTGATGGATAGCTTGTTTGAGATGTAAGCAGAAGTTTTAATATTAATTCATGCACACAGCTCCACATTACACACATGGACAGAAAAACGCAATCCTATCTCATTTTAATATATATCTATTACTACACCAACATCAGACAAAGAGTAATACGCTGTACCTCAAAGCATATAATGGGCTTTTCATCATTTTGAGCTTCTCCATGGCTCACAAGGCCCTACCTAAGTGTGCGTGTATATTGTGGGTGACGCTCGCTAGGTGAGACTTCATCTCACCATATGTACTGCCCTTCAAACCTAGACAGCTTTGTTCAGCCCTGGCTGTGTTCCCACGTGAGGAGCTTATCTCGGCTGTACTCCACCACACAGTCAGCACGCAGATGAAGCACGCTAAACATACCGCATGGACAGCTACTCGACAGATCTCTCTTGGCATGTTCCGGAAAAACAATGTAAACGCCAGGGAATCTTGTATCTGCTCAGTCACGACCGATATTATCAAACAGTTCAGCCTTTTGCTGAAATTGATTTAACATTGGAGGGATGTCTCTGTTGGCAGCACACGTGCCTGGGTACTTTCTACAATCGGCCTATACCCTCGCTCCTACCCCGCTTCTCTGGACTCCTCGCCTCATGCGTTATTAAGAAGAAGAAAAAAATAAATTGGAGCAGTGCAGTATCAGCTTGAACATTTTTAGGTGTTTTATACTTTTGATTACTTTTCTGAACACAGACATCATTTGCAGTAGGAGTTCATGCTACTTCTCTGTCATACTTTGCTGTGAGACAAACACCCCCTCCCTTTAAAAATATTAATAAACTGTAATTGCACATCTCTAACACAAATGCGCTCATGTGAGCCATTTTGCGTGGCTTCATTTGAACTTGAGCTGCGACTCGTGTGATTTTGCACACGCAGAGATCAGTTTTCATCGGGAAGAACAACTCGGCCTGGGAGGACATAATGTCTTCTGTGACTCTGAAGTTAAAAACAATGAACCCTGATGATCCAACATAATGTTTTACTTGTAGCAAGGTTGCTACTTGTAGGAAGCACGGTGAGAACTCAACAACTACCAGCAGCCAATTAAAATTGCAGATGGAGCCCACAAAGACTGTTCTCAAACAAGGGGCTGCCAGTTGAGAACACGTTTTATTGCTAGAAACCAAAGTTTAAGGACCTTGAATGTCACTTCAGATAATGCTGTCTCGAATTTGGACTTGGTCCTACCTCTGTATTAAGTTTAATCTCAGCAAATTTTGCTGAAGGTTTGTACAGTTGCCATTCGAAAATCGATGTCCTAGAAGGCCTATTAAAATACACCGGTGATGAAGACTTAACTGACACGAGCTTGCGCTTGCCATTTGAGCAGTTAAAAAGTGAACTCCTTCATTCAATTTAAAGCCTGGCTGAGTCTTCATCGAGAAATAAAGGTGATGTGTTTGAGAAGGCTGGCACTTACATCAAGGTGGCACCATTCATTCATCCATCTCCTCTGCACCCAATACATCTCTGTCACATCTGCCACATTCATCCTTCACTGGGCATCACAGCGTTGGCCAAAAAAAAAAACTGTGCCCATCCCTAATCTACCTCTTCTTTATTTTCTGGCAGGCATGAAATGCAACAGCGTGAAGACAGCCCCTGTCCCCTCACTTATTCATGAAAAATATTTACATGACAAAAATGCCCAATTAAGAATTAACCACCTCACTTTTAACTCCCTCACTGACAGTAATTCGACCGGAGGAGGGTAATTGTACTCAGATGCCCGTAGAGCTGAAGATCCACGTTAATAATGCTTTATTGATCATCCTAATGGGGTTTATCAAAAAGCTTGTTAAAAAATGAAACAAAAATAAAGAAATATTAAAAAATGAAAAACTCAATTTGCTGTGAACCCAATGAGCCATGCCTTCAGGGGTAAGGCTCTGTAAATTGGGGACACGGAGTTAAAAAAAAAAGACACCTTTCGTCTGTCGCTACAGAAAACAGCCTCGACAAAACAGCAGGTTTTCTCACTTTGCAACAGCTAAATCCGCACGATGAATAGAACTTTAAGTGATGAAAAAAAGTTAACTACTCAGTTCGTATATTGTCTGGGAAGATTAGGTACAATAACAGAGAAATGTTTCACTTCAGCACGTTGGATTTGTTAAATCGAGCGTTGTGGTTTTGCTGAAATCTTTCATAAGAGCTAATCCACACGTTATCTAACAGACACCTTTCCTTAAATACACACCGAAGATTTTGAAAAAGTAATAACATACGAAGTTCATCTTCCTTTTTTCTATCTCAGAATCACTTCCATCCCAGAGCGAAGAGCTCAAAGCTTGTCTATAAATCATCCACTTTCAAATGCAGATGAAAAATTTCTCATTCCACATATATTTATCTTTTATATATTCAAGTAAGTAAGTGTGAAACCCCTGTGTATGCACACTACCCTTATTGAATATATGTATGTGCATCAAATCATAGACGCTGGTTTTGACTGAATGCCCTGCATTTAAGTTGAGGCCAGAGATCTTTAATAAGGACTGCCCAGTTGTTTCAAATGGAGGGAAAAAGCAGGTAGTTAAAGACTGTGCACGCAGCCATATTCATAATGTGGACCGGCACTTTGCAGTGCCTAATGTTGTCATTTCACTTCAGATAATTTGTTTACCATTGGCCGGCTGCTGCATTTCCACACACTCCAGCACTATTTTCCCCTCAGAGCTAACTGCCCCCAATTTCATCGCTCTGTGCCAATCAGGCCTGGAAATTACCATTACGGACACACATCCATGCCACTTCAGAGAAATAATCAGCATGCTGTGTGTGAGGCATGTGGCCACACAGCACCAAAGCTTAGCCCAGGATCATTATCAAAAACTATTACCCCTCTGGCCTGGGCATTTCATACCAGCAATTTAGAAGCACGGGATGGCTTCAGAATATGGAGGGGTGGGTGACTTGGTTATTATGTATTGTAGTTTGGTAGTCAATGACCACGGTTTCTTTTTTTTATGGAATTACTGCAGGTAGATTTCATTCTTTTATAAGTGGAGGCATTGAGGTGAGAAAAAAACAGGTGGGGCGGGGTGGAGGCTGGGGGGTTGGACTGAGTCGGAGAGGTTTATTTTTTATCTTCTTTGAATCCACTGGTGCTTTGCTTTTTGATAAAAGTGTGATTTCAGAGACTAAATCAAGCTATTCTTATAGATCCTATTGCAATGACCACCATGACCTATAAGTCAAATGAAAAACATCACCCACTTGCCCTGCGGGGGCCCCTGCTAGTCCTTTTGTTTAAACCACAAAGAACAGATGCACCCCATAGGAACCAGAAAACTTTCATTTTTCAAGCACATGAATAGACTCTTTCTTTAGCCTTTCCAAAGCTTTGTAAATTATAACTTAACTCCTGTAAAAGGACTCCAACTGTGTCTTTTCTAGTCCGTATGTCAATAAAAAAAACACAAATCTCCTGCAATATGGATTACCCTATCTGAAGTGCTACTGAAACTTGCCTGTTGCTATGCACACCATATCCATCTCCCCACCAGGCCTGCTACTCCTCTGAAGCAGTGAAAAATATTTGTGTCCCTGTCATCAGACACTGATTAGTAATAAACCCACAAATCCAGCATGCATTCTTTCATTCTCACAATAGGTCTAAAGGCCATGATTTGTGCACTTAATTATCTGCAACATGATCATTAATTTGTGAATGTCAGTGAAGCATGCAGCTGTTAGCTTCATCAATCCATAAAAAAAAACACATAACAATGTCTTCTGTCTTGCCTGTGGTTATATGACTCCCATCCATGTTGGTGAAAGTCAGTTTCAGATTGGTGATAAATGCATTCCATTTATCAAATTTGAAACTATAATTACGTCTTACTGTTATATGCCTCTGTCAACCAGTTATGTTGCAGTTTTACATCCATGGCAGTCCAAAGCGTCATCATTTTGTTATTTTTTCCTATTAGACATTTATGTGAAATTGTCATCATTAGCATATGAATTATTGAGTTGTGGCCAAAAGCCAGTATTCTGAGGTCACAGTGACCTTGACTTTTGACCATCACAATCTGTTCAACCTTGAGTACAGGTGGAGTTTACTCAAGGGCTTACTCTGAGATAGAAATTGGAGGTTCACAAAAATGGGACGAACGTGACATCACAGTGACTTTGACCTTTGAACTCCAGTTTATTGTCACCTCATCCATGAGTATATGTGCCAGATTTCTGAGATAGTGCGTTCACAAGTACTTACAGACGGACAGACAACCCGAAAACATAATGCCTCCGACCACAGCTGGGGCCGGCAAGGAGGCAGGAAAAGCAAGCGATTTTCTGAGAATTTAAAGCAACATTACTGCAAATGTGTGACAAGAAATATTGCAGGAAAATAGCAAACTAAATACTCGTCGTGGACACAGAATGTCAAACGTTGATCAACTATGTTTTATAATCAAATTTATTCAATTCAATTTTATCAATCCAGAAGTAATAGGTCATTCTGAAAGAAATTGCCTTCTGTGTGTTTTCAAAAGAGGGAAATTACATGTGACCAACAAAAGAAGTGTAACTTCAGACAGAGAAGAACCCCACATGAATGACAGGGCCTCAATGGTATGCCATGTTATTTGTGCTCTGCTCTGGGTTGCACATGTATTCACTGTAATAATGGAATTTTTTCAATTTTTTTTGTCAGATGCTGGTTTGTGAAATTTTCCAACCTGCTTTCACCAAGGTTTTGATGCCCTATTTCTCAGAGCAGCTAGGCTTTTTTGTTACATGGGCTACTTCATTATTATAAAAATGCAATCCCTCAGATGGAGCTGGCAATGTTACAACAATAGTTACCAATAATGAATATTTCATGAAGCTCTATCAAGCCCATTAGAGGAGGCATGTATTACTATCAATCTGTCTTCCTCTTCAGAATGTTCAAATCCTTTTTCCCTGCCTGTCCACTTGTAAAACAAACACTGTTGTATGCAGACTGATAATACGCCCAGCCTATCTGTGCTTTGAGATGGCTGCCATTATTAGGAAGATTTGTCTGTGGGAATGCAAATTCATGAAGCAGGGAAGATAAACATCAGTGCTGCTGGAATACGTTGTATTTATGCCCTCTCTCACACTGTGCATTAGTGGAGCATGACAGTTGCCAAGGCATAATCAAGACGGATGGTCTCCGATGATGACTTCTAAAAATTACAAATGGCAACAGCGGGGAGGCCCTGCAGGCACTCACTTTTTCATCAGCTATACAGCCAGACGAAGTGAGATTCCATGGACATCAGAAACTGGAATATCAGGGGCCACAAACAGGTTATTAACTCTCTCTATGCTGCATCTTTTCTGGCAGTTCAAATACCGTCGGGCCAAAGGTCATCAAGACGTCATGAGCCATGGAACGGATTCTTCTCCTCTTCAAAAATCCATAGCAGTAAACAAAGAAACCTGTTTTAACCCTCCTGTCGTGTTCGGGTCAAATCTGATTTACAACTTTAATCAATCATAAATATTGTGTTTTACATCTGATTGCCTCAAGGCCTTATGATATCCTCCACACTAGGCATTTGGACATATAAAATTGCTGATCACCACTTTCACTTTCATTATATATAATTATATATATATATATATGGGGCTATATATCACAGCCCCATATATAAAGTTGTACACATTTCAAACACATTTCAAACTCCCATAAAAAGTGTTTGTTATGGGAACCCATCTCTATCCCGTGCTTATGTGCCATCCCCCCACGTGAACCACACCTTCCAGACTAAACAATGTTTCCTATCTTCTCACTTTCCCCCTATATAAACCTTTATTTGTGCCTTGCTCTCATTTTGCTCTGTGAACACAATGAGTAGGCGACTGATGAGACGCTAAATTAGGTCTAGAAAGGCTCTAGACCTAATTTAGCGATACATTTTCAGTGTCTATTCTTTGTATATTCACAGCAGTTATTCATGTCATCGTTTACAGCTTAAAAAGGTGTTAAATAAAATTTGGTGATGATTAATGGTTTTCGTGTTAATGTAAGAGCAGTTAAAACAGACCGGTCAAATTTGACCGGGAACACTAAAGTAAGGGGGGAGAAACGAACCCGACAGGAGGGTTAACCTAAGGATATATAGAGATAGTTATCTAATGCTATCTAAAGGTTGTTAAGGTTGTCAGCCTCTAAGAAGTCCATGTAGTGTGACACCAAACAAATAAAGTAGTCCACTCACATGATGTATGTGAGCTTTGTTCTGGAAATACAAGACCTAGTCTGATCGCTGATTGTAATTACTGTTATAAAGCAGCAACTCCTGTGGGCTGGTTTCCAAGGTAACTCCAGCTCAAAGAGAACGGTTCAAATATTCTAGTTAGCATAAATGTGACTGAACGCCACATAACCCTCCTCCGCTGGCTGGTATTGATTAAAAAAGTGTGGGGAAATGGAGCGGCTCGCTTTGCAAACCAGACTTTTTTTTTTTTTTTTTTTTTTTTTTTTTTTTTTTTTAGCGTACACATTTCAATAATAGGAAGCAGGGACATAAAAGAGATGCAAATGAGGGGGGGGAGAAGGAGAGGGGAAGCCGTTTGGGCCTTCAGATGGGGCCTGATTGAAAAGGAAGGGTACCTTCTGTTTCTTTCCTCCATTATTACATCTTTTCTTTCTTCAACTCTGACCACTTCATCGCCCCCTCCTCTTCGGTGCTGTCTGTCACTGGTTTGTTTGTTTGAATGTTTGTTTTTAGAGCTCAAGGCCAGCCTTGCCATTGTCTCTTTGCTGACACAAGAACACTCGAGTGTTTACTGAGTGTATGATGTGAAGACACTTGATGATTTGCAAAGGGAATATTTTTGGTCTAGGGAGGGACCTTGAAGGGTGTTCAAACTGAGCCTATATTGGGATTGATCATGTTCATTTAGGAATGATGAGCATTTGAAACAGACTCAGGTGGCTGATTTGATGGATGCGATGGAGAGAAGGCCTTTGTCCAATAGGGCATTTCATATATTTTGAGAGAGAGAGTCCCATTTTTCCATTACATGATATGTCACAGGCACAGAAAGTCACATTAAGCTGCCTTTTGTCCAGCCATAACTCATATTTTGAAAGGCTGACAAGATAAAAGTGTACCTTGACTTTCAAGACTTGGAGCGGTCTCTCTTTGAGTGAGATTAAATCAAGAGGTAGATCAAAGCCCTTGGAAAATGAAGACAAAGAGATGTATCTGTGTGCTGGGGTTGGTTAAGAATGGTGTCCACCTCATGTAAAGGTTTAATGAGATGTTTCTAACAAGTCGCAATGCTTTAAGAAATCGGAGGTTGTATTTATTCATTCTTACTTTGGGATAATAACTTTACTTGAGAATAATATGTTTCATATACTTAATAATATCCCTGAATTATTAGTTAATGAATAACTTCCCTTTATGCGTCTTTTTTTCCTTAATTACACATTTTCTTTGGTAATAAATACATTACTTGTACATTTGGTGATGTCTATATCTAGGCTACATTTCTTTATTAAAATAGTTCAAGAGGAAAATCCACAATGTGAAGAGAAATATGAATAGATAATATTAATAGATAGAAGATAGACAAACAGATAGAATTGGAAAACATTGTCACATCACTTTTTTCAAGGTAGATTCCTCTCTGAGATGGCATACTTCAACATATTTCCCATTTCCTGTTTCCTTCAACGGATTAGAGTAGAAAGAATGAAATAGAAAGAGGGATGAGAGCCCCGCTCGTCCAATTTCTCAAGGGACGCAGCAGTTAATGCTCACATTTCTTCAGTTGAGATGGATTTATAATTATCCACTTCCAGTGATTAATGGTCCTATAATTATCTGTGATGAAATAAATCAACACAGACTTGTTTCGTGTTGCTTCACTCACACCCAGATTCCATGATAGCAACAACACTGTGAGGATGAGGAGATAAGCAATGTGTTAATCATTGCAAATCACACAGCTAATTGGTAACTAAACAGGATATTTTCACTAACTTTTAGGTTAGAAACACTCCTCTAACTGCATTGCAGCCATAACCCTCTGCCACTTTAAGAATAACTGACATAACCAGTGTCACTGTTACTTTTCTGAAAGATCATTTTCATTACATCCTGAATTTTAACAACCGTCAAGCAGAAATCTAAATGTTCTTCTAGAAAAAAAGGAATGCAGTCTCATTAAAAGCGATGTTCTCGCTGAGCTTTCTCCGACTCATAAAATCCCCATTCGCCAGCCTCCATACAGTGGAGACATCCATTTTCCTCTCATCGTCTTCAACTATTTGCTTCCCTTGGAGACAGCCTCATCTCATTCTTCTTCGCTGGCTGCTGTGACATTGAAAGAGACCCCTAATCAAAACATTTGTCTTTCTTTCTGCCTGCGCTCAGACCGGTGAATGAGAGCTGACACCAGAGGGAGATGTATTTGTCCCAATCAGGGCCTCATCTCCGTGTCACCGCCCGGCGAGTGTTTTATCTCGACAGGGCACTGATGAATCCGCCACTTAGCCTTGATTTGGAGGAGAGGCTCGCCACTGCCAAAGTGCCAGGTTAAATCACAGCGTCAGTGGCTCAGCCATGGCCATTACAGGCAACTCAGACATTCCGCCTTTACCATAAATGTTCATAAATGTTGCAATAAGGATCCCTGCCTTCTCAATTACAATGTTATGTTGTATTAGAAATGAAAAATTGTATTCCCATTTGTGCTTATGCGAGTGTTGTGTAAGTGTCAGTTATAGTTAAAGGTCGTCTGATCTCTTAATTTATTTTATCTTGTAAATGTGGCATTAAAATAGGATTAATGTTCATTTCCAGGATTTCCGCATTTATCTGCAGAGAGTGAAAGCAGATAGAGTAACACCATTTCTTAGGTAGTGTTAGGCCATAGTTGTGCTACTACATTTGAGACAATTCGTGTTGCTGAATGCTCTCATGCATGCGTCACATGCTGCCTAATTGAACTAACTATCTAAAAGGAAAAAATAGTGCTCAGGAGAAGGTGACTGAAAAATCCGGCATTTGAAAATGACGCAAAAAATCAAAAGAAGGGCTAAGATGTTTCCCCTCAACACCCATATACTTGTGTCATGTTCAAATTCCAACAACAAACAACTCAATAGACTGTTACAAAGGTAAAAATATTCTAACCCGAGTTCTCAAAGCACAGGTAGAGCCCTCTACTGGACTCTATGGGTAATACTCTCCTCCAATCACTTCGCTCACTGAAAACTTGCACAAATGTAGCCAGCCAATCAGGATGTGCCTCTCAGAATATTCACAAACCCCACAGTATATAATGCTAGCCCACCCTGCTCCTAAACCATCCTACTCCCTCTTCAGAAAACCAAAGAGGAGTTGAAAGGCCCCATTGGTATAGTGCTCTGCCTGTGGTTATATAACTAGGGTTATATAATAGTAACCTTCGATCAAACTCAGCCAGATGAATGCAAACCCTGGCACGACATGACATCGACCCAACCACACTGATACTGACTAGAGGTTTGTCACCACAGCCCACTTACTTTTATTACAACGGGGCTTTAATGAAAACCTCCATTGTTCCATTAGAGACTATTTAAGTTAAGCCGTCCAGTTAGCAGGTTGTAAGGCGTCAGCAGCTCCACACATAAACGCAGGTGATGAGGATGAGTGCAATACATTTTGGATTTAACCAAATGCATGTCCATCGCTGCGAGCGCTTTCTGCTACATTAGTGAGAAAAAAAAAGCTTTTTGGAAAAGTGGAGAAAGCCAATGTGTGTGTGTGTGTGTGTGTGTGTGTGTGCAGAGAGATGAGAGGCAGACTCCTGCTGGCTACAGTACCTGTCAGACAGAGTGGAATGTTGTTACAAGACAAGGGAGGAAAAGGAGGCCTTATCAAGGTGTGCAGGAATCCACTGACACGAGATAAGAGGCCCGAGTCGGAACTACATTATGCCACACCTTCACTAAGAGGAGTCTGTCAAGAAAGGAGTAAAGATCCATTTCAGTGTGGGAGCCACCATACCACTTGACCGCAGAAAGCCATTACCTTTCAAGTATACACCCTACCTTTAAGTGCATATAAGGCAATAAGCAGACACTCCATCCTGTAATTTCATTTGGATTCTCAAAGCCTTTCTTTGAAATCTAGCCTTAAAAGGGCCGAAAAAAATATTATTTTCAGAAAGCTTTAGGCAATGTCTTTAAAGTGGTGAAAAACGACAGAAAGCTGTAGTGTGGTTGGAACTCGGCTTTTAAAAGAGGTGTGGTTTACGATGAGGACACAAAAGAGTTGATGGTCTGCAAAGACTTTACGTCACGAATGGCACTTGAGTTAGGAGCTCAACAGCGTGTCCTAGAGCGTCCTCTACCAGCCCGCGTGGTTCTCCGGTAATACATCACCAAGCCCCAAATGGGACCACAAAACATCTCCCCTTGGACTTGCTTTCACACTACCACCTCATACACATCACCCTTCCCATGAAATTCTCTCAATCAAAGCTTCATTTGCATTTCAAAGTAGCACTTTACAGCCATGGAGAGGACATAAAATTGCACCTGCCTTCAAATAAATAAATGGGAATTCATAATGGTGTAAAAAATGATATAAAGCGAGAGCTGGCAGAAAACTAAGCTTATCATATTTTATGTCATTTACAGTACATTAGCAAATGCCATAAAAGTGCACAGCTGTGTGAGATGCAGTAGTCGTAGGATTTAGGGGACTTAAGGCAGTAATATAAATGGGGGGGTAATGATAGGAAAAGCTTTGCCAGAAACTCTCTGGGCAAAAAGCCTTAAAAGTAATTGAAAATGCTCTCCTCTACTTTTATCATTTCCTATTTGGAATCACAGAGTATTCTAAACAGATCCATTTATAGAAAAAGTTGTTTATCAAACGTGGAAATAAATACACCATACTCAAGAGTAGTGTGGGACCCTTCACCTTAGTCAAACGCTGCTACGTGAAATGTTCTGCCTTCAACAGATGCTATAAATCTTCCTCAATGCAAATAAAAAAGGGGACGTTTTAATCCTTAAACCAAATGATAATACATTTTTAAAGGCAGCGAGGACTTAAAAAGACCTAAATTCACTCTGCTTGACTGGTGTCTATCACGATCAGTGAGATTGGCCTGACCGGACTTTGAGGATCGCTTCTGATGGCCATTGTTGGGGAAACAGTCAGCGAACACAGAAGCCATATAAGAGCCTTTGGTGGATCACAAGAGTGGTTTGATGCTGAAGCTCAGGTACCTCTCATCTTAGGTTACTGTCTCTCAGTGCTCCTGGCCTCCCCTGGGGCATTTTGCCACATCCAACTCAGCATCCTGGTTACTAGACTGTGAAGCCCCAAGAAAGCCTTTTTTTCCCCCCAAGACTACTCCTCTCGTCTTTTTTCCACACCTCTTGAACTTTTCTTTTGCCGTCGGCAGTGCCTTGGGCAATAATTCAGCTGCCGGTAGGGAAAGAGCTTTGAACCCCCACACTCCTCCTAACGTTACCTCTAAACTCCCATCCAACATTATCTCTAGCTTTTACTCTTTCTCATTTTTTCTAATTTGATTTTAGCATTGCTATATCCTGTGATATATGCAGGTGAAACACTAGAAAGATGCAGTTGAGCATTTGAAAAAAAAAAAAAAAACATGACACCCTCATCTTTGCTTCCTCCACACTTTTAACTCAGTTGGGTGAGAGCTGGTTGGGAATAGTGACCGTTACAGATAGAATCCAAAGCATGAAAAGCAGGCATAAAAACGTTACCATCCACTGGAGAGTTCTCTCCAGAGACCAGCTACACCATATTATATCAAACAATATTCCATTTAAACCTGTTCATGATCAAGGGTGGGTCCTCACCACCTCACCACTTAGCGTGCATGCGTGGCTACCGGGTAGCGGAGGCATATCTTAAATTACTCTAAGTGGTGATGACATGGGTTCCAAACCAATTAAGGGCCGTCTCAACAAGAAGCAGTCGTGGTCCTCTGCAGTTTTTTTCTGGGCACTTACAGGCTTTTCTGGGCATGTTTTCTGCCTGGTCGCTGTAACGGCCTAGTGTCTCCAGCACTCATAGAGTTACCCTTGGCTATTACCTTTGGCTGCCTTTGCCTTGGTTGTGAGAGCCTTTGTCCCATTGCCGGGCAGAATGCCAAATGCAAGGAAATTCTGCCAGCCTCTCACAAAACACACACAGGCATATAAACACAATCAGGTGCAGACACAAACATACGGGCATATAAATATGGATGTGCCCGCATATAAATGGAGTGCTGCTTTTGTAGACACTAATGGAGATAATGTTGTGCCATTGAAGGTCAGGTCAGTGGAGATTAGAGTGGCTGCCCAGCAACTGACAGTCTGACCTTTAGAAAGCTAGTCCTCACAGTGTGACTTCCCTCCTGTTGCCTTGCATGTTTTTTTTTTGTGGCAATGTCTTACTTACACATCCCTGAGTTGTTTTCTACTCAAGGTATGCAATCTTTATGATTCAAAATATGACCTTGTGACCAGTTTCAAGGCTTTTAAAAAACAAAAAAAAGTCATCACTAGAATATCCATCCTGATATTTCTTGGTGAAAGTACCACCACAGGAGGAGTGACATTTTGGAGGGCAGGAATTATAGGTCGTAAAATCTGACCTGCAAAGATACTCGAAAAAGCACCACACCTGCTGTTCGAAAAAGGGCTATAAATGAACGGTGGCATGGGGAGGTGAGGTTTCAACTACATCTCAGTTAGCGAGTTGGCTGCAATCAGTTGGAGTGAGTTGGACTGGCGGTGTGTCGTGATGCCCTTTGGGATGATAAACATCACATGCTGTTGTGCCAACGCAGACAGTGCTTGTGTGTGTGTGTGTGTGATTGTGTAGACGTGTGTTTGTTTGTGTCAGTACCCTTCAGTCGTGAATGAAGAAGAGTGGAGCCATGACTCCCAGGCTGTTTTAGAAACTTACAGGATGACAACTCTCTCTTGCACCTGGCTGCAGAGGAGCAATTAACATGTCACAACCTGAAGCTTCTGTCCTGAGCTTCCTCTGACTCTGCTTGACTTCACCTCTATCTCAATTTCTTTCTCTCCGTCTCTCTATATGTTAGCCAGCCTTTTTTTTTTTTTTTTTTTTTTCACAGCTTTTCCCCACTGCTGTCATATGCGCCACACATATGACTGGATTGCAACGGTTAATTATGCGGTTGCTGACAGCAGGTGTCATGACCTGTGATCAACAGACGATTGCTGCCTTCAAATGGAGCTCGTTAACATGGGTTCGTTATTGGAAGTGGCGTAGTCGATAAGCTTGGTGTTCAAGTGGTTACGTTTTGAGAATACAGCTGCTAAGCAACGGCAACCTGGACGCCAAAAGGCTAACAATTTAGCAAGCTAGTGATTGGACAACGTAATGCAGGAAATGCAACGGCATAATGACGGAAGGAAAAAGATGAGGCCGTTGAGAATATCAACATTTTATTATATTATTAAATCACGGAGAAAGAATCTTTATGAATAAAATCACAATATATTAACTAACCATACCTTGGTACCGGTGCGTCAATAATGCAGAAAATGATGTAATGATGAATGATGAATAGTTCACGAGTCTCAGATCTTGAGTCAGAGTTGGGTCTCAAGTTTTTGAGGATGAGTCTCAAGCCAAGTCTGAAGTAACTGTGTTTGCGTTTTAAGTGTGACTTGAATCTCAACTCCTAGACTTGAATCCCCCTCTCTGCTACTGATTAATGGTTGTTCAAATGCATATGATTAAAGTTGTCCAAAACCATTTATGTTTAGTTTTAAGCACCAGACAAGTTGCTGCTAAACTGCAAATTGCTTCTGCCAGAGCCTAGGTGAATAACTAAAAAGAATGTATAAACCAAGGGCTGAGCCTGATAGGAAAATTCTTGAGTGCTGTATATAAGTGGTGATTCTGACATAAATGAACAGTGTGCATTAACATATATCCCTTGTAGTGACACCATTATTACCACTTTGTTCTTCCATACCTGCATTTAACCTTGGCTGAAAAAGTGCTGAATATGAATAATAAGTTGCAGGTCCTAACCTGTGTGCGGGTGTTACCCTGAGTTAAAAAATCCTCCATATACATTACCAGGATGGAGCAGTATGCATAATGCCTGTCCATTAATTTGCAGGTGCATATTTTTTATGAATAATTATTGCCGGTATCCCTGTATCTCCGAGGTAATGAAATTGCCATGTAGAGAACGGGCAGAAAGAGGGATGAGAGGAACGGGTGGTGCCAGAAGAATGGAGGCTGAGAGAAGACACTTTCTGTGATAATTGAATATAGCATTATTAATAGAAGTCAACCACAACTGAGAAATAACTAACAGCACAATATTTCAGCACGGGACAAAAAAAGAAAAGGAAACTACGAGTCATTTTACTACAATGTGATGTTTTGGGGCCAACAGAGCATGGTATCCTCTACAACTGTTGGAAGGATGTTTCTTATGATGCACCAAATGTTGCTGATGTATTCATTGATCAGTGTTAATCCTATAAACCATGCTATATCTGTGAATACGCACATTCACACACATACATCCACAGATTTTTTGAAGTTGTTTGTTATGCACCAGGGCAGACGGAAACAAAGTTTGAGAAGTAATATGAGTTGAGTGCTACTGTGAATCAGATTAGCATTGGGAGTCCAGACAGGAAACCAAAGTAGAGCTGCAGTTGCTTGAAGCCAATGTTTTATATATAATAATGTAATCTTTATAAGGGATATGATTCCGTCTGCAACATAAAATATATGAGCAGTAAGAACGTATATGAACAGAAAAGGGGCAGGAGTGAGGTTTACAAATGTTATCCTGCACAACAAGGACAGGTACTGTGTTTCTGCTAAGCTAATGGCTGCTTGTCTTCACTCTCACAGTTGGCTCTGAGAGATAGAAATGATTTACATGCACTTAAACATTGATGTTGAAATCCCTTTTGGAAATGTTGATCGAATAGCCTTCTTACCCACAGTATATCTGCCAGCTGCCTCATCTGTGGCCAGCATGCATCAAAACTGGGTCTGACATGATGTGACTTTTCATCTGCGGGCTTTGGAGTCACATAGGTATAGATTATGTCCTCTCCCTCCTTCTCCCTTCTGCATGGCTGTATTCACCCTTTGCCTCTCTCTTTTCTCCAAGCCCGAAGCCTATAATTTGTCATCTGGAGAAATCGTTCCCCTCTCTCTTGCCATCATGGTTGAGCATATTTTTTCATGATCTCCAGGATCAAGGGGTTTTCAATAAAAAAAGACTCAATATCATCCAGTGACCCCGGCTTCGCACTGCAAGGCTTCTAATGAGCCCTCCGCAAATAGGCTGATTTTTTTCTCGTCTGTGCCAATTGAGCTGTGACCCGGCTAAGGCCGTGCAAATCAAAGACATCTTGAGTCTACTCATTATTTACTTGTGACAGCTAGCTAGAGAAACATGATTAAAGCAAGCAAAACAAAAAAAGATGGGAGAAGAGTGGAAACCATGCCGTCGAGATATGTGGACTGTTTTTATATCAAATGTTTGCTTTGCACTTAAACACAGCTGAAGGTCATGGCTGGCAATTAAATACACAAAAATAACCAGAGATTGGCCCATACAACTGCAAAACATTCTCGCAATTAATAACACTTTCATCCTGTAGGTGTAGTGCGTGTATGTGACCGACGGAGAATGATTGCTTTCCTGTGTGTTTATGAGGAAGATGAGAAGATGACATAGCTATGTCTGTGTGACCATCAATCACTGCTTGGTGTGCACATGTCCAAAACCTTTAATAATTCAAAGAGTCACTTTGTCTGGATGCCACCACACTTTGTCACATTGCTAAAGAACACCCAGGAGGTCAGCTCACCCTCCATGCTTCTCCTATTCATGATGTTATGTTTGGGGAAAGTCATTACCTTGGCAAAAGGTTAAAAACAAGAGTCATGGATGGACATGTTGTGAATTCTAAACTCACAAACACAATTCTCAGCTTGCTGTTTTACTTGCTGAGTTTTCTTTGAGCATGTGCTGCAAAAAACAATTAGGAATTACCGAGCCTAACATTACTCCAATCAATAATATTCTTCATCAAAGATGCTGAAAGCACTTGAAGTGCAAATTACGCCAAGAGTGCTGTACGAGCTTGCCGTGTTTACCTGAGGGGGAACTGGAGGGTTGCCGCTAGGCTTCTGCGTAAATGCCGTCAGTGGGGACAGCGTTATTAGCTGTAACTGCTGTATGAGCACGTGGAAGGTGGCGTCAGTTAGCTAACCAGTGAGGCACGCTCACATGCACCAACATGCTCTAGAATAACGCGTGACAGGCCCGGCCATTTAAACAAAGTGAGGAGAAGCTCAGGAGGGAGAGTGACTTCATTCTCTGCTCATGTAGACATTACTCCGTTATATCTTAACATAGCAAATAGTTGTTTGCTGCTATTTTAATGCTCTGAATGTCGTATTTCGCACCTTAAGACGAGGTCCCGGATGAACCAAAGATTCACACATGGTTCAGTGCTTATGCGCTGCCACAAGAAAGAAGCTGACAGTTGACTTTGTGTTACGAAAGCTTTGCTGCTCGAGCATATGTTGGCACAGACAAACATACATACCAGACACAATTTAACCATTAGAGGAAGCTCTTAGATGTCAATGCAACATGTAGTAGAGGAAGAGATGGGACAGGCCTTTGGGGAACTCAGAGTGAGAGTCACCACCAATGTAGAGAGGGCTTAATTAGGGCCCACGCCTTTCATTAAGGCAGCCATTAAAGTCAGTTTTGTTTCGTACAACACTGGCATGCCACAATGGGACACTTGAGCCATCACACACTCACACACACATGCACATGCATGCAAGCATTGCAGCGCTCATCTCGCAGACCTGAACAATATGCAGCGGGTCGAATTCCTTTC
The DNA here is from genome assembly GCF_027596085.1 of Anoplopoma fimbria. Taxonomy (NCBI): domain Eukaryota; kingdom Metazoa; phylum Chordata; class Actinopteri; order Perciformes; family Anoplopomatidae; genus Anoplopoma; species Anoplopoma fimbria. The sequence goes on along the minus strand of NC_072449.1, from coordinate 7,612,043 downwards.
ACTATAATTAATAGGAACCCTCCAATCCCCCACCCGGCGGGTGGAGAATACATATTGTATCCTCCACCCGCTTTCCTTACACTCACAGGGACCATCCGTCATTTTGCCTTAACGTGTTTAGTTGCACCACACAAGGACGAGGGATTTTGAATGAAATCATAAAGGACACTTAGATTGCCGTTACATGGAAGAGGAGATCCCATATATCACACCCCAGTGTGTGTTCATTTCCAGGAAATGACTTGGGCCTTATGCTGCAATAAATGGTTGATCCCTCCCTCCATCTCTTTGTCTCCACCTCATAACCACATGAAATAAAGAAAGATGGTACCAGGCAGTAATGTTGTAACTTTATTGTGTTACTGATTGGGGTTCATTTCATATGGAAAATATTCATTTTGTATTGCTTTGCTTCCCTAATGATAAACAAAACATATTGTGTCCTCTTTCCAAATGTCATAATCCTCACTAAATGCAGGGAAAATGGTGTATAACGTGATTCTGCTTGGTGTCAGTTTAAGCCGAGCCATTGACTCACGTTCTGCCACCCTGCTTTACATTCTTTCCAGTCAAGTGATCTCTAAACCGTTTGTTAGCCTCTGTATGCAGGGACTGCACAAGTCATCCCATGACGGGATTGGGAAGATGTGAAGGCAGCCAAAAAAAAGGGGGAAAAAAGAAGAAACGAGGGGGGGGGGAGGTGGCAAGAGAGTGAGAGAGAGAGATAAACTCATCTCTGATCTTAAGTGACAATTTGACTTGGCATTTTGCCAAGAGGACGCCATACTGATGAAAGAGTGCATAAATAAAGGATGCAAAGAAGATGTCAGCCAGCTACGGAAGAGTGGAAGAGACAGAGAGGTAGAGAGGAGGGGGGAGAGACAGAGAAGGAGAGTGAGCCGTTCGGACACTTCTGGCTAGATTCCCTTGCCCATTACAGAGTCTGGATCTGACTTCACATGCCATTAGAGGCAGTGTAAATCAGCAATTAGGTGCACAAATGAAGAAATGTCAGCTATTACCTGGAGCACAACAGGATGACAGACCTCGCCACGGAGCATTCCATCACAGCCAGGATCCCTCGTCTTACAGCCAGCCAAACACCCACCCACACACACACACACACACACACACACACACACACACACACACATACATACGGGTCTCCACTCACAGTTCAATCGAGCACTTCCTGGCTGGTTTTGGCAAGAGGATGGTGTTGAGCTGCGCGGCTCAATTAGACAGGTTGTTGTAGTTTACAGTATGACAACTGCTCTCTGTGGAGCAGTCAAATTCTCTTCTTTCTGGTGAGGGCCTCGAACAAATGAAGTAAAGAAGCAAGAAAATAATGTTTTTTTGTTGTTTGTTTTTTGCTTCAAGACGTAAATATTTCATATCTTCATTCAATTCCCCAAATTTCTTCCTCAGTCAATCTACAGAGGTCATGTTTATAACCCTTGAGCCATGAGTCCGTGGAACTATCCAAACACCACATGCTTATTCCCACTGAAGGTCACAGGGAACTGAAGTCCATCCCAGCATGCATAAGGAGAAAGGCGTTAAAGCACTCTGGATAGCTTGTCAGTCGATAGGAGGGTTAGAAAGTAAACAAGGAAATGCAGTGACGACTAAAGACAATTTAAAGTTTCCAGTTGACCTGATCTCATGCGTGTGGATTGTTGGAAGGACACACACACACAAGGGGAAACAACATGGAGCCAGAAGTTACTAGAAACCCAGGACTCTTAAAACCATCATGCCATCTAATGTAACAATATATCTAATTTAGCTGATTTGAAACAGTCTTGCCTCTCTGCCCTTCACCATACTTAGAGTTGAATGTTTACCACCCACCAGCATCCATCACCTCCCTAAGTTACCTCATTTAGGTTGGTTTTGTTCCAAGGCTGGGCTTAATGTGGGGAGGACCCATAAAATGGAAGTACGGGGGAGCAGAGAAGGGGGAATATGTGTGGTGTTGAAGCAGCAGGCCACTTTGCAGCACTGTCAACAGAGTTGTCCTAATTATGCAGCCACCCAAACAGAGGCCCCTCTAATCCGCAGGCACACTGGCCTGTCAGATGTCCTGCGAAGCTCAAGAACACACACACACACACACACACACACACACACACATACGCACACTCCACGCGGGAAACTTCTTCCAGACACTCACCTCGCGCCCTTAGCCAGCTAAGGCATAACTTTTTACAGCGTTGAAGGAAATTTACACAAGTGTGATAAGATCGAACATGAGCACACAGTGCCCTAGATTTGCTCCATGTCCAAGTGTTGGCTTGCCAGTGTGAGGGATTGGGCGCTGTGACCTAGGGAGATGGAAGCGTTAGACTTCCATCTCGGAGTACCGCCCTCCAGGGATGTGCTTACTCTAATGCAAGTTATTAAAGCAAACAGCTGCACTAGCCGTAGGGAGCCGTATTGCGAATGTGCGCTCCACATGTTTGGGTGCGAGCAGTGTAGAAATGTACAATGGTGACACTAACACTTAGTGTTGATGTAGGCAGATATTGCACGCAACTGAATATCCTGTCGTTTTTTCCGTGACCTCTTTCTTTTTGCCTTTTGGATCAGCCCACAGCTTCCTTGATGATTAGCCTGGTAATTAGATATATTCCCAGTTCTATGCTAGCGCTAAATGTCATTACACACCTCATATGGCTTCTTCCTCTGAGCTAGGTAGCACATTATAATGGAGGGCTTTTTATTTCCTCTGCACCCTCAAACATCTACAATAACCACCTTTACACGCATAGCACACGCGCCTCCTCTTGCTATGACAGCGCTTGGTGCAAGCTGACATTTTAAGTTTATGGCGGTTTCACACCAGATTCTATATGGGCAAATTAAAGTGACACCAATTCACTCCTACGTTGACGGCAGGTCACGGCTGCAGCTGTCTGGCATGGAAAAGTGTTACTTATGTTAAATAGTAGCCTTGAAAGGTATTGGCTGTATTGGCTTGAGTAGATATTAAGTCTGACATTAAATTTACTTTGGACTTTGGAGGCCCTCCAGTCTGAATTTGAGATATTCTGCCAAATTTTGTGGGACCTCCATAATTTTGTGTGTTTGTGTGTGTGTGTGTGTGTGTGTGCCTGCTGTCTTGTTTCTGTTAGTGTGAGAGAACTCGTCACGGTTAGGGAGGCAAGGCTGAAGGAAAATGAATAGCTTGTTGACTGGATGTCTGCAGCTCCCCTGTCTCCCCCTGACATTGCAGATGCTTCCCATTTAGGTGAGGGAGAGCTGGAAGGGCTTGAAGATGCTGGAGATACTTGGAAGGATGAGGGAACACAACAGCCATGCTGCTGAAGGAAGCACCTCCCTGCATAGAGATGCATTTTTCAGGCTAAGCCTGGCAGCAAGTTTACACTGCAGCCCCGAAGCGCATGACAGGCGTGGCATACAAAAAAAAAAAAAAAAGCGAGCACCATCTCCCAGATGGAATAGGAGGAGATGCCTGTTATGAAAGGCGTGGAATGATTTCCCAAAAATAAAACCGCCCATCTAAGCAGAGTTTATATTCTTGCTGCATCTCTCTTTCTCTCTCTGTCTCTCTCTCTCTCTCTCTCTCTCACTCACATACATACAAACTCAGCTGAGTAAGCACAGATGCCTGAATGACTTTTTACCTTTGTCCAACTTCTATATTCCCTTGCCAAATGCTGCTTGTCTTAGACCCTCTTTCTTATAGTATCGGGGCCCATCTGAGCAGCTCTGCAGTAGAATAGTGCTCTGCTGGGTTTAGAGCGCTGTATGGGAAGGATTAATGGGACAGAGCCTCCCAAACATGCCACAAAACCATCATCTTTAGCCCTGGCAGCGGGAAGCGCACACAAAGAGGGTTAGTAAGATGAGCTAACTGGCTGGCTGCTATCTACCAGAACCCCCCCACTTCTAAAACAGGGCTTTGTATGCTAATGAAACTCCACAGACAGCAGGCAGGAGAAAAATGGGAGAGGCATTAAATCATGCCTCTGCTGGCATTAAAGAAAAAATAATAATGGAGAACATCGAGACGTCTCTGGTTATTGATGTGTCTTTTATGACATGCCTCTATTGAAGAGAGTGTGACACTAATGTCTGCCCTGTGGCAGGGAGAGAAGGAGCATCAGAGTCAGCGGCCGCTGTTCATTTATTTGCATAAGGAATAAAAAAACAACGCTGTGTCAAAAACATGTATAATAATAATTTCAAAATTCAATTTGGTCCCTCTTATGAGACTTGGAAGTATATATCAACAATAACACCCGCATTTACAAACAATACAGGGTTATCATTTCACTTTTTTATGGATGTGTGTGCAAATGGTTTTGGAGATTGGGAGAGATGAAATACTTATCACGTTGGCTGGAGGGAGGAGAAGCTTATATTGCAGCAGTTTCTCTTCAGCGCACCCGTGGTCTGATAGTAGCAGAGTTTAGTATGGGGAGACTTGGCCTCAGGTGCCACCTTTTGACAGTTGGGCGCAGATGGATCTAAACTAGCATTTGCACCATTGGCAGAACTTTGCTTCCATATGCTGTGGAGTGGGCAGGCGAAGCGGGACTCTCAGCTGGCTGCATGGAGTTGGTCAGGGGGACAGAGTCCTTTGCCAAAGGCTAGCTCTCTCGGGATGCTCTGTCTCTTTATTGTGCATGGCATGGCGAGCATTCTGGCGACTCACTGAAGCCCCTATCAACCAAACAATGGAGAAAAATACTGGAGAGCCACAGAACACGGCCGACTTAGACGTAAACAAGGAACACAGATGGCAGCAACAGGAGTAAGTTGTCGCAGAAGACTTTAATATTAAAAAAATGCTGAAAAAAGTAAAGCCAAACTCAAATAGTATTGTAAAATACAATAATATAATGTAGATTTTGCTTTTTGGAGCCAAAACAACACTGAGCATCAACAGCAGACTACTTACAGATTTGACAGTAGTATGCAGTATTTTCATTTTACCAGAAATAATGGAGTCAGAGAAACCATATGCAACCTCTATTTAATCATTGTTCATCCTCCATTCTGGAATCAAACAAAAAGGTTATAAATATCATGTTGAGAGGATGAAATAAAATATTTGTGACTAGGGTTTGATTATGATTAGATTATAGAGGAACTTCTAGCAAGCATATGGCAGACACAACATTTTAAGTAAATCACTTTGAGATGTTTGATTATTTCTATATAACAGCTTACTGTTGAGTAGATTCATTAAGTCAATGCTGATGCTAAACTTGCCTAATACTAGCAAATATAAACTAAACGTGTATTTTGCTGCAATAGTGGAGGAGATATTTTCCTCTTTTTGGGGGAATTGGCCAATTATAGTAACGTGTGGTTTTGTACACATTTCAGTCAGTGAATCTGAACTTGCTGAATGGTAATTTTTTGTGTATTTCTAATATCTACATAGCTAGTTAGCAAAAGCTGTTCGAGATGTAGGTTTAATTTCCATTGGTGCCCTGTGAAAGGGTATGCACTGGATAGATTCTGAGCTAAATAATACCTTTTGATTTTTTTTATTTTTTTTACAATGCTGCCTTTTAATAAATGTTCTGTTCCCTAAAGCTGTCACTTGTCTCCTCTTCTATTGTGCTAGGGGTTGAATGGTTTTAATGCGTTACGCAACAAATATAAAAGAGACATTGTTTTTTACATCATATGTCTTCACTTTACAGTAGCTTTTGTCAATATGGAGAAAACCTTACAGAAGTGTACTATAAAACATACATTTAAAAAACATCAATGACGATTACAAAGGCATAACTGCAGAAATACAGTGTATAACGGACATGTTTTCTACAGGGTTAAACCGTGAACTTCACATTTATACTGTACAATATGGTACTACAATTAAAGTTAATATACTTCTGAATTAAATTACGGTTTTGCCACTCTGAAATAACTGTTGGATTCTGGCAACCACTGCTGCCAGTGGTTTACTGCTATTTTATGGAGAATAGGTGTTACAACAATCCATTGAAGGTGAAAGAGAGGAGCTTTTTTTAATTTTCATTCAAGAACAAGCCCTGTTCATTTAGTCCCTCTGAATATTGTTCATGTTTTAATTGTTTCCCGTGAAAAATGTACTTGCCATGCTAAATATGTTCAATGTGGTACTAGGAAAATGATGATAAATGACTCAGTTTTTGCTGATTAATAGGAATACATTTTATTATCAATGATCTAATTATCTTATTGAAATAAACAAAACTATTAGTCATTTCATTTTCACTGCTCCAAATCCGCTGTTTGGAGAGAAGCGTAATTCCCCAACACAACAATCACCTCCTCTCCCTCTTGGTCAGCCAATATACAATATCACAGACAGCCCTATAATAGCAGAGAGATATGTGCGTATATATATCCTTGGTCTATCTCGATCCTTCTCTCTCCATTCCTTTATTTGTCTTTTTCTTCAGTCCCCAGCTGTGCATTCTGACATTGAGGTCATCAAACAGCCGGAGTTTTAGTTCTATTTCATCTTCCAATCTTTCTTCCCCCCTCTGTGCATTTGCACTGTACAAACCTAAATTCCCAGAACTCCACCTGTATGACCCCACCCAGCACCTAAGGCCTGACTAGACACCCCCCCAGCAGATTTCTACATACGGTACAGCTTCATCAAATATGTTTGTGTGTTGCTCTGAGGAAGGGGGAGGGGGTTAATGGAATAGTGTTTTCCTGGGGCGAAGGCTGAGCACAGAGATGGTAGAGAGCATCGTTAAAAGCGTATAAGCGTGCTCATATGAGCGAGAGGCCAGGCTGCTCAGGAAAGGGCAAGCTTTTATAGGGACAACCTTTGGCTATGAGTGCAAGCAATCAACATCTTTGCTTTGTCCAAGGCTCTCAGAATCCCTGTGTTTTTTTTTTACTGAGCTGTGGGTGTTCTTCTGAAGTTTGTTGATTTGTTCTATCTGTGTTTTAGTCACTGTATCATTCCCACACACACACACACACACACACACACACACACACACACACACACACACACACACACACACACACACACACACCACACACACACACACAGTCTCTCTTTCTCAACATTGTTGTCGTGAAGGCCGTGACAGCATGTTGAACCAGCAGGTCAAAAGTCCCTAATAGGTTGTTGGTTCTCAGACACAATAATGGCGCTGATTCACTTTCTTTATAACACCACAGTGTTAATGGAGGGCCAAGGGTGACAGTAACACCATATGAAAATAATAGTGTTTGCCATGTACTGGCTTGTTGATTTGCTGCTTGATGGATTTTTAATATTCACTGCCCGGTCGTTCCGGATGGTTGGTTGTGGCCATTTAGCAGCTCGATGCTTTTGGACAGGAGCTGTGCAGCCACCACAGAGAGGTGGCAGGGGTTGAGAGAAGACAGAAAGGCTAGACACTTCAAATTAATGATGGTCTGCGGGAAGTGTGCTCCGGCCTTGGCCGGCGTGAGAAGAGAAGACGTATGTTCAACGACTAAAAGGTTTGTTCTAATTAACAGAAGTGACCGTGTCTGGATGGAGGGCCAATAATCAGGTTTGGAAGGACGAGGAGGAGATTGGGGACACAGTGACCTGTGAGGGGAGAGTGAGGAGCAAACAGAGAGCAATGTAGACTTGGTTAACTGACTGAGACATACAAAGTGCCCTCCTAAGGCCTTGTAGCAACAACCTTGAGTGACTCATTGATGTCAAAACACCTTCACTGCAGAGCCATGTTGTTGTCTTTGATAGGGCAGTTAATCACTCTCATCCTGCAGGGCACATTTCGCCATTTACCGGCAGAGAACTATGGCCTCAGACTTGGAGGTACTGACTTTCATCCCAACCACTTCACATTCGGCTGTAAACTGCCCCAGTACATGTTGCAGGTCTGATGGAGCTAACAGAACCACATCATCTGCAAAGAGAAGACGCAATTCTGAGGATTCCAAACAGTATTTTCTCCATCACCCCAGCTGGGCCCTGCGATTCTGTCCTTGAAAAATCACAAACATATTTGGTGAGAAGCGACCACCCTGGCGTAAGCCAACACCCACTGTGTTTGACTTTGTCCTGAGTATACGGACACAGTGCCCACTTTGCTGACACAAGGAAAGGGTTAAAAAAAAAAAAAAAAGGTACCCTCCACATGACTCACCTGGGGACATGGTTTTAAGCTTATGGTTTACAAGAAACAGACTTGAAAGGAAACAAATGAACACATGAAAAGTGTTTTAGTGTACAACTACTATTGACCAGACCAACAGATGTGGACCACAGATACAGAAATTCCCTTCTACAAAGACACACGAGTGCCACATTGCAACTGCATCAGCTGAAGAAAGGTAATGAATAAATTATCCAGCGCAGAAATACATTTGTTACCGTCTGAACATCAACAAATGTTAGAACTATCATGGTTTCCCACAATGCCCAAGACAACTTTGACTCACACCTTTCTTTTGTAGAGAGACTCTAGATTACTCTGAAACACTGTCCATGTGCAGCCCTGTCTCCAAAAAGTTTTCTTCCATTACAACAAAACTGCATTGTGAAATATGGTTCGAAGGCTACTTATTTTGTTGTGTACTATGTTTGCCTTTGAGGTATCACAAATACATTTCAATTGAGTTCCTTGAAGTCTGCACAGGGAGGATTTTGTGGTGTATGGGTTGAAAAAATACAAGGTTTTTACAGAGACTGCTGTCGATGTCCAGTGTGATCCAAAACATAATGTTGCCTATACATAACCAAGTAGTAGTTTTGTTGCCTTAACATAAAGTACTTTTGTTGCATTTTTGTTTTGCAATGTTTTAGTTTTTGTCGTCTTTTTAAGCCAAACCATGATGTTTTTTACTAATCTTTACAAAGTAGTTTTTCTCACTGGGAGTTTATTTCATTAAACTATCCCGAAACAGTCTTTTACTTATATAAATTAATTGTAAGTTCTATCTGCAACTTCCCTAAAAGACTACAGCATACTTTCAGCTCGTGCAGTGGGTTATGAATTCCCCTGCATTTGTAGGTAGGCTTAATTTGACACCTGCCTCATCATTTACAATTAGGCATTATGGGTTGTAATTGGCCATCTGCCTCTGCCATCTTGTGTTCCTGGAGAGGGGCCATGTTTGTTTCCTGCTGTTTAGAGAGCCAACACACTCGGAGATGTCGTTGCTCTGAACGTGACCCCTTCATTCGTTAGGCTTTACAAAGAGCAATGGGGGAAGTACCTGCAATTTATCATTCAATATTCACATACAGCACAGAAGGTATATAGATAGCCCACATGACATAGGCATAACACTTTGTCACAAAGGTACTTCAAATACTTATTTTACACGTTTTGAAGGGAGAAAAAACTACTTTTTTATGACTTAGTTCTAGGCTGAACAATGAAATTGATTTTAGGTTGGTGATAAATTAGGTAATTTGGGGAAATGAAATAAGCAATCCACCTAGTAAAAGGCACCTGAGCAAATACCGAGAGTCACTGTTTAGTAATAAATAAATAATTGAACCCTGTTGCTTTTAAAATGTTGAGCCATGGAGACCATGAGGAGGTAGTGAATATTTGACAAAAACATGCAGAGATTAAAATGGAAAGACTAAAGGGAACAGATACATTTTGTCTCTTAGATTATCCTCACCTCTAGTGAACTCAAAAACCCTTGGCAGGTACTCTAATTGCTCTGTTCATCCTGTCAGTCTCAGCTAACTCTCTCCATAGCTGTTCCCACTTTTAGCTCCACCTGTGACCCGTCATCTGCTCGATGTGATGACAAGCGCCACATTCCTGATGACAGGCAAGAAAATCTTGAGTGACAGTCGGCTTTCTCTCCTTCATCCATGTCACTCACGCTGCCTGGCCACTGGGAACAAGTGTTTCAACTTAGCTTGTTGTCTCTGTACTGTAAGTGCTCAGCATTGAGAGCAAAGAATTATACCCACGTGCACTTCTCAGAAACCCCGTGGCTGAAGCTGGCATTAAAAGCCCACAGGCCACTGTGCAATAAGTAAATGACCTCATGCATGTTGCAATGATCAAAAGAGCATTTGCCAGGCTGCCAGCAGGTTTCATTTGGCTCCAGACATGTTGTTTCCTGTAGTTTAAAGAGTGTCACTGAAATGACCACTCTTCCTCTCTTAAAATGGGTTATTTTTAGTCCAATTTCAAAACGTATGTATGTGTGGGACTTTAAGTGTTTACCCGCTGGCAAACAATAGCTCAGTCTCTCCAAAATGCAGATTTATTGCTTGCAGCAATAAGGTTGCTGCAGTTTTTATTTGCTACAGTCCTGTTCTTTGTATTTATTTTGAAATAAAGATGTATTTATTCACCAATTTTGGTTTATTTTCTAAATTTGGACTAGGTTCAAAATTGTTTCCTGATAGGTCAGAAAACTCAAAATAAAGAATGTAATTTACTACAAATGAATCCATCAAATAATAGAAAAAAAATGTCATGATCCAACAGCGCTCTGTGACGAAAACCATATTCCGAAAGTCAGGGACTCTCTTACAGATTTGAGCCCTGAGATTTCCAGTGTGAACCCATCACATCTTCATTTATTAACATTTCCGTTCTCCACACTGTGAAGCCTTAGTTACCATAGCTTAAGGCACAAACAATCCTCAGACATGTGCATGCGTGTGGATCATTTAAAAAGCTACTAATAGCTATTTTCTCCTACAGGGAGATACAATGCTAAATGTAGCCGTGCTAAAGTGATCCATTGGGGTACTGCCCATCAAAATCCATGAACAACCCTCAGGGATTCTTGAGCACAAAGATGAAGTCTTGCATATAAGGATGCCTCCTCTTAATCAGCTTCACATTATTCACATTACCTCTCACTTTATTGAAACTTTTTATTTTTTATTTTTACAGCTTTCTAACTTACACTTAGGGTATACTTTTGTGTTTGTGTGTTACGGGAAGCATAAACTTTTCTTTGGACACACTGTTTATTGCTAAATGCCTCTAGTCCATATTGGACTTTGGATGCTAAAGGGTAAACAGAGGCCCAAGTGAACATAACATGCAGAGGTAGCCAGCGGACATCTTACCGATTTGTTTCACTTTTCTGGGCTAGACCTAATCAATTCCTGTTGTTATCAATACTCGCGGAGTAACTTGAGTTGAAAGTGAATCAAAGACAATATTTTTGCACAGGCTGTTAGATAAGAGCAGTTTCGGATGGGTAAGAAGGCTTTGAAGTATATTTAATTTTTTTCCATCATACTGTTGTTTATCGATTAGATTCTCAGATATTACTGTTGCCATTTTATCTTGTTGAAGTAAACATAAAATAGGGCACATGCCAGAGTTGAAAGGCTTTTTTGGCATTTTTCTGTAATTAGACAACAGGACAGATAACAAGGAACATGGGAAGAGACCAACGCTCGCCGCTCGCCGCTCGCTCAGACTCAGATTGAGGAAGCTGTAGAGTTAGGTGGTGTGAGTCAGACCACTGGGCCAGCAGGATGGCCAAGATTGGACCTGTTAGGGATGTGGGTACATTTTTTCTTTTTTTCTTTCGGCTTGTATAAATGCTATTCTGCTTTGTTCAGCCTCTCTCCCATTTTGCTCTTTGTCCCTTCTACATCCTGTTCTGTTTATGCATGCATTTTTCTTGATAGTGCTCAATATTAAGGTTCTATTACCCCTACATCTCCACCTCTGTCTGTCTCTGTCCTTTGCACATGTTTTCATGCACAAAGATCTGCAGTGTGATATAGTATACCCTGTCACAGAGGTGGGAGTCAGCTGGTTGCTGTGTCACTATGACAAAACATGACAGATGTGTTTAGGCAGTGGAGTGCCGGACCTGCCACACAGCATTAGGCTCACACAGTCAGAGAGGAGAGCGCTGGGTATTCCCACACAGGGAGTCCAATCATAGACATAATAATGGTTTGTCCACATGGAGGATCGGATGTCAGAGCAGGCCTGAGAGACTGCTGCAGCGCAGGAGAGCTCTAACTTAAATCTTCCTGGATATCAGCGATTCACTAGTGGGTTTGTTGATGTGGAGATCTTTTCGAGGAACATTTAATGATCTTGCAGCTTACAGCGAATTTCAATAGCTGAATTCAAATGACTTACTACTCACGTGTGCCAATGTAAAATGATCAAAGACAATCTCATTATTCTTCAGTCATTCACTTCACAGACTGTTTTTCAAAATCCTGATTAATCATTAATTCATCATGAGGAGGGGCTTGCACACACTGTTTGGGGAAATTTGACAGATTTGACAGGCATCCTAATGCAGCGTCTTATGTTCAAATCTCATCTGCTGCTCAACCTGTCTGTAAACCGTTGGGTGAACTGCAAGGCAGCCTATTGTCCATAAAAATCTAAGCTGATGACAGATGCCTCTTGAAAGATTCAGTGTTTTTGATGAATTATGAAAGTGCATTATGGAAGTTGTGGAGGACCGCTCTTCTCATAGAGTCTCGTGGTCAAACAAGTTCAACCACTCCATTAAAGAGCTGACTTTGAAACCTAATGAAGATAGCCCTTTGTCCCTGTTATCGACTCACCTGTGGCCAGTTTTACTGTACTGAGTAATGGCAATTACCTCTGATCCCCTGATAGCAACTTCAACTCAATTTAGTGCACAAAAGACACGACTTTGTGAGTAACCTTGGGAAAATGGAGCTGTGATTACCATAAAATTAACTGCCAGATTCATTACATAATAAGATGTACATAAAAGGAGTAGAAGGGATCCTTTGCGCTGGACCATGAGGAGTACTTATACAATATGATTACCCAGAGCTGAAATACCATAAAGGAATTAATCCTATAAGACCAGCCAACGCATGTGAGGAAAAGACACTCTGGATGTATTTGTTTACACCATGTGTTTGCACATAAGGCACCTTTTTACCAATTAGCCTTAACGATGCCCATATAATCCTGGTAAATGCTGATGTGTTCAATTGAAATAGCACAACAAATTACACAAACAATGATAGAGTCAGACTCACTGGTTGGCTGGCTGACTATGAGGACAATTTTAACAAGTCAGACCTCGAGTACCGACACACTGACCAATTAATGATGTCACTATAGCAGAAAATAATAAATACATGAATTAGCGCTGCATCTAAAATGAGCACATTCTGTCAAAAGTCAGACACAAAATCCAGGACGGATGGTTTTTCAAAACCATGCACAGATATTCTTCTTTTTTTCTTGCTCGGGTTTCAGAGGTGGGTTAACCGAACAGGTGAAAAGGTGTCCGTGAAAGAGATGCTCTGTTTGTCTGGGTCTCTGTTAGTGAGGGATACACCATTCTGTGGTGTTGTTTTAGTGCCAAGGCTGCACTCTATAAGTCTTTCTATAGTGTGGTCTCGTTTCTGAAGGATAGTGGACACATCAGGCCAGGGGGAGTGTGTGTGAAGTGCAGCTGCTGTCAACACAACTGTGGTCACAGCAGAGGTCAGTGGTAGTATGACCCTCTGGCTAAAAAACAAGTCCCTGCATTAAATACCATGAACAGAGGTCTCTGTTTCACTCTTACTTTCACACTAAACATGTTCATTTCTGCCCGATTCCCATGTCTAGGTTTGCATGGTGGGGTTATACCATGTAAACCTAGACATACACACTGGTTTAAAACAAACTGACAACATTAACACACATTAAGGGTCCAGTATATGTTGCAGTCTCATAAACGTCTGGTATCCTGCATGTGATGGAACTCTTAAATTAGCAAACGATAGTGAATCATTATTCAGGCACTGACACCCAAGGGCCCCTCACATTTAACTGAATGACCACTCTCCACTTTACTACCACTCACTCAGACAAAGTATCCATCCATGACTAAACAACAGCAAGCTATGATAAACAAAAATCAGCACAAGTACCATGAGCAATATAAGTGCCTGCAAATATGACACTATATGTCACAAGCCCGCCCACTGCTCCCATCCTGAGTCATGCGGCTGTCGCCATGGCAATTGAGTTTCTTGATGAAAGCCGTCTACCAATGCCATACAGACGTCAGTGAATTCGGTCAGACAGCCTGTTCATGCTTACAGCGGAGCATCAACCCACTAATTTGTCAGCCGTAGGCTTTAGAATATGCACATTCCCTTTCGTTTTTTTTCTCCCCACTACACGCACAAGAGATCCTAATGAGATTGCACATGTTCAGCTCTAGACCGAGAGTCGTTTTGACTTTATACCTTAAGCTAGGACTGATTTCAACACTTGATGTTGCCGTTCGGGTATGACATTTGCCAGGCAAGGGCATATTCACACACCTATCACAAGCCTCTGCTCTGGGGCAGAGGCTAAAAATAATCTGAGGATGCTGAAGTGAAGCTGTTTCACAATAAAAACCCTCTCCTGAGCCTCAGTCTTTTACTGCTCCCTAATTGGCTACAGGACCTTCTCACCTATTTTATTGGGTGTTATGACAGTGTGAGAGCCAAAATACTGCCAACAGCCTGGCAATGTTTTTCATTTCATTGTAGAGTCCCATTTTGTTCTGAAATGTTACAACAAACAGCTTAAGAAACGCTGTTGCATAATCAGGCAATCCCAGGCAAGATCTTTATGTTCCGATCCTATTGTTGCTCTATGACTTTGTGACTGATCATTGAGGGAATATTAATAGCTTCTTTTCTTTTGAGATCACGTAACACATACTTATTTGTTGGTTACATCCAACTTCCACCATCCAAAACAAGGAAATGTCAAAAACAAACCATCCAGCGCATGATGACGGATCTCAAAATATGATATAAACATGAAATGTTGCTTAAAAACATAAACAGGCTCTTAGTGGAGTTTATGAGAGGCAAAAGGCAGATTTGAGTAGATGAGTCATAGGAGCCTGATGCACGCAGAGACGACTATATACTTGCTGCAGGTGTGCAGAGACCAAACATTATCACTCTGAAAAATATACATCTTCTATTTCAAGCTATTTGTTGTCAGTCTCCTAGATCCGAGCATCAATGGAAAGTGTATAGCACACATCAAATGCACTGAGAAGGCCACATTCCCTGGCTGTCGAGACTAACATTGTTGATCCTTTAAAGCTTTGATCAGAGGTTTCAGTGAAGTCACACTGTATAGAAGGGTACCCAGAAGAAGGGTTCATTCATATGAGATCACATCTCATTATACTGGGAACGGGAGACAGAACAACAAGACGATGTGCTGGTGCCGCTTACATCCTATGCACAGAGGGGTGTCATCTGCCAACGGAGTAGCAGGAGAATTAAAAACAATGCCTGTCAATTTTCATTATAAGGCATCAGGTGTTGTGCCAGGTCCAGTAGTCATGGTTAGCTGCTCTCCACCACCCTCGGAGCCTTTTAACCTGAATTGACAGTCTTAAGTCCACCATCCTGAAGCTACTGAGGGGATCTACTGAGTGGTAGGGAGGGCAAGGGGGGAGAAAAATAGAGATATTGTATATCTACAGTAGAAATAGTGAGAATGTTCTGTGTAACCCCATGGAATTTAAGCCTCTCTCATGACTAATGTGTTCCAGTCTTTTTTTGCAATAAATCAACATAAACAATAACACCAATTCAAAATAATTTTTAAATTCAATCTCAGCACAATGAATAACCAGATTCTGTGGGAAATGCAAAACCTTAGCCAAGCGGGGTGAAAAAATACAAGTAAAAGTTCTCTTACTCCTTATCACACTGATTTAATTGGGACAATGGACCCTATTTCATTGTCTCTGACTCCCGAGTAGACACTGCTGCGCATTTACCACGGAACAAGTTGACTCATAAGCTGTGTAACCACCCCCACTGCTCCCCTCTCCTCTCCCCTCCTCGCCGTTAAATGCTAAACCGAGCGAGCCATGCTAATCGGTGGGAAGAGGCGACTAAAGCTACTGCTAATCCATTCTGGAATTACGGGGGGAGAACAAATTAAGAAACTTCAACTCATTAGCTGAGCTTTAATTCACCGCCCCTCCTGGAGTAATCCCTAAACTCAGCCTCTCCAGTTAATTATACTGAGGCCCTGGATGAGAGGCCCCTTCATTGTGTTGCTGTTGTTGTTGTTGTGCTGTGTAAAGTTTCCGAGGTAGTGTGTGTGTGTGTGTGTGTGTGTGTGTGTGTGTGTGTGTGTGTGTGTGTGTGTGTGTGTGTGTGTGTGTGTGTGTGCGTGTGCCTGTTCGCCTCAGTGTTTTCAGCACAAATAGGCAAGCTAAGAAACACCAATATTACAGCAGTATCTTAGACTGAGAATCACTTCATGCTAAATATTCTTCAGACAGTAAGATAACGGCAAACCTTTGACAATTCAAATGATTTATTTATTTGAAGGTTCAGGCTGTAAGAGAGATGAAGGGCTGCATGCGTGTGTGTGTGTGTGTGTGTGTGTGTGTGTGTGTGTGTGTGTGTGTGTGTGCGTGCGTGTGTGTTGGTGCACTATTTGCAGTGCAGAGCATGAAAGTAAATTACATGAAAATATAAACACCTTCGATCAAAAATATGCACCAATCGCTTTTCTTTGCGCAGGTTTAAGGGGATTTTGGGAGCCCTCGTGTGCATGTGGGAATCGGTACGTACTGCTGTGATGAAAAGAGACAAAGTCAGAGGAATGAAAAGAGTCCCCTTTCAAGAAAAAGTCACCTGCGCCGAGCTACAAACTAAATGATTTACAGCCATTTGGCATTTATTTTCTCTCAGCGCTGAGTGTTGATGTACACAAACATATGATGCTGGGCCTTTTTCACAGATATGGCAACTTTTTTTGAATGTTTAAGCATCTGAGTATAGCTTAATGCAGCTTAAATATTTGATACTGACATTTCATGTTTCTGTTTTCCAGCACTTTTATATGTATTGTTGAAAAGTATTTCCCACATTGACATCATATTACTTACGGTATGCATAAGTCTTTTGCACCTATTTTCTGTTATTGGACTGGCTTCATGTTCTCCACTATTACTCTTAGCTATGCGCACCAAAGTGGAAATCAATACCGTCCACATTTGATAATTGGTGTAGCCAAGTAGACAAAGGTGCCTAACAAGGACACCTTTACAGAACATTGTGCTAACTCAATATGCTGGACCTCATTTTGCTGTAACTCAAAAAACCACAACATCAGTCAGTCCTCTCTAAAATGTGTGTTATACAACGGATTTAGCTCTCTATCCGTAAGAGCGTTGAACTCATTTTCAATCTACAGCCACAAAATTTCACTCCATTTTTTTTAAAACCCCAGGTACTTTGGAAGTTGACGGGAGTTGCCGTGGCCACCAGCGCTTTTTAGAGTGGATTTCAATGGCTTTCGGAGCTGTGCGGATGGATTCACATTTGAACTTTGTCATTACATGGGCGATAAGCCACCCATAAGAGAGGCTTTTGTAATTTCAAATATGGATAAGTGGCAGTCGAGGATCAAGCAGGAGCGACGGATGGATACATGGATGGAGGGATAGATGTGCATGCCTGCGCTTTAAAACCACTCCATGTGCCTCACTTATGTTGGCAAGAGACACATGCGGTGATTGTTGTAATCAGACAAAGCCCTCCGGGAGACCTAATATGGAAGCCATGTAATACCTGTTTCCAATTTGCTTTTGTTTACGCTCCATTCGCACAAGTGGCCCAGCCATTTGCAATCACCGCCTCAATAATTAACCCCAAGTATTGTGGACCAAGAGATAGGCTGGATGCTCATGTCGCTCTGCCTCCCACACCCTGCTGTGAGCGCATTGATTTGTGGACCACGGGGGGTTGGTGCGGGGGCCGCTTGCTATGGATCCCCCATCAGGCTAATGAGGCGCGGCATGACAGCTTTGGTGATTGGGTGAACTGGGGGACGCTGCTTTGTGTGGCTGTTCTGTCACTGAGCAGAACATGCTGGTGCCAATCGCCCCTCAGTGCAGTGCTGTTGTCCTGCTATTAGGGCCTTGTTAAAAGCATAGGTCACAAAAAACAGTTTTGATGCGCATTTCAATGTTTGTGTTCCAGCGAAGAGCACAGAGGTCCTCCAGCACAGCGGGTATGATGTTTGTGGACATCAATTATAAGATCAGGCTCTCGAGAATAAAAAACAGATACTCTGTATTTGGAAAAAAAACAAAAATAACTGACTTTGTTTTTCTGTGTGGTCACATAAAAAAGAAATACACTTTGTCAAATTCAATTGGAAACTACTTTTTTTTTGACTACAGGCACAAAGTCTGAAAGAGAATAACTGAATAGAAAGCCTTGAAACATTTTTACTGTTCTTGATTAATTTTTCTGCACATGGAAAATAAGCTTTTGTTCTGTTTTGCTCACCATTGTTCTGAATTGTGATAAAAGCCATTGTGTAGCAGATCTCAAGGTAGAATAAATGTTACTGAATGCACAACACAAAAACACTGGTATTTCAGCATGATGGAATTGACACACCCAAACTAATTTTCACACACACATACACACACACACACACACACACACACACACACACACACACACACACACACACATACGGGCACATCACTGGATTTCATCTATCCTAAAGGCTCAATCTGACGCCAGATCGGATCTCATCTGACGCAATACGAGACCACATTCACACTTCTGCCAGCAGCTAGAGTGAGAAAAAAATAATCTGTACTTAATACCTGAACCTAATTAGCTTTGAAATCTGAGGTTAATTAAACAAAAAGAGGTTAAATTAAGCGACTGGTATTTAAGTGGCGACATACCGGATTATAAACGCCCCCTCTTTCTCTGAATCACTCAATCCCGCAATCCACAAAAAGCCTCTTCTCTCCTTATCCTCACACATTTTTAAGACAGTTGTACCCATGTAAAGAGGGTCTGTACTGCTTCTAACATAAAGACTAGTGATTAGCATAGCCATCCGACCGCAGTGTATCGGTTAACGCCTCCCTAATGGACGGCGCGACAGTGGAGAGAATTAGAAAACCTGTCACACACTTCATCTATTAGGCGAACAGTGAGAAAAAAATAACAATCAGGTTTCCCACATATAGATAGAGGGCGGCCACAAAAGGGATCAGAGAGCTCTAATGAATGCCTAATTGACATATCAAGCAATGGTCATCACAAAACCTCCTGAGTGGTCTCACGGCCAAGTACAATGAAAGCTTTTGTTCCGCCGTAATCAACTTTGATCTGTAATAACGCATTGTCAGCGAGCTCTGAGGTTATGGATTCATTTCTTTCTTTTTTTTAATCATCATTTGGAGGTTGGAATGAGGAGGTGTGCTGTTGTTCCTTACAATGCATCTTGGAAACCCCAAATAATAGGAAAGAAGATTGAGTCACTATGATGTAGCGAGCGGAATTATGGCCCCTGTTGCACTGTAAAAGGTTAACTCTTTTGGTTATTCATTTGCAGGTGACCCTTGCTGAATCCTCACATTTAGGATTGCAAAGAACAAAACACTAATTCTCCTTTGTGTAACTCCCTCCTCTCTGGCATCAACCAAAAGTCACTCTCTCGCCTCCAACTAGTTCAGAATGTAACAGCTCGTCTTTTTATTGGTTTTAACAGAGAGAATCACATGACCCCAATCCTGGTTTCTCTCCATTGGCTCCCTGTTTGTTTTAGAATTGATTTTAAGATTTTACTGATCACTTTTAAGGCATGTCTTGGGTCCAGCCCGAAAATATATAGTAGATATGTTGACCCCTTATGAGCCAGATCGCTCCCTTACATCCTCAGGTGGGGCCCTTCTGGTTGTTCCAAAGGCAAGGATAAAAACTAAGGGTGGCCGTTCTTTTGCCATCAGGACCCTTCTGCTTTGGAACGACCTGCCTGAGGAGATAAGGCTGTTAAAGTCGGTAATTTATTTTAATGCACTTCTTAAAACCCGTTTTACACACCGGCTTTTGTATGTGATGTCGTCGCTTTACTGCTTTATTTTACCATTGATATTATTATTTTATTTAACTTAAATTGTTATTGTATTGATTGTTTTAATGTTTCATCTGTTATACTGTTTTATCAGGGTTTAAATGTAGGCCTAGTTTGTCATGCTTTGTTGGGCCTCACTGTTGAGCTTTCTGTTGTTTCATTGCCTTGCTTATGCTGCTTTGCCTGTCGAAGCACTTTGTAAACTCAGTTTTTAAAAGGTGCTATATAAATAAAGCTAATATTATTATAATGACTCCCACTCCTAATCCTCCCTTGCTGAAATGTAGAGCTGGATGGAGTGTTTTCAGCACAAGAACACTATAGATACACACACAATTCCAAATGATGTTATTTTAAATGAGTTATACAAGCTTGAGGCAACTTGAGAATCTAAATTGCAGATAAATATTTACCTAGGAAGAAGCATCTGTACTTCCACCAAGGCCATCTAAGAGAAAAGCCTGCCACATTTTGTTTGAAAGCACTGCTTCTCTACAAATGACCTTTCGTGGGCGGAGAGAAAAATGCAGGTTGGCCATTCAGTCCTCTGTTTTGTTTTTTTGGGACAGGGGGGTGACATGATGATAACCCAGCCGTCTCTGGCACTTGGAAGCCCTGTTCTCTTCATGCTGCCACCTGTGTTTTGTTGCACAGGCTTGTCTGCACTCAGGCTTTTTAGTGCTGGTTACTTTTCCTCTGCAGCTTGCTCATGACTTTCGCTACAGGCTTTCTGGGGGAAAAAAACCCCAGCTCTCGATGAAAGACCCCAGGTATATAAACCTAATCAGCTATGCCTCTTTCCTACTATAGCATACCACTGTAAACAACATTAAAAGACAAAAAAAAAAAAAAGCCTCCCCCTTTAATGAGCTCTCACACAACCTGTTGCCTCGCTTTTTTTCTTCCACATAGTTGCCTGAGTCAAAATGATAAAGGCGACCTTTTTGAGCAGATATGACTTCTTTTCACATGGAGGGGAAATGGCAGCGAGTGGGCTGTGTGCTAATGCTATTAGTGAGTTGCTGCACAAAGAGAAGTGGACAAGCTGCGAAAAAAACGCCCGACGGAGAACATCTACTCCCCGATGTATCCCTATAATCATTGATTTCCGGTGTAGGTAGAGCCCTTAGTTTAACCACCTTTTCTCTCTCTGCACGGATGTCCATCATTATCAGGTAGAGAGTTCAGCACATCTCCACCTCTGGGAGTGCCTCCACACGGTGTGGTGTGTAGGGTAACCTCATTGTTTCTCTCTCTGACTGCCCTTCTTCTCTCCCCCCCTCCTCAAAAGAATGAAAAGCAACGGCCTGAGGGGGGTCATTTGTATCCGTTGCCCCTGTTCCTTGTCTAAGTTGTCCAGCCTGTAGGCCATCTAGTCACATGGAACCAGGTGTCAAAAGGAGTAATGGCACAGATCGATGTCAAAGGATGCACTAGCAACAGGGAAGCATCCTTTTTCCCACATTTCTCTCACATTTCTCTCTTTCCCACTGAATCGAAACACACCGCGGGGGGGAATGGTTGGCTTCGCAAGTTGGCAGAGGCGAGGTGTGCAGAGGGGTCAGCGGGGTTACATACAATCATTTTCTCGCTGTCTTACTGGGCCTGTCTCATTCCCTTCCAGGTTAGAACATACATCAAGTACATGCAGGTTTGGATGGGGCTGGGTTTGCTTCAATTTTGTAATTATTGCTTTCATCAAGCACATAATTGTTGATTGTGTCTCATTTGGAGCTCTGCTGCATCTGAAAGATCTATTTCCTCAATGCAACACCTTTGTGGTAAAATAATTTCAATTGTTAGTTTTGTATAATGTGAATTTCAAGACATTCTGAAATAGTCTAAAAAAAAAATTCAATACTAGTTAGATAACAAAAAAAAGGGTTATATAATCAGAAAAAAAGAAATGAAGCTTCTACAGGTGTTGACATCATCTCTTTCCGACACCACTGAGAAATGTCCAAACTATTGTAGAGTGCTGGCTGATCTATAGACCAAACTTTGGAAGAGATTACCAGAGTAATCATCAAAATGTGGTTCCTCCAGGAATCAGTTATGAGAAAGAATGGATTACATGAAAGTAATTCCAAGCTCAATATCAGAAGCTATCCCAAAGCCAAGAAAACAGATTCTGATCTCATTCTGCTGCTGTGTCCTCCGGCTCTCTGCTGCGGTCTAAGTACCTATGAGACTCTCCAGTGCATAAACCCCCTCTGGTTTATAGCACTGTCAAGGTCACAAGTTCAGACGGATATTTTGCAAGTCTCGTTCAACACGCTTGCCATGTTCGCCGCCAATATTTGTGAATCTCGCAACAGTCCCTGGATGCGTTGACACATCGAATACATGCATAATCATATATATTGTAAAATGAAACACACGAAGTACAAGATGTAATTCAAGTATCCCCAAAATTGTGTTTCGGAAAAAGAAAATTCCAGCTAGTGTTCTCTCCTACAGTAATGATATGGGTGTGCATCTGTCACTCTCTGCCCGTGGCAAGACCCCATCTCCTGGGAGAGAAGGTAACAGGCGGCTAATCAGCTCCCTCTGACATCTTCATCGCAAACAGCCACGCGCAAAGACACATGGACACTCGCACAAGCACGTGCTCGCCCGCACACACACACACACACACACACACACACACACACACACACACACACACACACACACACACACACGTACCGATGCCCGAACAAATGCCCGAACAAACACAAAGACTCGCAAACACAGCGCAGACAGATAAAAAGGATTAGGGTCTAACAGGCCAGCAGACAACAGGACATAGGAAGGACATGCTGTGTGTGTGTGTGTGTGTGTGTGTGTGTGTGTGTGTGTGTGTGTGTGTGTGTGTGTGTGTGTGTGTGTGTGTTAGTGAACTACAGCTCTGTCTTTCTCTATCTATCTGTGAGTGCTAGATTATGTCTGTCTCTCTTACCTTACATACACAAACCTGCACGACACACAGTCCAATCTCTCCCTGCTAAACACACAGCTTTCCCCCCCCACCCCCCACCGCCCTCCCCTGCCTCGATCACTCCTCTGTGATTAACAGACGAGTAACGTCAAATTGCTTATTGACTTGAACAGAGGTTATTTATAACATCAATGTCTAATTCCCCTCAGGCCTCCGCATGCAACATCTTTGTGACAGGTTTATGCTTCAGCTGGTGCACAGGTTTTGGCAACAAAAGAAGGTATTTACTACCCCGTGCCTGATTCCATTATTTCCTATTAAGCATATGCACAGTGTGCTGCACACAATGGCGTGGCAATAAGTATAGATGCATTGCATTTTCATGACAGTGAATGCAACTGGGTACATTTGCAATTCAATTTTGAGCATTTAGGCGACACATTTATCCGACAGCTACAATAAGTGATGGATTTTAGTAAGCTTCAATTATACGGTGCCAGTTTTTCTACAAAGTGTCCACAAGTGCGATGGAAAACACAGCAACACCCAGGCAGTTTCAATGCCATGATGTGTTTGTGTCAGAGGGTTTTCTACAAGCAAAACAGTGACAGTAACACAGTATGTAATTTAGCATCGTGTTATAAAATAGCTGAATGCCCATTATCGTCATGTAACATTGCTTCGAAGTACATCTTACGGACAAGAAAGGTTTTTGACAGAGGCTATTAGACCCGGCTCCTTGGAGTGATCACAGGGTGTTTACAAAATGTTGCTTCGCCTCACGTCCTGATGATCCCCACTTTGCTGGGTGTGCAGCCATGGTAAATTATTATATATGTTCTAAATCATCACGTATGAACAGAAAAGAAAAACAGCAGGACGCACACTTATTTCTCCTCTAATCTCTGGGTGTAAACAAAATCTTCTTTCTTTATGCTGTCTGGGGTAAGATCCCTTCCGGACCGATTTTCAAAAAGAACATGAAAGTCTGCGATCTTGTGACAGTATTAATTACGGTCTGAGAGAAGTAGCTAAATTACTTCGGAGTTAGATAAGTTTGAAATTTGCAAAACCCGTTTTACAAAGGAGTTAAGCTGAGTGAGAATTAATACAGTAAGGTTAACATTATATTATTGAAACTTTACTTTAAGCCTTAGATAAAATGTTCTAAATGGACTTGAAGGTAAACGCTACATACTTTGACTTAAACGCATCACTCATACTACTGTTCCGCGATATCACTAAATAGCTGGATTTGTGTTGAAACTCCAATAACAGCAGAGATTGCACTACTTACATTACAGTCATTTACATTACATTACAGTCATTTAGCAGACGCTTTTATCCAAAGCGACTTACAGTCAGTAGTATATTACATATCATTCACCCATTCACACACTGATGACAGGCTACCATGCAAGGTGCCACCATCAGACTCTAACTAACATTCATGCAACATCCAGTCCACACCGATGGCAAGCCTTCAGGAGCAACTTTGGGGTTAAGTGTCTTGCCCAAGGACACATCGACTGCCGAAGCCGGGTATCGAACCACCGACCCTCTGATTGGAGAACTACCTTGCTCTCCACTACGCCACAGCCGCCCTTGATGTTTTGCAGTTCTGGTTCAGAATATTATTTTATATTCATATTAGTATAGTAATAGTATTGGAACTACAGCCAGAAAAGAAGCAAGAGCAATACAACTGGATAGGCAACAAGTACCACCATGATAAATGTGCTAGTCTTAACATCAAACAAAACATGACCAGATGACCCAATATATATATATATATATTTTAAAATCTAAACTAAGTTACAAATTCTAGAATGAAATCCCTTAGAACATAAAAAAAGCACTGATGTTGACACACTCAAACAGAATGAAGAAATACCAAGGGTCACTTCCAATTCCCTCTTAACATAAGACAGAATGATGAAATGCAACTGTTTTCCCAGTCCGATTCATACTATTTTACTGAACTCCCTGCCCTGTCAAATGGCCCCTTTTGTTCTCTTTGTGGATATTTTATGAAAGAGGGCTCTTCTGTCAAGAGACAAGCATGCGTAGTTGATGGTAGGCCTTGTATCTCTCCTTTGAGTGAATATATTTAGCTAGGGACACAAAAAGACACACAAAGTCACCTGATATTCTACAAACTGTCAACGATAAAGAGAACATTGAACACACATGGTAACCACAAAAAAAGCTTTCAGAATCTCACTCTGAGAAATTGATGAATTATTTTGTGCCCTTCATTTAGTTTGAGGTGAATGCAGGGAGCACTCACAACCTATGCTCTTCTTGCTTTTTATTATTATTCCTCATTTTCAAACTTCATTCAAACTATCAAAAGCTTTAGCTCAGTTACAACATGTGCGCTATACTTCAATCATTTATACAGAAATTCTGCATTTATAAAAATGAATCGATGGAAGTGAGAGGAAAGCCTGAGCTTACCTCTTTCTGTTATCATCAACATAGCAACCGTTGATTGTATCATGAGACACACAGCTAATAGGGAGAGTTTGACACACAAACAAACAGACAGGACTTGGAAAATACATTTTCTAATTTTTTCAAGCAATTAGTGTATACACTAATTATAGAAATACACCTCACACCTTAAAATATTCCTCATCTTTCATACATTGACATTATTCAACTTTTAAAGCCGGCAGTCCAGTTTAGTCCAGCTTTTTTTTTTTTAGCAAACCATACAATATTCCACATCTTTCATAGACCATTGCTATTATTCAATTTTTAAAGCAAGCAATCCACTTTAGCGTCCGTTTTTCAACATCCATCATTCAAACCACAATTTCGTAAAAAATTGCCTTCCCTAGTTTCATTCTGCTGTTGCCCCTTGAGCATACCAAGATAATTAATCCATTTCAATTTAATAATAATTTAAAATAAAAACACTTAGACAGCTGGATAATTGGAATAAACATTTGACAAATTTGCCGCGGGGTTAAAACTACCTTTACTTCTGTCTGTAAAGCTGCACCGGCATACCTGCTGCCAACTTACGTGAGATCAGCATTAGCCTGGCATTAGCCCAGCCTAGGCAACCTAATCCCTGGGCAAAGGGCAAACTATTGGTTTATTTCTTTTCTGGAAGTTGCTGCAGAAATGATGCCAAAGGCAAAGAGGATGAGGAGGTTAAAAAAACCATCTCTCTGCTTTGACTTCCTATCTCCCATAACCTCTCCTACCTCTTGCTTACCTCTCACCTCCTACCCACTCTACAGCAAGGCTAGGCTGTCTCTTTCCGCCTGCTTCCTTCTTCACTCATGCATAAAAATATGTATGCTTGCACTTAATGCACACACACACATCCCCCACATACACAGCAAAGTTCAACACTGACAACCAGTGGGCTAAACCTAGCGTTTACCTCAGCAGCTGGGTTCACCACCAGCTACAATTACAACCATTAGCATGCTTAATTAACAGATTCGCTGGCAGCTCATGCAGGCTGAGCATGGTTCCCCCTCTCTGCCAAAACCAACAGGCCTCCAGAGATCCAACTCCCACACCGCTGTCTCACAAGGTTCGGCAATTTGTGGGAAGGCTGGGAAGGCTGGGAGGGTACCATTGTGCTGCTTAGCCCCATTTTTTTTTATTTTTTTTTGCTTGGCCCTTTGTCCCATTTGACCTAGGCTGTGTCTGTGTTTGATGCTGTTTGACTGTCGCAGCAGTGTGTTTTGACATGATGTGCACAGCCAAAAACTGTGAATAAAAACATCAAAAAGCTGAGTTCCTACTCATTGTGGCTTACTGGGGTGAGAGACATTGGCATCAGCGTCAACTCTGGCACATGTCAGATACACTTGAACGCTGCCGAGTGGTACCAATAAAGACCCACTCTCTGAAAAGCCCAATCCATGATTTGAGAAAGAGAGAACAGATTTCTTATCCTTGAAAGGGACTGTCAAAGAAAAAATCGGTATTCTATGTCCACAGTAAGAAACAGTTAATGTTCAGTTCCCACACACTGACCAGCTGGTCATATGCGGGTAAACACTTTTTGTCAAAGCCACACGGGCTCCTCCGCGAGTGGTATGTGAAGGCAGGACTATATTTTTTTTTTCGAATAGCAGCCCTTGACCACAACAATTTTGTTTTCTGGGAAAATGTAGCAAACTCCATCAGGCCATTATTTACACAGTCAACACTGGAGGTACATGGCAATCTATTGCACTGATAATATCATCACAAATATTTCCATCACAATACCATTTGTGCATACAGTGCCAATGCCTTTACTTTAAAAACTGCATTATGATGGAACCAATGGCGCAACTAAGAGATGTGCAATCGACTGGAAGGGGCTTGAAGGTCCTACACTTCAGTGTGTCTCTTGGTAGGTGATGTCATGAAAACTTGACAGAAAAGTAATACAAAAGAAAGGTGTCATGGCTGGACAATCCTCAGTAAAGTACTTGGGGATAAGGATATAACTTTATACAACAATGATGTAACGCTACAGTGATGCTGGAGGAGGAGAAAACCCAATTAGATGTGGGCACTGGTGCACAGTCCTCTGGAGAGGCCGACTGGCTCCGCTAAAAATGTATCATAGTGCTCAGCTTATTAAGATGTCATCTGTGCAAGCTCTGCAGGTTCAGGGTAAATACCCTCATGGCGTATTCTTCTGTGGGCACGTCGATCCACCCTGTCGCCACTTTTGCAGTCAATGACTCTTTAGTTGTTGTCATTGGCTGCCTGGAATGCTTCATAAACATCTTGTGTTTTTCTTTTACTTAATTAGGCTAGGGGGATTTCGCTAAAGCATAGGCGAGGGGTGCTTTCTACTCGCACCGGCAATACTAAAGGAACCTGCTGCATAAACTGCCACCAAGACCCTGCCCCAGTGCTCTCCACTCCCCTCTCCATCCCTCTCTCTCAGCCCGTAAACTTAAAGATGTCATGTCCTTGCTTTTATTGTATTTGTGTTTTTATGTCAGATGTGCTGGCATGCTTTGTTACATTTCAAAGTTTCAGTAAATGTTTGTGGTTAGAGGGCCGTTGGGGCCAATGTGCTAAAAAGTTGTATCTTTCAAAACAATCTCTGCAATCTTTTGTGAATTATGTATTGTTCTTTGCTTTCATCAGTGCAATGGATACCAGATACAGCGGTACCATCTACTGAGTTCCTCCATGTTTCCTGTTCACTTTGCATTCATCTATATTATGAATACAAATATTGCCAGACTTCATATTTATAAATCTCTCAATATCTCTTATCCACTAAACGCAACATCAATTTGCCATCCAATTAGATTGCTGGCAGAGAAAATGCTAGGCTGATGCAGTTATAACATTTGTTGACTGATTCGCTCTCTAGCTGCTTTCTGCCAACATTTCCACACGCACACGCACACACACACACACTCAGATACATATGCATGCAGTTGCGCACATATTCATGAGCACGCATCACACACGCTGTGTAGACATGTGTGAACGAGACATCTCCATAACCGGACCAGCTGACCTGAGACTTGCAGAGCTGCTGGTGACTCCAGGGAGAAGGATAATAGAATTTCTCCAGCCGCCTTCCTGTTAATTACAACAGACCTTGGCTCTGAATAAATATTTATTCAGTGGGTACAGCAATCTGCATGCATATTGTACACAAGCAAGCCCTGGCCAGCCAGAACAATGGTTGGATATCCAGCAAGTAAACAACATCACTGTACACTGAGATGTGTGGGTAGACTACTGCAGTGCTTTTAATTACCAACAAGCCACAAATTCTATACACAGATGCAATGATACTTATGGAAGGAATTATTGTACGTGGTTAGTTGTTTTGCCTTAAGGAGCAAAAATGTGAGTGCAGATTTTGGACGAGAAATAGAAAAAAAAATCAGTTTATTTCATTATTTTCCAGAGCTGTTTAGTTAAAATGTTACAGGATCTTGTCGACCGACGTTAGGTTTGGTTGAAATTTGCAAAATAACAAAAAAACATGAAAAAAAAGCATTGTCTATGTCTGTTCTTTGCCCGTGCGCTTCACACAGCGCGGATAAGGAATCACACGGCAAACACAGCGCTGAGTTGAATAAGTTGTTGACAGATGGAAAAGAAAAACTCAGAATCTTTGGCTGGTTTGCTGCCAGAACCACCAAACAGTTGTCTAGGAAATACTGAAGCAATATAGAAAAAGGAAAGACAGGATCCAACATCATACTGAGGGGATCGAGAAGAGAAAAGAAGATCAACATGTCACTGCCCTGAACTGGTTCATCTATGTATCTACATTGTTAGACTTGGAATGCACATGTACAACAACACACATGAATAAGAACGGAACCCTCTCTGTCACACACACACACACACACACACACACACACACACACACACACACACACACACACACACACACACACACACACACACACACACACACACACACACACACACACACAGCCATTCCCCTTTGCTCTGTGGGCCAGGCAACAGCTGTGTTTGGTACAAATGGAAGAGCAGCTAATGAACCAAACAGAACGCTCGACAATTCACATCTGCTGACACTCTCCAGCTGCTGCCTGTGAAGGCCGGCCTTCACAGGCCTCCCCAGACCAGGACCTAATGCCATGGTAAACACCTGGGAGAGAGAGACACCATGATCACACACAAACCCACGCACTTAGATCCATATACACACACACACACACACACACCACAAAACCCACACACGCACAGATTCCTGAAAAATCACCCTTTAAGTGTGATCTCTGCAAAACCCGAGAATGGTTTCGGAATAAGTGAGGTCGCAGGTGTTTGATGCGGAGGCGGAAAGCGAGCTGAATCCATTTGACCACAGTTAACATAAAATGAAACCGCAAAAAGCCGCAAATGGATGGCGATACACCTACTGTCTGTGGTTGCATAAATGAGTCGATACATTTTGTCACAAGCGGTGTTACCTCGTTATACCCCGGAGCACAACATCCCGTAGCAACATGCTGTTTGTAGCACTATATATGATACAAGGCTGTGTGTTTCACTCCGCTGTCTGTGCGTCGGAATGCAAAGGATGTATTTATAGCCAGGTGTGAATAGAAAGAAGCCTTGCAGCCTCATCCTCAAACGTGTCCTTCACTTATTGTGCTGCGGACATTTTTGAATGACTAGACTGCAGGATCATGGACACGACATGCATTTATTTACACATGTATATATATTTTTTTTTTATTTTTTTTACTGTATACACATATACATAGTGAAAAATAACAGAATCCACACATGTGCTGTGGGTAGACTGATGCTGTATCTGCCATAGTAACACTGAGACATTATGGAAGCATGGCTGGGACCACTTGTGCGTGAAAGCAGCCATAGTGCGAGGATATGCTAAGATGAAAAGTGCTCTCCTGGGTGCTTGTCGCTGCCCTACTCTGTAGCCTCATTTAGTGAGAAATGGCTCACCTGTTCAGTGAAACAAGTAACATACATATATATGCTCACACACAGAGAGGTCCCATGTGTCTCCCTTCATCCCGATGATTCAGCTTATGAGCCTGTTTCCTTTGCACGCACTCACTCACACATTTCGTTCTCACAGAACAGCCTTCTGTCATCCTATCCCTCTCCCGCTATATCTACAATTTGCCCAGGGTCGTAATGCGGTGAAAAATGGCTCGTCTTTTCTGATTGCATTTGATAACAATTTTGTCAAGGCTCCTCTGGCAGCCGGCGAGGAGCAGTCCCATCAGCAGCTGTAGGTAATTAGCCACTATCGCTAGCTCTTTTGGCGCAACTGCCGCTGCTTCCCTTGGCCCAGTCGCTTCTAAGTATAAATTATTCGATTGTCGAGATAAACGAGGGCTGGCAAAAAAAATTGAGCAAGAGAAGGAGAGAGATGATAATGGGTTCAAGGAGGAAGAATGTAGAGGGGGAAAATAAAATGCTACAGAAGTAAACAAAATTTGATTATCTAGTTATTCTTTTACCACCTTGAGATTTCTTTGTATTTTAAAGTGTGCTATATAAATAAAATCCATTATGACCATGGTCAAATGGATTCAATTTACTCCCACCATCAACAGTATGTGAACCTTTCCTAACTACTCAAAATATGTCTTTATTTGCTATAATTCTGAGGTTTTCTCTTAACTTCTAGACATAGATTTAGAAAGAATATGAAATATTATGTTTTCCCACAAGTTAATACATTTTTTAGCTTGATTAAATAGCACACAATAGCATACCCTTCCTTTTTTTTTTTTCCAAACACTGAGTTAACAATCTTGGAGATAATGGCAAAACATAGCAAACATACCAAACCCTAGAGGACTTGGGCATCATTTTTCTGTGCACCAATAAGGAGCCAATAGTTGCTGACCGTACAGGGAAAAATGTGACTGAATAATTGTGATAAAAAAAGTAGCCTCATGAAAACGCAAGGCAATCACAGAGAACAGAAAACCTAGTCAAGGACAAGCAGTGAGCGATAACACATGGAACAGTCTTTTGTCCCCCATTGATTAATTCCAAGTCCTCTGCAATATACTCTGGATACAGTGTCATCAGCATCCTCTATTTTAATGGAACTTTCACCATTGTTGCATGAATCTGGCCTGAATAGGGAATCGTTGGATTGTGGGATGAGATTAACATCTTGGCCATCAAAGGAATTTGTTGTGCCTGTTTTTTATCGTTTATTCTGTTGGAAATATAGCATCTATGGCACATTGCATGTCTTGAAACCAAAGAGGAATGATGGTTATAAGATGGACTGACATGTGGGGAAAATAATCAGGGTCCTCCATAATTGCAATCAATATTAAAGGACCCATCCATTGGATTACCACAGTCAATAATTGTGTGTTTAACGTTATACTGTATTGTAAGATTTAGGAATGTCTTTATCTAATGTAAAAGGGAGTGAAACAGAACAGGGACATTCTTCAAACGGTCGACAAATGAAATGGTCTCACATCGATGGTCAGAGAACAGCTCACTTAAGGCACAGAAATAAATCCTGCTTTTCTGAGATGATGGTTCTTCAGAAGACTTGCCTCGCAGCCACTAAACGATAATTATATGCTATGAAATATTTGGGTTGCACGTGTTTGTCAATTTGAAGGGTCCTTGAGCAAATGAAGAAGCGGTTGAAAGCAAAATAAATTAATAACACAAGGAAGAAAATGATGGATTTATTGGCATCATGTTGCATTGCAAAGTTTGGCACCTGTGTGCCTACAGGACCCAAAGCAATTACTCCCATGTCTGAAATGTTTAGGTTGTGCCAAGTGATCAGCAGGTACTGCTCATAATCTAATGACATTTTCTATTTCCATCAAACTTGTACATGGACTCAACCTTCCTTTAATTATATCTGCATCCTTATAACTTAAATTAACACAATTTTTTACCTTAAGTCTAGGTAAAGTAAAATCTGAGATATTATGCATATTAGCAAATATTTGTTAAAAAAATGTG
The DNA here is from genome assembly GCF_027596085.1 of Anoplopoma fimbria. Taxonomy (NCBI): domain Eukaryota; kingdom Metazoa; phylum Chordata; class Actinopteri; order Perciformes; family Anoplopomatidae; genus Anoplopoma; species Anoplopoma fimbria. Next base: position 7,579,814 of record NC_072449.1, on the reverse strand, counting down.
AAAAGACTGTGAACTACTGATCAATGCTGAATTGTGGATTCAGACCGTAACAGTTTTTCAAAAAAAATGTGTGTTTCCGGTGCGAAACTAAAAGTGAATCATGACATTTAGTCGTGTCACTTGTTAGTCACATGAGTTGGTAGTGTCGTTAGTCAGAGTCACGAGCGGTAGTCACCAAGGTAGTTAAGTTAACATCATCCATGCTTTTTGCGAGTTCCAGTAAAACTTATTTCATAAGCTGTTGATGCTCTAACTGTGGCTCTAAATTGTTTTGAGCGTCACTGGCAGTATTTGATTTGTATAATGGCTCTCCACAGCCTAATGAAAGCATAGAGCAGAAGGGACCAGACACTATATTACATTTCCCATGAAAAGCTAAAGTTTGATTTTATTCAAGTCCACCTTTTGCCGTATTGAGTTTTGTTTTTTCCTTTTGAAGAAAGCGAACACAGAGGAGACTGATCAACCTCAAGGCTTTTGGAAGCACATGTTCTACCGTCCTACATGAATCATACCTACAAGTAATACAGCAGCTATACGACTATCAATTTGACTGTTTTTGCTACAGACAGTCCCAGCGACATTTCCCATTTATCGTTAGATAAACTACCATGTTGGATGTTCAGAACACAGTCAAGTAAAAAACACTGCAAGTAATGACAGTATCAATGGGATGCGCTTAATTGTTAAGGCTATAACGAATGCCGTATCCAGTATATGCAACATGCATATTTTACTTTTTCTCCACAGGAGGGTTTAGTATTAGACTGCAGTGAAATGCAAACTGACTGTATCCCTCCTCTTACGGATATTGCTGGAAGGGGGTGAACCATACGTTACAGCTATGTATCTAATGAGGCAAGAAGCAGGAATATAAAATTCAACAAAGTCTTCAGCAGATTTGCCGACAGGTGTTTTCGTGCTAATTGAATTGAATATGCTAGCAGGCTCATTGGTGTCAAAAGCAAACATCCCCCCGGTGACTGTGATTCAATCAAGGTGAATGGTATAAATTGTGTTAAAGAGGATAAAATTTTGGTTCAACCAGAGTCCTTGTGACGCCTACACACGCAACAATCCTTTACCATATCGGAGATGGAAAGTGTGTTTCTGTGTGTGTGTGTGTGTGTGCTCACAGGAAGCTTTTTTATTTTATTTTGCAGAAGATAAAAGAAAGCCAACAAAGAAGTTACTGGCAGCCCTCAAAAGCTGCTAACCAGTGTGTGATTTGCAATTCGTGTATTGACCTTCACGTGTCAAATAGGCATTCATCAGAGAGAATAACATTCGCTCGCACAGTTTGTGTGTTTGCCAGAGAAAAGGGAGAATTTATGTTGTGCTACTGTTGATTTTTCTAAGGTTGCAGCTGTCATTGACTATTAAACATATACTGACAAAAACAGTGTCTGATCAGAGAGCGAGAGCAGGAATTAAAATATTCTTTTGCCTTTTAAATGAGAAAAGAATTCTGTGAGCTGTGAGTGATAAAATAGTAATGTGGATTGGATCATTACTGGACTAACTTGGAATCATTGCATTTCAACTTGCCCTTCATCTCCAACAGCATTAAAAAGTATTGATTTTTGCTTCCTTGTTGACAATCTGGAATTTTCTCTCTGTAAATACCCCTTGTTCTTATTCTCCGTTTTGTCTCCCATCCACTCCTACTTAAGCTATCGCCGGTCTATCGATGAACCGAATCCCGGATGCTTGTGAATAACAAACTGCCCCTTCGATGAAATTCTTCATAAATCACACAAATAAGGGTGTTCACCCCTGTGCAACTCTTGACAGGTAAAAGATGGATTGTGGTTGCCGTAGGGGGTTGCGCGAAATGAGGCACCCCATTAGGTGTAGGGTACAGTTATTCAAATCAATAACTCCGTCTTGTAAAAGGAATCAACCTCCTTCCCTTGAGGTCCAGACCTGTCAGCTAATGACACTTCTATTTGTTTACCATGTCACTTTCTAATCACACTTTTGAACCCCTCTCCATACATCTACTATGAACCCTCGCCTGCACAGTACTTTATGTGCTATACAGTAATTGACTGCAAGGATGTGACTCTTTGAGGCCGCTATTTGGTCTTTTGGAAGCAGAGGCTGGAGTAGAAACAATTTCATTATTTCTATCCTGATTTGTCTTAATCATTGCAGTTTTTGTAAATTTGATTTGTTTTGTGCTGAAGAGTCTAGGTGATTTACATAAATCAAAAAACAACAAATAAACAAATCAATTAAGCAAGTATGTGCACTTGAGTAGTAGTTGCCAGTTTTTTTTTTTTTATCTCTCCTTAGAAAATACAGATTTTGTTTTGTTGTTGTGTAAACTTCTTGGTCAGCTTTACCAGAAATGGCTTAAAACTACTACCAAGCTGAGACAAAACAAGACAAAACAAAAGTACTTGGTTAGGTTCAGATAACAAAAGTACTACTTGGTTATGTCTATGCAACAAAAGTACTTTTTTGACCAATCCACCACACCAACCTCGTCCCTACCTGGACTTCTGTGGACTCATTTGATAGTTTGTGATACCTCAAAAGCAAACGTGATCAACAACAGAATATGTTGCCATTGAAAGGTAATTAACCGGTTGAATGGGAATGCTTGTTGTTTTAGGCTGAGCTGATGACAAGAATTGTATGACATTTTTAATACTGAGGCTGAGCACTTGAATTGTGAGCCTAATTTGTCATCAGTGAATAGTCATGACAGTGTTAATCTGGTCATCTCGATATAAAATACCCAAGAAATGGCTGACTGCACCAGAGGCCAAGATGCCGACCACTGCAAACTGCCTCATTATCTTAAATAAATCGTGTCACACTGTCAGGAGGAGTTGATAAATGGGCTAAAGCATGACATTTAGAATAACAAATTTGTCTTTGTGTTGGAAAAAAAAACCACATGCAAGTCCAAAGGAAGCAATCCTGCTGTGCTCAGATCTTGTGAAGTGGTTGAAGTATAAAGACTAGAGGGGGAAACAAAAAAACCACAAACATGAAATCAGAGTGGGTTGTGACTGATTGTTTTTGAGTAATAGCTCCACACACTGTGTTAGATCCTCCAGGCCCGCTGCACTGCATCTGGCCAAAGACAAAGCTAATCGCGGAGGACGGTGATGTGAGGGATTGCAGTGGATGGGCCCACCGCGGGGCAGCTAGGCTCACGCTGGGTGTGATGTGTGTGTGTGTGTGTGTGTGTGTAAATGTGGATGTGTGTGTCGCTTCCATCATGAGCTCAGTGTGGGGGTCATTGCACAAACATCACAGGGGCTTACCTCAAACTCTTGTGTCTTGTGCATGTGGCTTTTTTATTTATTTATCTATCTATTTTTTGTGCGTAAGTGGTCGGATGCATTGGTGTCTGCAAGCTTTGCTTTGAAAGCGAAGACCACCCAAAGCTGCGAGGCATAAGAGATACTTTTGCCAATTTTCTGTGGCTGACTGTTTATAAGACAAACAACATTAGTCATCCGTGACAGTTGCAGCTATCGCTGTAGTTTAATGTTATTCCAAATAAAGTGGCCAACAATGTCTCATCGTTTTATAAGTCGTGTATTTATTTACAAAAATCCGTTATGTGAGTTGACAAGACTTGTGAGCATGAGCATGCCAATGACTAGTTCATGTTGCATGCTGGATTTTGTATGGAGGGCCAAACTCAAGCTTCCAATCCGCCACGTCTGATTTGCAGCGCTCTGAAATTGGAAAAGACCCAAGCTATTTTAATTCAATCATGTCTTTTTTTCTCTTCCTTTTCCGCCACAACGCTTCTCTTGCACTTCAGCATCAATATGTATTTCATTTCTCAGGAAGTGTTTGAAATTTCAGAGAGCTCTTGGGATAATGGCTAAGGATTCAATTCACTCTGGGCTCATTTAGCACAGAAAAGAGCTAAAGGAGCTTGCCACATTTTGTACCTACACAGGATAAAGTTGGTAAGAGGGCTCTGCGTAGACCTAAGCCTATGATATCACTGACTCCATGGTGAAGGATGGAGACAAAAGCTTCCAAGCCCTCCGGTGAGTGAATGCTGAGCGAGGTTGTACTGCTGCGGACCGCCACCGTTTTAGAAGAATGGGATGGGGGGGGGGGGGGGTTAATCATTTGCCAACTTTGCCACCACAGGGAGGCATTGTCAAACACGAGCGAGAATATTGAATATGTGTAGGTGAGAGAGAAAGGGAGAAAAAGAGCAGCCTGCTGGGTCCTCTGTACTCGGGAAAACAGGAAAAGTAGTGGAGGTTGTGAATAACAAATTAATTAGAAATGGGAGCAAGATAGCGATGGATGAGAGGCCCGACGGACAGGGTCCGGGGGAAAAAAAGCCAATCACGGAGCAGTGGGCTGTGAGCCCCATCTATTATGTGGGGACTGACAAGTTACCAGCAGTCAGAGCAGGAGCTGCACTTAATAAATCAAAGCTGACAACTCCTCCTTGGCCCTATCTCAAGTACAGCTTTCCCACTTCCCCTTCCCCAGCTTCCATTAAGCTTCACCTTCTGTGGATACCAGTTCTACCGCTGCCCACCATCCAAGGGCTTTGCAAGCACTAGCTTTGTTATTTCCCTTGTTGTTTCCAAAAATATGCATTACATACTGGATTAAGTACTGGCAGTGCCAGTTACATGGTTTCAAGTTTGGGCAAAAAAAGTTGTTGAACCATTTGACCTGTAAGTTACTAAAAAAATCTTACTATAGAGGCTAGACAACTTCTCCCATTTATTATTATATTCCTTTATTGATCCCCATGGGGGAAATTCAAGTGTTGCAGCAGCTCAACTACACAGAAACAGATAATAAATACACATATATGCTGTCAGACAATAGGAAATGGTATTTCTAAGCTTATCTTTTCTTAACCAGGGTGGAATACAATATAAATGGGGTTTTCTACATTGTTTAAAACAATGAATGTCATTTAACAATAACGACAGAGACATAAAGGAGAATTAATTCAGTACACTTTTTCTGATTGACAACTTACAGCACCTGAAACAGAAGAATCCTCACGTAATAATTGCGTGAATAAGGAGAGAGTCTGGGCATTTCTATAGCCCTACCCTATCTACCAGACTTAACTCTCAAAGGGTTTATTGTGTCCATGTCAAATTGCCTGTTACCGAGTTAGAAAAAAAAGCCATTGATGCGTCAGCTCAACAAATGGATTGGATGCCATTAGTGTAATTTAGCACCATTTGTTTTAAATGAAGTCAAAGCTCCAGAAAAGTTACATTTTAATCAAAAGAAGTTTGTGCTTCCAACCCTTTCTTTCTTCCTTTCTTTGTTTCTATCAAGTCAAAAATCATTCAAAGGGTGATCAATTAGCACCTGCCAGATAAGCAGAATGTCTTAACAAGTCCTGTGCGATGCACCACAACATTTTCAGCAATTAAGACTCTTGCTCGAACTAAGTGGAAAGGGCTCTTTAGGGAACAGTTACACAAACACATACACAAAGGAGGGAAACAATCACTGGTGCAGATGTTGCAACTGTAGAGCTTGCTGGGATCAATTCTAATCAAGTGTCTTAAGATTGGGAATCAACTTTGGCATTTCCTAGTTTTCACTAGATCTGCTGGTCCCAATGCAGTGTGGTTGCTTGTCTGTTTAGCAATCACACACCTTCAAGTCCCCTCTTGGCTAAAAAAAAAAAAAAAAAAAAATAACCAGAGGGTTTTAGACTTTATTGTAGTGTGATTTAAATGTCACTGGTTCAGACTGTATAAGTGGTAAAAAAAAAAAAAAAAGGAAAACTAGGCAGGGAATGTGAACCAGTGAAACTCAGAAAACCCTGAACTTATTCAAAATATGTACTCTAATTAATTGCTAAAAGCATGAGCAAAGAACTTAACCCCGGACTCTAGTAGAGTTACTCACTGACATACAACAGACCTGGAAAAGCAGATGTGGTTTAACAGATTTAAAAGCGAGGTTCTTTTGAAAAGAGAATGTTCGCGCAGTAGTTAAAAAAAGGCTTTCTCTGCTATAATACAAAAAGAAGTATTGCAAAACTGTTATGTTCAGTTATAAATGAATGACAAAGGTCATTTTCTGTGTTATGATCATGAAAATGCTATTTTTCTGCAGCTTATTATTTAATGCCTGCTTTTCAGGTCCTTTATTTCTGTTCACATGTGGCAGATGTTGTTATGAGACACCTTTCTCTAAGGTAACAGAAAGGTTAGTTGCCTTTAAACAATCGCTATAATGCTGCGCCAATAGTAGCTGTGGGCTGAGACCGGACACGTCCTGCAGAAACACTGGATAATTGCAGAAAAGACATTGTTTTCACCCCTGAGCCTTTAGAGACTCTAGCCTGTGCTGACATACAGTATGAACTGTATACCTGCAGTTTCCTGATAAAGGGAAGAGAGAGATTTCAGAAATATACAGAACACAACAGCCCCCAGAGTGATAATGGAAGTAAAGAGGCAAAGCTACTGTTTCCCTATCACGACAGAGGCTGGTGGGATGATATGAGCAGAGTCATAATCTGTAAATCGTGTTTGATTTGATAAGTATAAATGCAATCCCCCCAAAAAAGGAGATTTGAAATGAGGCTTTTGAAAGGCAGGGGCAGGTAAACCGGAGTGAAATCTGAAAATATATGTATTTCTGTGGAGAACTTTTGGAGAGTTATTTTAGCAGATAGCCCTTGTCTAGTTTACTGAAATAAATAAAAAAAACATACACATGCAATAATGCTAAAGGAGAGCGTCGCACATAAAAACAATATATCTGTCTGTTTGCACACAAGATCTGTTTCTTCCCCATAGCAGTGCCCATACATCCAAACATAAAGTCTAACTGTGCACCATTAGCAACTTATGCATTCCTTATCCTTCATTTATTATTATAAGCATGGCACACAGTGAATGGCTATTGTGAGGCCATCAAAATAACCCTTTGGCAATAATGAAACTCATCCCTATAGTTTATATCTTGTACTTTTTAAATGGTCCAAAGTCTGATTATGCCCTTATAGCTGTGTTTCTGAGCAGATTGGTGCTCTAATTTAGCCATGACCTCCCTGGCAGTGTAATTCAGCAGCATGCAGCAACGTGCCTACCAGACCATTTTAACCCATTTTTGGGGTTTAGTTTAAGCCTAATACGACATGATGGAAAAGCATGCATTTGAAAAATAATTGCGGTGGTTTTTAATGCATTACAAATTGAACATCTAAATGTCCCATTAGGATTCATTTTTGATACACTGCACAAGTTAAATGAGCACTTTGGCTCAGGACCAAATGCGAACACAGGTGTCTCCCCCTAATATAGACCCTGATCCAAATGATTTGTATTGTGAGACATGAACATACAAAAAAAAAAGATTACTCCCCTCAAGGGACAAAGTAATTACCACATTCAAAGCTCCAAAATAGATTCCTCCTAATTTGCAGCTTTGGGTTCTATACAAGTGGGTGGTATATGACTTCACTTCCTGAAGCAATGCTCCACAGAACCATTCAGTATCTCCATTGCTCATCCCTACGCAGTATTCTGACCCTGTTCTCTCTCGAGGCACTACTTGCTATGCATTTGCTCTTGAGGAAAAAAGTATTTGAAGCTAGATGGGACTTTCTTTTCCCATGTGTGTTTGTCACTCAACTACATATGGTATTAGCTTCTTTCCCTGGTTTAAGTAATTGGTGTTCCTGTCCCCCAGCCCAGAAGGCTAGGGGTTAGGGGGCTCAAAAGGATGGTGAAGGAATGGAGGTAACGGTTCATCGGCAGCAGGTATGCCTTCACAGAGCCTTTCTGATGAGGTCCCACGAGCTCTGTGCATCTGGTGCTTTAGATAAGCATACCTCAGATGCCACTGGGAAAAGCAGGGGGAAAAAAATAGAAAGATGGATCTGCTCCTCATCTTTCCCTATTTCAGGAGGAAACGAAGAGAGAATTTCTCCCAGAGAAATACATGGAAATCCACCACCAGTTTTTTTTTCTACATTGCAGGCACTGGAGCCAGGCTCATGGAAAGCATGATGTTGTGGTCATTTGAGACAGGATGGAGTGAGCAGGACCGGTGAATTCTTAATCCCACACACACATTTTCGCTTCGGGAGACTCACATCTAGCCTCTGAATTTAACTTCAGGCATTATTCCTGAGCAAATCTCAGCAAATGGTGGAAATCTTAGATAAACTCTCCTCAGTCAACATCCGGCTTTGCTGTGTAATTCTCAGGTGCTAAACAAGTATGAGTGTGCCTCCTCTCACGGATCTGAATTGGAATCCAGAAAAGTAACAATCCATCTTTGTCTGGTTTGATTCTTCCCTCCCGAGGCCGTGTGACAGACAGATGGCTGCTGAGATTATACTAGTTGGATGTGCTGCCTGCTTCCTCCCTTAAGTCGCTCTGTTTGATGTTGCAAGGCCAACACTTCCAAAATAATAACAGGCCCACAGTCTAGCTCATGCATTATGAAGACAGGAAGGAAACAGCTGCAGAACATCAGAAACAATAATAACATTAGCTCAGGCAAGAAAAACAACACAGTGACAGTAGCCTTGGTTTAGTGTTTAACTTTGCATACTGGAGCCTTTTCTAGTATTCTCTTTTGAACTCACAGCCCAGCAGCATCAGCCCACTGTGTGTCAGCCATAAGGTAACGCCACGATGACACATTGACCTCTGAGAATGTCTTGGAGTACCAGCACCGCAGTTTTCATATGCTCTTAAATTTAAATTAAGCTGTTTAATATTCAAAGAGCTTCAGCAAGTTGTTTGAAAAAAAAAAAGAGAATTTGAGACGTTTCTTTACTTTGTCTGGTTTTAATTAAGTTGTGCATAAATTAACGTTATATTAATACATAATAATGAATACCTATTCATTTCAGAAGATGCTTCTTTGAGGTATATAAACTCAGCAGTAATCCTGCTCTGAATTATCACTGCCAGGAGATCATGTATCCCGTCTTGTGTGCATGTGTGAGTATCTCTGTCATAACTGTCTGTCCATGGATTATCTTGCATACTGCCTGACCCATCAGTCTAATATTTTTTGTGCTCATTTATGAATGTGTGGTCAAGGACCTCTTGAGGTTGCAGAGTTTCACATTTGTTATAAAACATATTTAAATGAGAAATATTTAATATGGTCATTGACTGCTGACTCCTCACTACTTTGAACTGACTAGTAGCATTCAATTTCTTGGACGATTTTATTAAACAATGTCCTTGAAGAACAAGCGCTGCTCAGCAGAAAGTTGCACAAATTGGAATTGGAAATCGCCAATTGCCGTTGGCTCGTCAGAAAATATTTACATATTGTCCAACCCTACTGGGCAACTAAGACGTTCCAGACAACAGAAAAAGTTAAATGAAACACCACTCACAGCTGGAGTTCTTGTAGCTCCGGGCAAATCTAACTACCCAACTTCCCGAAGAAAAAGTTGTCTATCGTATCACAAAAATACAAGTGTTAATTTCTCTGCATAACAGTCTTCAGGAAAAAGGTAAAGAAAATTGCAAAAATGTGCTGGCTGCCCTGCTTAGGTTAACCATTGTGTGTACATTTGCCAAAGAAACATCAGTTTGCCAACCATGTTTGTTGTTTACAGTTGGGTTTGTGCATCTAGAGCGCTTAGATATCAGAATTTGGAAATTTCAACAGTGGAAAATTACTACTTCTGAGTTTTCTGGAAGACAGCATAACACACAGCATAACTGACTGTTCAGAGTAAGCGTTAAATAGTTGACATGGAGCGTTACTCAGGGAACTGCAGTTTAGCTGCAAGGAGACAGTGCAGACAGCTGCGTTGATTAAAATGAAAGTGGATCTGTTGTGTGAGATGTGCGATTGTAAAAAAAAAAGCATCTAAAAACGCTTGCAGTCTAGACAGGGGGCTATTGTGGTTTATATTCATTCAATCAAACATTACAGCAGTGGTCGTTGCAGACACACCTGGCGGAGATCTGCACTCCACTAAGTGCACTTTTCTAGTTATCTTTGCAGCTGTGCCTTTATGTGTAGGAATGCTCAAACAGTATGTGCCTAAGTTTGTGTGCAAATGTGTGGCTCTCAGCATACGTAATTCTGCAGTGACAGCGTGGATCTCTGGTCCAGATATGGTTGAATGGCTCCAGGGGGATTTACTCCCTCTCCTTTCCTCTCCTATAAGGCCTATGTTTCACAGCTATGGTATTTACAAGGTCAAACAAACTATCTGAGAAAAGCCACTGATTCCAGCAGAAGAACAAAGCATCTATTAACCAGTTAATATTGATTTCCCAATGTTCCTAAATACTGTATTCTTGTTTTGTGTACTAATTCCCCAACCTTGTTTGAACAAAAACACATTTGTTAGGCTAAAATATATTCTTGAATTTGTTTGTCTCTGACACACGCACAACAATGCGCGAGGGTAAACGCCGTGCAAAATACTACATGTTTTAGCATGAATTATGGAGGGCAGTGAATTTCAATCATTCAGTAAGACAAACTAAGAAAAGGTCAACATCCCCCATCCCTCCAGGTCCCATTCCCCTCTATGTGACTTTGCCACTGTTCCTGAGTAAATGTCTGGCTTAATTAAAACATGGCTGAGACGTCTCTCATGTGAACACCTGTACGATCGTAAATCCTGCTAAATTCTGCCGGCACGGTGAGACCAAGGGGAAAGAAGGAGAGAGAGAGAGAGAGAGAGAGAGAGAGAGAGAGCGAGAGAGAGGTCTGTGTGTGTATTCTTCTACCTCCACCTCTGAGCGGTAAAACACCCTTGACCCGCTTGTCACCAATCCGTCATGATGGCTGAGTGACGGCCCCAGCGCATCTCTTAACCTTCTTTTAATCAACCTGTCCCTCTGCATCACCTTAAACATAAGAAGCGTCAGACGGGGGACAGGGGGCATTTGTCTTTGCATTACAGGCGGACGGCCTCTCCTTGGGAAGCTCACCAGATTCATCAGTGTGATAAAGCGATGTGTGTACTCCTTAAAGGAAGCCTTGGGAGGGAAAGGAGAGAGAGAGAAAGAGAGAGAGAAGAGAGTCAGATACGCAGGGACAGGAGGAGAAAGGAACCGACAAAACCAAAATGAAATAGGATGGATAAAGGAGCAGGCTACGACCGGTGAATACATGTGTGCGTGTGTAAGGGTGTGTGTGAATTTATTTATCCGGAACCTTAAATCTCAAGCTTTGGTTTATAGGGAGCATCCAATCAATAATGGTGTGCAGTGAATGAATGAGTGTTAGGGGAACTTAAGTGTAAACTAAGCCTTTACTTCTTGCCAACACGTTTATTGTATAAATAATGATGCTGAAAAGATTTTGTCAGATGTTTTTTATAATGTACACAGGTTTTTCATTCCTAGAGCATAAAAGGTGCAAGAGGGAACATGACTATGCTTTATCTCGGCCTTATTGTTTGTAAAGCGCAACTCTCATTGTTAGTTATAGACCACTGCAGTTTTCACATCCAGCACCCACAAAGCAATTACGTCCTTAACCAACCAAAAACAGGTCAAAGGCAAAAGCGCATTATTTTCCAGCTATTTAAACGGCGCATTATTTAGATACTAAGCTGTGCCTACATAGGCTGGCTCCCACCAGAAATGTTGAGTAACAAACACTTCATTTCATGCATTCTGGTTTACACAAATGTATGGTAGGAGTGCTTTTATTTAATGTTAAGGAAAACACAAAAACCTTCAAAAAAATGGCAAGGTTTAAAATAATGTATGTCATTGGCCACAAGGTCCATTTGTGGTAAACCAGACTGAATGATCCTGGCCATTATCCATCACCCCCAATGTTGTTGCATCTCTCAACGAGCTCCGGCTGAACAGGCTCCCCAATTTATCTGTATGATTTCAGACAGCAACAGGCTGGTTCTCTCTTGAAGTCTCCACCTACCTGTCATCTCCCATTGACTCCAGCAGCGCCTTTTTTTTACCTCCTGCCAAACCTGAATCTTTATGACTCACCCTGAGCTTCCTCCTCCTCCAAGCTTCGTCTCAAACGTACACACACCATTATGCATGCCAACTAACTTTCATACTATGAAGACTGGCAAATCTTTAACCCATCCCACCCACTCAAGAGGAGGCAGCAATGAGCATCTGCTTTGTTGTCCCAAAAGATTACTGGGCTCCTTTACAGGTTGAAGGTCAATGCTCCACCAAACAGGCTTTGTGGTCACCAGGGAGGCCCATTTCCTCAATCAAAGGGCATGCTTTAATCCTGCAGAATAGCTGAAGTTCTTTACCCTAAAATATTTTTAGAGACGCACCACAGCCTCATTAAGAGAGGGACTGTCAGGGGGAGAAACAAAAAAAAGGAAAAAACAACCCAATCACATGCTTAAAAAGAGTATTTCTACACAAGGTGGAAAAACGGGCTGGTTAGATAAGGCTTGACACACCGAATTATCAGACTCTGATAGCGTAGTCAGTTAATTAAAAAAGAACCGATTGAGGAATGTTCATCGTTTTGTCTGTTTTCTGCATTCCCTAAACCCCTCAGCAAAGACAAACAGAACCCCGTTTGTATGTTAAAAATCAAAAAAAACACCTTAGGAGTTTTTTCCTGTGTCCTTCCATTGTCTTCAAGGATAAATCCAATCACAACAACATACCTGCTCCCCGTACACAACAAGAAAGTTACAGACCAACACTTCATGCATCAATTCACCTCACATCCCCAACGGACTAGGAAAGCGGAGAAATCATTAAAAACAATATTTCATACAATTCATACCACCGCAGTGTTTTTCACCTTTGACTGTGGTAATCTAAGTAGCAGCTAATTGATTACCTGCTGGAATCTAAAAGGACTGAGAAGGTCAAGGTATGGCACCATGCAAAGGACAAACACCACAGGCAGCGAGGAAAGGTCACAGCCCCTTTGCCTTTTTGAAGAAAGGAGCGGTGGATGGGCTAACAGGAATCCCAGGGGAGCCACAGCATGAGTAATTTTGGGGCAGACGGCAGTCTTGTCTAAATATAAGCACTCAAGCTGTGCTGGCTGGCACATGTTGAAGACCCAGTCTTGAGACAATGTTGAAATCCAGGTCAGGGGGAGACAACTTTACTGTGAGCTTTAAGCTGTTCCTAGCACTAGTTAACAAGGCTTGGTACTGCTGTAAGGTGTTGGATATGTACATACAAAAAAAAAAAAAAATGCTCGATTTTTTTATCTCCCTTGTATTGGTCCATCATTCCTTTAAAAATGTATTTGACATTATGTATTAAGTCTAAAACACTAAACAATTTTCAGGAGTTCCTTTTTTTTATCAGTGATAGGTATCACCTTTGAAACACAGAATATGTAACGCTTTTCTGGGAAATGAAGCAGTACTGTTTATAACTAAATCAAAACCCAAATTCCAAATTTGGCCATGTTTTTTGCAGAGATTTACATCTGTGCGCACACACACTGCTAAATCCATTATCACAACACATTGTCTCTATCCTCAAGAGTATGTATACTGAATGTGTGTTTGATTTGGAAGGCTATGTTATAAAAAACAACAGCGGTTCCATTTACTTGTCACCAAGCTGCTTTTAGCTGATGTCTCATGACAACGCTATACTTTGGCCTTTTATCCACCCCTCCCCAAAAAAAGCAATGAAGTGAAATGGTGGTGACAGCCACATCCTTGCCGGAGCGGGCCAGACATTGCTTGTTAACACACGGAGAATAAAACAAGACTAATGTACACTTCAAGGGCAAAGAAAAAAGGTTGAATAATTGAAAGCCCCATTCTCGCTAGGACTACGTGTTAAAAGAGCCTGACGATCACATCGCATTGCTTTCACTTTTCCAGTCGGTTTCCGCTCTACTGCTGGGCAGCCCCTGTTGGCACAAAAGCATTAGGTATTCTTTCACGTAAGTTCTGTTTCTCCCATGAGTGCCTGAGCTCTGTTCGAGGTACAAAGGGGAGATAGTGTTTGCAGTCTTTGATTTACCGATGTGGGCCCCATAAGATAAAAGGAGCTTGGGAGTCAAACTGCACCAAATACTGGGCTTAGTAGACCGCAGTTAACCGACAAGGCTCCCTTAGGACTTGCAGGTCCTACATGTCAGCTTGACATACTTCATGTTGCCATTTGCACTTTTACCAAGGGGGTTTTCCTCCCTATGGAGCCTCCAGAGGGCTCTACTCTGAGACAGAAGCACAATGGAGTAAGAATCCATGATTGTCGCAGGTTTCATTGGAATACAAATGCCGGATAAAGGGTCAACTGAACCTTTGCTGTAACCATATCTTACACACACACACACACACACACACACACACACACACACACACACACACACACACACACACACACACACACACACACACACACACACACACACACACACACACACACAATCACACATGCATGGAAAACAGGTGCAGAAGAATAAGAAAACACCAGGAGTTGCCACTAAATTAGCTTGGCTGACTGTAGCATAATCTGACACCTTCTGCCAGACTTGCAACTCTTAGCCTTTTTTTATTGTTTGCTTCATGGTTTTATAAAGGTATTTTAGGAGTGCTTTGGGAGCTGCATACACTGCATTTGCTGACACATGTATATTTCACAAAGTGTCAGGGCTGCAGATCAAGGTATGAGGAAGTTGGGGGGCGGGGTTTCTGTAATACCAGTAAGCACAAGGTATAATATGAGTTTTGATATTAGGGTTCTGTTGTTTATATAAAATACGATGTTTATGTACTCGTATTTAGAAGTTAATGTCAGAGCTCTGCAGATGGAGCAACCCAATGGAACTCTATGATCATTCACTGCCATGACCCATCAATCAGATCCGGGGCGTCGGGAGATACAGGCTGCTTGATTGATACTGTGTCATTGTGCTGTGAACAGAATTCGATTCAAGTGCTGACTGAGAGCCTCTGGGAAGTTAGTCAATATGTTGCTTGCCAAACTATAATTAGCCCAGTGGGTCCTTTGTGCTGGAGCAAGGTAACATTGTGAGTCAATTGTCAACTCTATTATGTATGTCAGTAGTAAAAACTGATGGTTTGACAAAGGTGTCAAAGGTGTATCATATATGTTACAGAAAATAAAATATTCTACGTGAAGACATGAAATATTACATCATGTGTTCCACTGGTGGTACTCAAGTCATTGTGATTGTTACAATTGTTTTATTTTGAAAATACTGTATTTTAACAAAATTCTCTAAGCCATGAAAACTTCCACCGTTAATTTACTTCATATAACAAGGACTCAATCCATAAACTGCTGGCACAGTTACTCAAGTAGCAATCTATAAATACACTTCAATGCAGATATTTCTCTTTTTAACCACACTGTTGGAGACATAGAATGCCGCAAACGAGCTTGCATGCTGTTTCTCCGCAGCTCAGTTCAAGATACAAAGGGCATCAGACCCAAGGGAGCGAATGATGTGAGTTATTACAATCTCAAACCTTAGTGGGAAGTATTTACCATGCAAAAAAAATGTAATAAGAAAAACTATTAAGACTTTTTGCGTGGGTTCAGAGAGATGTGGTACACGATGATCAGCAGAGAGCATTCCAAATGAGAACTGCTGCTGTTCAACTCATTAATGGACGGGGAGGAACGAGACGGACAGAGATCATATTTATGGGATGAAACATGCAGATGAGTGTGTGTGTGTGTGCACGCATACACACTCAACAAAGCGCACTCTTTCCAGACAGTGGAGTGATGGCATGTAATTATTTCCTCAATGGCCGACCATGTGTTTATCAGAATGTTAATGTATGCATAATAACAGGCTCCACAACGCCTGCAAAAATGTCAAGGCTGCCAGCACGTCAATCAAGCCTCAAAATAGAATGGCAAATAAGTATGCACCGCTGTCTTGCTAAATGACAGACAGAGCCCCCTCACAGCCCTTAAGCTGACAAATAACAGGCCGGTGCATGGGGTGGAATTATTGTATCAGGGAGGCATAGTGAGCGGGTGGTCATTTGGCCACAGGCGAACCAGCACCTGAGTGTCGGGAGCACTGAGCTGAGGAGCCAGACAGGAGTAGACAGACAGAGAGAAAGAGGGGGTGGGGTAAAGATGATACAGACACAAGGCTGGACAGAGCAAGGATAGACATAAAACAAAGAGTATCAGTAGAGATTTCCATCACGCGGCGCAGGAGACGGAGGAAGACGGAGCAGACAAAGCATCAATGAGCTCCCCACTTGTAGCTTCTATTGATTATCTGTGAATCCTCTGGGAGACCCCCTAACTCCCCCCCCACTATTAAAAAAAGAAAAACCCACGAGGAACAATAGAAAAAAAATGTGGGTTGAATTCTTCTCAGACCTTGCAAGAAACCCCTTATGTTAAAACAGAAAGAATAAAGTGTCGAAAAACTTCAACTGAGATTTTTTTCAGCTGGATATTTTTTGACAGCATTTAAGTGTGTAAGTTGTGCAAAGTATGCGTCAAACTTAAAATGCAATTTTAGATAAAACTGCCTAGTTAGTGATACTTCATCCATCGCTAAATATTACTCTTTGCTATGAACTTGTTTGTTTCTAGCATGGCATTTGATCAGAATTTTAAATACAACATGAACTAGGAAAGATATCTAAACTATAATAGTTATCAACATTAGAGGGTGTTTATCTGTTTTGGATTATTGGAGAGCAGAACCTGATTATCATCCCGTAGAGGAGATTTTGTCTTCAGATTAGTTCAAAGACGGCTAAAGGAAGGCTATGTTGGATAAGGATATGGGGACAGAGGCAGGAGAGGGATGCCAGTGAGGCCCCCCTGGATGGATCTTTGTGTGTGTCCATAAAACCCAAAGACTTATCTCGGGATTTGAGCCCCTGTCTGGACCACACGTTGTGTAGGATTACGGACGAGGTGTGAGGATGATCTGGTTCCAACAGATATATGGGGTGCGGGAGGCAGACAGACAGACACGCAGTCGCATACACATTGTCATTGCTGAGTATTTTTCTGTAAGGAATTCTTGGGCTGCAGTGTTTAGAGATGTTCCAATGCAGACAGACACTGTATGTACTTTAGCCTAACAAAGTTTAGCTGTACTTCTAGGGGGAAAAGAAAAAAATGTTGCATTGATTGCAGTAATCCATCACAGCATTTGCTTTATTGAGAAATTCTGAGCTCAAGCCACAACAGTGAGGCAGGATCCACAAGTCATCAAAGATACAACAGCTTTGTCCTGAAAAAATTTAACTTTTAGAGAACATTGCTGTCCTACCTGTCACTGACTGGCTGCCTGCCACAACACTGCAGTGCATCTAAGCATACACATCCGCAATTGAAGAAGAGACGTTTGAGAGCCCGCATGGCTGATTCCTCTGATCTCCATATGTTACAGCAACGACGAGCTCTGGCTGTCACACGTGCGCTGCGAGGCTCACATTGGCAAGGACACTGGCCTGTGTAAATCTTTAAACACTGAGGTCACCTGCACAGATTTAAGAGAATTAATGCCATGGCCCGGGGGACAGGATGGCGCATCGGTCTTTATGAGCGAATGCCACTGAATCGAGTTAACCAAGCAGAATCGTCTTGCAATAATCAATTCTTAATTTCATGCTGAGTGCCTCAGATTAATCTGCGCAGCAAGGAGAAGTGGGTGAGCTTTGATTTTGGGGCTGTGTTAGCACGCTGCTTGTTAAATGCAAAAGACACAGAGGAGGTGGAAATGGAAAATGATGGGTGGGAGTTCTCTATCTCATTCAGGTTTAAAAAACAAAACACCAGCCATATGGCTATAGAAGTTATGATGTTGAAAACCCTTGCAATGATAGCAAATAGACCAGTAATGGATGGCAATTACTGTAGAGGAAATAGGAGCAATTTATCAGGCTAAATTAGAAAAATGTATTCTCATAACCCATGGCCAGTCTTGGTGACTCTAAATTAGAGAACCAATAACATGTGGTTGCAGCAGTTGTGGAAATTGCATTATGCATCCCACACATTGAGAGGCTGCAAATCTTTATTTTTTTCTATAGGGATGTTTAGCAGTAGCTCCCGCCATGCATTTAAATGACCTCATCTCATAGACCGATGTAAGATTTATGAGCTTTTTCACTGTATAATCAGCAATATCCCAGTCAGATCAGTATGCCTCAGTAAACAGTTTATTGAATCAAAACAGGCAGAATTCCCCCCTTAATCACAGTGTTCAGTAGGCAACACTGACAGCATCAGAGGGAGAGATACTGATATGTTACATATCGTCTTATACAAGTCTAATCAGGCTCTCCTTCAGCGCGACCTTGATCAGAGCATCCTTCAAACTGTTGAAAACGCACACGCAAACAGACTCACACACATACACCCGACTACTACCGTGCACCGGGACACACTGTCTAATCACTGGGGCCAATCTGGTGAAAACAATCACCCAGTTAATTGAGAGCAGTTTAGTAGATGAGTGTATCAAACACACACTCACACACTCTCTCTCTCACACACACACACACACACACACACACACACACACACACACACACACACACACACACACACACACACACACACACACACACACACACACACACACACACGGGAAGAGAGCTTACAGGGACATCTTAGTTATTTACCAAGTAATTTCTCTTATCACTTAGGCTTTGTAAACAGCCTATGGGGAGGTAATGCAATCTCCGGTGCTGCTCACTCAAGTCTCAGATCGTGCAAAAAAAAAAAAAGAGAGAGAGAGAGAGAGAGAGACCAGACCAGCCCCCCCCCCATCCCCATACCACCAGTCCATCACTCACGACAAAGTGGCAATCCCTTGGGGGCGACGTTGAGAGGAAAGCCTATATATATATTACATCCTTCTTCCTATATTTATGACAGTTGTATGAGGTTTTTTTTTTTTTTTTCTAAATGGTGATTCAGATGCAGAGCGAATATTACAATTATAGCTCTGTGCATGTTGAGTGGTACCCCTCAGTCAATAAGCCTGACACAGAACTGTGCCTGTCAAAGATTGATTTAGTCACTGACCTTGTGTAATTGACTCGTTACTAATTGTAATTAGCAATCAGAGGGTGGAACCACCCACCTTGTAGAGAGCAGTATATGTCTCCTGCCAGGGAGGCTCACAACCGTGCTGTCACTAGAGCTTGTCAAAAGATGCCCAGCCTCAGATGGAATATGAATCAATCATCTTGTTCATATAGCGGAATTAATGAGGCGTACAGCAACTTATTGCTTTAGGAACATAGAAGTAAAATCAACTGCAATGTGTGACTGGAGCCCATTTGTTAGACAAAGCAGTGGCTGCTGTTCTCTGTAACTGGAATCTACCTTAAATGTTATTTTTTCTCCATTTTTTTAAATCTTGTCTGGTATGTTCACTCCACAGTGCTTTAAAGACAAATCTATTGCTCTAGGGAGTGCCACAGTGGTGGCTTGATTGCTTTCAAGTGAAGAGACGGAAGAAAGAAAATGGAGAAATGTAAAACAGATGATTTACTGCCATTTTCAGAAGCAAAAATCAAAATCAAATTTTTGGTACGTTTCATGTTTACTCGGATAGCAACAGATAGCAAGAAACCTTTAACAAACCATCGCAAATTAATGGTTTTAAAGTGTTGAAGTGGGTTGTATATTTTTCTCCTTACCAATGCCTCCAAACCGACCGCCACAACTTCCCCCACCCACCAGCCCCACGTTCCACCACACACACTGTGATCACGGGAAAATGCCTTCTTTTCACATAATACAAAGATAAGCACGCTATCTCATGCCAGTATCTGTCAAGTGCCATTAGTTTCCCAGCTATTCCATTTCGCTCTGTGGATCCATACTCTGTGCCTGGTAATGATAAAGTCACTTAAATGGATGGCTCTTGGGCTAGATAATCTTCAACGAAGAACAGTTGTCGCTGTTCCACTACTTCAGTTGCTCACCTTGACTTTGGAACTATCCTGTAATGCATGTTGCTCACAACAGTAAATATGAAAGACAATTTATTAAGTGCTTTTTGTAGGCTGCATCTCTGAGCGTTGAATCGGAAATAGTCTGGCTTGTCTGTTGCGGAAGATGAAAAGACAATGGATGAAAATCTGCTTTTGCCTTAGCCGCGTTAATAAGAAAAGATAAGAGCAATATGTCTCTTGATTATTAACTGGGCTCATTATTTTTGTTTTTCATTTAAAAATGGTGTAATAATCAGTATTTATTTAAAATGTTAAAGATGTGAGTCACTATAGTTTGCTGATGACGAACAATGAATTTAAGCTTTAGCTTTATCATATTCTTGGTTTTTAAAATGATGCCATAGGTAAGTGTATGCATTTCCTAATTACCAAAGAAATGCAATTAATAAAAATGTCCAACATCCCCAGAGTACCATCAAAAGGGGGGTTGGGGATATGTATATTAACATACACACACCCGTCTAATACAGCTCGTGCTAAATGGGAGGTAGGCTCAGTCTTGCATAGATATATGATCAAAAGCTAGTTGAGCACAGCACATATTAGTCATCCATATCTCGCCCCACATTGAATTCCCCTAACATGCCCACTTTGCTTATTACCATAGCAACTTACACTAAGTACTCCCAACCTACAGTGAAGATTTGGTGTCTACACAGTTAAGTCTCTAAGTACAGGCTTTTTGGTTCCATATCCTCCCTACAAGCATACGACAATCCACTGCAGATGCAGATGAGAAAACTCTGCAAGACGACCTTCAAGCTGCATATGATTTAAAACCACATATAACTGAAGCTTGCAACAACTAGTAAATATAGAACTTAATGTTACGGGAAATGTCTTATGAATGTCCTCTCTATTCATTACACAGATTTAGACTAGATACGACATTTACCGTTTTCTCAAAAGGTTACAGAGCTTAAAAATCGGCGCTATGTTGTGCAGCATTTAGAGTATTTCAAGAGCTAATCCGCCACAGTTGTTGGCAGCTGCTGTTTGTGTACATATGAAGCAGATGTTGCAGATGGTATTTTTGGGTTCACTTCTCATGACAGACTTTTAACTGAAAAAAATGCACATTAAATGATCAAAAGCAGAGCTGACATGCAGGAACAAACTGACAAAAGATACCAAATAACTCGGGTTGTCATCTCACGTTAGCGCCGCCTAACTCACAGCTGTGAAGCAAACAAGCAGATAGAGTTGGGCGAATCCAAAAGGATGATGGGGACGTTGTTGTTAAATGGCCTCATTTCAGATTGCCAACTAAGCAATAATGTACAACTTGACATGAAAAAGACTGATCATATATATGAAATATGTGAAAGCCTTGTCTTAGTACAGGCTCAATTTAAAGGGGATTTAGCCAATAGGTGATGAGTCATCACATATTTCTCCCTGCCAATACTAGTGCTCAGTACAGCATATCTCGAAATGAATGAATAAGAATCCTCAGAATCTTTTAAGGTGAGTGTTATTTCTATGGTTTCCCAATCTTTGTTGATGAGGGCTCTTGGTGAAAGAGAAAACACTTAAGTCAGTTTGTATGTGTGATGTTTTAATGTGATACTATTTACGGTATTTGCAAATACTGAAAAGGAATCCCTCTGGTATTCCTCTGCTGAAAAACCTTTTTTTTTGATGGATCGACTATTCTTAAAAGAAAGCAATCCTGTGATGATAAGTAAACTTAGAAATGCTTTTTTCGGCTGAAGCCATACTACCCAGGACTTGCATAAACAAATGTGACTGTAGTCTGCAGTCTAATCCTACTTAATTTCAATGCTCTTGGGATACTTTTTTGTTGGAAAGGAAACTAGAGGTGCTTGCCAGTTTCTTTGAGACTCCACCACCTCAAAAATGATGTGAAGAATATAAGCTCCATTCAATGAGACGGTCAGTCCTTTTGTTCGGCGAGGATGAGAACTTTTCTAGCTCCCATAGGTTTACAGTCAGCGGTTGAGCTTAGCTGTGTGTATTTGAAGTAAAGTTGAATAAACACGGCAATACTTCAAATGGAGCTGTACACAACTGATTATCTGTGATTTTTAGAGGTTATATAAATATATACTCTGCAAAGACAGAACTTCCTTGTTTATATACATGAGCATATGAATTAGCTTTCGAGGAGAATCTGCTTCAAAGTTACTTTAGCGAGAGAAAAATATTGGTGGCTGACCTCTTTGACGGTCACACCAATCACAAACAGTGGGATTCCAGGCAATAATTGGTGCTGGGGTTGAGGTTCGCAGCCAAGTGGATTCATCACAAAGAGTCAAGGTACATTTCATTTATCAAGATTTCTCATCCTATCAAACTCAACAGTGAGCCAATTGGTATTTCAGGCCCCTGAAATTGCCCATTAACCACAAGGCAGGGAACCCTTGTTTCCAACAGCCCGCAAGCAACACATCCGCTCTTTGGCGCAATATTGTTGGTTGTACTTTGTCTATTACTGGTAAAAAAAAAAAAATATTGTAGCAATCCAGTACATTCCTTTCCCTCTGGTGGCAATATGTACTTGGATCACACAATCCATAGCACACATCTTTTCATAAACCTAACATATTCCTCCCACATCATGCTTGCTGTCAAGCCATCTCCTCATACTCAGTAAGTCCTCTCATTTGCATTTGCAATGCCCTGCACTGCTGGTATTTAAATTGAGATTCCAGTTGTTGTTGAATAAATAGATGCTCAAGACTAAAACTAACCAGGTTTCTTTCTTTCCGAATTCAATGTATCCGTGACAGTGTAGCTACATTGGACCATATACAAATGACTTCACAGCTGCTTGCTTTAAGACTAGGCCATCAAACAGCAAAGGATCGGTTATGTGGAGTACCAAAATTGGGACATACCGTTAAAAGGCCAAATTTGGTCTAAAGAGGGAGCAAGGGTTCAGGGGGTTGTGTACCTTCCTGTCCAGTTATGTGGGCTTGCTAGGTGGATTAACAGAGGTCCTAAACTGAGTGCTACAGATTGTCAGGATTTAGGGATTTGGTGGGGAGAGATTGACGATAGTGCGTGTGTATCGGAGTGGAGATTGAGAGCAGATTGCTGTGATTTGGGCATGATTATCCTGCCGGTATTGTCACTGATCTCCATCATCCTGTTTCATTTTCTCGGGAAGTGCGGCTCATCTCAGACAGAGATTCCAACTGCCCCAATCCCAGGCAATGGACTCTGTTAATGGGGAGGATTAAAGGTATGTGTTTCTGCGGGACGTCTATCTTTTCTGACCTGATTGGGAACATCTTTGGTCCAAACATCATGATTTATGCCAACATTATGAAACATTTGACATCCTCTTGAGAGAATTTACTCATATTGGTGGGCCCTTTTTATACCTCTACACAACACTTAGGAATGCCTTGACACAAGCAGTGAAGAAGGTGTTGACTCTTGGCTATAGAAATTTAGATTGTTCCTGCATAAGGCAGGTGACATCAGATCAAATCACAAAATTAGATTATAGTCATTCGTAATAAAAAAAAATACGGGGAAAAAAAAAATTCTTCTTCAAAGGTCTGCCAAGGGACAGGGGCCAAAAACAACTTGCCAAAGAGGGAAATTAATTTGAAGCAAAAGCAAGTAGTGAGGGTTGGAAGGCAAACGATATTAATCTCAAACATGAGCATATGTCGTCCGGGTGTTTCTTGGCACCGTGAAGTCCATTAACAGCCAGTTTCTATCAAGTGTGATGGTTTGTCCAAAGCCTAGGTCACAGTCAGGTCAACCAATCTTTCTCAAATGGCACATTTAAAACAAGGTTAATCCTGGTGCTGCCTCTGCCTTATAGAGGGCGCACTAATCTGAGTGCTCCATTAATAGGCTCGGGAAGGTTAACTCTGAAGCTTTGCAGAAGACACAAATGCAAACTTTGACAAAGACAAGCGTCCATACACACACATACAAACCCAAATCTCTGTCTGCGTAGCCAATCAACAGTTTAACCTACAGGGATACAAACATAGATAGGACAATGGGAGTGTTTTTTTAAATCTCATTGTTGATGGTTAACATCTCAGCGTTAATGTATGCTCTTGGAACTCGGATTTCCACTGAAGGAAAACGCAGCCATTTCAATTCATTTTCACCCTTTCTTCCCTCTAATTACTTCAGCCTCAAATTGAATAGCCACATGACTATGAAGTAAATCAATTTAACTCATTAACATGTTTTTTTATTTTATTTTGCCCAAGTCATTTTTCACACTTTTAAAGATAGATAAATCCATCAGCAGTCACATGCACGAGTAAAATAAAACAGGTCCTTTATTTTATAACCACTGGCAGGTTCATTATTAGATTCCCTGGAAAAAAAATAAGAATAATAATTATGTGAAAATTGTCGGTAAAAGATAAGGTTCAATTAAAAAAAGGGGAAATTAGAGGAGGGGGGGGATCACACGGGACGCCATTAACCATGTCACCTTGCCTTGCCTGCAGTCCCACTCACATTAAGCTGTTTTGGCAGAGTGACACTTCGTCGCACTTTTGATCTCTGCCCAATCTTTGTGACAGGAACTTCTGCGAGAAATTAGCTGTCGGCACAATTTACACCAGTGTGTGGTGTGAGTGAGACTCCCACCACCACAAACCATTAACAAAACCCCCCACATCCCATTTTATATCCATGCCTTGTCTGCGTGATGGAAGCTGTCATGTGTATGTGTGTATGTGTGTGTGTGTGTGTGTGTGTGTTGGGGTGATATACAAGGCCCAGGGCAGGTGACAAACACAGGAGCTCTAAATTTGGAGTCGGCGGCACCTTAATAATGAGAGTGAGCGGAAACCATAGGGCACTAGCAGGCTAGATTACAACCCCCTGACTATATGGCCGCCTCTGCTCCTCATCAACTCAGTTGCTGCCAGAGTTCCACTTTAGTCAAACAAAAGTGAGTGTGTGGGTTCCAACTAAGGGTTGGTTGCCATTGCTACTGAATGTCTCCAGTTGTTGAATCTTCCTTTTGTCTGTACGTTTTTCTTTTCTTTTGCCTCCTTTCAGGCAGTCAACTTGGGAAGCAGAAACTTTTTGTATTTGTCTGACTTCAATGTCACTTTGTCAAAGAACTGTTTAGCTACATGTCAGTGCAGATTATTTCTAAAGCTTCAGCCAACTGTTTCAATGCCAGCACATTCGGTAAACAACATGATTCATTTTCTGCAAACTTACAACAGCTTTCAGTGAGCATTATATGTTCTTAAAACCCTCTTTTGTTCTCTTTATTTATTACAGGACCTGCATCTTGTATGCTCAGCTTTCCCAATAAGAAAATAGGACAAGTACATTTGCACATCGGTTTTCAGGAGTTCTACGAGACTCTGAGGAGTGCTCTTTGTTTCATGCGAATTCAGATGTGAAGTAAAGGAGGGGATACATGCCCTCACAGAGAGTCTCTGCTAGGTGTTACACACACCAGGAAGGGTATTTGCTAATGAGCTATTTTAAGCAGAGGTTAACATTTCTCTTCACTGGAGGCTACACTACCCCTAAGTAATATATGATATGGCATGGAGGGACACTGATATTAAAGCCCTGGGCTGTTTTTGCCAGTTTTGTTTTCAACCTTGGGAAGGCACTAACTATGCTATAGGAACAGAAGCATTATGCTAATGAGAGCTTGCCCTGTGAAGAATACATTTGCTGTTGGAAAACATTTTGGCTTCTGCCTTGGGAGCTAATTGAGTACTCTGACAATGCAGTGCTTGGCTGGTTCACGTACACACACGGGTGGAAAATTCAATTTCGCAGCAGGTTCAGAGCACTCTGCAAGGAGAAGCGAAAGAAAAAGGGGTGTCTGGATTAAAGAGTCGCGCTGGCTCTGTGTCTGGCTCAGTGGGCATATTCTTTTCATTTTCCAGCCAACGACTAGTAATGTTATTCTGCTGGATTTTTTTTTTTTCTTCTTCTGTGAATTGTTCTGTCTGTTTGTCCAAATAAAACCACACTATACCTTAACAACTACTGGCAAGATTGGTGTTTTTGGTGTTCCCCTGGACTTTTCTTCCACCTTAGGCCATCATTTCAACACTGCAAGAAAATGGACTGCATAATCGAAACAGGCAAATTTCCACCAGTAACTTGGTGTAGAGCATATTCAAGCTCAAAAAAGTGGAAAACCATTTTGTAATCTGTTTGCGGTTCTATTCATCCAATGTATTGTGTGTTGTGTTGAATATTGCAGCTTCTACAGGCTGGTGGCTCAGACTCACTGTCTCTAGGAAACAGATAAGAGCTTTAAATGATCAGTGCCTCTCTATTCTAGATGATTTAAGGGTTAAATTAACTACTTTTTTTTAAATGTTTTGCTTTTTTTCTTTGTTTTGCCATTTTTCAATCCGTCGTGCAATAAACTCTTAAGTGAGTTGACATGTGCTTCCCACGATGAAGGCTGAGTGTCCGAGGACCTATATCTTTATATTCGAGAATCCACTAATTTGCAACCACTTAGAGCCTAATGGGAGTCTTAATTAATGGCTTATTCAAGGCAGGCACATTGGAAAGGTTCCTAATTAAGCCTCTATATGTTCAAAACACAAGACTCAATCGTAAGACACCGATACACATTATCTGCCTAATTAGAGTGACCAGGCTATTGTGAGCTAGCGTGGATTTCCAATTAAATACAAAGTCAAGAGAGAGCGTGAGAGATAGATAGATCAGAAAACTCTGTGATATAATCAAAGTGGTCCACAAGTGTCCGTCACTATGACCCCTACATGCTGTCTACAGTTGTATGAGGCTGTATTGCAAGTGGCAGAGGGACCCAGCTGGTGTCTCTGGCCCAGACCTTGACCCAGCTACAGCAACTGGGGATGGTCCCAGACCAGTCATATAGGATTGCTCTTAATGCCCGTCTCGCTGATACAGCTGAGACAGAGGGCACCATAAAGTGTCAGTGGATGGCCTTAAGAAAACTGGAGTTAGACCAGAAAGAGGAACTGCCCTCTAACACTGATCACATTTCCACCAAAAATAAACCATCCACGCATGGACACATATCCAAAACGACACCATGTAGACTCAGTGAACGCATCGCCGTCATGAAGTTATAGTATTACTTTAGCAATACATGTATGAATGCTTAATACATAATTGATGTTTTTTTTTTGTCTATATGCATTTCAAGTTGGACAAAAACGTCAACATTTATAATAAGCTGTCTTCTGTGATGCTTTGTTAGTGTTGCTGACTGATCTCGACAAATAAAAGATTCAGGCGACGCAGTGAAGGAAGCAGCAGCGAAAAAGGATGCTCGGAAGGAAAAACAAGTGTACTTTGAAGGTAGGGTTACAACACTCTTGGGACAACCTGCAGAGTTCTCATTGTCATCAACATGCCCTTGATCAAAGGAGCACACTGCCCCCATTGTTTGCACCAGTGTGAGGGGAAAAAAAATACAAGTCTTGCCGAGCTCCTCAATACTGAGAAATGTATCTGTTTCAATTCCCTTTGAAAGCAACACAGCCGAATCAAGTTCTTGTCTGACAAATTAAAATCTGTGCAAAGACCAAAGCGCTGTTTAGTACACATTGATTTTGCCATATTTACTCACAAAGGTAGTTTCCTAGTTCCTTGTTTGACAGAATACTTTGAACCTATCAACTGTGCTGTTCTGTTCTGCCGTAGCATCTACTCGCGAAGCTGAGCACAGGTTTGAATTTGCATCATAATGCGGAGAGAGCCCGTTTTCATTTGGCACCACACTTTTATAGCTCTATGCAGGCAGCAGAGGAATGAGCTCGTAGGCAATGCAGGGCTGTGCTGAACTCAGTGTCTCGCTAAATGACTCTTAATTCAGGGGGCCCTTTTCTCTCCTTGAATACTGAGCAATTAGTATTTGATGCTAGAGGTGCAATAGATTGTGCTTTGGCATAGCAGTGGGACTGTAGAGACTGTGGAGGAGAGGACGAGTGATGTTAATTTCCGTATGGGGGTGGCCAGTCGTGGGAGGACTAAGTAGAGATGGCAGCCTTTTTTTTTTTTTTTTTTTTTTAAACATTTCCAGCTAGTGAGTAATATCAACCACGTACCTGGCTTTACTGAGGGCATTACCGGTAGCTTCTACAGCTCTTGTCTCATTTGCACTTTATGCCAAAAGTTTTTCTATGTGGGTAGCCTTCAGCATTGTTAATGATGCTGCCCTTCTGGTATATACCAACAAGTCTGCATTTCTCCTTGATGGCAGAGAGCGACGGATAGAGCAAGAGACCAGGCAGGGCATCTCAGAGCAGCCAGGGTTCCCTTGAACAAATAACAAGAGTTCATCTTTTAGTCTGGCGGATGATTCGGCCACGTGGCACAATAGTCTGCCATTCTTTCTTGAGGGCTCTAAGGTCCTTGGCATTTCTGACACATGCAGCAGCAGTGACAGGCCTGCGAGTGGGCTGGCATTATGATTTCATTACAGAAATAGGTATCGAACCATACATTCTCAAGTTAAAACATGCAGCTTTTGACACATTTTTTGAATGTCTGAGAAGAAACCCAAAGCCGCAGTAAGGTAACGGAGAGAAATCTACATTTAGTCTAAATTATGCAGCATTTTCTCTCTTTCCTTTAAAACACATCTGCCATCAGTCATCTATTTGCTTCACTGTCACACAGGCATATGTTAGAGTTGTCCTGTCATGTTGCATTTCGTGAACTTTTAGATGCCCCTGACCTGCTTTATGTCGCCTGAGGGTGAGGAAGCTGCGGGGTGGGATGATGGGATGCATGCTGGTGTACTGTGTCCCAGCATGAGTCTCTAGGGTCAGGTATAGGAGAGTGCACATGTGACATGAAATCATTTTAATACTTACATGTGGCTATTTATTTCTTTATTTCTCCGCTGTCACACTGTTCTCCCCTAGCATGCTCTGGTTCAGTTTCCCCAACTCTTACTCCAGCCGTGTGACTTAATCAGTCTGACAGACTCTAGGTGCCTGGGGAAAGTCTCTCCCTCTCTCCGCAGTCCCTTTCTCCTGAGGTTTACGCTCTCTGTGACAAACTCATTGTGGCACCTTTCGAAATGCAGTGCTCTCTGTTGGATGGCCCCTCTGTGGTCTCTTCACACTCAAACACACATGCATCCACACAACAAGACTAAGTGCACACACTCGGGAGAGTACATGCCCACACACAAGGCATGCAGAGACGCGCACAGGTACATGCAGGGACACACACAAACACGAGAATATGCGAAGACATAAATACACACAAAGTGTGGCTTAAAAAGCAGGATGTACAGTGTTCCCCGGGCAGACATAACACTCCTCACACCCCTCTCCCCATAGATACCCTCCTGGTTCCACTTTAAGTGCTTACCCAAACAGCTTCCATGCATAAAGAGGAACCAGTTGTGCTTATTGGTTTATTGTTATTGAGTGACATTCTCAATTAGTTTTCATTGGAGTCTCGTGGTGTCTGACCTCTTGAGTTCTTTTTCAGAGCTCATTATAAAAGCAATGGGATGCTACATCTGTGGTGCGGGCTAGCCTTGGCTCAGGTCCAATACATTCTGGCTAACAAAGTGGGCTGGAGAAAAACGTCAGCCCGTGGTTAAGGACCTCCCCGCAGGGCTCAGATCCTTCACTATTTAATTCAGCATCTTCAACCACTCCACTGAGAACGAAAAAAAGATTTCTATTTTATGGAAAAGCCAAATGGCAATCCCCTTACCTCAGTCTCTCTTCTTTTGCGACCTGATTAAACTTGGACAAGGAGCCTTTTACTAAAATGCCAGATATCATTGCTAACAAAGCTGAGGAGGGCTTTTTGAACAATCAAAACTCATTGAAATGTTAGTAATACAATTTGATTAATTCAAAAATATATCTTTATTAATTCATTATATATCTAAAAATGCGACTGGATTGACAAAGCCTGTATTTAATGTCTGAAGATGATCTAACATCAGCAATAAATGATAGAATAATGAAGTTGGGATAAGTAAAACCTCTACGATTGGCCTTGACTGCCCATGGTGCCAAGTTATTAAATTCACCTTGGAGGGCTTCAATTAGCTTTACCTGTATTCTATCAAATGGATATGACTCACAGGCAGTGTGTTCAGTTTGCCAATTTAGGTGCTTTCATTCTTCCAAATTAGGTTTAACAACACTTACTGTGCACCTGGCAGTTCATGTACAGAAGGGGCTCTTTTGCATTTTAAATATTGGCTGTTATATTTGACTTATTTGGTGTTTTGTTTTACCCCCCCTAAGACAAAGTCACAAAGTTGGAGTGGTCCATTTGGTTCCTTTTCTGATTTGCCTTTCTCTCAGAGGTCTCTTGATGGACAGCTCTCATACTGATAGAACCTGACAAATGCTTCCCCTAACATACCACTTCACCCTACTCCCATCTCCTCTCGTCCTCTTCCACATGCCTAAGCATTTTAACTGCATAGGCTTCCAGGCATTCTCTGGCCTGGCTGAATTGATGGAGCAAGGGTCCTACAGAGCAGAACAATCTGCAGATTTCTTTTTTCTTTTTCTGGAAGGCAAAACAAAGAGGGGGGGATTCTGAGGACTTGTGTTAGGTCTGCTCAAGGATTCTCTCATTATTCTCCATTTTCAACAGAAGCCGCGATGAGTACAAACATTTCCTATCTCTCAAAGTGGCAATTTGCCCATTTAATGCTTGTGTTATGCGGGCCTGACGTCCTTTCATCCACCCTCTTTGCACTAATCTAATTCTTTTTTCCTTTTATATCTTGGCTGATAATTCGCACTTTATTTCCATTAAGCTTTGTTTGTTCACAGCGATCTGTTGCTGTAATTTATTAGAGCTGTCGGCTGTAAATGATGTGGCATGCCGACACGGCCCCGGCATATCGAGCCCCGCCCCCCTTCTCCTTCTCCTTTTATGGAAAGCTGCCCTAGTTTTTCTACAGGGCGGAAGAGGGAGACATTACAATTAAGGTGGCGACATCGACCCCCTGGTGGCCATGCTCAGGGACCAGATGTCCTGTCAGAGAGATGCCGGCCTTCACCTCCAGGGAGCTCTCGGTTGAAATCTGGTTCATGTCTCAGTGGGGGAACACTACTGCTCCTGTTCCATCATTAATTCAAGGATAACATATTCTGGGAGTATGAGCCTCTTTTTTTCCTCATTGTTGCCAATTGTTTCTGTTTTATTCACTCCCTGCTCCGCTCCCCCCCCCCATACACGCATAACGGTCAGGATGTTTATTTCTCAAATCAATCTGAGCATCAGCATCTTCAAAGCATGATAACCATATGCATACTGAGACAGAAGAGGGATATAATGGCTCATGGTGGAAAAAAAAAAAGGAGCTTAATCAAATCAGAGACAGATTGCAATATCATCAGTACGTCTCTGAGATTCATTCTGCATTACTTGCTGAGGCCCATTCATGTATGCAACACAATTTTGGGTTTGTCACCACATTAACGACGGGAGGAATTAGCATGACTTTCTGGAAAGCAAACAGTCTGCTTGGCTTGCTAAATTGTGGGTTTTTTTGTAGTTCTCACCCTACTCCAGGTTCGGGATGTTTGACAGATGCCTGCCTATCAATGCTGTAAGAAGTACATGTCATTTCCCTCACAGGAGGCCTTACAGGAAAATGCGATCACAAAGAGACCCCACAATCTTCACTATTTCATTTCCCAGCCCTGGATACTGCCTCTCCCTCTCATTTTGTCCTGTTCTTCTTTTGTACAAGGCAGCTGCTGGTTTTTGAGATGAAAGACACTTGTTTGGCAGCCTTCAAAGAGTCACAGAACTCTGAAAGTCACTTGTATTGCAGAGCTGTTCATTCTCCATTTTATATCCAATATGGAGGTGCTGATCAAAAGGATCAGAGCTGAGGGAGAAGCTAAAATATGTCTGCTTTGGAGTAAACAACAACAATACCAATCCCTAGACCCACAGAGGGCTCTCTTTGAAGGATTGTCCTTCAGCTAATGCCAGTGAGAAGACATATCACTTTTTTTCGTATTTGAAGTGTCTTTGGTTTAGTGTTGATTTAGGTCCAATGTATCAAATACTATAACTGATTCATTAAACTGATTCTATACTTCTCAAAGCAAAAAAAAAATAAAATGAGGATTGACAGCTGACGACAAGCCATGAACTCTCCACTTTTGGTGGAGCGCAACCATCTGGAGGAGACTGCGGGAGATCCAAGATAAATTTATGAGATAGTTCCTCCATGTTTAAAATGAGTCTGTGTTGGAGTTTCTGCTAAGTCTGAGAATTTGCATTTGTTAATGAAAGACTTGTTAATAATTCACACTCATAACCTGGGGAAGGTTTAGGGGCCGGGAGGTGGAGGACTGGAGGTTTTGGGGAGTGGGTCGGTGACACCCCTGAACATACATATATCATATATATATATATATATATATATATATATATATATATATATATATATATATATATATATAATCTTGTTACTCTAATACTCATGAAATAATAATAATACTACACTGCAAACACACTGCACGGTTTCCTTTGAAAAACCATTATGAAGTAGTGTGAACCAAATCTGTTTAGACTAAGATAAGCAAACAATATGAAGTAATAAAATTAGCATACAACGAAAGTGAGGAATAATCGCATTTGTGCTTCTTTGCACATGTGCACAAATATTATACCGAGAGAACAAATGCACTGGCATTAAGGATTACGGCTGCAAGACGCAGATATGTTTAATTTGTTACAAGAATGCTCTCCCTTAAGAGATTTCTATTTTCCTTTCTTTGTTGTTCTTTCTTCTCCTCCAACTTTCTTTCCCGGGTGCTAGATATATTTGTTTACCTTGGAAAGGCATTGTGTTGTCATTACCATCATCCGTCTACTGTAAGATAACATTGCCATTCTGCTGCGAGGAAATCCTCTAGTCATCCTTTAAAAAACGAGAACAAGTTTTAGCTAAATGCTTTGCTTCCCCCCCCCCCCAACGACACCATGAAATCCTTCAGATGTACTTTCTGTTTTGTTCTTGCTTCTCACTCTATTTTCTGTGCATCAGTATTGACCCTATCTCACTCGGCATTCCCCTTGGTAAAGAATGTTATATATAAAGACAGGGCATGGTCAGACATAGATTTCATATATCACAAACCCAACCACTGCAGAGATCAGTGCATTCAGGGAGACTACAAATCGCAGCAATAACACTGCTCCAATTTCCCCCAAAACCGCCTCATGGGTATCAGTGATGAAATGGGACCTAAATTGCAGTGAACCTGAGCACTGAGCCTCTCTAGACTAGATATACCTGTGATGATGATGACACTGCAGGGTAACCAGTATCTCAGCAATTGAAAGTCCATTTTATCGTAACTATCCCCTGGTCCTACTTCCTGCTCTTAAAAAGATGATGAGTTGACCGTGGCAGATCTGCCTATCCACCCGCCTGATGTCAGATCTTTTACAGGGCGCTGTCCACTCATCAATCATTACACTGGCCTTTCTCTAGTAACATTATCGCTTTCGATAAGGCTTCAATAAACTGCGCATGGCTTTTAGGGCTCTCTCTCTCGCCACTCTAATCCAATCTGTGATGAGGAGTCCGTTCATCATCGTGCACCGCAGGCATTTTCTGTGTCGCTGTGTTCTTGGTTGCAAAGTAATGGATGGCCTTGCCCTTGGTTCAACCCAAGGCCTTCTGCTTCCCCAACTGTTTGTCTTCAGGTTGTCTCAAATGGGTCTGCACTGTAGTATTTTGATTTGATTAAATCAGGTTTAAAAGGTTAGAGACCGAGGGGAGGCAAGAGGGTTGCCCTGCCCGGTATTGCGAGCCAGTCCTATGCCATTTAGCATTGGGCGGCGGCCAAAGGAGAGTGGAAAACTGAAATGACTTCTGCGCTCCTTTGTGATTTGCACTAATGTCCCCCAGGGACTGAGCAATGACCACTGTGAATTCCCCCCAGGACACCAGCCAGATTGAAACCCCTGCCAACAGACTTGAAAGGATAGCAAATCATTTAAATTCCGCAATGTGCATTAGCATTTTTTCAGTGCCTGGGCCAGCCTCCACAATATTAAATTGCACTTGATAAAATAAAATAAAAATCAGAGAGTGCGACAAGAGCTCTTCAACCTCCAAAGTGAATATTGGAGTGGCCTCTGAAAAAATAATTACAGCACACTTTAATTCACTTTGTTTATTTTATCAGGTCTCTGACTGTTTCAGGAGCCCAGCTGAAAAAAACAAAGAATTTAAGATATAAGAAACTGAAAAGTGCAGTGTGGCAGGAACCCGGAGCAGTGAAATATTTATCTTAGGATTGCCTTCAGCTGATCCTGATTGTGGCACCACATTATTATTGCGTATAAAAATAAGCTGCACATTAAGGTTGGCAGAGTGAATCCCAGCAGTACCATATTAAAGAAACATCAGACTCACAGGCTTGCAATCAATAAAGCTATTTTCTTATATAAGGATAAATTAATGTTGGAGGATCAATACAAACTGTAATTTGTAGCATGTTATAGAACCTACCAATACTGTTCAGCCCTCACTGCTAACACACTTCAGAGTTTCTTATCCGTTATTGTGCTCTGGCTGATTGCTCTTTGGCAATGCGAGTGTGGTATAGAATGTGTGTGTCTGCGTGCGTGTGTGTGTGTGTGTGTGTGTGTGTGTGTGTGTGTGTGTGTGTGTGTGTGTGTGTGTGTGTGTCTTTCAATGCATGTCTTCTTCTGTGATGGCTGTGCCAGATGAAGCTTTGCCTCATAAACAACTGTTATGACACAGAGTCATAGGCCTCGCGCTGAATTCATCTGGGTCCAATAGAGGGATTTTCTATCAACATGCAAACCAAGCACCCCGTGTCACAGATTTCCAAAGACTGGCGATAAATTCTCCTGCATTCCCCCAACAAACACACAGATAGGAGCAGAGTTGGCGCAGTGCCAAGATTAGTGGTGCTGAAAGAGTGTTTTGTGGGGGAGGGGTGGCATGCAGGGCAGTTTCTGGCTCCTATGCTAACATTGCGATCTTCACCAGTGAATGGCCCTTTCTTCCCAATTGCCCAATTGTCTTAGAGGGACAGGCAGGTGGCTCAAAGCCTCATTTGGCATCTGGTTAAAAAAAAAAGAGAAAACCTGCACATCTACATAGTGCGTGGGAGAGTTGGGGGAGGGTGACAGACATCTTTTTTTTATCCTCAAAGCTTCACGTTCCCCTTTTTTGTATTTCAAAAGTTTCGGTTTCGATCAAGAGCAAGTTTGTGCTGCTTTTGTGTCTGATGTGCTTCCCTGAATAAAACATCGTTTGGTTTCACTGCCAGATCAAATAGCCTTTCAAAAAGCCATGCCTCTCACTGGTGGTGTCTGGTACCATAGAGGGAACTATTTCCCTATCCGTTTATAAAATAGAAGCTATCGAGCCCTTCCATTTAGCACTGCTGAGCGCAATTTAGAAGCATCCACTGAAATGGAAGCCCACAAGTAGGGAGCTACTGCCAGCGGCACAGCAGTACGTTTGACTGTCCCGCACCATGGTGTTTTACAACTGTTCCCAAGAGTGGACTTTTTATATTGGAGTCCAGACACATGCAACAGCCTCTAGGTTTACTAACAAATTGAGGTACTGTACATGCTATCAATTGCCATTGTCGTTTCCAAAACATGCGCTGAAGTTGTAATGGCAGGCAGAGACACATCCGCATTCATCCACAGGTGAGAGGCTTCTCCCTCCCCAGATTCTGCTTGTACGAATTAAAAGGCTGATTTGCATTTATATAGCCATTCAAGGCTTGCAGCTGTAATTATTGTGGCAAAGTAGCAAATGCACAGACACCACACACACACACACACACACTCACGTGCATACACGCACCAAATGCATGTGAAGTGAGTGGTATGAGCCATTGTTAATCTTTGGCATGAGAACGTTGTGACAGTGAGAAGCAGAGGAAGTGATGGGGACGTGAGAGATGGGCAAGTTCATCCAGGTGTAATATTGAGCTGTCCCAGAAACTTCCCCGCCAAACACCAGGAAGTCGTTATCAGATCAGCAACCCAATTCCTCAAGTGCCTCCTGGGCTGAAGCACCACATGCATCTTCTGCGCTCCGTCCTAACAGCCTTTCACAATCATGTCGATGCATTGGCTGCCTGGTTTACTCACAAACATTTCGAGTAATAGCCGGGACACAAAACATGAGACAGGTTGCAGAACTGTGCTGCGGTCGGTGTGACTTACTGCACAGATAGCACCCTGCCAGAGACCAGGACAAGTCAAATTATACATGAATGTTTTTTTACATACTAATTAGTAAGCCAAGCATGGCACGCAGCTTTCTGTAAACAAACGGTTACAAGTGCTCTCTGTGTAGGTTACATGTGCATTACTTACCATGCAGTATTTCAAAATGAGGAAGGGTTGTATGTGCTCAGCATACTAATCAGCCAGAGCGACAACACTAATCATGTACAAGCTATAAACCTTGACTTCCAGACTTAAAGCTGCACTGACCCAGGCGTCAAATTTACGAATGAAGCATATTTTCTGTATGATTTACACGCTGACAAATTCAATTATATATTGTAATTGTTGGTGAAACCGTATTTCTCCAAAGATAATAGTTATTTCACCGTATTATCGAAATTGCCGTTGACCAAATTGTGTGTGGTAATGAATGTAGGTAACCCTAACCCGCCCAGTTCGCATTACTGTAACAAGCTAAGATATTTATTAATTACAAACATCCCAACTCTTAGCTTTATTCTAGATGTTAGTATTAGGTAAATAAAGTTTACCATTATTGACTGTATCGGCATGAATATATTTCTGAAAAGAAGTAGAAGATAATGAAAGGATAACATCTGTTTGTCAACGTTTTGTTTGTTTGTAGAATGTGTAAACAGAACATGGATACAAAATATCACCTGCATAACCTTGTGTTCTTGTTTTGCTCACCTCTTGCCATGATGGATGTTGACTCAAACACAGTGGTGTCAACCGTGCAGAATGTCAGGTGATATGTTTTATTCTTTGTAGGATATTGTTTTTTTTACTTGTAAGATATTTTTCTTTCTAAAGCATTGGAAATATCTTGAGCATTTTTTTTGATAGGCATGTTTTGTATTTGCAAAACAAAAAAGCATCAGTTGTTAATTTTGTATTTCAAAACAAGACTGTGGGTTAGTGAATTGAAAAACATATTTTGTTTGCTTGTTAAGTTTTGGAAGAAAATTAACTCCATAAAAACTGTATTTGATTTTACACACAACCCTGTTGGGAGAACTTCCATTCAGTCAAAAAAAAGAGTGAAAAATGATTTGGCGGCTGAAAGGGAGACAAAATGAACATTTTCTCAGTGTGAATGTCTTGAACAAAAGTATTTTTAATGCCTCAGTTTTGCAAAGCAGGGTTTTGACAAGAAAGGAACAAACTTTGTATTGTTTCACGGTTTGAACCCACCTTGTAGAGCACCAGTGCTCAACAGATCCCAGCAGCGAGTGAAAAATTACATCTATCGAATTCTCGGCTAGGTAGAGATGGGATTAGCAGAAAATAGACACAGTCAAGCTAAAAACACCAACATTATTTTTTTTCTTTTAGCCCCGCTGTGCCGATGCTATGTCCTCTCCGAGGAAAAAAAACACAGTTTGATCCACCACTACTCTACTCACAGCACCCCCACAACTTAACACACACAGCCCTGCGGAGCCGACTTTAGTCGCTTTGCTTGTTGTTTCATGTGCATTAAACTGCAATTTAGAAGCCATTAATCCATCCCATAATCTTACCAAATAAAATCCTGACTAGGTTTAGAGAAGGGCTTCGGCACAAATCTCTACATTTAACAGTACTCTTACAGTACATGCTTCTCAAAAATCAACTTTCTCTCTTCCTGTCGTCCAAGGATAAAGTCTCAGAGGGATGGAGATACGTCAATAAAGAGCGAAGAAGTGCAGCTGCTAACTCTGCCTTTGCAGGTGACCCAGTGATCACAACAGCATCTGGTTGAATTACTTAACACTACCGTCCAACGGACATGTAATCCGGGATAATGCCCTTTTGCTGAGTGCTCCAATCTGGATAAATTCATCCCCGAGGAATGAGATCCAGCAGCAGGGTCTCAGGGAGAGAGGAGATGAGGCGCTTGGGAGTTGATTGGTTGGTACTAAAGAAGACTGTTGGGGCTGGGTAGAGTCTTCTAGATGGATAATGAAGCCCGACCGTAAACAGCTTGATTTTGTTGACTGGCTGCATGAGAGGAAGCAGATCATTGCCTGGTTTTCCAAGAACACTCCAAACTAATCATATTCCCTTCCCTGGCTGACCTGAATCCTGACAGACTCGAAATGAGGCTTTCATCCAAACTGCAGTCACCAAATATACGACACTTACTCAAATTCTGCATTTTTAACTTGGCACTGCATGAAACTGAAACATTTGGAAGGTTGTGCTCATACATGGACACATGCCCATCTCTCTGTTTTTTACTAGTGTTCAACTAAACAAAAGTCTTGGCCAAAACATTATTTTCTTGGAAAAAGCATATCTAGTTGTTGCGAAAAAACCACTGCCAAACATTGGGACTTACAAATTCCAGCTGTCCAGCGGCAGCCTCTTGGATTATTTATTCATATGTTTACTTATTACCATAAATATCCAACAGGGCAGTCGGCTCAGAGGGATTACAGGGGGCTTAATCTATCGTGGCACAGAAATGAGCAGGGGTCACAGCGGCTGAGGTGACTTAAGCTGGCTAGCCTTGATGGGACATGATGCAAAAAACAAGAAAACAAACTGCATGCCACTGGGCCCCATCATAAATTGATGGCGTCATCTGCCACTCATTGGGTTTGTGTGGCATAATCCAGACGGGATTAGCATTACTCAAGCCAACTGCCATGTATGGTGAGGGTAAGTCATACGAACAGGAAAGGGCACTTTCGTGTTTCTTACCAGGCATGCACCAGACTCCCATCTGACTGTACACATATTTAATCTGTGTTGTGTTGTTTAAGTCATTTTACTTGAGTTGGAAATATGACTGCTGGAACGCCAAGGCTCATGACAACATGGAAGAAAATGTATATTGGTTTTAGTATTCTCAAAAAATGGGGATAAATCAGTTGAATACCTCTGAGTCATTGTGCTCATAATTTGTCCATAAGTCTGCAGTGTGTCCTTCTTACAAATAACTATTCATAATAACGAGGCTGAAAATTGGTATTTATGTTTGAGTAGTGTTGTGCACAAATTAGGCTGTATCTCTTTTTTCCTTTCCCTTTGGAGAAGTGAGAATGATTTCTCCGTCTATAAAAAACACATCCAGACATGACGTCGGAAAGACATTTAATTATACTTTGGTTGAGAAATATGTATCAAAGCCTGCCGCCCATGAAAAGCGGATTTAGAGTCGTCAGTCAGCAGTTAATAGACAGCAGTAAATGAAATAGGGGCTGTCTGGGGTACTAAGACACGCTTTCCAGGACTAAGAAACAGCTTAGTCTGGCTGGGCGGTGAAATCGGGGGTTCTGACACGAGGGGGTGAGAGATAATGAAGGCGATTGGGCGGGAGGGGGGAGATTTTTAAGAAGATTGGGTTCTCATTCCTGTGCAGCAGCACTGCCCCTAGTGGGCAAACCATGAGTCGCGGATAGCCCGTCAAGATATCATTTCCCTGAGACAGTGGACCAAAAACCCAGTGGCTCAGACAGTTTGCATATACATTTCACAAGGTGTCATTCAAAGAAAGAAAAACAGAGAAAAGAGAGTCACAGAGGAAGAAAGGCAGAGGGAGAAACGAACTGAGCCCATACACTTAACAGTGACAATGTGTG
This sequence comes from Anoplopoma fimbria, assembly GCF_027596085.1. Classification (NCBI taxonomy): domain Eukaryota; kingdom Metazoa; phylum Chordata; class Actinopteri; order Perciformes; family Anoplopomatidae; genus Anoplopoma; species Anoplopoma fimbria. The sequence goes on along the minus strand of NC_072449.1, from coordinate 7,540,160 downwards.
ATTTTTCTCTGCCACATTTTCTTCAGAGCCTGGCACATCCAGGGCAAGACTATTCTTAAACTGCCCCTCCTCCCCACAGGACACCATGCTCTCACATAAATTACCCTTTCCCCCCCCGACAGAGGCTGGGGGTTCTCAGACACACTGCATCTCACAGCAGAAGAATTAAAAATTAAAAACAATAGATTGGAGGAATGGGTAAGAGATGGTGCAAGGAGATGGACGAGGTCCAGGATTCGTTTTGGCCTGAGGTGAATGTGTTCCTAGAGACTTTCTCCCAGATCCTCCTCACTGGTGCTGTGTCATCTGTCACTGGCAGGAGAGGTGACAGCGAAAGAAAGGGTGCCCCAGATGAGGTAAGAGGAGAGTCTCGCAGCAGCTTTCCATCTGCTAAGTCTCCTTCTCTGTTCTGCTCCAGACCAAAGTTAAGAGAGGAAAAGTCCCCAGTGCCTCTGCATATGGACCGACTCTTCTCTCTCACGCTCATTCTCTCATCTCTCCCTGTCTTTTTCGCGCTCTGGCGGGATAACTGCGTCTAAGTATATGACTGCTACGGCCACAACTCCCCTCTGTCCCCCTGTTCATAAAAACGAAATTGTTTTCCGCAGCTTTTTGCTGACACCGACTCGGCACATAAACAGAGCCGTAATTTGTACAACAGCAGTAAGCTACGGGGAGGCACTTTTTCTTTTACTCCTCAGAGGCAAGCATAGAGAAGGTAGGTTGTTATCCCCTGTTTACCTGGCAGGGAAAGAAGTGTTTTATTTTATGGTAATAACTAGCCGTGCTGAAATACACAGCAATCCCTTCTCATTCCAGTTGTAGCAATCTCCTCATTCCAGCTGGTGCTACCGCTGATATGGTGTTAGTTGTTCTTAGAACCGGGGCTAAGCCTGTGATGGCATGTGAATGACAATGTGATTGTCACAGAATGAAAGTGAGAAACAATGTGGTGCATGTCAATAAATCAAACCCTCTTTGCAGTTTTTACATATAAAATAACTAGGATGTGATTCATGGAATAAACTTGCAAGAAATAGGACAATACAGGGCAATACAGCAGAATTAAGTCTTGGATAAAAAAAAACTCAACAGATGCTTAACAGAGTGTAGGAGAAGAGACTAATGACTGATCATGTATATCTGCGTCACAGTAAGCACAGATGGTACAAAAAAAGACTTGACAATGAAATACGGGGGAGAGAATACAGAAAAGCAGCACCATCGGTAACGGCTACAGCCTCCACAGCACCGTGTCTGATGTGCTGTAACTGCCCCGTAACGAAGGCCATGACCTAGAGAGAAAGCTTCCATTGCCCTGACTCTGTCCAATCTCTGGGTGGACAGCTTGTGTAACTGTCCCAGGTCACACACAGTCACACAGAATTTATAAAGAAAAACAGATAATGCAGCCGACAACATCTGTGGAAGAGATCTACACCCGTTAAAGCGCGAGAGAATCAGAAGAGCCATCACTCCAGTCAGTTTCAAATTAGTCTGTCCTGTTATTATCAATTTTCCTCAAGTTTCTACATGACAAATGAGCAGGCAGAAAAGCTTAATCACAGCAAATTGTGATTGGTATTTGAGGAGTAGTGATTTATTTTTATATTTACGTGTGATTGGCTGTAAATCAACATGTTGAACGGCTGGCTGGATTCAATCCCGTAGAAAAATGTTCTTGTTTCTTTCCTTGTTGTGTTACCAAAGACAGTTTTGACACATCATGTCAACAAACATGTCATATTTGGAGATTTTTGCCTTTTCTGTGAAAAAAGGTCACAACTCCCTCTGGGACACAGCTAAACACGAACACTCACAGATCCCTTAGACACACATTCATTCATGCTGTCCCCTCCTTAGAATGCAGTGCGAAGCGAGACGGGGTCATACTTTTTGAAAAAGAGGTGGCCGCTGTTAACCCCCCGACCCTGCGGAGCATAAACCCTGGGCGCTTGTTGAGGGCCAGGCATGACACATATAGGAGCTGACAAAATATCCACTGTCTGATTCAGCCCTGTGTGCAACCCGCATCATCCATATCACACTACGGAGACACCACAGAGATGGAGTTCTGCTGTACTTTACTCAACCTCTATTGTCTTCCAAAGACAACCACCTGGTGGCAAGCTGGGGAAACAACTAATCCATCCTCATTCTGTCCACAAACAGACTGTCTAGGAATAAAAATAACAACAGGGGGATACCGTCCAAAGGGCTGGAGCTGCCAAGCTATACTCCATAGCGCTTCAACGTGAACTTTTTCTCTTTCTTTTTTCTTTTGCCCAGACCCCCCCCCCCCCCCCCCCTGTAGCTGGACTCAACGGGGAATGGGCTGTCATTTCAAAACAATGTGAGTCAGGAGTGAACGCTTGACTGAGCTGGTCTCGGGTTAGAATGCTTTGTTTGTGAGTGTCAATGTGTGGGACAGGAACATAAAGCCTGCGTAGGAAGTATTTAACTTGTCTGGTCTGAAGCCTACGATGAGCCCCCCTGATGGAAAAAGAAGTGCAGCGTACAACTATTTAAAGCCCCCCCGGACAGCAGCAAAGACTTCTTCCTCTATTATCCACCTTATTCTCGTTTTTGCATCAGACCTCAAAGTGCACATAGGAGCCCTACATTATAAGCATGTCAACACAACACAACGGGGTAGGCTGAACTCACAAGCACATCACACAGCAAGATGAATTCAGAGACACACCGTTCGCAGCCGGAGAGTCACACAGCAGTCACAAGCACCTCACGCCAGATGTGATGAATAAGCAACTTCATCTAGGGAAAAAAACTTACCATGTCCGGAGATCCAGAGGAGCAGGAGGACCCAAGGGATCATGACTACTTAGGAGTGGAGAGGGCAAAACCTACAGAAAAAACAGTGGGCGAGTGTGAAATTGAAGTTGGCAGGCGCGCACACACATGCACGAGATGAGACAGTGCTCCTCTGTGCTGCTTGGTTGAGGGGGGGAGACGGGGGACGGATGCTACAGTCCCTCAGTGGTGTCTCCTTTTACCAGTGGAAGGCTGGTAGTCTGTCTTCAGTCCTTGTCTTCTTCTGCTGTTTCTTCCTTCTTCTCTGTGGGTCTCCTTCCCGTCTGTGGCACTCTTCAGAGTTGTCGGTGGACAGCGCTGCCTTTTGCACGCTCTCTTGTTGATGTTGCCCGTGGACTTTCTGTGTCTTCGCTGCTCACTCTGAGCATACACGCACACACACACACACAAGCTCGCTCTTTCTCTCGCTTGCTCGCTTTCTCATTGCCCATCCATTCTCAGTCTCTTCAGCCCTCACTTGCTCACCCCCACCCCTTACTTCTCTCTCTCTCTCTCTCTCTCTCTCTCTCTCTTGCTCCACCACTCACATCACATAGCAGACACAGTCAGGGGATGGAGCTCCACCACTAGACTCCTCCCTCCCTCCCCTCCGTGTCCTCTCTCTCTCTCTCTCTCTCTCTCTCTCTCTCTCTCTCTCTCTCACTCACTCTCTCTCTCTCTCCCTCTTGTTCTCATTCTCTTTCTCTCTCCTCCTCTCAGCCTGGCTGTCTGGGTGGCTGCGGCTGAGTGAGAGGCTGGGAGACTCGGGTCCTCACTCTGGGAACGAGAGCCGCCGTGGGGGAAACAGAGAGGTTGCAATTAGAATGAGAATAGGAGCGACTTGGCCTCTATAGCTACAAATAACACAGGCATCCACAAAACAAAAAGTGTAGTGTCACCCCTCCTCCCTGCTTTGACCCCTTGCCTTTTTTGGATTCTATCAACGGCAATCGGATTTAACTGTGCGCTGCCATCCCTAAGAACGGATAGGACCACATTAGCATTCAAAACCAAAGCTTTAGTGTTCATTACTATCCATTTTATTTTATTTTATCAGGGGTGAATTAGAGTCACTCACGCAAGGAGCCAGGATGCAAGACATTATAAAATGCTAAAGTGCATTGCATGCTTACTAACAAGTTCTCCTGGTTATGCTTGTTAATTATTTAAAAGGGGGAATATGTTCCAGGCCAGTCCGCGAATAAAAGAGCGCTCTACTTGTCTTGTTCCATAAAACACCATGCTTTATAGAAAGGACACATAAGGGTTTCAGGGGAAAGAAAATTACCATTTAATGAAATGAACACACAAAAATATATTAATGTTAATTTTTAAAATGTATTCATGAGAATTTGTTCTTCAAATTAAAAGTTGTGTTAAATTTGCTCCCTCAAATAAGTAAAAATAAATATGTTATGTATAGATGATTAGTATGATATATTGGAACCCTAGTAAGTTAAGTCTCTGGTTGTCATAGCTACAGGTGGAACTCCTTAATTGTTTGTGTCACTGTCTCACTATGTTTGAGCTCCAATTTGAGTGGTGATACATAGCAAATTTGCAGTTTCATAAGGAACTTTTGAGAAAGTTGTTATAATTATTTATATTGTTAGTATTTTTTCTTTTTATCTTTTCATCTTTGGGTAGTTTATATATCTTCCTTTAAAACCTTTTTTGATAAATAATCTACAGTGTTTCCTCCATGCTAGCTGCATGGCTCTAGGTATTGCCATGTCAGACTATCAGCTGAACCAACACTTTGGTCCAGATTAAAATATCTAAACAATGAATGGATTAGGATGAGATTTCTTTTAAGAAGACATGTCCCCCAGGAGATGTGTCCTACTGACATTGGTTAACCCCTTACCCATTCCCTAGCGCCACCTTGAGATCCAATTTGTTGTTTTACTTTTGTAAATTGCCATGAAATTTAGCTTATACCTGCGTGTTCCCCTCAGGGTGAGTTCTAATAACTTTGCCTTTGCTGCCTTGCTACTATTGGAAGACGAGTCCATGAGAGAGCGTTGGGGAGAGGAGAGCAGCGCTGTCGTTGCTAACAGTATCCAATTACATCATGTCTCGTTCACATGATTTGTACCCCATAAAATCATTTAGTATATTATTATTATATGTCCCCTATGTAAAACGAGAAGTCAGCATTGATTTATTTGTCACGTAACATGCGTACTTCAGAAATGGTACTTTTGCGTTGTTATTTGAACCCAAACGACAATCTTTTCCTAAACCTAACTAAGTATTTCATAATCTTTTTCTAAACCTAACCAACTAGTTATGAAGCCCAAACTTTGTTGTTTACTGTGAAGACGTACATTTCTTTTTGAAAAGACTGTATGCATGTAAGGAGCGGAAGTTTTAAATGTGTTACTGGCTTTTTCTAGTCAAACCAACAAAATATGATTGCATTTTTGTAAGATATCATACAAACTTTTGTATGAGGATATGTTCAGGAAGGTACACAGGAAGGTAGACAGGTTGTTAAGAGAATTTCAACAAAATAAAGTCTTAAAATAAATAACATTGCTATTGGCTCAGCTGTACATTTTATTTAGTGCTTATTATCATGGCATTGCATTGTGAGCTTGTTAGCATGCTGACGTTAGCATTTAGCTTAAAGAACCATTTGTTGTGCCCGCAGCCTCACAGACGTGCTAGCATGGCTGTTTAATCTTGTTTGGTTATTGTAACTATTGCTGATATAATTATTATTCTTTTTTTTCATTTCTTATTCTAAAACATATTCGTGAAAAATTTGGTTATACCTTTTTTTTCTATTTTGGAACAGAGGAAGCCTCTTAAAATACCGGCAAATATCTTAAAGTGCAAACAGCACAATTCAACCTTGACATTCTCCTCCTTCTAGACATCCCAAGACATCAATGACTTCACAACCAGAATCTGGAAACAAAAATACATAAACCTTGTTCTTATAAAAAAAAATGATTGACATTCAAATCTGGACAAAAGGGACATAACCTCAATTAATATAAGATGTACGGTAATGCCCAGAGCCTCAGATAAGAGCTCTGATAAAGACACAGTAAGCACTGCATGGGGGCCAAGTCTGCGTCATATCAATTTAATCCATCCCTTTGACTTCCTAATCTAATCAAAGGGCCAGAGGATGGCAGGTGGTCTTTTCATCAGTGCAACTAACAGCTACACACAAAAACAACCCCACTGCGGCCGAACCAGAGGATAACAGATTTGCATTCTGCCGAAGAACATGATGAGTAGGGTCAACGAATAACAATGCAGCTTATGTGCTTGAAGGTTGGCCAATGAGGGTAAACTAGGTAAACAGGCAAACAAATGTTTAAGTCCACAACTCACAATCCTCTCATTGGTACAATAAACCCTCAGCCTGGATTACATTTTTTTCCAATAATATCTGAAATATTTGGACACGTTCAGGGATGATGAGCTGAAGTCATCTTGTTTGTCTGGTCGTCAATATTAAATGAGTTAAAAATCCTACAGTAAAGAGGTTAAATCTAATCGGACAAATTTGAAGGTGTAGAGAGAGTTTATTCAAAAGTTTTTTTTTTTCGTTAGCTGAAGCCTGGTTCTCATTATGCCATTTACTCATACAGATAACTGTAACAACACAGGCATTTTACTATATTTATAACCTGAAGTGTAAGCGCAAGAATACTCAACCAGTCTAAGAAACTGAACACAGGAAACTAAACAAAAGATGACATCAATGACATGCTTTGTATTAAAATGTCCTTACACAGGCAGAGGGGAAACATTAGTAGATGTGAAGTCTTGAAAAAGGGCTCATACACTGATAAACCCACAGTGCACCCACAGGGGGCATAATCTTAAATTACTCGGCAGACAGGGAACTCCTCTTCTCAGAGTTTAAGAGACTCTTTGTACCAGCTATGACTATAATCTGCAGTGAAAAAGATGAGCGTCAAAGTAAGCTTAAACAATATGAAGATATTACATTAATTGTGTTGCCTGTGAATCACCCAAACTCTCAACTGCAGGTCATTTCTACAAGATGACAAAGGTCGGTCTGACCTGAACTGATAATTTAACAGAGTTTTTGTTTGCCTCATAAGAACTCATAAACATAGGTACTAGGATGCTCTTCACCAATATTGATAACTGTGTCAATGATATGTCAATATTTAAGAAATTAGTATTGCTTATCCTGGATCTTCCATCAACTGGAATCCAATCATCAAGTGTGTTAAGGTAGTAAAGTACATTCATACTTTGTCCTATATGGTATGCTGCTGTGATTATTTATGTTGATCACATTCGGCAGATACAAAATACTATGTCTTCCCACATACACTTTTCCCTCCGGTGTGAATGGCAAATATTAAACAACTAATTACAGTTTCTTACAGTAGTTTATTATTGTACTCCAGTCAGTAGTCCTTGTATATTAAATATATTAATAGGGGTCAAGGTTTCATGACCTCTTTGTCGACCCGTAAACTGTTGAAAACCAAGAGAATAACTGAAAACATTGAATATGTAACAAAATAAAATGTGTGGGGCTGCCTCACTGCTGCTTGCTTTGCACAGATAGAGTCCAATACAGATACCCATCTTGTATATATTTGCTTTTTACAGGGTTTAACATGGCTCAAAGCCACAGTTATATTACCATGCTTTTGACACCTCCAAGACAGATTTTATCATATAATACAACTGTGCAACAAAGAAATACACCTCTATTTAAATATTAATACATACTGTATGCTAGAATGTTGTAACAGGGGCATTTTTGCTGTGCTATTCAACACAACATAGGATAATGCAGGGCAGAAAAGAGGTTTTTCTACAAGTGAGAAATGGCAATAAATCATATTTATTCAGTTCTTTTTAAGCCTGTATGTCAAAGCTCATGGAGAACATCTTGCAGTGCACAGCAAAACAGGAGCTCCAAACTAATTAAATTAATAAGGTTGGGTTGCAAAGTGATCTTTGAAACTTTTGAGGCTTAAAAATGACCAAGAGCAGAATGAGAATCAATCAAAAACTAAGAGTGAAGGAGGAGAAATGCAATTCATAGCATGAGTAATTCTTCATGGCACTAAATGTAACATTTCTTACAGAATATAATTCTTGGCAAGGAGAAAAATAAACAAAGTATAATAATTATTAAATTAAATCATAACAATATGGCTGCCATGAGGGGAAAAAAAGATAGTTTTGAAGTGTCAAAGCTGCACTGCTTGCCTTTTTTCTTGTTATAACATTCCACCCGTGAAATATTTTGCCTCCTCCCCATTCCCTCACCAGATGAAAAGCAAAGTCTCATCCTCATACTCAAAAAGTGACACATTAATATGATGGACAGGCACTCTGTTTTTGAGCTAAATAGAAAGTGACATATCTGTTTATTTCTCTTGGGCCTGCATATCCGCTGTTGAGACACAGAAATGTCTGAAACAGTGCTGTCCGTGGACGTCTGTGTGTCCCTGTGTGCATGTGTGTTTTATGTGTGTGTTACCGTCAATTTGTATTTTGAAATTAGCAAATCAGCCAGTTGTCTTTCAAGGAAGGACATCCACTCAATCTTTGTCAGTCAGATAATTCCCCAGAGATGCTACATCTCTAGCCCCGATGCCTCAGATTCTCATTCTAATCAATTCTGCGAAGTGGCAGAGCAGAGGATCTAAATGAATGGAATTAAACAGTCTGGCAATGTGTTGGAAGGAGGCTGGAGTGAGTGACGACATTTCATTTTCATCCGAAGCCCTTTTTAAGTCAAGAACACGAGAAAAATGATGCAGGCGGCATTTCATTAAGCAAACAATGGGAATGTATTTGTCGCTATTTTTAAACATTATTCAAATAATAACTTTATATTATTGATAGACAATCATATTTTCAATAAAAACTTTCATCAGATCCGACCCTGCCCTTTGGCTTAGTAATGACAAGGCTGCCAATGCTCCCATTAAAATAAATATAGAAATAAAGCACAGTGGCCACTTTATTACCATTGTCAAGACCATGACCTCAGGGATCACTTTCTTACTTCACTGTGCTCACCTACATGCAAGATCACCTGCCGACTTTGCTTATATAAACTTAAAAACATAATGATTGAAAAGGATAAAAACTCAAGTTGCACAGCAAGACCTTAGAGGAAGTCTTCAGGGCTAGAAAAGAAGTGTTAGAGCACAACTAAGAAACCTGTGGACTTCACTATGGACTTTTCCTCAAATGAATGTGGCTGCTGAATAAAAATTTTAGATAATTTTTTGTCTTTTCTTATGTGTGCCAATAACCTTGCAGGTTTGTATTGTTTGTTGGTTATTACAGTTAGTAACACCATTGTGGGCTTGATTAAACCACAACAATGTCCAACTAATGATATGTTGATGCCATTCAACCAGACACAACCAACAGTAAAATATTTCATACTCCATGCTGACTTTTGATCACAAACTGGGAGCTAGCAGGCGAAGAATCCCACTTTGTTACAGTTGCCAATTCTGTTCAAATCAAAGTCAATACAGAATGTTTTTGCAAGCATGTTGTCTTGTTCATGTAAACTTAACAAATTTGGTTCCCATTGCTAGTATAAAGCCTACTTAAGTGTGGAGCTCTGCTATGACTAAGGAACGTTCACACTGCTGCAGGGTGGCCTGGTCATTTGATTCTTCCCAATTTGAATTTCATCTTCATTGCACCGTGGAATTGTGGTTTTTACATGATATGCAAACCAGTGGCAAAGATTTGTTTGCCGTGCTCCTTTGGAGATAGGTAAAGAGCGATGTTTAGCAGTATTTATCTCAAGGAAACTTCTCCGGGGTCAGAGGACTTTGCATAAGTCATGCTGGATTCTTTTCTTGAAAGGGAAATGTGTACATGTTGTTTTACATCTGACACACTGACCATCGACATCTCCATTGCATGCATTACCCCTGCTGCTTCTCTTCGCTGACCTGGTGTACGGCAAATAAAAGCAGTGTGTTGAACTATGGATTTGCCCTCAGGCTTGAAGAGGACTCTCCGTATGTCAATGGAAGAGAAGTGAATACATCAGCTAAAGGGAAAATGTCAGCCAAAGAACAAATTTATGTATGTTATTCCAATCATATTTTCAGACCGGTGTGTCTATAAATATCCTGAAGAGTTCCATCACAATCAGGAAAAATGGATTTTGAATAAAAGAAAATGTAATACCAATACTTCTTACATTAACTCACACTTTTATATTCCTTCTAGAATTTTTCCTTTAAAATCTATTTAAAACTGTGTTTTTTCAACAGTTAACCAGGGCTTGTTTTATCACACTATAAGTTACAAAATAAGTGATTTTCCTTCTTTATTGAATTGCAGAAAGACATTTAAAGTGCTTCAGGGTGAATCTCCAAGGAAAGTATTCCCGTTGCGCTAAATTGGGAAAGCATAAACACGGGAATGGACCAAATCTTCAAAAAAGAAGTCAAATGCTGATGTTATGCAGAAAGAAAAATAATTAAATATGCTGACTCTGCCCATTAATAATATTCAGTTAACCTGTAGGTGTTTTGCCAGTAGTCTTAACTGAAAATGCAGAATAGGCCCCTTAATCTGAGCATCCCAGATGCCCAAAGCCAAGCCTTTACCGTCATACGTAATTGCTCTTAAGAAAGTATGAAAACCCATAAGAAAATGATACAGTGCGCAGGGAACATTGCTTTGAATTGCTGTATTCAACTCGCCATGTGGCAGTCTGTGGTGGCAATTGCTACTGTGTTTTTGTCTTGAATGGACTGTTATTCCCATTTCATTATACTTGGATTTTTTACTCTTAACATGTGAACATTTTGTATTTTTTTTAAATTGTTACAATGTCCTTTACTGCTGCTTACAGATCCATATTGAACATATCAAATCAGATATTACCCCAATCATAGCTTACACACTGACTTCCACATTTAATCGTTCATTCTTAATAGATCAGATGGTGTGTGAATTCATGGATGGACATATAACATTATGCACAGCTTTTTAAAGTTGCAAGTATATATTTTTGTATTTTTTATTATGCAAATGCTATGTCTTATTAACAACAAATCAACTAAATACAACAACACACTGCCAAATAGCAAATATTTGTTCCTGAAAAACATACAAACCGGCTTTCTGGGGCGCCTATGCCTTCAACAGTTGTTGGTGGGGTGTCAGAATCTCCTGTTGTTGTCAATTAACACCACTCACACGAGATCATATTAGACGTGTGCGGCACAGTTAGTCCCATCTGATCAAACCCTGAATTCACGCAATAATTACTCATGGGCTTGCAGATAATGCAAACAGTGAAAACACATGCTGTCATGTTTTGTAATCAATGACATCATGTACGAGATCATTCTAAAGTTTCTAAATTTAACACCGGTTTTCCACTGAGTTCTCTCCTGTTGCCGAAACCTGAAAGATTTGCAAATGTGAACGCCTCATAGAGAGGACACGACCCCTGACAGTCCATATAATGCCGTCACCAGGCCCATGTGTTGATGGTCTCGGGGAATACAGACACTTTAACGTTAAGCCAAATGCTCTTAAAACTAAAAAGGTCTTGATTTCTTTACATGTTGAATACACAAGTTATAATGTGTATATAAGGCTCCATGGAACCCGCGCTGTACCTATGCTAGCTGTTTCCCAATGGAGCCTTGGACCTGAAGCTAGCTAGCTATTTCTACATAGAGATCAATCCCAGAGAAAAGAGGCATTTGATGGGGTTTATTTAGCATTCATAATTCATCATAAACGATAAAAGGGAAATAATGAACATTTCATTGGTTTTCTTTTCTTAATTTATTACATATTTTGGTGGACAGAATCTGGCATACATTGATGATGATTTGAGAGCCTGTTGCATTATGACAATATTGTTTGATGGCAACTTTACAGATTCTGTAACGATATCAGCAGTAGTAGTTCAGTACATCCAATGTGCAGTTGCTTTTAAACTTCAATGCTCTTATTGTTCTGATTTAATCTTTGTTGATGCTGTGACTGTGTTAATCATATTTTGAGATTCAAGGCATTCTCTCCAGACTGAAGGGTGCTCAAGGTTTCTTTGGCAGGTGTGGACAATCCTGTTAGCGATGGTGTTCATGTTACACCTTAACCTCTTTTTCCAGTATATCTATCTTTTGTTTGGAAGGTTCCCAGTATGAGGCTTTTTTGCCAAGGAGATATGAATATAGAGGTTTGAGGAAAGGGCAATCTGCTGCTACCTCTGACTCCATAAACCTTTTACTTAGTTTGATTAAATTAAATTAATTCGATTTCTGGCCATGTTTACGGAGTATATTAATTTTCCTTATATTTTTACTGTCAGCATTATTTCCTATGTATAAGTGATGGAAAGAGCTGAATTCAGATGTTCTTTCACCAGATATTCATATTTCAAAGGTATGTGAGCTGGGATACATAAAGACAAATGAATAAAAGCAATTAGTCTCACCTGAAAAATATCAATTGCAGATGCAAACAGCAATCAGTGAATAAGTTAACTAGATGCAGTAGCAGCACTCGTACACAGAATGAACAGAACCCAGTACATTAGTGCACAGAAGCACAACTACAGACAGCAGCCTGCAGCTGACTTCTGCAACCAGTTGCAATAAAGCATGCTAAAACACTAATATAATGCTTGAACGTTGTTATAAAATATGCAAGAGCTGAAAAAGGCGATACTGAAATTGCTGGTCTTTAGCCAGGTACTAAGCTGCTCTGAAGGGAGGAAGTTAGCACAGAGAAAAGGGAGGCAGTGGCTACATTTTAAATATTAATTTCCTGCTCCTATGTGATGTGATTGATTATTTTTTGTATTTGTAGGCTATTTCTACAATAGTTCTACAACAGGACAAAAACAAGTCATTAATTCAAGATTTTCTGGCATTTCAGTTACCACTTATGTGGTCACAATGAGCCTCAATAAACAACCGTTTCTCCAAACCCACTTATGCAGTCTTCTCAGTTTTCTCAGTTTTCTCAGTTTTCAGTTTTGTTGACACAGAAAAGAAAAAAAAATAGTTATAATAATCGTTGGCTTATAGTGATGAATTTGACCTGGACAATTGTGTGTTTTCTTAAAAGATATTTTATAAATGAAGCCCAAAGATCACAATTGCATCCTACATCTTGCCATAGACAGGATAACTGATATTAATGTAAAAACAATAATGTCATATATTAGGTAGTGCTTTATTTTGCAGACATAACACATGTAGACACATAAATGGGCATTACAATTTATACTTCATATTTGCGGCTATATAACTATATATATTATATTTATAGTACATTCTTACTAGTGGCTTTGGCATTACATTTTATCTTCCTGCAAAATCCTAGGGGTGTTAATGTGGCTATTTTTGTTGAATGATAACTTTATGTGGGTCAGACTGTGTTTTCTTTGACAACCTCTGGACACTGATGTTCTTCTGCAGTCTTAATGGCCCAGAGAGTGTCACTCTGACCTGAGATGGAAGGTGTTCATTGTTGTCAGAGACTGAACAAAGCAGGGAAAAACTTTTGGTGTTTTGTGTCTGCTTTGTCCATCATTACATGCAAGGCATTAATATGTTTTTGGGTAGACACGATGGATGTACACTAAATACATGTAACCTATGAAATAGGGCTCTGACCAGTGCCTTTTTTACACTGCCTTATTAAAAGGTAACAGCTATAGATGCTAGATTTTGGTGAAACCAATTTTGAACTACATCTAAGCTGCAATATTACATAAAAATATATACATATATAAAAAAATATAAATGTTATCCAACATTTCCACTTACTATGCATAATGGTTGTTCCCTCTGTTCTGCTTTACAGTATATTCTTATTTTTTCAGTGGGCCAAATAATCATAACATCAATGGCCATCTCTATATTTCAAGTGCTGATTACTTATTGAAACAGATGAGTCTCCACTCTCAGCACAAAAGGAAAAAAAAAGAAAGACACTTTAGGGCTGAGTGACACTTCAATTAGCCTCTTGTCCTCCACTACTAATAATCAGATTGTGAGCCATGTAAAATATAAAGCCAGTCATAAAAATATCCTCAAAAACCCACAAGATTTACTGTAGGCTGTAGATTTTGCTTGCATTTGCTGACAGCCTTATAGTGCTGAACCCCTATTGGCCTCCCTTAGATGAAATAAAAACTATCTTGGTATAATTGCCCACAAAATCGGATTCACCAGTGTCTGCAACACTATGTGTGCCCTCTAATTTTGTTCAGCTCGTTCTTCAATTGCCAGGCCCCTCGCAGGGCCCCTCATCTATTCCATTCAGTGCTCTTCAGTGTGATGATGCTGGGGACCCAGATGTACACAATTACGCAGGCACAGCATTATGACAGTCTAATCAGAGAGCCAGAGATTTGTGCAATCTAATTGTGTAAAACAATTTATGTCAACACTAGAGGAAGAAAAAAAACTCCACTATTAGCTTGTGGTCTACATGCTGCAGCAGCATTGTAGGAGCAAACTTTATTCAACCCGCATTCTACAAATGTTTACACACAAGACTACCGACTGGAGTCCCTGGGGACGCCAAGAATAAATAACCATAATATACAACCATCATAGCAGTATGTCAATGCTTTTATTCTCAAACCCCTAATTATATCCACCATAAGATAAAGAGATCAGTCGTGTGTGCGTCATAAACAGCTAATTCAAGATAAAATGCTAACATGTATTTGCACTCCTGTGAGTAAGAGCACAGTATTTGCTGCTTTGGAGTTCAGGCTACCATGTTATTAAACACAAAGGTCATGTGTGAAATAATATACATAATCTGCTCATTGGTATCTTGGAGGTAGGTGTGTAATTCACACGAGGTTCCCTGGCAATACTAGTCTCATACGATCAAGGCATTAGACCAATAAAGATTACAGTTTTTATAAAATTAAACATTAGTTTCTCGTTAAAACAATCCTAATAATGTCACTTTAAAAATGTCGTTTGGTTAATGCAAATTGAAATGTTCCATAACAAAGCTACTTTGTTATATATATTTTTTGATGATAAAATTGGGTTGTGTGCGTTAGCTCATCTTCATTTGTTGTTTAAATGTGTCATTATGTGACAATGTATGAATTAATATCATTATCATTAACCCAAAAAAAAGCAGATTGGTGTTTTGACATTAGTGAACAACCAACTGCTCACCAATTTGAATGAATTAAAAACTTTCGTTTATTTGAACCTGGCCGCTAAGGTCATGTGTTAAATCAGCTAAAATCAGTGCTATAGAAATGTTACAATTCATGCTTCCTGTGAACTTTCACATGGAGTGCTAACCTGTGATGTATAGCAATGCTTCACCTCAGACAGAATTGATGACGTTAATGTGGAGTCATGTTTAAATCATCCAGAAGAAAAACTCTTTGCTACATCCTTACCTAATATGTAATATTGCTGGTATGTGTGGTGTTAGTCGGGGACTCACAGGATGCAGCCTGGCTGAGTAATGTGTGTGTGAAAACACTGGGTAATTTGCTTGTGTATGCAATTAGTCGTTCCCTATCAAGCTTCATCCCTACAATGTCTGGACCATCAAGTAACAGTCGGGAGTGTAAACTCAATTGAGTAAACTGGGGCATGCATGTTTCTTTGACTCACTGGGAAGTCACAAAGGGACCTGGTACATGTATGATTCTGATTTTAATTTGCAGGTGAATCCTACAGCAAACCCATTTTTCTCTTTGAAAGTACATTTGGGCCTCTTTTATATTCTCAAAACCAATTGGCTATCCATCTGTTGACGGATAAGCCTCTGTGGGCAGTGGGCTATATTTCTGGGGTTCTGATATAGCCAGCAGATATCCAGGCCAAGACTTCTTTTTGGTTCACCAAGGGCTCAAGTAACAATGGCAGTTAACATTGGGAGGAGGAGGAGGAATGCAACACCAGGCGATGCACCCCTTCAAGTAATCCCACTGCTGCTGGCTTAGAATCTTGGGCAGTTCTCTGTAAATCGGACAAGCTGGTGGCTGCTGAACACAACTCTCTGCATTGTCCATGCCGAGAGTATCAAATAAGTGAAGATCCATTCCGGAATCAGGACGCGACCTTACGGGCACTGATGGTGTTCTGGAAGCGGTAAATACATTCATGGAGGTAGGCAATCAGTGGGATTTCGTGCACATTTGGGTAGGCACATCCTAATTCTGCGGGCTACATTTATGCAAAGTCAGAATTGTTCTTCCCAATGATAATGCTTTGAAGCATGAGCAGAGCAAATAAGTTCCTCTGAAAAATCATCCGGTATACTGCCAAGAACACACTTTTAAAGTTAGTTTTAATACATCTAAGCTGGTCAAAAGATTTTATGCTGTATATTAAGCTTTATTTTGGTCCCCCCATACATATATAAATCCCATACATAATAATTAACCTTAATGAGTACATCATTTGGTTTTTATGAGTGCTTTGTGCTGTATCAAACATTTGTTGTAAAATATATCTATCGGATTAAGTTTTTTCAAATCTTTTTTCTCAGTTATCCAGAAGTCAGATGAGATTCCAGCACAGTACATCCTGATTTACTACTATCAGTAGCATGTCAATAAATCATAAATCTAATGCTTTCCAGACATATCTTATTTTTTCAGGGGTCCTTTCTAAGTTTGCGATATATCAATTCTTGCTCCAACACCTAAAGTTATGAAGCACAATAATAATTGAAAAAAAATAAACTGATTTACATTTAAATCGAAAGCTCGCTATCTTTCTAATAATGATGTGCTCTAATCCACCTTCAACAATCATCCGAGGAGGTTAAATTGTGAAATATTACATGCAATGGCAGAAGATCCCATTCTCTGAGAGTCTCCTGGGACCTAAACCCTGTTCTTGAAGGCTTCCTTCCCCCTTTGAAGATAGGGGAGCGGGGGAAAGGCATAGGGAGGTGTGGCAGGGAGTTCTCACAATCTCTTTAAGGCTCACCTTCACGTTGCAAGACACAGTGAATTTAATACCTTCTTTTATCTGTTGTGTCTGCAGCAGTGGAAGGGAGGAGTTTCAAATGTCAAGTCTTTACACTCAGGTAGTATTCACTGTGGTGTCTTTAAGCGCCTGGGTGATTTAACTACAAGTGGATGGATGTGACTGCTAATTAGAGGGAGGTCTTTTTCAATTTGGATTGATTAACACATTTAAGTATCCCAGACGCCTGCTATTTGTTGAATTTTCATATTGAGGTTAATGCACCTAAAGTGGTTTTGCTGCTTCAGTCTCAACTTTGCTGTTAGCTAGACATGTGCTGCTGTCACCTTTCAGCATGTATAACTTGTAAACATTTCAAAGGTTTTAAAGTAATAGTCAAATCAAATCAAATCAAATTTTATTTATATAGCGCCTTTCGTGCAAAATTGCAATACAAGGTGCTTAACAATACAATGAAAATACAACAATACTGTGAAAATAAACGGTAGAGAGAAATAATAATATAGAAACATGGTAAAATAGAAAGAGCAGCAACAGAGTAACATTCTTATACATGAAATGTATAAGACCAGTATAAAACCAATAAATGTATAAAACCAATAAAACCAATAGTAGCACAGTAATACTGATAACAATGGATTAAGAAAATGCTAAACTAAAACGGTATGTCTTAAGATTTCTCTTAAAAATGTTTAGAAGAAGTAAACACACCTTTTTCGAGAGCTCACTTCGCACATGCTTTAGGCACTGCTCCACTTGCTCTGTGTCGGTTTGCCTACTGATGATGTAATTTAAGATACTGATAATCTTATTAATCTTATTTACCACTGGTTGGCCACAGTGGCCAATGTTCAGCAAAAGTTACTCAGACTTGCACTCAGAATAAAACTGACAAGAAATAGGAGAGGCAACTGAATGCTGGTGGCGGTGGAATGGTGAAAAGCTGCAAATTGCAGTAATAGTAACAGCAAAAGAGACGGTGATAAACACAGGCTGAAAGGTTGCAGAATTATGTTATGCCCACACTCTTGTGAATGCATTTTAAATTTGAATCTGATTATTTAGTAAAACCATGCTCACTGTAAATCTAAACCAATCAAGGAACATGGTTAAATGTCATTTATTTTTGGTTTAAAAAGAAAAACTGTGCATTGCTGCATTACCTGGTGCAGCAATTGTGCAGAAATGTGATTGAAAAAGATGCATTGTTATGACAGATATGGTCAGATCTCAGGAACATTTGCCTGTTCTCTTGTCTAAGACTCTTAGTTTGACAATAACATGACAGTAACTGTGCACCAGGGTGTTTCCCTGCCTCTTGCCAAAATCACGCTGGTATAGATTCCAGATCCCTCCAGCAAAACTAAATGGAAAAAATTGGGACTTTTGTATTCCAAAGTGAAAGAAATATTTAGATTCTGGTGACCCCTATGACTTCACGCAATACATAACTATTTTTGACATGTACTTACCATAAAGGAAACTGTGGTATTTCTTGTTTGTCATTAAGATTTTTAGGAAAATAAACAACACAGATCGAAGGAAAGCCTGGACCCCACACACGGCCCTGGTGCATGTGCACTGTGCTCAGTAAACAATGTCATCATGCATAAGCCTGTCAAAAGATTTAGCACTATAATCTATAAGTAATATATACATACAACTTAAAAAAATAAATACAGCAGTGTAGTAAGTGTTGCTTTATAATATGTCATGCTAAATGTGGTCTTAATGAATATAATGTCAATCATCTCGCATCATTCAAATTATAACACTAAAATTGTACAGGAGAGTTTGTCTTTTTCCTTTTTAATCTTACAATTAACTTATATACAGCAACACCACAAACAGTTCTTAGCATTTCAATCAGTGGCAAAAAAACGCACAGCCTTTGAAAACATGGGGCTCAGTTTGCCTCCAATGGTATTTGCTCAAATCAATACAGAGTTCAATAGACTTGATCCAAGATCTGTGTGATGCTGCTTCCTACATCCCCTCTGACTGTATATCCTTATCCGTCTTACAGCATAATTAATGCATTTTCGTTTTCATACCTTGCACATAGCCTCTAACTCTGAATAAGATCGTCAAAATCAACAACACACTGACAAGTCATGTTAAGCATGATCATTGAGCGGTGATTCAAATGATAGGTGTGATCCCTCAAGTAAAGACACAGCTGTTACACTGGTGGAGAGTGGGAGGAACACAACAGGTTAAGAGGAACCTTCTTCACCTTCCATGAGAACAGTGAGCATGTAAAGACTTTGATTACCCAACATGTCACATGATCTGTAACAACTTCTCTAAGCCAACTCATGCACCAAGATGATTACTATCCAAATAGAAACAGACTTCGATGAGCAAAAGCAATTGTTCAAGCTACATAATTGTGTCTTGTTATTCTAACCATTGGCTTTGCAGGCTTTATTAGGCATAACATGTCAAGCTGCTACACACACACACACACACACACACACACACACACACACACACACACACACACACACACACACACACACACACACACACACACACACACACACACACACACAAACACACATGCTGACAGCTTAGTTGCATTTTTAACTAATACTGTATTACACTTGGCAAGACAAAAACATGTTTGTAAAATATAATTTATGAAATACTTTAAATGTTTTGCATAGCAGATGAAGAGATTTTATTGGATATTCTGAATCCAATGAGCGCCAATAGACAATAGTTGTTACTCAGTTTCAGAAGTATAAAATGCAGTAATGTGTTTTTCATTGTTTTGGCTCTCTTCCACCACACTGGATTTCAAGTGAAACAATGCCTGTGAGGGCAAAGTGCTGACTTTCAGCATGTGTTCACATCAATTCAGGGTAAAAAGAGTAGGAGTCACAGTCCTTTTTTACCCTTGGGGAGTATGTTTATAGGGAGGGCAGCATTTGTTCTACTTGGTTCATTGAATGTGGACGTAAACACCCTCAAATCCAACCTGAAAGGCAACAGAATTGCCTGTTCTGGTCAGTGGTGTTCTGGATAGTTCACTGGTGTTATAGAAACATAGGTGTTGCCGTGATCAGCCATGTTTAGAGTTCATACTGGTGTCCATTGGACAGCTACAGGGTTGTATTTTATAAATCAGGGAAGAAATAGCAAAAGCAAAAAGCCACCTGCACATGTTCATTGAACCAGTTTTCTGCTCACAAAATATAGCTGAAGCATAAAAACACTTAGCTTTTAGTTACCTCTAAAATTATTATTTTTTTTAGTAATGATTGTCGTCAAATTTGGTTCAGGCATTCATGATGCCCAGATGATGATTCCTACAGACCGGCTGGCTTTTCATCTAGCATCATTTTTGAAGAAAATCTTTAAGGTAAAATTCTTTGGCTGGTTCACATGAGTTTCATTCACTGTGCAGTGGAGGCAGAAGTTCACAAGAAAGCTGTAGAATTCTCTCTGAACAGAGTGAGTTTTGGTCATAACTATATGAAAGGCTACAGGAAATCACAAGATATACAAAAGGGGAGGGCTCGGTAAAGCTCATTCTTTTCATGATGAAAAAGGGACATTGGAACTATCAGCACCCACTATATGCTTTCTGTGTTTGCATTCTCAAGTCTGTCTAAGTGGATTCCCATAAGCCCCTTTCACACAGCCAGGTCAATGCAGCACTGTTGCACCATTACCATTATTTCTTAGATGTTTTATACCCTAACCACTGGGAGAGAAAAAATATACTAGCAGCAGTTAGCACAAGATCAATGTGCACAAAACAAAGTCGATATAGATGGATGCAAGTTGTTTTGTTCAGTGTGGAAAAGCAAAGCCGGCATCATGGCAGATCTTCTTTATGGCAGTGCTGCGGAATCTGTGTGAAAGGAGCTATGGGCTCAATTCAAGTCTCAAGTCTTATTCACAGAGCAGAAGGATGATTTGATAAGTTAAGGTCTTACTTCTCATAGCCTCGGCTCTTCTTCAAACTACATCAAAGGTTTTACTCAGAAATACACAAAGACAGAAATAGTTTACAGTAAATAAATCATAGATATGTGCCTTTCTTTCTTCCACAGTCAACATAGGGATATCATTTTGGGGTTTAAAGTAAATGTCTTGACAACAACTTGATGGATAGGCATGGATTTGGCAGGCCTATATATTCATGTCCACCTTCATGATGAACTACAACAACTTTGGTGATTTCTTAACATTTCATCTTGCATAATCATCATGTCCATTCTTTTTTTTTTTACAAGCCGTGTTCACATTTGACTAATCTAAACTGATTTGCAAGGGTATTTAAACAGTATGGATAAATCTGACCTATAACATACTGGATTTTGCTTTTATTTTACAAAATAGGATGGTTAAATTCCAGTTTACTTTTGCTCACATACTGTTAAATCATCATTTTTCTGAGCTGCTCTATTTTGTTTTGATTCATTTATAAAAAAAATATATCTTGTTTGCCCCGTAAATTAATATTGAGCCACATAATTCCAAGATGAGGAGAGCTAGTTGGGTTGATTTGCTTCCATGTCGCACCGTAGTCCATATCACTGTCACTGTAAACAAAGGAGACTAGAGGGGCACCAGGCTCAATGAACATGCACTCCTAACACTGCTTGTTACACATTCATCAAAAGAAATCAATGCCAGATTGAGGATTGTGGCCTCTGTTGAGCAAATGAAGCCTGGCTCCTGAATAAAATAATAAATCCCCGCCACATTATTTCAGCTTTTGATAAATGGAGCAACATGAGAGCGGGGGGCTGCCAGTGGGAGCAGGGGGCAAACATCTGACTGAGAACACCTCTAATAAAACATGAGGAAGGCCTTTGATACACCAACACAACAATTCAGTTTCTATACATCGTAGATCAAACACTCTGATATTCCTCTGTCCAAAAATGTTTGTTATTCTGCTACAATACCTTCAAGACTACATTATTGTTGGATTGCATTAAGTATTAACATAGCATACTCACAGCTCATAATTTGCCTCTTTTGGGGTTTGAAATAGGAAACTGATCCGGTAATGTCTTTAATATTGCTCAGTTATGCATGGCCCAGATGGCCTGAGCTCAAGTCAGGAGTAGGTCACAGAGTGTGAGAGGTTTGCTATCAAACACCAGGCAGGTTTTAGCCTCTGACAGATGTGGGATCAGTGTCAGATGTGAGCAATGCCAAAGGGCTGGATTGTTGCAGAGGGAGGAAATGACTTGACTCTCCTGGCCTCAGTATGTCTTTGTACCCTGGCCCCCAGGGCAAGTGATGGCAGGAATACAGAAAGGAAAACTCTACTCTAGCACATGCCACCAACCACCCCTGCATCCATTCCAGCTCTCTGCACCTCTTGATTGCTCCCCGAGACCATTAGATCACCTTTAGTTCCATCTGCGCTATTTCCCGGCATGCCCTCTACTTCACCTAACACCACAGCTGTGAACGAATCAGAACCTTATTTCATTTTTAATTTGCAAGATCAGGACTACTTTTACAGATTTGAATTTCATATTAAACAACACATTTCCAAGGTGATATTGTGCATATATTTACAATTCGGAGTGATCACGTGTGTAACTATGCACATGGATGTGTGAAAGCAGTGCATGTGTTACAGTTGTTCTAAATTTTGAAAAAACGTGTTTTATTATGTGCTGTGGTATGAATCAGTCCATTAATTTTCTCCTCTTGTTAATCCCTGCATTGTGCTGATTGTCATGGTATGTGTGTATTTCTGTGTTGAAAACGTTCAGAAAAGTACTTTAATTTGGAGTTAGTAAATCACCATAAAAATGACCAAACCCTGCTACAAAAGTGGGTCAAACTAAGTGATACAAGACATTTAAACCATATTTATGCCTTGGCCACATTAGCCTTTACACACTGTATAAGTGTGCACTATCCCAGTTGGTTAGTTTCAACTTGTGACTGCTGTTCATCTTTTATCTGTAAGCTGACTTGTGTTGCTTTGGAAACTCACCTACCAAAGGGCTGGCTGTCAACCTTTGGTATTGTGAATAAATCCAATATAACTCCCTTAAGAAAAAAAGCCATTTTCCCACAGTGTTTACATCATACTGCCCTGCACTCTATACAATAAGCTGATTTTTGCGAGTACAGTGAAGTGCAGTCTAAATGTGTAATAAATAGTACATAATTGAAATCCAGATCTCAATAAGTCAGATCTAAGACACTGTCTGCAGGCTGAATTAGTATGCTGGGTTAACACTGCTGAGTTGTTCACCCAAAGCCCCCAGCACTGTTATCACCAGTCACTCAATGGTGCCGCCACTGTCAAATTCCGAGAGCTGTGAAATCACTGGAAGTTCACAACAGAAGCAGCTGCCATGTTTATTTCATTGTATCCCTTCACTCAACCCATCCCTAACCATCTCTTCAACATAGAAATGTTTGCCTCAAAAGCATCTTTGTGGAAAAGTCTCCTGTTTTTTCGTTGACTCTCACTTTGATTTGGGCACTTAGCATTCAGCAGAAGGTTAGGCAAGAGGGGATTGTTGCACCTGGCACAAATATTGACAAGTGCTATTGTAGTTCTATAAGCCTCATGATTTGCATGTACATGGGAGGATATATTACACACAGAGCACAAAGGCATGGATGCCACAATGAATTAATTTCACAGAGAGGGTGACACAAGTGATTTAAAGTGTAGTGTTAAGGGAGTCAAGAGGTTAAGAGCAAGTTGTTTTTTTACTATGTTGATTATGACCTTGTATTTCATTGTTTTGAAACTGAATCGGTACCAGAATGAGAAAGACATTTTGATTTATTTATGATTTTAGTTTTATTTTAATTAGACCAATTTAATCTACTGTTTAAGTATCATCATGAGTGCTAGTACTGCCCACTTGGGCCATTGAATAAAGGCATATGCTGTACTATGGTCAAAGGCTTCCTGCCATGACTACATCTTTTGAATATCAAAGAGCTTTCACCCATCATTTTCATTTGCTGTTCCCCCTCTCTCCTCTCATTCCTTGACATCCACGCCCAAATCAACTTCTTCCACCACACAATCTGCCACCCTTATTCCCTTTGCCTGTCTCCTCCTTCCATTCAAGTCATAATGGGTCCAAATAGAGAGTGACAACTCTTCCTGTTCCTCTATAAAATTCATGATTAATGTTTCATTAATCATGGTTTTTTTAAAACATTCTGCTCCCCAGGGCTTTCTTCTATACTGAAATAAATTAATAAATGAGCCAAGTGCACACAGCCACTGAGAGACTTTGCTTTTTCCATGCCATCCTTTCTTATCGCTCAAATAATGGTCATTGTTTATGGCACCACTGCACTCAGAGGTGTTTTCAGGGGAAGACTATAAAGTGAGCCAGTGTACCACTGAGTTTTATGTGTTGTCTAAATGTTGTATCTTGTCTTGTCAAGGACTAGGGGACTTTACACCTTTGAATACGTTTGTTTTATCAAAACTATTTAGGAAAAGATTACATGCCACACATAACCAAAAGATAAGGATATCATTTGTTAGACTAACAGACTATGGTACATTAATGTTGAGCAAAGCGTTATGATAGGCTCAGAGTGTTGATGTTCGCAAAATAGAAAAAAAGCAAAAGGTTTCCTGAAATAACAGAGTAGAAGAAAACACAAGGAGGCAGATAAATAAAGCAGATATTATGAATAATAATAAAAAAAACTTGCAGTTCTAAGTAAAGGCTTTACAATGTAGGTTCATAAGTAACAAAGGCTAAATAATGAAGAGGAGACAGAGTTGGTTTGAAGCTCATCTTCACTCTGACTCCTTGACTTCTATCCGTTGATACGTCTCAGTGGGTCATTACATGATATAATATGATATAAAGGCCTTTTAACACTCTGTAAGGAATAGTATTTAGATCTGATTGCCAGACTTGAAGTGAAAAAGTCAAACCGCATTGTCTCACATCTTCACTTGGTAAACAAGCTAGTCTGGCATTTCATCCAACAATCCGTCAACACAAATAAATTGAAGCTGTACATTATAGGAGGCATTCAAGGACTGTGAATGTTTGATTTAATTTGATTGTTGAGAGAGCAGTCTTTAGCTTCCCATTGGATTGCCTGTAAATTGTCTCAATCTAAGTAACATATTCATCTACAGCTGAATGGGCCAGCCATAAAGTGATGATCAAGTGTACTACCTCAACTGTATGAAGCCAATGACCTGTGTCCTGATCTTGAGAATTATTGGCCCTACTGGAGTTTGCCAGCTCTGTAATTAACTGTGCAGTACAGGGTGACTTTAAAGGTTAGTCTCAAAATAAATCCACAGAATTTGATTGGTGTGGAACTCCCTCATCTACTGTAGAAAGTGCTTCCAGTTTGTCCTGTTGTATTAAAAGGGAGAAGTCAAAGAGGTCATAAAACCGCCTTCTGTCTGCTTATGAGCGCACAACTTCGACTCCACATCTGCTACAGTTAAACTCTTGACTATAAATGTGAGGGGCGAATACTGTACTAATCAGGGTTGACTTATCTGTAGCATGCATAATTAGATTTGTTAAGAAGGCCATTATTTCCTGTTAGATTGAGGCTGAGGTAGGGTTGTTGTAGGAAAGTGACTTGCAATTAAACAAGCAATGCAAATAGTGCCTAATGCTCAATATAATCCCCATTTTACGAAGTCATGGAAGGCTTAAACTACTCCTGATAGCATTTGTAGTGCCATATAATATCTGACAAGCACCAAGTATCTACAAGACAAAACCAGTGATTGCTGATAGTTGCTTAGACAGGAACATTAATGCAGAGGGTTAACCATTGCCACGTGTCCAAATGTTTATTTCTTCCTCTTCTTTTCAAATCAATGCAATTTGCCATGGGGGCCAATCTTATTAGAATCTGGGGCTATTGATCAACACCACCTTATCTAACTGTATTGCTTCTGTTTTTCTTTATTTTCTACTTACAGCTCCCACTTTTGTCTTGTGATCACAAAGCCTGTAATGAGAAAAATCCCATAGTTATTGAGGGGAGCTTCACCATGGGCCAGTACTGAAATAAAGGGAGCCATGATGTGGAGAGTAACACTATACAAGCGCTCTGATAACACAGTACTGCCATGATATTATTGATCCTTACGTCCTTCTTCTTCCTGCTGGTAGGACCAGTCGATATCTAGATGATTGCACATCAGATTTTTTAAGTATTGCATATTTTTTCAGCACAGTCTTTGACGCAAGAGAAAGGTAGCAATCATGTTTAAAATAAAGTTGTTCCTTTACATTTACATAGCAATGCAACCTGAGAGAGATAGATAATCAGCATTTTGTCCTCATTTGAGTGCTTAGAAGTGGGACTGCTTCGTTAGCCAGACATACTGACTAGCTGTAAAAGTTCATAAGCCTACATCAACAACAGCATGTGTGTGTATACATAAAATCAAAGTATTACAATTATCTGAAATAGATATAAAAAAATGAGGAATGAATAAAATGTGGAGAAGTTAGCATGTAACACTTCTCACAAATGGACGTATTTACCCTGGAGACTCCATTAGAGGCTATGAAGCATTGTTAATGTTTGAAAGCAGATGTCTTTCCAATGGCAGAAAGTCTCTCAGTGCTCTTGCTGTGCTGAGATATGGGAGCGTGTCATGGACAAAGAATATCTGTTTGGTTCGGTTTGGCAGCTGTTAACTGGGTTTAACAATGGGCCACACAACAAGCATCCTAGAAAAGTACCACAGTTAATGGACCCTGACTGCATCCTCAAGCAGTATCTTCAATGAATCAATGAAAGCTGAAAGAGTGCGTCATCATATTGAAACATGCCGTCAACTTCCTGCACAAATGACTGAATGAATGTTAAATGTGTATTTCCACTCTTTTGAGAAGCACACATCTGGTTGTCTTTCATTGACTTCCGTGTTGCTATTTTGGAGTCAGTATCAACAGTTCATTGAGCAGACAATACTGCTTGTTGGTTGCGATGGTTATCTGAATGGCGACACACAGAATACGCAAATGCAATTTTGGTCATCAAATAATGAACTTTCACATAGACACAATCGTGTGACTAACCTCGGCAGCATCAATAATGCAAGTGCACAAAAGTTGAAAGAGTGGCACGCAGCAATAATAGGGAAACTCATTAGGCTTCTTTGCATGGTTTTGGGGATACACTTCGTCTTTTGCCAGTGATGCTGCCACATAAATCTATTTGAAATCCATTCTTCCACTGTATTCTCTGCAGTGACAATTATGTGGTAATATTATTTTTTTTTGTCTGTGTGACTGGCACTTAATTATATTTCTGTGTTAATATTTTCCTTCTCTCTTCCCGTGCTCTCTCATTGAATCTGAATATGTTGCTCTGATAATTGGAAAAAGGAGTTCAGTGTCACCTTGCGACAATCTGGTGAGGCGACCAATTTATGTGGATCTTGAGTTGTCGAATGAAATATTAACAGGCAGTGTCAGGTTTCATTCAAAATGTGAAATACATGTGTTATAACTGATGATTTCACAGAATGTATATATTGAACAGTAAAAAGAAAGAGTAAATATGAATGCTGGGAGCACTTCAAGTAAGGTCTACAGTAGGGCATACAGTAAGTGCAAAATTGATTCAAATGCTCAAAGTAGATATTGTAGATTGGTGTAAATTCACTGCAGCAGTGTATGAAATTGGTGCAAATTGGATTTTATGCTGCGAGCAATGAGATTAAGAGCTGGGTCTACGCAAGAAGCATGAAATAGCATAAATTTACAGAGATATGCTAACAATAGTTTAATTCTCAATGCTGAGCACGATAACCATCTGTCTCCATACCTCCTTTGTCTGATTAAATATAAAAATAAACCACTTAGAGACAGATTGCAGTGAATAGTTTTAAATAGCAAAACAGAAGTGAGCGAAATAATATAAAAAATATAAAACATATAAGGTCCTAGGTTTTGTGGAAAGTTAGGGTATGTGGATACATTTGACTTTGTCTTAGAAACTCCAGGAAGGATACAATTGTGGATTTCTAAGTAAACGGGTCTTACAGTACTTATTTTTGTGACCTTTTCTTACACGTCATCAACATTCAGTCAATCTGAGTGATTAGATATACAGATCAACCTACATATAAAATGAAAAGTAACAAAGCGAATGAAAAACCTGAATGATTGTGTGGGGAAACACAACAAATGCAGATGCAAAACAGTTTAAATAGGGCATGAGGGGTAACTGAATGGTTTGATGAGTATGCAAATCAATCATTCATATGCTAAGACCCTCACAGTCACCAGACCTCAACCTGATTTATGGGAGATTAGGGAGCGACATGTTTAACAGCACCATCATCAAAACACCAAATGAGGGAATATGTTTTTTTAAGAATGGAATTCTCACCTGCACTTGAGTTTTAAATAATTGGACAATCTCTGTGAAGGATGAGGAAGCAGCTCTGGTGGCTGTTGGCTGGTGGATCAAGACTTTACGAAGACTTTTTCCACAATGAAGAGGTACTATTTTATAAGTAAAGAAAGTTTGATGCTTATTATTTTGTGCCATTGTACAATACATAATTCATTAATTGGCTTTTTACTTGAGTCAAATATTTTCTCTGTGGATATCTGTATGAGTTTTGGATTTCATGACATTTTTTCCGTCTTTAAGCTCGGCCAAGTTGCCTTGTGAGTCTGTAAAAGCACTAAATACCAATTCAATTCAATAGGACTCCAGTCTGGTTTAAGTTCTCCTCCTGAATTCACCTGTATTTGACTATTTTCACGAGACACACTTAAATTATAATTCCCCCAGTCACTGCCTCTGGCCTTCAGATGCAGAAACCACTTAAATTGGTAAATATTTACCTTTGAACTAAAAAAGATTGGCTTGCAATTTGATTAAGACACTTTATTTTGTTTGACTAGATCTTGGTTTCTTATCAAGATCCATGTTGCAGAGCTCAGTTTGGGCAGGATAAAAAGCTTTGCAAAGAACTTTGTAGCTCCATATTACTGGCCACATCCAAATGACAAATCCTTCTGTGTTTGTGTGATCCCGTAACAGTTCAGTAAATGTTTGATGAATTCTCAAAAAACACAACTCTTGTATGGTGATAATAAAATAATGAGTGCATGTATAGTCCCCGGTAAAACTGCTAATTCCTGAAAAAAAAGAACACTATTTTGTTTCTGGTTCATTAGTATTTTTGTCACTGTTGTTTTTATCTTGTGCATTATTAAAACAGCAAATTGATTCTACATAATGAAATGCTTCCAAATGTTGATGCAAATTAGAAATACCTTGAAAAATGCAAATTAGTGTTTTACCTGCTTTTCCTGTCATTAAAAAAAACAGTTTTAAAGTCTGGACATCATTGATGCAAATACATCCCTATATCTAGCCACACAACTGTTTAAAACATACAGTATATGAATTTGTTTTCATGGCATAAAATAATCAAATCCTTTGCTCATATTTGGGATGCACATATACCATACAATTTAATTCTACGTTTATATAATCAATGACAATGATTGAGATAACAGAAATTCTGCCTTCAAGAAAAAAAGTGCCACGTTTTATGTTGTTTGAACATGTGTCTTCTGTAGCTGTTTTTAGCCCTTCAAACAGGTTGGGTTTTTAATTTTTTTTCACCATTAGTTGAAAATGTTCTTCATATGATTCATTGGGCTCTATAATTAACTTTCGCTATAAGTTAAATCCTTTCCTTTCCATTTTAATTAACCGAGGCTTAAAGAGAGTGGGAAAGTGAGGGAGGGTAGAAATGAGAGTGAAAGAATGAAAGAGATCAGATCTTAAGTAACTGGCAGCCGCTTTGACAGAAAAATTTAATTCAGTCTCTGTTGAGAGCAATCAGTGTGATTTGAACTGATTAGTTCAAGGAAAATTTCTGAGGAAGCATCAGCTGGCATCAAAAAGGACTTTGTGTGTACAATAAGATGGGCAGCACACACATTTACCAAGCCAAATCAAAGAGATGATTTTCTATGTTCCCCATCTATCATGTGTCCGGATTTTCCATGTAAAACCAGGGACAGTTTCTCTGTTTCACCCCGAACATCTTACATTGTGTCGAGTGATCAAAATAGTTCCGTTGTTGCTCTTCTGAATGGCTGTGCTTTTGTACACTAAACAGTCAAGTCAGACCTTTTGGAACATCCATTATACATAGATGAGCAATACCTTCATAGATGTCAGTACCAACATTCAGTGTTTTGCATGAATTCGCTAAAAAGAGCTTTGGATGTGCTCATGTTTTTTTGAAAGATAAACTGAAGGTGTCCTTTTACCACTTGACTATGGATGTGAAGTAGTTCATTTTTAATCCGTGTGAAGTGAACTTTGAGCCTGCTCTTGTCAGGTGTGAACTTGCAGAACACTGCCGACAGATGATTCAACAGTTGGTCAAGGTGAGTTCTAATAGAAATCCTTTTTTCTTTGCTTCCATCAAGTTGCAGGTTAAGCGAGACTGTACCGCAATACAGATGAATGAAACAGTCACACATTTCTAGCTACGTTATGATATTGCACATAATAAAACAAAAACAATATCACCATAGGTGTAGTCAACCGAGAATAGCTGAGTAATAGCAGACATTATTGTTGTCATATCACACTATTATTATTATCATTTTAACTATTTATTCTGACCCTAACCTGAGGTATCGATACTGTCTGGATGAAACATATTGTAGATTCAACTGGCAAATTAAGAGCGAGGAGCTCTTTCTTCTCCATATTGAAAGAGAATGATGCATTCCTCGGCTCTTTCCCTTGAAGATGGTATAGATATGACTGATTACTGTGGAGATACATCAGAATTTACCCAGACATACTGGAGGAACAACACTTTCCCAGAATACCCTTGAACCTCAGATCAAGAGGAGCTGGAGGAAGTTGCTGGGGTAAGGAATGACTAATCAGCTTGTCATGTTTTTGTCCTGTGACTATGTCCTGCATAGAAAGCTGATATTCTTATTGCATGTGAACAGAAACACAAGCACTGTGCATGAATGCCTTAACCAATGTATTGCATTCATTTAAATATTGTGTCATGGAACCAATTTCAAGCATCAACACCTGTAGCACTTTTGAAAAAAAAGAATAAAACATAGTGGCCTTGGAAATGTAAAAAATAAAAAATGAAAGCGATTCGCACTTGAAAAAGTAGGAAATGTTCCCCTTAGGTGTGTACAGTATATCAAAAATGACTTAAAAGAAGATATATCAAAAAGTGCACACACATAATTGTCTAAAGTTTTGATTGTGCACAACTGAAAATGATAATAATAACACTAATATTCTATGCATCTCCTGTAAGAGACACAATTTCCACTATCAACCCAGGTTTTAATAAGTATACTGTCAATACAATAATAGGTTCAAAATTAGCTTCAAATAATGAGGTATTGATTCAAACCAGTGCAGCAAGCTCAATAAGAAGTTGCGATATGAAAGATTAACGGCCAATTGGCACATTATCTCCTCATATACCACATACATTTAAAAAGGGAAAGAGAAAGAAGCAAAAAAACTCGTAAAATACCATGACAAAGTAGATAACAACATTTTGCCTTTGATCAGTTATTCTGCACAAACAGCACCCATTAACAGTGTTGTAACCAATCAATAATTAGCTGGGTAATGTGTATCCCTTGTATCAGAGGCCCCAAAGAGATTATTTGATTTGCTGTGTATTGAATGATTAAGATCAAAGTTAATTGTACATAGATTACAGTTTGAGTCAAATACAAAACACCAAAGACAAAACGTCTACATGAATATTGGTTTGATCTCTATTCTAATTAGCGATTTTATTTGTTTCATTGTTGGTTCGTTTTTTTATTCATTTATTTGTCATATAGTTCTTGTTGTTTGTCCTTGACGGTTTTATTGCAAATAACATTGGAATCACATGCAATGATTCTTAATCTGATTAACCAGATCTGAAACACACATTCCATATGGTGCAGATTATGTGTACATATGGATTCTGACACAAACTGGATTATATGACTCCACAAATGAGATTATGTGATTACAGAACAAAGTGGACACTGAATTCTCCCATTTGTAATATAAGACTGTTACATAATGTTTAGATATAGCATGCATGTAGTCAAGTGATACAGTTTATGATAAATCTAAGAAACAAATTGCACTGGTATTTAAAAAAGAGAAACTGCTAAAAGTTTATTAGAAATACTAAAAATAAAAAAGAGAAACGTTACAAAATCTACAGTAAACTTCTCCATCAGCTATTTTGCAAGTAATGGTTTTGCAGTGGAGGTTTTTTCAGAGTTAACATACTGGATCTGCTTTTTTAAAAACAATTATATTATTAATAAACCTATTTTTTTATGGAAATACATGCCATTTTATGATTGTTTATTAGATAATGTTACTTAATGCACGCAACAGAAGTTTTTGACATTGTGTCCTTTGTTCTAGAAGCACAGGCTGAGCCCTTTACTGAACTCTATGGGTAATTGCACATTCGCCCACTGACAATTTAAATAAACATACATAAATATATGCAGCCTCCACAGTATATAAGGCATTAGTCACCCAGGTCTGCTATCCTACACCCATAGGAATGACAGCACCCCAAGATAAAGGAACCTGCCTGTGCCTATAGAACTAGGGTTACAATATCATAAACTCCGTTCTAACTCACACAGGCTCCGCCTTCTATCGGACTCTATGTGTACAGTGGCTGGAGCTGGATGAATACACATCCTGTCGCGACATCGACCCAGCCACACTGATCCTGTCTGGCTAAAGGTTAGTCATCACAGCCTTCCTACTTCTTTTTAAGCTAGGCTGCCACAGTGGAGAAGTAGGGTGCCCCAGAAAAGCCAATTAGTACACAATTGAACTGGGTAGAGCCAGTGCTTAACCCTACAGGGGTCGAAAAGACAAGCAGTGGTTGACCTGAACACACCAGTAGAGGGCAGAGCCTTTGTGAGTTCAAATGCAATCAGGTTAATGCTTTGAGGTGATTGAAAATGTAACTATGTTGACATAGTGACTGTGACATAGAGGTAGGTAAGGAGCAGCTCAAAGACCTTTTTAGAGACTAAAAGAACAAGTTGATTAATGTTGATAAAATTATACCTGTATTAGCTTTGATTAAAGTATTGACTGACCGTTTGTCTCTGTCTTTTTCCAAAGACATGAGTAATAACGGACCCAATCACTGTTTAAAAATTGCAGTCAAACTGAAAGGAATTAATTAATAAGGTTATTAAGTTATCGACCCCTAAAATGTAATTTTGAAGAGTTTTCATTCTTCGAATATCTTGAAACTCCAAATGCCTCAACCCAAATACAAGGGCATCGTTCTTATTTGGGTCACACAGACCATTGCTCAACAAGCTTCTAATTTAGTGTTTTGGGGGAAAAGCAGCATGCAGACTTTGTGCCACAATGACTATATCAAATGATCCAATAATCTGAGGAGAAACAAAGACAAAGGGGGTGATAGAAAAGAGAGAGAGAGACACAATGTTCTACTGTATTGATCTCTTTCAATACTATAGTTGGTCTATTGATATTCCCTGTGGTGTAGCATATGGGACAGCCTACATGTGGGAAAAGGAAAGCAGAGATGCTGTAGTGGAAAGCTTGTACACCGACTGATATTGAGCTTGGTCTCTGCGGGTTTAGGTGTGCATGTGCAACAAGGGTGTGTCTGTGTCCATCTGTATTTTGATTCATGTGCCTCCAACATGCACTCGTGTGAACTGCTAACCTAACACATTTAATAGAGAGGAGAAATTAAGTATAGATGCAAGGTAATGGGAAAAAAAAGGGTACAATGTTTTTAGAAGCATTTAAATGGGAAACTAAGTAAAATATGAATGCCATTACACTTTAATGTGTTTAAATCAAGATAAGAGACTGCATTGTATTCCATTTACACTTTATTTTGCTAATTCATATCGATTTTTCCTTCTTTCTTGCACTGCCTATAGCTATTAGAGACTTTTACTAATCAGAAATATGTGATTTTAACAGCAGAGACTGAAGTTTCTGTAGCTTTTTTTCTATTATCAGTTGATGTATATTTTCTTTAGCTGTGAAGGAGACCATTCCCTGACCTCAACCTCATAGATTTAGTGTAGTTGCTTTAAAGGACTAGTTGTGAAATACACTTGTTCACCTTCATGCAAAGACATAGAAGAGCAAAGAAGAAATAAACGTTTTTCATGTGTATATGGTATATATAAAGCAGAGCAAGCAGTGATAGCCTGAACTAAAGCTGAATAGAGAAATAGTCCGACCCTTTCACCAGAAACATCACAGCTGTCAGTTTTTGTTTGGATTGAGCAAACCATACTTAACCTGCTGGTTTAAGCGGAGCAAGTCAGCGGTTTCCCCCCTTTTTCTGGTCTTTGGCTAAGGTAGCTAACCAAATATTGGTACAGAGTTGGCAACACTTTGTTGATGCTTGCTTTATATTTACCGTACAGACATGGGAGAGGTATCAGTTTCCTCATCTGACTCTCAGTAAGAAAGCAAATAGGAGTATTTTCCAAAGAGTCAAACTTTTTCTAGAAGTTCAAAATAATGCTCCCATGTGTCATTTTAAAAATGGTCGTATTGATTGTTTTGGGGGTCACAAACAAACAGCTATTTTGTCATTAAGGTAAGAAGACCTGTTTGGCTCTTTCCTTTGGCTATTGAGCCCCCCTGTATTGTCAATTTTAGTGAACCATCTGAAATGACAGTTAATGGACATTGTACAAGTTGTCATCGATTCAGGAGCACAACTTCAACCTTCTCTTGTAGAAAACACTTTATCATTGAAGGCACATTGATTTTGTACCCAGCTGGCAGTTTTCCAGATAAATAGACGTGTATGCATGACGGATATTTTTGGAAATTCATGGAATTTCAATGTAACGATTCTGTGTTTTGCCTGACACTTGTTTCCATTGATGATTTGTTTTGGTGCAGACCCTTTTAACATCTCAGCAACCCTATTCACTCCAACTCAACCCCTTTCACCTACCCCTCTGTCTCACCCTCAACCTCTCTCTCTGTCTCTCTCTCTTAGTGTCAGTGACAGGGTCTGTTACACGAGCAGACTGCCAGCGTGCTCCGTGCCAACTTCCCTCAGCTCTGGGGATGTGATGAGCAGCCCTTTATCTCCGGGAAACAGACGCGTCCGATCACCTCCTCGGGGGGCTGGTGTGGGCAGGGAGGGTGAGGAACGGGAGGGGACCAGCAGGGTTTTTTTGTTCCTCCTCCATCTATGCCAACGTCAGAGTCATCCAAAGATCCGTGCACATACGCAAACACATACGGACGCACGGACACAAATTGGTACAGACACTCGTTCTGAAGCTCTTGTTCCCCAGTCTAAGGAATAGTGATAATTTATGATTTACGTATCAATTAGCATACCTCACCATATCCAGCAGCGTTGCTGAGAGTATAACAATACATTCATCCTTTCTCTTTCCAAGTATTTTTTTTTCTTTCCTTGGCAACAATTGGAATATGAGTCAAAGCCTCGCTGACCTGTATGAAGTATTTGCAGAAGAAATCTTTGTATTTGTTTCAAAATCTGTCTCCTTTCATTCGTGCTCAGTCATTCATAGGCCTGAAAAAGGCTCTCCATCTCAGAAGATAATAGGAATCTATCTTCACTGTGGAGGACTCTAGTTTGCTCTAGGCCAAGCTCTGTTTGTGTTGTTTTACCAAGCGAGATAAAGCTGCAGTGCTTCTACCAGCTACCAACACACTGGTCAAAAGGTAAAGATTACTGGCATGTTTACTTACAGAATTTACTCAGATGTTTCTGTTAGGATACAGCAGTCATCAAATACACATTAAGTCTTACAAATCCTCAGTATTAATCCGAATCCTGAAACCTGATGGGAAGGAACGGATGGCTCCTGAGCTGCCTGGCATTTGTTGATCACTATGCAACACGCATTTGCAGCAGTGTGCTTTATTCAGCAGTCCGCTTAATCATGACCTGAGGCATCTACTACCTGCTTTTCATTCCAGTATTACCATCTGGCAGCAGTGGCTCTGCTTACAGCATCAATTTCCCCCAGTTAAATGTTGTCAATGGTATCCAAAGACTTGTCTGCTGTGGTTTTCAAGCAAAATACGACCAGGCTCAGTGTTTCCCTGAGCCAGTAAGGTAATGAATGTATCAAACACATCTGTTAATCTCTGGAAATGACAGTGCACAGAGGAAAGTTCTATTAAGAGACCCACTAAAACCCACTCATCAATATCTTTCTGTGGCAAAGTAGAAATATGGAGGCAATTATGTTACACTTCTGAATATGGTGTATTCCGAAGATGTGATGTAAGAGTAATGTGCTCAAAATAAAGTTAATAAAAATTCTGGAGGTACTAGTCCAGTGGGGGGGCGTTACGGACTAATAACTCATTCCCTTTTATGAGTTTATTCTTTGTGAATTGTTATTGTATTTGGTGAGTTTGGGATAGAGATATTTCCTTTTTCAGAGTGTGCCCTTTTCAGATCGAGACAGTTTGTGAAGGGGCATTGCTAACACTGTTCACCTCAGGAGCTATCAGCTAAAAGAGGCTTATAAACAGTCTGAAGGGCAATATCTCCGCTGTGTAGGTTTTTTCAGTCATGGTGCCTGTGTCTTATCTGTGTTCAAGGGCTAACAATGGTCAGCAGTGAGCAGAAGACACTCACCTTCCTTCATTGTGTAGTGGGAGCAAAAAACAAGTCTCTAGTTCTGTTGCTTATGTTTGGTCAGAAAATGAGTCATCCTGGACAGAATTTAAAAACTGCACGTAAAACTATGCCTCTGTAATGTCTCTTTACTATCATCAGCCCAGTGCAGTTTTACCTGGAAATTTGAAATAATAATTAAAGACTTAGATAATCGAAAAGCATGACTGTATTGTAAGTTACTGAGGGGCTACATGTTTTATAGTTACATATTGTGTAAACCAAGTTCTATATTTGAGAAAAAAATTTTTTTTCCTGGAATTTTTTTCTGAAATACTATTGCAGGAAAGTTGTGAGTTAAATATGGGGTTAAGAGTAAATATGTAAACCCTGTTTCTTTGTCGTCATTAACAAAGATATTGGCTAAACAATCATCCATTGAAATTGCAACCCTTCGTTTTCTAATTTAACTTCCGAGATCTAACGCAGGTCAAATACTACTATATCATTATATATATATATGACATCTAAATTAATAATTATGAAACTTAGTAAAGGTTCAACGAAGCTATGAGGCATAAACTTGCTATACAATTATTTTGAAGTAAAAAACAAGAAATGTGAGATTGGTACACTTTGGTATACTGTGTGTGACATTTGCCTTGTGAGAACAGGACTCCATTCTATGTAAGGCATTGTGTGACATCCTTAAAATGCATTTTCTCTAAAAGTTAATGCAGAAAGTTGTTCAGGTGACCTGACCTTAGAAAAAGTAGTCGGAGTAGTACTGGGGAATTTGAAAACTAGTGTGTTAAGTTTTTAAAGATTGTGAACGAAACCAAAATATAACTCTAACTGAGTATTGGTGACAGGTCATTTCAGGATTGTTCATATGTGCACGGCAACTGACATTAACTTTCAGTCAGCTCCCTGACCCTACAGAGACTGGCATCCAAGCTGCGTGGTTTGTCCATATCAACTTGTCAGGATTAAAATGTAAAAATGATCTTGTAGACTTTGCTTGTTCCCAGAGGAAGACTGACTTACTCCATATATCAAAGAATTTATTAAAACTGTGCCAGTGCAGGTGTTTTGGCCAACAAATTACCCCCATCATTCATCCAAGTAGTGAGTCATATGTGTGTAAATGGACACATGGTTGGTGAGAGGCTATCAGCAGCTGATTGCCATACTGAAGTTAAGTGTGAGTTGGAACAAAAAAGAGAGGATCCAAGCAAATTAACTCAAATATTGTACTTAATTTGAGGTATATTTACTTGTTACTTTTAAAGGGTAACATTTTCTCCATTAGGCATACCAACATGTGCCTGTACTCTTGAGCTTGCACTTGTGCTAAGGTTCAGGAAGAGCTCATTTCCTTACAGTTTATATTACCACTAAGGGACTGAAGCAGTTTATAATGTCATCAAGTTTCTAATTGCATTGTAAGCAAGTTTTGCTTGACCTTGGATTTACAACTCTTAGCTTAAAAGCTTGAATTGAGGTATTTTGTAATAATCAGTCAATGTTATCTCTGCTGAACAATTCATATGCTGAATGCCATGATCCATTTAAGTGTATATTGGAGAAAAGCAATTTACATTGCAGTATACTGTTCTACACAAAGTGTCAATATTTAATCAGTAAAATAACTTTTTTGCTGCACAAAAGGGTGTTGTTCTATTTCTTTGTCTGTGTGCTGTAATGATTGTGAGCAGCTCTTTTCCAAGATACCATCTCTGCCAAGAGGTGCTGACACGCAGGAAATTGTTACTGTAAGGGCATATTAATATGGACACTTGAATTACTATGTCAGTGTGTGGCCCCAACAATTACTGGAAAATTAGCATTAGAACAGAAATAGCTTTAATGGCCCTGTTGGGTGCAGAGTTAAGAATAGATTTGGCCCAAAAACTGAGTTTATATTCTTGAAAAAGGGAAAGCCACGCATTAACTTCAAATGAGATTTTCTTTTTTCATTGTACTGCTTTTATGAATTTTAAATAGTCTAAACTGGACCCTCCTCGACTTCCCAAAAAAATATAATTTTCTATTCTAACGGATCATCAGGAAGAACTATGCAAATAGTGATCAACTACCAATCATTTGGTAGTTGTTTTAAA
Source organism: Anoplopoma fimbria (assembly GCF_027596085.1). Taxonomy (NCBI): domain Eukaryota; kingdom Metazoa; phylum Chordata; class Actinopteri; order Perciformes; family Anoplopomatidae; genus Anoplopoma; species Anoplopoma fimbria. The sequence continues at coordinate 7,501,623 of NC_072449.1, read as the reverse complement.
CAGTAACGGACTAAATACACAACATTGTGTCTGGGACTTATTAAAGAGGAGCTCATGAAGTGTGCAGTGCAGAAAGAAAACCCTGAGGACGTAATGTTAGATCACTGTGATTAAGCACTGAGTACCATATGTCCAGAGCCGCCTGACCTGTCATCACTTTATTAACACTGTCCTCTAACAACACTAGAGGTCAAATCCACAGCAAGATACCCGAAGACTACTGTGTAGCTTAAATACACTACACATAACTAATGCTGTCAGCAGAAAACAGACAAACTGTTATTGTTTTGTGAATACTTTAAGATATTTGACTTTTGACTCTCTAGGGAGAGAGCAATCCCTCGACAGTAGAGTGATACTGTACAGTTGGAATAATAACAATAATCCCTTATAGAAAGAGCTGCCTCAAAGTGTAAATCCTTTCATCTGTAAGCCAAACTCTAGATAGAACCATTGATGGACGTGTATATGAGTGCCTGGAGAGACAATAGACTTCCCAATAACCTGTGTGCCTTGAGTCAGGCTTTGTTAGAATTGAAGAGGAAGCGAAGGGGATCTCTCACTGAAGGGGTTACTGTTTAGACCAATGCCTTCAGCGTGGGCAATCAACCTCACAATGGCAGAGAGTGATGAGATGTATAGGAGTGGGCAGTCTATTACCAACCCAAGGAAATTCATTTTCATACAGTCAGACAGGGAACCACACAGGCTAAGGAGACTGAGGACCTGCATGCTCAGAGCCCTCGGGGGGTGATGAGCCGACTGAGTCTGAAAGAGAGAAAAACATTGGCTGGCAGCACAAAGAGAAGATTGTTTGGAAAACGCAGGAGGAAAGAGCAAGAGTTGGGTGGAGAAGAGGGAGATATGGAGAGATAGATAAAACAAATGGAGAGGAAAAAAAAGGTAGAGCAGAGAACGCGAGTGCTGTGAGGAGGAAAAAAAACAGCTTTATCTAATTTAAACGTCATACATTTTCACATATTCATCATTTTGGAGCAGCTATTAAAGCTGGGGAAGTTAGTATACTGTATCACCATGCAATCTACCCTGTACACAAACAACCACAATCACAAAAAAATCCTTTGAAATGATGACCAAATTGTCATGATTACATATGGGAATACATTTCGGCTCATTACTCTTGGCTCCTTGAAGTGTGCAGTGAATATATTTTCTTAACATTGTAGCGATTCATTTATTTTTAATTTTGCTTCATCCTGTTTCTGTCAAAGTGGTGTCGCTGCAAAGCTCGTGAAATCTTAATTCAGACTGGGCACAACAAAACCCTTGCACTGCTCCTCCATCTATTACATAATCAATGCCTTGGTGTCTTTGGCACCTCCAGAAATGCCTTAAATCACGACTGTTTACAGGCTGACTGTTTACAGGCTGACTGTTTACATGAAATGGCTTAAAGGCTTTCTCTCTCATTTGCCCGTGGTAAATGAGTCGCCATCTGCTTTGCAGCCTCTATATCTTTCAAATACACAAACAACCCCTTCCACACAGATACTCATAAGATCAATAGTTGAGCTACCAAGAGGATTAACCCTTGGGAATAGAACTAGAATTTGGTTCCAGATCCCAGCGCAATATAATGCACTGGTTACAATCTAGTCATATTTCCCACCATACCAGGAGAGATAGTCAATGAATAGCTCCCTTATGTCGCTTAAAAGAATTCAAGGAGGTTGCTTTCTCCTTTTTTTTTCTTTGCTTAATGTGTGTTACTCCCTCGAGCTATCATGCCCAGTCCTGCAATGATAACCCAAAAAGGTTTACAAGCACTTTGCAAGAGAGGAGCTATTTTATAGTTTGTGGATGCTGTTTTTTCGGCTATTGATTTTACCACTTGGATTACTCCCTATGGAAGATGATGTTATAAATTCAAGTATGCTTTAATAATGTACACCTCAAGGTGTCCCTGCAGTGTAAACCAAAAGAACTAGAGGACTGAGAGCAGTCCATTGTCGCAATTCACTGTTGTCACCATCACTTAAATTCAGATCTGTTGACTATTACTGTGGGGAGCATAAATATTTTTTTCTATTTTATTTTCTGCAAGTCAGAAGTTTTATTCAACATAGTCTACTCATCTCACATTATCTGAGAGGGACCAGCATGTATTTGAAAAGGGTCATTTATCTTGATGTGTAAAAATTCGCCCACATGCCCATGGGTATGCTAAGGGTTGAATATCGATAGGATGGAAAGTATGAAGGGAATGAAAGCATTGTTAATAATTCATGTAGGCACACTCCATTAACTATGCCACAGTATAGGCCTAGGGGCCATTTTAAAGTGGGATGGAGGCGAGAGGTTAGCTAACACCCCGATGGGCCAACTGCTATGATCTTACTGTTCTCCTGGGTTAAAATGTACCTGTTTTCATGAGAATGAGAAAAAAGAATTGATGTATAGGAAATATTGGCATATTATATATGGCTGGGAAAATATACTTTTGTTTGGGATTTTATGGTCAATGTCATTTGATTGAAAATAACTGAGAGCAACTGCAGCTAAAGCACCAGGAGCTCATCTGATTGGTGACTTGCTCAACTTATTTATCATGTCCAATTAGTTAGTTTGTTTAATGATAAAGATTGCAACCGAAATTAATGAGTATTCAGGGAAAATGGGAACTTGATTATTGGTTTCATTTGCCGTTTGAATCTATCCTTAGTTTTAAGTATTCTATCAGTGTTTCAAACACTGTATATCAAGGTCAGCGGTTACTTTTATCACAAAGAGTGCAGAAGAAAAGGCCTGACAACTGAGTATTGCAGTTTCCATTAGATCATTACATCAAATACAGCACCAACAACCAATAAACCACACTACCTTCCATACAGTACCTCTCTCATTCGGCTGCCTATTTATCAAAAGCCCCTAGATGGCCTAATTGGCTGGGCTCCCCTACATCTAGCCAACTTTATTGATTCATGCCTCTAGCTTCTACTGCACCTACTCATTTAGAAATTCAAATTTTCAGGCAAAAGGCAGCTTCTCACATGCTGTGTTTCTAAGGATGTCTCACAGCACTGTAGCGATCCAGGGACCGAAAGGCCTGAACAGCCCTCAGCCAGTGGGAAGTGTTGTCTTAGCTGCAGAACACAACAGGCCCCAGAGCAAATGACGAGAAAATAGCCAGCAGAGACCTCCAGCTCTCCCAAGCTGGAACTCATTGCCCCCTACACCCTTGGCTGGGTGAGTTCTCACAGAACAAAGCTAGCTAGTGGCTGACCTCGACGAGTACTCCATTTCCAGATCTACTGGCCCAGATGATGGCTTTTTCCACATCAATGGGCACAGTCACAAATATAGCAATCCGAAAGGTGGAAGCAGCAATACTGGTAGCAGCAGTTAGGATAGGTGGAGTGGAGAGGAAAGGAAAGGACAAGAGATGTAGTAGTGGCAGTAGGAGTACCGCATGGGAGTGAGTCACCCTCAGCAAGGGCTCTCCATCTGGTCTGTCAGCTGACTTGCAGCCCATTACATTTCATCTTGTCTTGGTGTAAATATCCATACCATTGTGCAGTTCAGCAACATTTTCCTATTAATCTTACAGAAAGAAAATTGGGACTATATGTATCGAATGCTTACACTGTACTGATCCGTGTGACCCTGCTGAGACAGAAAACCTTGTCTCACTAGAAATGCGGTTCCTCCATATAGATTAAGGAACATTGTGTGTACTTCTTGAAAACAAAGTGGTATGGCTGAAAACAAAACAGTGGAGTTGGATCGGAACAAGCAATACAATTTTGAATGTTGACCTGTTACAGTTAATCATTTGACCAAAGAAATGCTTAAAATGCATTACATGTTAGGGATATATATGTATATATTTTTTTTAATTACACCCTAATTGTGATTTGGTGTGTGTACAGTATGACATGAAAGAGAAGCCATCATAGACCCAGTATTGAACTCTCGCTCAGCCAGATATGGATCAGGTAATGATGCATTATTACTGAATCGACTACAGTAATATAGTTAATGGGACACTAATATTGGGCGTATTTTGGTCATTTATCATTGCAATCAAGGCTGTGGCTTTAAGATTCAATCTATTGATATCCATACAGTAAAAATGATCTCAAGAAAACCAAAAACTAAGAAAGTTTTTTTTTTTACTGATGACCATGAATTATTTTCCCTTAAAAATGCTAATTGCACACACAGTGCAGCTCTATTCAAGACCACAACATTTATTACCTTGACAGCATTCAATATGTACAAAATGAGTCTATATTTCGACCCCCTCCTCTCCCACAAGCCTCTCAGAATGTGAAAATAATAAATCAAAGAGAAATGCCTGGGCCTCTTCCTTGGCATTTTACATCTTATGAAAATAAGATCAAATTTACAAATGATTGATCCCTCCCTGATGAATTCTATCTTTATTATAAGAGCTAGTTGACATGGATTACAACAATGGTGCCTTTGAATATGTTGACCTGTTCAGGCGTTCAGATAAACCCCAAGAAGTTTTTCAATTTACAAGGAATCATGCGGCTATCCTGGAAAAGCATAGGTCAACGTGCTGAAATTAAAGTTTTGTCCAATTGCCTAATCCCATATCCAGAGAGAGCAATGGTGATCGTACAGGGAAAAAGTCTGAGACATAAAGAATACATCTAACTATTATGAAAGGAAATCTGTGTGTCTGTCTGTATGTCCTTCGCATATGGGGACCACTAATCTCATCTAATTCACACCTGGTGGGAGCATTGCTAGGGTCCCAAGGGAGGGCTTTGTCGAATTTGGTGCCATACGGACACGTGACATTGTTCTTGGCTGTGACAGAACGGACACTGAATAACATATTTGATTGCTGACAAATAATTCCCTCTAAATGTTACACACTGTTTTATGATGCTTATTAATAATAAGGAATCATTTTCTAATTGGTATATTTCAAGAGTCAAATCTGAATCCACGTCACCAGAAACATCTCTCTGTCAAGTAAAGATATCCTCTAATGTAAAAGTAAAGAGTAAGAATGTACAATTGAGTTGAATATCTTGTAACTGCTTGTGGGGCCTGTTGTTAAAAGTACAATAAAAAATGGTAATTCAATATTTTTCATATCGAAACATCAAAAGGAATATATAGCTGTTTGGGTCAGTCAAATTGGATTTTATATGTTTGGTGGTGTAAATAAATATGTATTATTAAACAAATATATATTAATTTGGTATTTTCTAATTGACATATATTGTAAAGGGTCTGGATATTTCTTAAACTACTCATGGCCAGTGAATAGCAGTTAGTGAAAATAGTGTTTAGCAGCAGCAGCAGCTTAAATTGAATTACCTATGGGTGAGTTCATTTCCCTGCCTGAGCCTACGCAATGAACTTCATATGCAAGTCCCTTTGGAGGTGTACCGGGCAGGAAGCTGGAGGAGATTGAGGGACAAAACTCTGAAGAGACTACATCTCCCAGCTTCTCAGAGAGCTGCTGAGATTGACACTTTGAGGATTTTGCAGGGAAAAGGTTAATCTGAACCCAAAAACAAGCTATATAACAATTTGATCTGGTACTCTCACATCTGGGCTCATTCATTTCATGGTATCTTCACTAGTGTTAAAAATCCATCTCACAGAGAGGAAAGACAGGGACTGATTAAGGTCCATGCAGTAGTTATTTTAAGTGTAGTCATTAATTTGATAAGCATCAAATTAATTAAAGGCAAATGCAAAGTGAAGGAAATTAAAACCCAAAAATGGAATAAATATTTAAACAGGTTGATGCTCATCATTAAGCAAAGCATAAGATTTTGCCTATGAAAGAAATGTCAGTTATAATACTGCTCTCAAAAATGAAACACATCAGTGTATAGAGTGTATTTTTTTCAAAATCTCTACCATGATGACAATAGCTACTGTATTGATTCAGCACAATGACCTATAGTTTATACAGTTTTATCCATATTTGAATTATGTATATTACTTTTTATACTTCTGTCACAATATTTTCTATATTGTTACCAATACAAACTAAAAATATATTGATATAGAATATCGGGGTTCTTTTCCTTTAGAAAGAATCATAATTGTGAAAAATATTTAATTGCAACATTACAAGTCATGCACTTACATTGCATACGCTCTTGTGAAAACTTATCTGCCTGGCACTTCCTGTGTCACCATTAAACCTCCAAGTGAACATTTTTTTTATTTTCATCAAAAACAGTTGATTTACTGTAATACCAATTTCACTTCGGGCTCAAGCAACATGAGTATTGACCCTGTTGGCAATATAGAAATCAGGAACTGCATGGACACAAGTGCAGGGGAGGAGGCAAGATCTATCTCTCTATCTCTGTATCTATCTATCTGCACAGAGAATGTATGTGGGCTGCAACATACTAAGTCCAACTCCAGACAATTTGCCTCAGGCTATGCTTATATATATATATATATATATATATATATATATACACACACACAACATACGTTTTCTGTGCATGCAAACCGCTGCCTCCCCAAGTCTTTCTGGTGGAACAGCTTACGATGCATACGAATATTAATGTATGGAAATACTTGTATGAAGCTTCTGAACCAAAACCAAAGCTGAGTGTCTGGTGAGGAAATACTAATGAAGAGCTAGAGGGAATGGAAAATAAGTTGTTTGCGTTGGAGCAAAGTGTATACAGTGAAACTGAAAATGATTTCTATGATGTAACACTGGGTTAACTCAAGTCTCATCAACAACTCACCCGCACTCTTCTGTTGTCTTCACATGAACATCTTCTATTATTGTGATGAAAATACATTAAAATTCAATTAAAAGGCATTTGCTAGCCACTTCTGCAGAGCCACAATTAATCAATTCACCTGGTGTGTAATTGTTCAGTAAGAATAAATGAAACAAGCCTCATTTTCATGAAACATCAAGAGAAATGCAATGTGGAAACAGTGTAAGAAGTCGGTAGTTTACAAAATGTAACAGTTTTATATTGAGAAGTCTGAATGACTTCAGAAAGCATCCGTCCTCAATACATGAACATAAGACCCCTAATTTGATCACAATCGTGTTTGGCCAATTCAGACACTGTTACTTATCTGATATTGCTGTCAGCAAGCTAGTGACGTACGATAATAAATAAATCAAGCATCTCCTTCTGCTTTTAAATTATGCACATCATGAAGGCTGATATTTAAAACTTTAAAACTATTCTTGGATCACTGCACCCGTTGTCTGGTCCGTGATGGATTAGATTGCCATTGTTTGGCTAAGACACAGTCTTTCAAAAATGTAAGATAGATAAAATAAATCCTTTATCGTCTGCCAAGAGGAAATTTGTTTTTTACAGCCTGCAGTTTACATGGCAATATCAAAGAGCGGTAATATCAGACATTGACAGTTCACAGCACATGGACATGTATGGTCTTCATATTAGGGATGAGCGATGCTACAAAAGACATAAAGGGAGTGACAAAAAAGATTGAAACAAAGAGCAAAGAAATTCTCAAGCAATTGTTGAGGGATTTTGCATTATGAGTTTGGCTTTGAGGAAAATCTAAAACATTCCATCAAGTCACCAGTTCATACAATCCCCTGCACCTAAACCCATGCAATACATCCTGGGTAAAGGTGTCCATGAAGCTAGTACTTTGGATGTAGAGGTTATTAAAAATTCCCATACATACTGTAGAAGAAATGCTGTTGGACTAAATTGATTTCTGAGTTCTTTGTGCCCAAGTTACACAGTATAATGCCGATCTGTGCAAATCCAAGTGACTTAACGAGACATGAATGGGTTGAATCATCCTGCCAAATGTCGAGAAGGGACTCTATAGGAAGGGGTAAACTGAAAATGAATCACTTGACAACGAGGGGGGGGGACTATTTCACAAGGCACTGTTTCTCTACCCAGATCTGGCTCTGAGCATTTATATTTGCTGTTCTACATTAATCCCTGCTTGGCAGTCACCTTTGTGGGGCAAGCTTATTTGTAAGCATCTCCAAAAACAGCATTGGCACTCCGAACATCAATACTCTCCAAGGTTCGTATTGAGAGGCGTAAATGTAACAGTGGAAAAGAGAGAGAGAGAGAGAGAGGGAGGGAAAGAGAGAGAAGAGCAGCGAGAGCGGGAGAGAGGGAGAGAGAATCAAAGCCAAGGCGACAGAATAAAAGGCCTACAATGAAAAATAACTCCAAAACCAACACATCGAGAGGCTTGGCAATCACAGACGTGGTTTTTGCCGGCATCACAGACAGCAGACTCGCAAACAACACTCTGGTCCGAAATAGTGTCAACCCATGATTGATTCCCCCAAGCCGACTGATAAGTTTTCTGGGGTAGGCAATCTGTAAAGAAACGAATCAGTTGAGGTGAAAGAAAAACAATGTTTGAACCTGATGCATGGCAGCCAATACTTTGACTAGTAACATTTGCTCAGGGGTCAGTCACCTTGGAAAGGCAATCTGTGGGGAACAACAGTGCTGACTATACTGTAAAGTAAGTGCTCTTACCTAAGGGATTTTTTATCTTTGGGTTTCCCAATAAGTTACAACTGATATTTTCTGTGTTTGCTTGTGTTATAATGCCTCTTTTGGAATACCACCATCATGGCACATAGCTTGATATCTACTGGCAATGAATCATTTTCCTGTTTGTTGACTTCACAACCAATAAATGTATTAGATTCCCCAGGACTACTACCATCTCTCAGAACAAATGCTTTTTATATCTACTTGCTATTCATTTCACATTCTAAATTGAATTGGCAATGATCTCTATGAGTCACCCTGCCTTGTATGACTTCACCGAAATCAGAAGCTCCAGCCTACTTTATCAAGCTCTGCATGTGAAATATCCCCGTTTTCTTTCACACGCAGCCCAGACCAGTCACAGTCCGACTTTTGAGACTATTTTGAGGCAGATTGTGCAGGTTTGTAGTCCAGATTTCAAACATGGGAAAGGCAGGCTGCCCCCACAAACAAATACTCACAATTATCAGACAGGGAATATAGGGAAGGGGATGTAAGGTGGTCTTGAAGGCTCATTATGTGGGTAGGGTGACAAGGTCAGGTAACGAGTATGACTGCAGAGAGACATGGGGGGATAAATGAACTGGAAAGGGATAGAGGATGGACCAGGGGATAGGAGGGGGGGCACCAACACTGATTTATTCAGAAGCTCATTAGTGGAGACAGGCCGGGGCACAGGGGAACAGGGAGTTCACCCTCATTGGGGCTCATTACACACTGGCAGGGAACTGACCCAGCCGGGGCCAAAGTGGCCCTCATCAGGGTAACATTGACTACCTTTACCCAGAAAGAACCTCTCTTGGCTTCAGTCCATGTAGTCTGAGGGAAGTCATATCTCTCTCTCTCTCTCTCTCTCTCTCTCTTTCTAACACACACTAACTGTCACTCGTTCTTTTTCCTCAATCATTATCCCTCGCTCTTGTCTCTGTGGGTTGACTGACATTCAGTGGGGCACTATGATCTTGCTATGTAAACATCACACAGGATGAACTTAAACACATGAAGCAGCGCTGGCACAGCTGCTGGCATGGGGTCCTGAATCATGTGGAGGATCTTCAGAGTGTGAATAAATTACCTTTTACCAAAGAAGGCACATAGGGTATTGGCTTGAAGGGAGAGACTTATTTTTCGTAAGTGCATTGTGGTTGCAGTTGGCAGTTATATAGCTGCAGTTCAGTGAAACTGGTGGAGAGACTGCCCATGGGCCTTTTGTCCCAGAATTCATGTGTGAGTGATCACCGCATCCATAGCGACACACTGTGTACCTGAACAATAGCATTGGCCGGTTGGCTAAAAGGGAGCCAATTACGACGGGGTTGGGGTATCTTGCTGATGGGAGGCGAGCCAATTAAGCTGACAGAGCTGAGAGTGCTGTGTATGGAGAGAAACTGGCAAGGCGTGCTAGCCTCAGGAGCTACACAGAACCAATGGGGGGGGCTTGCGCTCACTTTAGCCCACTCACAAGCCCTGCTGGGGTGTGAAGTGACATCACACTGCTTCAAACGGAGGGCTCCTTCAGTGCTGGGGAAAAACAAAACAGAACAAAACAAAAAAAAAAAAGGGAAAAGAACAACAGTGGTGGTGCAGTTGCGAGTTTTGCCTCATTCTCTCTGCTTCATATCTGTCAGCTGTCCTTCAGAGTGATTCAAGATCAGCCATGCGCCATTAATTAGTTGGAAATGGAGTCCTGTTAAACAAACGCACCTTGTCTCTTCCCCCTCATTTCACCAACAGAGTTATAGGAGATGTTTTCAGGAGTGTCTCACCGTCAGATCTATTATTCATCAGTTTTTTGTTTTTTTTCTTTCCTAATGACATGATAAGGCTCCAGTGAAATAGAAAAATGCTCATTAAAGTATCATCAATTGAAAATATATCACGCCGTAAAGAGCTGGCTAGAAAGAAAGTGACGTGGGAGTGATGTTCAGCGAGGGAGATGGGATTGACTGTGGGAGGGAGGTGGGACAGGGAATATCGTGTGTGTTTGTGTGTGTGTTTTTCAAGGAGGGTACTAGATATTTTAGGTACTAACTAAGACAAATTTGCCGGTCGTTTAGGCACTGGTCATAAAACATGAAGCTGGAATTAAAAGGCACAGGTTTTGGAGATTAGTGTTCAGTTTTTTGCCATACATTCTTAATTAAAACCCCTAAAAGCAAAATAAGGGATTAACAACCATGCACACATGCTTGGCCAGGCTTTCCTTCTTCTTCATTTTAGCCTTACGTGCAAATGCTAATCCTTGACGTCAGAATTCACAGATCGGTCTAAATTAACTCTTTGACTCATAAATAATTAATTATTCTTCAAAGGTTTGTCAACAGGAAACATCTAATCAATCCCTCGCGCTCATTTTCTATGCACATGCTTTCAGGGTTTCTTCAGTTTCTCTAACCTTAATGTTGAGATTAAATGATGAGTTAGCGCACATTTTCAATTTTGCAAAAAGCATATGTAGAAAATCTATAGGATTAATTGAGCAAGCAAGACTTGCAAGTTTGCAATTCAAGGTCAGACAAATTGCTGACTGGTGACTGAAATTAATGACAAGTAATTTGCAGAGTCTGACATCAGATCGCTTGGAAGCTTGGAGGGATATATTTCGAACGAGAATGTGTATGAAATGAATTGTCTGATTTCGGTTTATGTAAATCCATGAGGTAAAGGTGAAGGGTAATAAAAGTTAATCCTATATTTTTTTCATTCCCTCTCTCACTGCCATTCTTTATTTCCTCTAGTCTTTCAGCAGGTGCAGTATGCCTGGAGAGCCTTGGTTCAGTGCTGGCTAAATAGATGAGTTGGCTTTTCAGTAACTGAATGGCAGCTAGTAATGCGTTGGCCCCTCTTCCACTCTGGTGAGCCGTCTCCACACACAACTTCACACCACCAAATAGCAAGATTGATGGCTTTAATGGGAGAAAGTCCAGTCCTGAATAGCAGGATGCCCCCAATCAAGACTGTCCATCGTACAACATTGTTAGCGGGAAGGCTGCAGATTATGCTGCTTTTCCTCCATATTATTGAGAAGATAGGTAGCATAGCCTCACTGCACAGTCCAACCTGCTGCAAGAGAAGGCCGTCATCTAGAATACGGACATCACTTTTATCAAAGCTAATGGTCCAAAGAGTAAAAAAACACAAAAACTCTACTCCTTGCCAAAATAATCTTCACTAACAGTGGCCTAAACGCTCTTCCCACAAGGCATTTGACGTGAACCTATCTCTCACAGAAAGTCAAGCAAGAACCCAGTACTTACTAACCCAACTTAACCGAGGACAGTAGGACACACCAATGTGGTCTTTTTGTCCTCAACTGGCTTACTGACTTGGCGAAGGACCTGCTGCATCAACATGCGGGGACACTATGAAATGCAAAGGCGCTAAACTGTGCCACACAGTGTCACCCTTGCTGATGTGCCACACGTGGAATCCTTACAGTGATAGCGAACAGATATTTTGACAGAAAGACCAGCAAACAGGCTGTGAGTTGTCCTGGGTTCTTAAGGCTGCACAATCAGTTGAGGAATATAGAGCAGTTATAGAGAAGTTATAGATTTGCCGTCTCACGATAAAGCTATCCATTGCTAACTTGTAGAGTGCTGTCATTGAATAAATGGATTTGAGAAATGGATTGAGGGCTGCCCTTTTGTAGTGACAGTGCAAACTTGGGGTAGGCAAATGTACAGGGTGTGGATTTGTAAAGACGTGTGGTCAAGCCTATAATGCTCTGTGTGGAAGTAAAGCCGGAAGACTTCCTGAGTCTGCATGAGCATTCAGTGATGCTGCTCTACTTCTATGCTGTTGTGAAGCCTGCAACTGCTTAGTGCATCTATAGTCTTCTAGTGTTGGCTGCAGAGAAACTCCTTTGCAACAGCTGAGAGTTAAGTGCCTTACTTAGGAACTCTACATAATACTGATTCATTTCACTGCCAAGTGTCCTGTTCTGTTTCACAATATTCCATCTCTGGTCACAAACTAACTTTACTATTTTCTTTTTCTTTTTTTGTCATACCCATCTTGGGCAGCCTACTTTTGTAAAGCACAAGTTATTCTCATTTTACCCTCAGTACAGATCCACTTCACAATGCATACTTGTACCCAAAGAGCTTGGAGCAAATCAGGCTCCAAAACTGCCAACTGTTGTATCCAACACAGAGCCTGAGCTGTCAGCCACAATCACATGTGCCACAGGATACCTGCCATAGAGAGATTGAGAGACAATGAACTGAAAGTTGTATAACCCAGGCACTGTTTATGCAAAATAAGACTTCAAATGCAATTCTATTTGACCCTTGAAATAAACAAAATCAAAAAATAAATTTCTAATTCTCCCATTTTTGAGGAGGATAAATTGTAAGGTGTGGGGACTTAGATAAGCAATCAAGGTGCTTTCTGTTTTGAGGATGACTGAAACTTGATGAACCGTGGAAGAGAGGAGTTTTATCAGAAAATAGAATAACTTTCAGCCCTTGACTACTGCAGATTGTGCCCAAAGTTATCTCGCACTTTTTTTCCCCTCTAGTGCATTGATTTTTTTTTTTAATTCAGTTTGCTTCAGCATTTTTACTCACCAACTTAATTGCTGCAATTTGTGGACAATAATATATTGTTAGAAGTCTAGGATACCTGACAATGCCATAGTGCATTATAACCCATGCAGTTTGGCGTCACACTCATAGCATAGCTGTCTTTGTTCCTCGTGTTTGCCTTCTTTAAAATAATATATCTGCCAACGATCTGCACAGGTGATGGTTGCCTGAAAAGGCAATAGATACTGTAAGTGGTGCCATTTATTTAAACGTTTATTGAAGCTTACTGACGTTAAATCATCTGAAAATTACCAGTAGTCATGCTGGTGATAGCTGACAGTGATTACCACTTGCTGTTGCCACGAGGGAAAATAAGTTACATCAACTAGTGTGTGAAAATGTGCTTTTTTTGTGTGTTACATTTGAGTTTTGCTTTTTGATTCTTTTAATTCCCTTCTTTGTAAAAGTCTGGGGATGTGGGTGATCAATGGATGCCCCTGTGGGACTTGTGTCTCTATGGATCTACTCTGTGCTTGCTAAGCCCAGTCAACCCAGTCCCATTGTAATCATACATTAGTGTGGGCTGGAGTCATTTGTTAGAGAGCATGCTACAATAAAATCTGAGTAATTACTCAAAAGAGCCAACCATACAAGCAAGGTGTCATCCATTATGCGGCTCTGATACCGCTGCACTATCTGTAAGACGAGAAGAAAAAAATAGTTTGTTGCAAAATAAAATAAAAAATAAAAAATGAAGACAAAAGAAAAGTTTTTAAACATCTTTTCACAAATTTCCCAAAGCACACTTTGCCCTCCAATTTCTGAGCTTGTAATGTGGTGAATCAGGCCACACATTTATAATATTTCCCTCATTTGCAGCAGGGCTGAACACGATTAAACTGAAGGCTGATAAGACATGACTCAGTGTGCAGCCATTACATTCCCACCTATTCATTGTCAAGTCAATTTGGCATCTGCAGTTTGTGTGGCAATTTCTGTCTCACATCCATCACTGGCTCATCCCAGTCACAGGCAACCATCAAGGGACAGTTCTAATTCGCTGGTCTAATTAAAAGATAATGCATGTCAGCATTCACAGATGTCAATGGAGTTCATGCACACCTTAATCACAAGATGACTACTTTGATGCAGTGGTAGACATTGACATAGCTTCTAGCTCATTTTCTGCTTGCTGCCCATTAAGGAGCTAAAAAAAATCTGCCTGCTCTGATTAACAGTAGGGCTTCATGTCAAGGAGAAGAACATGGACTCAATTCACTCTGCTGATTGGTGTTACATTGCAAACAGAAGAAAAGAAATAAAGAGTATACGATAGTATACGATAGTGGTTAACAATATCAACCATTTCAGTGGACCAAAGGTTATACAACAGCCACTTTACCATGGCAACTATTAGTCTTCAAAGTCTCATATGGAGAAAAACTTTGTGCTTACCTTATTCTCTTAGCAGTGAATTAAGTTATACATCTGCATGCCTCCCACATGTTTACTCTGCTTGACTAATCTGCCAATCATCATGATAGACTTGCATTAAAAAAACAAAATAATTTTACACCTCAATCAGTGTCAACGTGAATAAGCACATACCTGTTAATTGCATACTTTTACTTCACACACATATGAACTGTCAACTCCGTCATCTGTTTTTTTTTATTTTTTATTTTAACATACTTCCAGTCTGGACTTGTGCTTGACTTCATTTTGATGATGACCAAAGGGGTTGACCGTTAGCCTAAGGCTGCCTCCTAGATTTGTATTGTGTAGCATGAACTTTGCCCAATAACAGGAAATTGCTTGGAAATGTCACCTATTTCGTGGCATAGCGTCTCGGTCAGAAAAGTTAGACAAAAGGCTGTATGCCATTTCGGGCATGTCACGGACATCAGGCCTCACCTCCAGCAGCCTTTTAATAAGCGATCTGGCTGTTTCTCCAGGCAGGAGTTTTTTTGTTTTTTTTTGATAACTCTGTCAGTCATTCTGCCAGCACAAGCTGAGATGAATTTCCAAATGCTTCTGCCCTTCGGGTCAAATGGAAAGAAATGCAACACATTATAAACATTATACTGGCAGGACATTGGCAGGCCTTAACTCAAACTAACTCCAAGTATTATCAGCAGACATATGTGGTAGATGCTCAAAGTAGTAGATATTTGTGTAAATAATGCACGGTCTTCCAATAACATCTGCCCAAACTGTTTCGTTTTCAAGAGCTCACTTGATCAGATATTAACTGGTTGTGCTTTTGCTCTCTTCACAGTTTTGAGAAAGTCAATGTGATATTGCAGCAGGGAAACATTAAGTACAGCACCAGTCTGTAAAAGTCTTATAAAACACATTCACCTTCACACTTGGACCCATTGCCAGCATTGAATACAATATTTCATAGATCCATCCTTTTGTAATTCAATAACAATGATCTGCTGCTTGTTTATTCAGCTCTTTTAATTAAATTAAAACTGAAGCACGATTAGTGAACCGATTACGTCGTGCAAATGATCTACAATACTTTTGAATCCACTCCTACACCAAAATTGAGACAATTCTCACCTTGATGAGGATGTCACTGAAGCTTTTCATCTCAATTTTAAGCATGCAAGATTACACTTTGAGTCTTTTGTGCCACTGTATAGTGAAACTTTATGAGTCAGTCTTCTTTCTTACGAATCAAATCTTATTTATCTATTCATTTTGGTAATTAAACTATGAAGTGAGATGGACATATGCAAGTTCAGAGGTACAACAATGAACTTCTACCACCCATATCTATAGATGATGGAGCCATTTTGAAAACTGCATTACGATGTTATCCTTTAGTGCTGGTGATCAGTGACCCTGATGGTCACTCCGAAAGTAGCGGCTGAAATTAATTTTACACTCATTAATAAACAGTCTTATCGCGAACTAGCAGATCAAGATTAATGAGTTGTAATAATGATGCATACCTGTAAAGTGACATCCATTTCAAAGATATTTAATAAAACTCCGTCCTTCTCTGTTCTCGACAGGATTCATAATTGGGACTCAGATTGTCAGGGGTTGTTCCTCATAAAATACATCACGTGTCTTAGAAGAGGAATCATACAAGGTAACGACAGTATGCCAGCAGTAAATATTAATGTGATTTGCATTAATCTCCATTAAATTACTGGGTAAATGATAAGGGGGTTTATATCAGACAAAACGATCAACCATTAAATCCAAAGGCCATTGTGTATTTTATCCAGCTAATGTGATATTGGACAGGAATATGGTCACACTCTTATCAGGCATAATCTCCTTCAAATATATAGATACAGTATGTATAGTTATAAAGTAACATTTTATCTTGAAAAAAAGCACACCATAGTAGCTACCAGTCCACAACTGAAAGGCAATTAATATGCAGCAATATATTTTTCCACTGAAGATATATATACAGCGGGTAAAATAAGTATTGAACACGTCACCATTTTTCTCAGTAAATATATTTCTAAAGGTGCTATTGACGTGAAACTTTCACCAGATGTCGGTAACAACCCAAGTAATCCATACATACAAAGAAAACCAAACAAATAAGTTCAGAAATTGGAATGACACAGGGAAAAAGTATTGAACACATGAAGAAAGGGAGATGCAAAAAGGCATGGAAAGCCAAGACACCAGCTAAATTCTATCAGTAATTAGAAAGCAATCCTGCCCCTTGTCAGTGACAATTAATATCAGCTGGTTCAGTCCCAACTGATGGCCTATATAAAGGTGTCTCATTACCAAGGTGTCACACAAAAAACATCTCATGATGGGTAAAAGCAAAGAGCTCTCTCAAGACCTTTGCAACCTTATTATTGCAAAACATACTGATGGCATTGGTTACAGAAGGATTTCTAAACTTCTGAATGTTCCAGTGAGCACTGTTAGGGCCATAATCCGGAAGTGGAAAGAACATAATTTCACCAAAAACCGGCCACGACCAGGTGCTCCTCGCAAGATTTCTGACAGAGGAGTGAATATAATTATCAGAAGAGTTGTCCAAGAGCCAAGGATCACTTGTGGAGAGCTTCAGATTCAAAGAAAACAATAAGTAATGCACTCAACCGCCGTGGCCTGTATGCACGCTCACCACGCAAGACTCCATTGCTGAAGAAAGAGCATGTTGAAGCTCGTTTAAAGTTTGCTGCACAACATTTAAACAAGCCTGTGAAATACTGGGAGAATATAGTCTGGTCAGATGAGACCAAAATTGAACTCTTTGGATGCCATAATATCATGTTTGGAGGTCAAATGGCACTGCACATCACCCCAAAAACACCATACCAACAGTGAAGTTTGGAGGTGGGAACATCATGGTGTGGGGCTGTTTTTCAGCATACGGCACTGGCAAACTTCATATAATTGGAGGAAGGATGAATGGAAAAAGACACATTCTTGATAAAAATCTGCTGCCATCTACCAGGATGATGAAGATGAAACGAGGGTGGACATTTCAGCAATACAATGATCCCAAACACACGGCCAAGGAAACTCTCAATTGGTTTCAGAGAAAGAAAATAAAGCTGCTAGAATGGTCCAGCCAATCACCTGACTTGAATCCAATAGAAAATCTATGGAAAGAACTAAAGATCAGAGTTCATAGAAGAGGCCCACGGAACCTTCAAGATGTGAAGACTGTTTGTGTGAAAGAATGGGCCAAAATCACACCTGAGCAATGCATGCGACTAGTTTCTCCATACAGGAGGCGTCTTGAAGCTGTCATTACCAACAAAGGCTTTTGTATGAAGTATTAAATAAATTTCAGTAAGCGTGTCCAATACTTTTTCCCTGTGTCATTCCATTTTATTACACATAACTTAATTTCTGAACTTATTTGTTTGGTTTTCTTGGTATGTATGGATTACTTGGGTTGTTACCAACATCTGGTGAACATGTCATGTCAGTAGCACCTTTAGAAATATATTTACTTAGAAAAATGGTGATGTGTTCAATACTTATTTTACCCGCTGTATATATATGTCTAATTAAACTGAAACGCGGACTACGGCATTCTATAGGCCTCGCTGATTGAGGCTACGAGAAAGCATTCAATAATGTATTAATAGCAACAGCTAATCAAAGGCAAAGGTTTCCACAATGTTTGGTTTTATAGGGAGACTATAGAAGAAAGGCATAGAGCTCATTAGATTACATAATTCAAAAGATCAGGTACAGTTGGTTTCTGTTTTAATATTTCATCGGGTAAGGGTTAGGGTTAGGGTTTTCTTTTAGTAAACATCTTTGATACTGTATGCTAGTTCTCCAGACAGTAATTTACAAACTGTCTGTCACTTAGAAATATATGTGATACTATTATTTTCTGGTGCCTGACAATACTTAATCATCTAGGCTGAGCTGCAATTCTCCAGCAAGGCTGGACAAACCTGTGGATATGTATGATTGCAACTAGGCATAGCAAGGAGTAGATAAAAGAATCCCATTTGGCATTAAGAAATAGTCATCAGTTTGTTTACCGAAGGTTAGGAGGAATTAACTGAGGATGACAATGCTAAGTGCATCATCAATAACTCCTGCATGTGTTGCAAGAATGGGTTCCAAATGTGTCTGAGACCTTCTAGCACTGGCTACCATAAAAGAGTTGAGTTTGAGTTAAAAGTAAAAGAGGCTGGTTTACCCACAATCATCAGTTTGGCCTTCATTTGGAACACAGACAAGAGGACACTGGGTAAAATGGACACCTACACCCTTAGTGCTAAGATTAATTTGGGACTTGAGGTTTGAGTACGCATTAGTTTGACTTTTGTATTTAATTTTGTTGTGCTCAGGATTCTGTGTGCACATTGAACACGTAAACAAACCAAAAACACTTTTGCATCTGTCAACATTTTCCTATAAAATGCATAATAGCTTAAACATAACTCTGTTGTTATGACATTATTTAAAGTTTGACCTATAGTACAGTTACCGAGGAAATGTGTCCGAGCTTGTATAGCTATTATTCTCAGCCCTCCTCTTCAGTCCATATATTCTTAATTCAAATTGCACAGCTCAACCCCTAGATTAACCTTTTTTGTTCTCGGTATATATTTGTCGTCCAATTATTATAAGAATAATATTTCCAGTACATCATCAAATTGGTTAAAAGCTTTATGCCTGACAATAATTTCCCAGCAGTCAAACTGCATACTGTAGAAGTGGAAGTGAAAGGAAAATGCTTATGCCATCAGCACAGATTGAATTTTAGGGATTACTTTAGGCACAGTTTCTTTTTTTTTTTATTAAGGCGCTTTTGACTGTGAAAAAAGTAGAAGTAAAAGGTTAAAAAAAAAAAAGAATCCCTCGTCAATATTGTTTTAGGATTGTAAAAGTTGGCTATATGTGGGCGAACAGTTAGAGCACCACTTTCCGGTAGCTCGACTGTTTGGCACTGTGAGAAGGATTCGAACATCTGGGTCAGAGGATTGATGGAAAGGACTGGTTTTAAAAAAAAAGAGACACACATTTAACCAAACAATTGGACACAAATTAACCTCATCAAGTTGCTTACATACAGTTCACTGACTGTTTTGCATTGTCTGGTAAGGAATTTGAATCCATTCCAAGGTAATTAGTTTATTTGGATGACTGACTTCGGTGGGAGTTTCTTTGGGGTTGCCTGTAGACATTTGTCTTGCTTTGCATCAGACTTTACTTCGACTCTGCTTCGTGAGGACCACGTGCACTTCAGGGAGCAGTTTTTATGTAAATGTCTTATCTCATCCAACATGCATAATACCTTCCAACATAATACACCCCAGAACCATATATATTAAAAAACTGCATGTATTTAAACTTTTCTTTTGTTATAGAGATATCAATTAACTGGTAATTAATCAGACCATTGTTATGTAAGTTAGTTGAATTGTGTTTTCCTTAAAAAAAAAAAAAAATCGCTTATTGTGTCCACTGTGTATTCGTCTCATCCTCCGCAAGGGTAATCAAACTTGAGATTCTCTTTAGTTGGAGGTAAAATAGTCAACCAGAGGGCAATAACCTCTAGCAGTTATATGTTAGGCAGGGCTATACTGGATTCAATAATCATATTTTATACTTCACATTTGATAATCTGATGAATACTTTCACCACTCCAAGGACCTACAAGACCAGCTCCAACCTTTTGCTCAAATTAGGTAAAGACAGAACACGATTTTGTCTCTGAGAAAGCTGATTTTAAATTCAAGGTGGGCAGAGTTCTCAACCCAAACTAGGTCCCCGATAATGATTGCACCTGTTTATGCAACAGCCCACATGAGTCAGATCCTCATCTATTGAACCAGAGGAGAGAACACAGCTTTTCTAAACAGGAGCTCTAAGCATTTTAGATGTGTTCCACTCCGCTTTCCCATCTCTATATTGTGGGAGTTTAATCTCATTCCAACTGACATACCCCCAGGCATGGCATTTCAGAAAAAAAAAAAAAAAAAAAAAAACGAAAACAAAAAAATTAGGACAGATTGAAGAAGATTTTTTTATACTTGTTGAAGAGCCTTATGGTATGTGGTATCTCTCTCTCTCTCTCTCTCTCTCTGTCAGTCTCTCTCGCCGTCTCTCAGTCCATTTTTACAGAGATTATTTTATCTTATTTGCTGGGGTTCTGGCCGTTCTGGCCATGGGGCTGAGGGGGCTTTTATGGACTAATCCCCCACAAAGCCAGTAATAACCTGTCAGTTCATCCCCAGCCAACCCTCTTACCCCCACCCCTCCCATCCAAGTCCCGCTAACCATCCATGAAGATACCAGAATGCGGAAGAAAGGCAGGGGGCCAAAAGAGAGAGTCGTGTGGGGGTAATGCCAGGCTTGAGGCACACGCATGCTAACTCAACCGTGAACCTTTTTTGGGGGGGATTTTTTTTTTACAGGAAATGGACAGATATCTTTCCACAATGAACTGTGACGGCAGAAAGCAGGTCTTCAAATGAGGATTCCGTCTGATGTTCGTTTTCTGCCTACAGTCTGGTGAGATGATAAGAACTCATGGGCGAAAGAAAAGGCCAGGGCGGAGAAGTGGGGAGAGTGTTTGGGTTTTTTCGAAAAAGCTTCTTTGACACGGGACCACAAATGCAATTGGGATTAACACTTTCAAAAGACAGGTGTAACAGAAAGCAGTAAAAAAGCAGCTTTCAAGACACAGAATCTATTTGGAGAATTTTCCAAATCACCAGATTCAGTTCCCAAGAACAAATATTTACTTTCCTATCGACAATAATAAACCAACAACATATGTGGTGGGCTTCAGTTACATCTCATACCATGTGATTTATTATTCTTTTTCTAATATCACCCTCTCCAAAAGATCATTCTGTATAGTATTCTGCAACAGCTGACAAAAACGCTTTGAAAGGCAATCATTTTACGTCCAACAAAGACGTCCATAATGATGTGACTGTCTTTTATCCCTATCAAAATGACAGATTAGATATTAATCCGGGTTACTTTATGAAAATGCCATTCATATGTCCATCCAACATGATGATATTGTGTGAGCTGACTGAAAATAAGAAAAATGAGCTGTGAAAAGTCAAACGCGTAGCACTATTAAATCAATGGCTTAACAAGTGGATTAGCATTTGCTACACATTTCTTGTATATTTTTTTTCGAATAGGCTTAACCGTCAGGATTATGTTTTCATTTGAACCTTATTCTGTCAGAAAAACAAAACAAATCAATAAAGCTTGTTTGCCCATCCGAGGCTGTTGTACAGTTCTGCCTCAATGGCAGCCTACTGCTGTGCGTGCAGGCTTTCATCTCATCCCTGCCTTGTCTTTCTGCCATACCTTCCCTGTTGGTTATTTTTAACCTGCCTTCCCTTGGTCTCATTTGGGCCAGATGGAATCTGCCCTGAAGCATGTGTTTGGGGCGAAGCTGCACTCCTGTTAGCCTCTCTCACTAGTGGAATGAGGCCTGTCAGAAGGCATCAGGGTGACTCATCTCAGGAGGATGTGCTAACACATCATTGCCTCAGACTTTTCTGCAAGGGTTGGTCGTCCATGAACAATGTAGTTCCCGTCACAAGCTCGCACTTGGCCAATTCATCATCTAGCCTTCGACATGGGGCAGGGACAGGGAGGAATAAGTTTTAATTCATGAATAGAGAACTGCTGGGTTTGTGTTTGCCCCGACATGGATTGAAAGCAGCACTCCTATTTATTGCGACCTTATTGCATGACCTTTCGGTGTTTTGCTCATGAAGTGTATTTAGTTTTTTATGCATCCTCTCCTCAGCGAGCCCCTGTTATACATGGAAACTAAAGGCTCAGCTATGCTAGGTGGGACATGTGCATTCTTGTTGGGGCATCTGTGGCATTTGCGATGAATTGTATGCCAGTTTCTTGGTTCTCGCCCAGAACCATTAGCGCTGAAGAGAGCAGGGTTCAAATTTGGGGCTGGTGAGTGGAAGCCAGTGTGGACTCCTGTCATGTTCTAAAGCAGTTGCACTGAGTCTCCTGTAATGTAATATAAATACATCAATATTTTATTTCATGCATTCTATCCATATTTGAGCCTCCTCATACAATTAATCAAATTACCGTCACGTAACTTACTCACTTTTGCAGTAATCAATGATTTAAACATTCATCACTTACTTCAAAACGTGGCCCTTATAAATAAGGTATAAAAATGGAGCTTTGGAGCAGATAAAATTATGCCTCTAACCGACCAAGAGTTTTGGAAAAGCCGTAAAAAAACAACAAAATGCAAATTAAAACCAACCAAATGCAGTATTTTTTTACAGAAGTATTGGTTAGTGCAATACAATGTGTGTAAAGCTGTTCCTTGAAGACAATTACTTGCACATGTTATGTTTAGATTGTTCTGATTTCAGTTTTTTCCCCAAGGTGCATAATACACCTGTCATACACATGTCCCTCATTCTAGTGCAAATTGAGTGTTATTTCTTATGTACATCACTCTTGGGAATCATACAATTGGTTGAGATAATGCGCATGCAAGACTCATGAGGTAAATAGATGTAATTTAGGTTGAAGCATCAGAGAAAGGTTGAAACATCTTTGAAGCATCAGTTATGCTCAAAGGTAGCAAACCCCATTGTTATGATAACATTATCAGTACTACTTGTATTGTAGAATTTGTTAAATCCTTGTTAAACCCCCTTTGTTTTCATTTACTGTCATTAATCACTTCTTCGCAGAGGTTGAAAAATGATTATGTAAACAATGTCTTCCAGCTGTGATATAACAAAACCCCACAATAATATTGGTTTGAAATTGTTGTGGGCATTTCGTCTGTTAGCGCTATCATTTAGACAACTTTTATTTTCAGTGCTGCAGAGGAAATTCATATTTTACCCTAGATGCAACAGCTATTGCTTCGAGAACCATATATTTATTTGAGGAAACACACACTTCACACACTATGCCTCGGAGACATGTTCATGTAATGGAGTGATTATACCAAAATAATCAGCAGCGAGGCTTGCATATGAAATCCATTGCCTGGAGCCATCAATGAAAAATGTACATCTCAACATTTTTTTACAAATGTACATCCACAACGAGTCAGGAACGTTATACGGCCAGGCTAAAAGGAGTAATTGAACAGTGGGTTTTAATATCATTTAGTGATGTGTCCCCATGTGTTACAAATAATAATGCTCCAGAAGAAACATACACAGACAAATTCGCACATTTGAATTGTGCAGAATCTCAATGGAAGTCCACATGTATACAGACAGAGATATTATGTCCCCGAGCAGGCAGGTGGATGGCAGAATGTGTCCCACAGCATGGATGATTCAGTGTAAATGCACTTACAGCAAGATGTGGTTCTACCTTCACTCCCATTTGTATTGTCAACTTCTTCTTTAGAGAGCAGACACTAAGTAGTTTGTGGCTGTGATTCTTATCACTACGGAAACTCATATCCTCTCTATTCATTATTCATTACATGCAAGACAGAGGCAGAAGGGGGTAAACAATATAATATATACAGCTAATTTAACTCTGAATTACAAAAAGTTTGGAATGCTTCAACTTTATTTTGTGTCTAACTATGCAGTTTTTAAAGATGGTAAATAAGTGTTTCTAGTTAAAACCTGCTGCACGGTGGTGTAGTGGTTAGCACTGTCGCCTCACAGCAAGAGGGGCCCGGGTTCAATTCCCGGGCCAGACAACCTTCTGTGTGGAGTTTGCATGTTCTCCCCGTGTCAGCGTGGGTTCTCTCCGGGTTCTCCGGCTTCCTCCCACAGTCCTAAAACATGCAGATTAGGTTAATTGAAGACTCTAAATTGCCCGTAGGTGTGGATGTGAGTGTGAGTGGTTGTCTGTCTCTATATGTCAGCCCTGTGACAGACTGGCGACCTGTCCAGGGTGTACCCTGCCTTCGCCCATTGACAGCTGAGATCGGCTCCAGCACCCTGCGACCCTTAACTGGATAAGCAGGTTACGGAAAATGGATGGATGGATAGTTAAAACCTCCATTCCTACAGTACTGGTATAATTGAGTGCTGGAGGAAATCTGGATGAATGAAGATTGTGGGTTGCTGGTAGGTGCTACAAAACCAGGGAGTGTACCTCACAGGTACCGTTTTTAATGATAACCATGTTACCTCTCACCCATGACAAGCTAATTTTTCTTTGTATAGGAATGCTGGGGGGTTCTTGTGTGGAGTAAATGAGGAGCACATTTACCCATTTGTATGAATTAGAAAATAGCTTGTACAGAATACAAAGATTTACTTATTTATACATACATTTTTAATGGTGAGTATTCCCGGACAGTAAGCAATAGGGAATACTTTTACTTGTATGCTTACAACGCATCCATCTTCAAAATCAGTAAACACTATCTATCTGCTGCAAGAGATGAGGTAATGGTGAATTTATTTTATTCATTTTTCAAAAGGTGAATATTTTAGCAATGACACTATGTCTTCTGTTGTCTAAAAATGTGTCGCTTTGAGAATAAAAATATGATTTGGGATGGTGAAGGAGTTAAATAATATGGATTAATGATAAACATTATGTGACACATTAAAACTTAAAAGGTGAAATTATGCAAACAAAAGGGTGCAACGCTTGGCTGGAACCACAGTCTCATCTGCTTATTGCCATCACTCTCCACAGACTAAAATATGAGATGCGCCACGAGGCATTTCTTTTAACCCACAGTATTGCGAGCACTTGACATGTGTCTTCACTCACCAAGAAACTGATTTATAAAGCAACCAAAGCAGCCTGAAGGAACAATATCCTGTACTGCCCCTCACTTCTGTCTCCCTCATTAGAGCCATGATTGGCTTGGACATCCCTGGAGATAGCCGTATTAGGGACCAAAATACCAATGGTCCCCTGTCTCAGAGATGACAGCCAGTTGTCAGAGTTTATAATCTCCCAATGATTCTCGACCAATATAATGAATCAAATCACCGCCATTCACCCTTCTCTAAGTCCATCCCTTATGGCATCCACTGTCTGCTCTGCCCTCCAGCTCAGGGAAATGAAGGGAGAAAGGCAGGCAGAGAGATCTTGTTTTAGAAAGTATGGAAAGACAGAAAGACATTGATGCAGACAGAGTATTCCTTCTTTTTTTTTTTTTTTTTTTTTTTTTTCAGGGGGGGAATCCTCCCACTTCATTTAAAACCGACTCTGACGCAACTCTGTCAGTCCACAGACTCTCCCATCAACATTAAAAGTGTGTGACCTGCCATGTAGGCTTCACTCCATATATGAAAATTAAAAACTACAAACTGCTGAATCTCATAAAACATCATCTGTGTTTTGACAAGCCTGGCCAGCTGTGCGCAGATGTGTGTTGAAGCATGCAGGGTTAATTGGAAAGTCTGTATTCCATAAAGGTCCTATTAGTTCTAGCAATGCCGATTGGTTGCGGTGATCAGCGCCTTCGCCTCCCCCGCTCTCGCTGACCCACATCCAAAAGGTCAGATATTGACTCTAATGTGCCACCATTATCCCAGTCATTAACCTCATGATGCTGTGTGGAGACTTTGAAAATGTGACTGGTGGCAGGGGGGGGGGGCAGGACACACAAGCCACAAAGGAAGCTGCTGTCACTGGGTGGACAGTGGTATAAGGGGGGCAGTGAAACAGCCAGCCAGTCTGCTATTGATCTATGTGTGGATTAAGAGGCCCTGTCTGTGGGGGCATCTCCCTCAGCTGACAGATTATTACAGGCTTTTCTGGGATTTGGGCCTTGAGATGACTCCCAGGACAATACCTTTGTATGGCAGAGTCATATCTAATAAGATACCAATGAGAGAGAGAGAAAGAGAGAGAGAGAGAGAGAGAGAGAGAGAGAGAGAGAGAGAGAGAGAGAGAGAGGAGAGAGAGAGAAAGAGTTTTCCGGCAATGGGAGGCAATCTCATTTCTTTCTACCCCTTCTTGGTTTTTTTTCTCCCCTCTATTCCTCCACTCTAATTCTCCTTTAATTCTGGAATTGCACAAGTGGGATTTACAAAACAGATTGACTCCCGTTATTAGTTCAGTATATCATTATACATGCATAGACTTTGAAGCTGTGCTGGGTTTTTCCAACTGTATATGGATATACGCGCCATGCGGGGACTGCAAAACGGGCATTGCAATGACCTCAGAGGCGAACCATCAAGGGCCATGTCCAAACTGCACCCACACTGCATCCAATCCTCAATCGGCACGCAGAGCACACGGCGTCGGCCAAATACAGCAGAAGGAGATGAGAATTCTGTGCCAGGCATGACTTAGTACGTAATTAAGGCCCTGGCTCAGGAATGGCAAATCAACTTGCTTCATTTCCCAAAGGAGTTATGAGAAGTTAGGAAGGATAAAGGCAACCAGGGTACTCATTTACAGGCGCTCCCTAAAAGCTTGCTGTGGTGACGTCTATATAAAACTAATAAAATATAAAAACGCTGCAAAGTTGTCAAAGGGTTTTGGTTATTTTGCAATCATTGGCAGAATGTAATGTATGATGGGGGACCATGGAACTGTAGCCTTTGAGATATGGTTCGTCAAATCAAAACACTGTGGTCAAAACATGGATGCCTCTTGGAAATGCTGTGCCTCTCCTGGTACACTGTGTAAAGAATTCTCTCTTTCATTATTTTTCTCTCTCTCTCTCTCTCTCTCTCCCTCCTCACCCTCTCTTTTTCCTCATCAGACTTCAGCCTCCACTGATGATGCCCTGAAGGAGAGCCTGTGTGGGATGCATACCAAGCAGTGTAAGGCTGCTTTAAAAAGCAAGCGGCCAAAGAAGTCGAGAGGGGTATCAAACACACTGCTGAATATGCATATATATATAAATGACCTGTTCAGTAATCATGAACAACCACACAGCAGCATTTCTGCGGGCTGTTTTGACACAGCTGGACTGCAGCCCCATTAGTCCCATAAATATGTCTTTCAAATCAGTGGTTTGGAGGCATTTCTGTACACATGCAGAGCAAACTCCGATTGTGTTCCGTGAGCAAAATGCTTTAATCCCTGCATAGGCATGAGGTACAGTTTGCATCTTCAAAAAGGGTCACCAACTCTGATTACAACTTAATATTCTGCCTGTGCAGTAGTTCAGTGCCTATAGCATTTAGCATGCTTTGATTGGATGCCTGATTGTCGGCCTGGCTACGAGTTTGGAAAAAATAAATGTCTCTCTATGATAATAGGGTTGTTTTTTACCGCCTATAATTAAAGCAGAATTATTTAGCTAATAAAGCATGATGGTATATACATTATGCATATAGTGTAGGGAAGTGTATCACAAAATAGACTTAAATCCAAAGTATGGCCAATGGGGAGCCCATATTAGTTTTTCTATGGTGTCAATGTTGACCTTATAACTTTTACTTTGTTCAATCTTTTCTTTTTCCTTTTTTCCACAGTGGGGTTTCACTATGAACTCAATATCTCTACCGCTGCCTTCTCCTGATAAGAGTTATGCAAATACTCCTTATATTAAACCAAAGATACAAAGGTGCTCAAGGGAAAGGACTTGGAAAAGTAGTTAAAAAATAATTGCAGGACATCGTGAATATTTGATTTTTTTTTTTCATAAACAGGCTTTTAATATATTTCCCTCAAAATCATTGATGATATTATCTGTGGATGATGAGTCCCTGATTGTGAAAAATTAAAGATGAAGGAGATGAACAACTGATCAAGTATGAAAATATCCATCCACTAAGCCTTACTTAACACTTTCTTTTTTTTCTTAGCTGTTGTCTTCTGCCAAGGGCATACAGTGCATTCTCATTTCGGGTATTCATAATTTAAAAACTTATGTTAGGGAAGTGTTTCTGTTTTTCCGTGCCTACATCACACACACACACACACACACACACACACACACACACACACACACACACACACACACACACACACACACACACACACACACACACACACACACACACACACCTCTTCATTGACAGTGTCTGACTGCCACTTTAAACAGCAGTCCTGAAGGGGCCAACACAGCATCTTGTCCAGGATGAGGCCCCAGCACTCGTGTCACACGGATAATACCTATTTTGCTCGGTTTAAGAAGAAAAAGAAGGACACAAGCTCCTCTTGGGTCCACAGTGGGAAGTGAGTGCAGTCTTAATCTCTACTGCAGAGCCGTGTAAAACTCTCTCCTTCACTTGACCACAGACCCCTTCTGCCTTTCATGATGACACGCCAGTACTCTCCAAATGCCCTGTTCTGTGGGAGACTTTGTCAGCATCTTCACACGCTCTCACTTTCACCCACTCCCCAGGTGGCCGACGCTGCTCTGCCATGCTGACAGTCATGCACCGGAAGACCCTAGCAGAGTGCTCTCTCAGTAGCCAGGCTGTTTTGACGCTGATAGATTCTTTTCTCGTACTCTCACTCTATGTTTTGCTCACTCTCTCTCTCTCTCTCTCTCTCTCACTCTCTGGATTTTTTTTTTTTTTTTTTTTTGCTGTATTTAAAACCCAGCAATCTGTTTACTGTAGGATTACTGCTATTGTATGTTTCAAATTTGACAGCTGCTTCATTCAACTCCCCAGTGTGGAGGCTGCACGATAAGGCCGATACGGGTTTCTAATCTTTTCTCTGCCTAAATCCTTTCCAAATCTTCTATTTCTTTTCTCCCTCCCCATCATTTCTTGCTGTAAGATTAGAGCATTTTTTCCAGCACAACTCTTGGCTTTTGGCGCAGAGCTTCTGGAACACTCTGGTAGGACTGCTAATGAAGGGAGCTGCTCCTTTGACAGCTGTTGCATCTGATGCAAAGGTTCCTGTATAAAGGCCACAATCAAACACCCTCCACATACCCGTCTTCCTGTACGTGGGTGTGTGTAGCGCGCATTGACAGCATGCTAAAAATAATTGGGTAATTATCACTCATAGAGGCAAACTTTGATCTATTAGGGAACCTGTTATATGGAGGCTTTATTTGAGGATATGCTTTATTGAGATATAGCCAAGGCACTACATTGTACTGACAAATAACAACTGCAATGTTTCTTAATGGGATTTTTCTGCTTGGGGCCCCTCCTAACCAAAATAAATGTTCATTCACGGATTGTACCAGCTGATTAATTCAGTGTAGAAGCAGAAGCTTGCCTGTTGTGATTCCTCTGAGGGCCCTCAAAGCTTTGCAATGCATAACACACAATCTCCCGACTAGGATTTCTATTTAGGCAAGGCTTCAGGGAAACTGATGGATTAATATTGGTACAGTGGCATCATTTAGCAAACACGCATCCATCACAACTTCTACAAAGTATGACTAATGTCTGATTGTATAGGGCATTAGCCACTGCACCAGCTTAGCTCTTGAAATATTATTTTCCCTAATTCCGTGAGGAACCAGCTTGCGATTCTGCTATTATCAACAGAAATGACAGTGATCACTGAAATGTATTGCAGATGGAAGCGGTGTTGTTATTTCAAGATGATAAAATAAGTGAAACATAACAAATAGCATCATGGCATGTTA
Source organism: Anoplopoma fimbria (assembly GCF_027596085.1). Lineage (NCBI taxonomy): Eukaryota > Metazoa > Chordata > Actinopteri > Perciformes > Anoplopomatidae > Anoplopoma > Anoplopoma fimbria. The sequence continues at coordinate 7,471,645 of NC_072449.1, read as the reverse complement.
GATTGATTTATTGCAGGTCATGTCCCTCCATATGCATGGGAACTCTTCAATTATATAACAGCTACACATTGTTAAGTAGCTGATAGAATAATGGTTTTTACCTCTTCTTTGCTTACTGCCACCCGTCTAGTGTTTGCTAAGGTTTGAAGAGTCAAATCTCCCACACACAGGTACGCTCTTTGAGTGACTTATCAGCGCACCCCGTGGCTGCAATGCTGAAGCTCTTCAACCCTTTTGAGACGGCTTCAAAACACGGAGAATGAACTCCTTCGCAGAAGAAAATAGACTTTGTCGAGTGCGAGCCTCTAACGAGTGTCAGACATCTCAGCACAAGTGTCATTTGGGTTGATTTACAAGCATAACCCGGGGCTAAAGGCTCCTTTGATGTGGAATAAAGAAATCTATAGATGTCAGAGGAAAGCAGTACCCGCTATCCAGGGATTGTGAAGACCAGAGCTGTCTCTCTTATTGTGTGATTTGTGAGAGGCAAGTCTGCATATTTTAATGGAAAAATAACACTTTGTATGAATATCAATGGCCATGTTTTTGTCCGCCAGACATATCTCTTGTTTAGCTAGTTAGTGTGAATAGGGTATTGCACACTGTTAGTGGATGATTATGTGGCAATGCAGTTACCAACTACCCTTGAAGGTTTAAAGAGTAGAAACCGGCAGCTTCAAAATGGCTATGAATAAAAGGATCCTCGAATGAGAGGATTTTATGATCACTCAATGCTAGAATTGGATTTGGATTGATACTCTGAGGGTGAGGCCATTTTTTTTTTTAATCATTACCACATTATTTGTACTTGTTTCTATTAAGATAAACATGAAGAGGAAGCACTTTATTTATATGGGATGGGGGGAGGAAAGGGAAAGCGAGACACAAAGGAAGAAAGAAGAAAAGCAAAAAAAACAGAAAGAAATCTCTCTCTACAATCAATTTCAGCTGTAGAATATGAAACCACAGATGGGGTCAGACTGAAAGGGCTCTCTAGAAAAATGCTCGCTGTGCAGGAGCAGTTCAAACCACTGTGGCCAATACCTTAACATTCCATTGGAAGTATTGTAGCAGGTGCATTTTACATGAAAAATGTGGTACAAAGTGGACCACTAAATCTTTTCAGTGTACACATACGATCCCAGTATGACAGCCGAGCGGATTTATACATTGCCGTGACAATCCATGAAATATTGAGCCTCTTAATCAGCAAAATGGAGCGGCTCCCGACTGCCAATTCAGGACTTTTGGACAACAGATGTGTATTTACCACTGTAATATCCTCAAAACCTGTCTATCCTGGACATAGCTCCCTCTTATCATTTGTCTTGTGGTGCAACTCAATTCAAGTGGAGGAACTCTCGGAGCAGGCGTGCTGAGAATAAATGCTGCAGTGTGTAACTACTTTTCTCCTTTCTACTCTGTCCTTTTATTTATTATTTTGTTTATCTTCAAATTTTTCTAAAGCCATAGCTTGTTTTTCCTTTAAGACCTACACTATTATAGTACACCTCTAATCAGTTAAAGAAATAAAAACCATACTGTAATGCTTGACATTGTTTTAGCAACTGGCTTTGTTGATATTTTTGTCACTTCTTGGGTCTATATTGAATATATAACTGTGATTTATATCATGGTACCTACCTACTGCATAAACTGAATATGGAACTTGCTCATTTCGTATGGTCATCTGGGAAATAAGACCACGGCTCCCGCAACCTAATAATGGAAATAATTTATACAGTATGACCCAAAAGTTTGGACAACCATATTATGAATACATTCATAGCAGAACAAACTACATTAAAAGTTTCTTGCCAGCCTGCAAGTCCTAATATGAAACATGTAGACCTCAGAGACTCTGCAGAAGCTTTCATAATGAGAATCACACTCAAAATCAAGTTATGTGACTGTAAAGGTATATTTATGTGTTATGTTTTTAGTTATATGCACATAGAGAAATGACAGCCTCAAATGTCAAAATGAATTCAGTCAATTCCCACTGGATCCAACTTCCTCCTGCTCTACCTTCACAGATCAATTTAAGTAACGACGAGGCAGCAGCAGTCTGGGTTTACAGTGTCACACTGGCTCGGTCTGATAAAATTCATTATAACCAAAGCCATTAAAATAGTTGGCACAAGCATCATCTTAAAAAAAACACTTTGAAGTCATATATTATATCGTTTTATCAAATTAACATCAATTATTTTTAATCTTCTTTTTTTCCCCACATACCTTCATGACAGTGCCCAAATTGGCAACAGCTAATGAGAAGCCTTGCATCATTTCATTGCTTTAATAAATGGTAACTGGAGATACACAACATAACAGGAGCATTTTCTGCAAGTATTTTTAGGCACAGCTTCCACACTTCAAGACTTATGGCTGGGTCCATCTTGTTCATGGCAGTGTTTGACTGACCTTTGAGAGCCATAGTTGATAAAGGACTACTACTGACTGAAGTACGTTATAGCCCTGTACTGCCTATGAACTCTAATTTAAAGATGTGTTTTTCTCTTGTAACATGCCCACATAGAGCTGGTTATATACAGTTGTTTACGGCTGTCCTAACATTCAACATTTGGCAGGACAAATATGTAGTTATGTTACACACAAATAGTTGAAGAAGGCCAGTTAAGCCAACACTCCACTCTTATTACTTATTACTCCACTTTCTTTTCTGTTTTTTAAACCTGATAAGCCATCAGCAGCTCATAAACATTCAGTGTAATGGTCATCCCACATTATAGAGAGTGGGTCTAGGTTGCATTAGATGACTCTCTTTCATGGGTCCAGTTGTGGTGATAGCAAAATAAAACTCACAGAAGAGCACTCCAAACTTTACCCTGTGATTCTAAATTCAACAAAGAGTAACAACCATGCTGAGCCCAATGGACACATATGGAAGGCGTGAATCTTATGGCTTATGGAATTGAAGTGATATTACAAATGTTTTTTGTCCCTGCAGACATAGATATGGCAAAAATCACAGTCAGAACCAACAATTCCTGCTTCCTTAAAAATAATAATGTGGGGGATGCCATTGCTTCAAAAAAATAATAACATATTGTTTCCTCCATTTGTCTTTCTTTCTCCTTCTCATTTGCAGCTTTATCCCTCTCAAGCTGTGCAACAAACCCTCTTTATCCTGTATTAAAATATACAGTGTTTTAAAGGTTATTCACTCATTGACAGTGCAATTTCAATGCAATTTTTAAGAAATCCACTGCATGGAAACAAGTTAAATCTTCCCATCCCACTGGCATTTTTTCATTACATTTTGAAGAGTTAGATTTTTAGTGCTGACTGCACTTTTTCCCTCTTTCTCTTTCACCCGCTTGTCTCCTTTTCCACACTCTATCACTTTTACTCCCTGCCAATCTTGCCTCCCTCACCACCACCACCACCACCACCACCACCTTCATCGCCTGCCTGCTCACCCCCCTCTGCGCTCACCCCCCTACCTCTCATTTGGAATGAAGAGGAAATGCCTCCCTGTGGGCTCACAAGTGGCCCATCCTGAGGGCTGGCTGAGATTGATGCCTGTGATCCAGCTGTGCTGATTTACTCCCCGCACCCACAGGGGAGTGGGAGTTTACACTGTGCTCTGCTGGAGAGGACGAGGCAGACAGACAAAATGAGAGAGAGGGAGGGAGAATTAAGGAGAGAATGGGAGAGAGAGAGAGAGACGGATGTCATACGGTGGATGAAGCCCTGTGGGTCCTCTATTAGCACTCCATCTTCTTGTCCCAGACCACGCCTTTCAATCTAATTGTGCTGCAAGAGCTTCGTTTGATGATCACCATTTACTTTTTCTGTAAGTGTTGCTGTGGCAGAGTATGTCCTGACGCAAAAATATTCATGACACATATGGCTTTTAACGTTTAAGGAGGAAACAACGCCGTGTTTTGTCACAAAATAGTGTTTTTTTCCCCCAAAAATTAAATATTATTACTGAGCTGTTTACATGGCTTATTCCAAAGGAATATTCCACAAATAGACTTGTGGCTTTGCCTTTTGCCAGGCCAGCATTGTAAATAAAAAAATAGTTCTTACTGAATTGCCTGTTGAAATAAAGGTTAAATAAAAATAAAAGACATAAGAATAATGTTCTGGTTTACATGCAGCCGTGCACATCTGTTAACGTAACTATTGGTGGACGCCCCCCAGCTTGTAAAGATCTACATTTGAACATACTTAAAAACCTATTGATATCCAAGTTAACATGATGTTTAAAAGGTATGTGTGTTCTCCTTCCGAGCAGAAATATGGGGTTTTATTTTGGGAATGCAAATCGTTTTCGTTTGCATTGGTTTTTATACTAGTGTACAGCACACAGAGTTGATCATTAACAGGCAAGAAGCCTTGTGTCGTAAACTGCTGTAAAAAAAACCTTATTGAGATGCTCTTTAATTCCAAAGAAAGCTCTTAAAACCAGGTTACTATCCGCATATCCCACGTCTTATTTGGAAAATGCTACATTCAGAAAAAAAAAACTATTTTAAAATATCCAGGTATGGATGGGGGTTTAAATGACCCATATCAAACTCTGGATATTGCTGTATTTGGAATAATATTGGAATATTAGGGTGCATGAAAACAAAGTCAATGAGTGAAATACATGTCTCGGCTGACTATTCCCCCTGTAGAGCAGGAACAATCTATAGCTGGTGTCTAAACATTGATTGTTACATTATCCTCTGTAGGTCATCTGTATTCATCCAACGTAGACTGCTGTCCTAAATTCACCCTGTCTCATTGTTGGCTCATTGGCCCCTCCCCAGCCATCAGCCTCAAATTGAAAGTGGTGATTGATCACTAGTCATGGACGAATGATATCACTCTATCACTTCAGCTGCTGACATCATACTGCCAGTAATCTATTACAGCGTGACAAAGCGACATTAGCTCATGACACAAAAATCTATTGTAAACCTCCAAATTAAAAATCACAATATGTTCTAGAAACCATCAGATGTTTATATATTGCTTTAGTGTCACCTTGAGAAAAAAAAATTGAACTCATGAGTTTTAGATTTTATTGCAAAACATGACAGTGTAAAGTGTGCTTTCAATATCCCAAGAGGCATTTGTTGTTTACTTTGCGATGCTAGCATGAATGCTAAATGTAGATTAATCTTTCCATCTTCATAGCAAAGGACGGGAAAGAAAGGCTTTGTTTTGAACATTTATTGACACTTTAAATCTTGCTGGCTGCAAAGAAAATGTACTTTTCCCTTTGAGAGTTTTACTCCAGTGAGTTTTATGCACTGAATTTATGGTTTTAGAAAAATGAGCTGACAGCACACTGCCTGCTCTGCCCATTTCACCTTTAACAAGATAGATGCTGGCACTGATATAGTTCCTCGGAGGCAAGGTTGCACACAAATGCTCTGTTGTGTGTTTACTGCATGTGTGTGTTAACTGCATGTGTCTGTGTGTGTGTACCTGTGTGTGTGTGTGTGTGTGTGTGCCCATCTGCATGTGTGACCGATATGAATATAGACACTAGCACTTCTGTGGTAAAGGGATACCTTTGCTCTTCAAATCAGTAAACACAGAGATCTATAATGGCTTTCATGACCCTTTAGAAGGAACCCATTGGTTTATCTGTGGCTCAGGGGGCATTGATTAGGTGGCAGAAGGAACAAATGACTTGCTCTGTGCAGTCCTTATACAAAGCAAACAGTCTGCCTGCCCCCCCCTCTTCCTCAGGCCTACACTTGGTGGCACTCTGCTATCCCCCCGTTCATCTTGGAAGATGTGCCAAGGTCTGATGAGATAAAGCTGTATCGAACTGTTTGCACAAGACTTTGTCCAAGAATACATCATATTGGACAATATTTTAGACAACCATGACCCAGATCATAATGTGTGATGAAGCTGCCCAACCACAGTCACAGTACGCTCATAAATGGATACATATGCATACACACAAACAAATGTTTCTGCACATGCATTCACATACTGCCTTGGCAGTACGAGCTCGCAAGCCTCCCAGCTGTTGTCCGCAGTTCCCTCCAACGTTTTCCCACTGACATTCAGCGCAGTTATACAGGATATTTTAATCTCCTTCAAATAACTGACAGAGTCAATATATTGTTTACTTTCGCACCGTAAGCACAGTTGTAGTAAATAAAGATAAATGCAAGGCCATAATGGGCTCTGAGAAAATAGTATTTGCTGGGTCTCTAAAAGACAGCAGATTGAATTGTTTCACCAGGCTGGCTTTGCTACTATAAACAATTTTCCAATTTCCATGCTAAATTGCACAGGCCAGTCCAAGAAACAGGAAATGACATACATAAACAGTACATCCAAGCAAATTGGTGTTTGCTTTAGATTATAAACTACTGAGAATAACCTAGAAAATAAATTGCTTTTGACACTCTGTGCAGGCATGCAGTGTGAATAGTAGGTGCAGACAAGTCAGAAGGCAGTTGTATGTTTCATATGTCTGAGTCGGGAGCATGATACCTGAGTAACTGTATGTATATTCATTCCGTGATTGATTATTATCATTTAGATAACTTAGTTCATTTAAAAACAACTTAAATTGATTAATTGAAGTTTTTAAATTATACTTAAAAAAGAAAAGACTATTGCTAAAGTCATTAAAATGAACATCACGATTGATTGAAGAACGTGTGCCATTTAATAACAGTTTACTGATTATATTTTTAAATGATTTAAGAAATTAATTTCCTAAGTGAATTAGAAATAATACAGTAAGTTTTTCTGCCAGAATCCGTCTGACAAAACAGTTAAATGCTTCAATCAATTAACTGATTATAATTAAACAATGCGAGTGTATAATTATTCCTGCATGTGGCAAACTCCAGATTCCACAAAAGATTGGCAAGTGATCCAAAGCTTTAGCGTTTTGAGAAGGATTCATACAGAAGACACATGAAGTGGTTGCCCTTTACCTGAATGAGAAGGGGTCAGCACCAGTGTGACATTTGCAGCACCAGCAGAGGGCCTTAGCAGCTTAATGAAGTGGACACAATGAAGGGTTTGCAATGTTTTTGTTTCTAGAAATGCATGCAACAAATGTCTTTGAACGTCAAGACAAATTTGATTCGAAGTCTGACATTATCTCTGAAGTTCAATGCCAATACATTCAGTTCTGTTCCTGCCTGTATTGTTGTGCCCTGCAACACTAACCATCTTACTTCTGTCAGTGTTTCGTTGAATTATATATCAAAATGAAGCTTTTATTTGTTTTACTAATTCATACTACTGTTTTTATTAAAACCAACAGAGTAGTTGGATAATTGCACATGAATAATGGAATTCAAAGTCTGTTTTAGTCCACATATAGCTGCGATATTGGTTGAAAGCTTTTCCTTTCAAACTGCGTCCCATTTCATGTAATTACAAAACAGACATCTTCAGTGAAAGTGCAATCATAACACAGAATGAAGACAGGAAGGCAGAAGTACCCAGTGGAGTTAAAATCAGTTGAAAACAGAGATCCATTAGTAGGACTGTAAACACGTCCTTCAGTTATGGATTCATTCATATCCACCGTGTATCCCTCCCCCATCCCCCTTTCCTTCACATTAATGGACTTCTTGACATGCGATTTAGGCTGCTTAGCCACTCTTTAATCTGTTTCTGCCACCCCCGGTTTTAGGGGTAAGGGAAATCAAATAAACAGATGTTAATCTGACGATAAATTAGAGCACCGGCATCTCTTCCAAGCAGTTAGTACTGCATTATCTATCACATGTTTGAGTCTGTTTTCCCTCATGCCTCTTATTTATATTTATATTATATATATATATATATATATATATATATATATATATATATATATATATAACATAATATAACATAACATTTCTTTCTACAATCAACACTTGAAATGATGAAGGCACTTGCAAATGACAATACTTTGGTGTTTCATTTTTTACCTCTTTACTTAAGATTTCATTAAACGTTTTTTTTTTTCTTTTTACAAAAAGTACCAAAACACTGGCAACAAGGAAGATCTTGGGTAGATAATAATGAGAATAAATATGAAACAAAATTTAAATCATACCCCCTAAACTAAAAAAAAATCTGGTTTGAATTGAAATCAAACACTTTTACAAAGCTTGTTTACAAGACATTTATCTACATATATATATATATATATATATATATATATATATATATATATATATATATATATACACACACACACAGTAATATAAACACTATTGCACAGCACTTGCATCATAAAAGCATCATTCGGGCACCTGACTGTGTGTGCTTATTTGTATTTAGATTATTACGTTACCCCTCCCTTTACATAAATATTCATTAAAATGTGTTGGTTTGGCTTTGAGTCTCCAGATTGTATGTCCTGTTATGTATGGCACTGTATGTCTGTGGCTCCTATGTGGCATCGGTGTATTCCGTATCCGTGCGAGTGTGACAGTCGGTGGATGTTTGCTGTTATTTTTGCCAGCGCTCAGAGCAAATATCAGTATGTCCCAGCTGAGAAGGCATTACAGGCTGTTGATCTGAGCGGCTCTCGGGACCCACTCCCATAATCTGCGTCTGTTCTTAGGTGTGTTGTACAGGTGGCTGTTCAGAAGAGGAAGGCTGGGGAATTTGGTTAATTAAGCAGGGTAAACAGCAGATAACTGCAAGCCATCCTGGTGGGACCACAAAAGCATCAGACCGCAAACATTATCCAAATACCTGAGCAACATAGCATTCAATATTGTGTTTTTTAATTTTTCTCTTACACTTGAACATTATTGTCTGAAAAGGAATTCACAGATTGCTGCTGTTTGGGTGAAGGTTTGGGTGAGGGAGTGTGCCGTCTGTCGTACCTGACATGATTCCATTCCTAATGTTGAGGAGGTGGTTGTTCTGTTAACTATTGATAAGGCATCCCACACAGACGGCACAAATTATTTAGTGCAACCAGAGGGTAGTACTGATTGGGCCCAAAATGTTGAGCATTAAAAAAAAAAAAAAAGGTCTTTGTCTTTGTTTACTGCAAACTCTTGAGTCTGAAATCACAACTAATCATCCCTTTTTGTTGTCGCAAAAATCAAGACAGCGATTTTTTAGATTGGTTGATTATTATTTTGACGCAGAAAAAAACACTATCTTTAGGGAAATGTCAGAAATGGTAATTTTCTCTCAATCTCCGAGTAGATACATCATTGTCCGTGTTTGATTGAGTGCAAACCAGCAGGAGTATGAAGAGACAAAGTAAACAAATGTGCACTGAAGCTAACAGCACAAGCCATGGACAAATCGTGTTTAGTTAACAGTAGTATTGAAGAATGGACCACACCGCCATCTAAACTGACAAAAGTTGACGTTTGCATGTAGGGTTTAAAGCTCGTCAGTGTGCTACAGCTGACTATCCAATTAGCGATCCAGCCTGCAAACTGATGAAAGCAGTTCACTCTCCCCTGGTGGATTTTCGTTTGGTAACTTGCTCAGCGAGCCCAAGCTGAAGAGTAAGAGTAAGACTTGCATGTGTGTCTTTGTTTTTGTTTAAGAAGAAAGCAACATTATATATTATATAAAAAGCTAATGTTGGTTATTGTTGTTCAAAGTAATGGTTCTCGTGCTGTGTTGAAGGCTGGTGTTTAAACGTTCACGTTACTGTTTTTCACAAAGTTTGAAATAAAATGATATAATTGGCTCTGTTCAAAGAAGTTATCCGTCTAGATAAAATAAAACCTGTGATTTATACTGAGCTCTAAAGGAAATACCATTATGTGTCGTAGGTTTCTCAACCCATTGAAGCTTTTTTGTCTCTTTTAAGGGGTGCAGGTGATCGTTAGGGGGAGATAGGTAAACAGTAGATGCCACAAAGACGTGGTATACATAACCTGAAAGCTGGGCACCTGATACATTTGAGATGCAGCATGTATTTTTGTTTGTTAAGTATTATTACGTTTATTCATTCATTATTAAATGTATATATATCATGCATTTATGTTTGAATTAACGTATGCATTGTTTTACCTTTGCATTTCAACCCCTTTTTTACTTACCGAGACAGATGTAGTTCTGTCTTCTTTTCATGGTAGGTTTCTTTTTACACTTTTTCATGCATGTCTGCTTCATTATGCAAATGAAAGGGCTGTTATTCAAAGTGTGTCATGGGCTCAACTTTTTCCCTTTTGGTTGATTGAGGGAATCGATCGACTACACATGCTGCCTATCAAGTTAGTAAACCCTGTCTGCCTATCAAGTCAGCCTTCATCCCTGGCTTCGTATAGCGGGTCATCCAACACCATCTCATTCCAACTCGTCACATACTGACACTTTGTGAAGACCCTCGTCAGTTAGGTTTAGGAAGACAAGTAAGCTCTGACCGCTGACCATAAAGGACTTTTCTAGGTAGAAAAGGTTGCATAGTGAAAGTGAGGCTTATCTAAATGAACATTAATGTAACTTTACATTTGTGGTGGTGCTTATGGGTGGGGGTACACTGGCCTCCTAATGGCGCAGTGATCTGTATTACTGCCTGGATTTATCCCCGGAAACATGGGGCGTCTCTCAGTGTCAATACCACCCTTACATCGGAGACTCTGCTCATGTCTACAAGGAGAGAACACGCTCGACGGCATTGGCAAGCAGGTTCTGAATCTGATGGAGCTCAACCTCGGGGAGGAGACCAGTGGTGGGTCCGCCAAATAGTTCAGCTTCAGTCGATTAATCTAAACACCTGTACCGAGTGGAGAATGCAAGAACAAAGATCTGAGGCAGTGGCTGAGCCAGCAGCAGGCCGTCGACACGCGGTACGGAGCTGGGGATGAAGGCTCGAGTTGATAAGCAGACAGCTTTAGCAAGCATGTATTATTGATCTATGCTTTCAATCAACCAATAGACACAAAGTTGAGCCCATGACACACTTTGACAGCCCCCTCATATGCATATTGAGTAGAAATGGATAAAAAAGTGTAAAAAGGAAATGTAGAATACAGAAATAAATAAGTTCAGGGAAATAAATAGGGGTAAAAATGCTAAGGAAAATAATGTATAAATAAATGAACAAAAGCATTAAAAATACATTCAATTACCTTGAAAAAAATAAATGTCAAAGTTAAAGAAAATAAAAAAGGGAAATGAAATAGAAGACCAGATAAATACGGGAATTATAACGTAAGATTTTTTTATAAATATTAACATTTTATCAATTATTATATTATTATTATCATACTTTAATATATTATACTTTTAATGACATATACATTTATTATTATCAACGAATCGTTTTTGATTTAGGCACTTTCCGTCCTCCATGCAGTGCAGGTTGCGGTGGTAAATGATGTACATGTCAACCACTGTGCAGTAAAAATTCCATTTGTAGCAAAATAAATCACCATAAAATGAAAATGGCCTTCCACACGGCCATTGTTTGTATGCTACTTTATATCAATTGCTGGCTCCTATACTATTGGACTGAGATCTAATCGGGCTATCACAGTAGAAATGTAACATCATGCTTTGTGCTATGGTCTTTAAACCAAATGCATTATCTCCAACTGAGATTGTCCTTTGCACTGTGTTCCTTTGTTGGCTTTAATAGTCACATCTGTAAAAATACTTCTGTCTGTTTTAGAAAGACCTTGTGCATTTGAAGGACACAGGGCATATCATAAAATCTCAAGCTATGTAGTAAACGCCTGGCCTCATATGTAGTAATAACCTGCCTGCAAGGAAATGATGGAAAAACGTTATCTTTATCAAATGAACTTGTTTGTCTCAATACTTGGTCAAACATGGTTCTAAACCATTTGAAGCCAAATACAAAGTATTTCTCCCATATCATAGTCTGAGGACCATTTAAACAATAATCTATTCAATCATCATGTATCCGGTCGTATCTATACAACGAGTAACCATCTCTTTAATCCATTAACACTCAATCATCAAACAATGGCAACTGTAAAAGCTCTTACTATACATTATACTGGTCAATGGCTCAGACGAGATGATGGTGACCATCTTATCAGGTACCAAGGGTAAAGCTGACCCCTTTTTGCTCTCTCTTCCCATCTTATCAAGACCACAGTGAATGTGCTCACCAGGCTGTGAAATGAAAATCATTGATGGCTCTTTTCTCAGCATCAAAGAACAGCCTTCCCTTTCCCCTCTGTGCCCGTTTCATAGGCATATTGAAAGCCATAAAATATGACAATTCCGCTATATCATCCAGGTTAAACTTCCTAGTAATTGCATTAAACCAATCATACTTCTTTGTACTTGGTCGGTACTTTTTTTTCCCCCCATGGTGTACACACGGACAGTGATGCATTAGCTCATATTACAGGAGGTTAGGAGATGACACAGTGACCCAAATTAACAGATATGGGGCGAGTGAGGTGTGTGTGTTAGTTTTTTTTTTTATTGCGTGAGGGCAAGGTTGTATAGCTCCTCAGCTAGACTTTAGAAACGGAAACGGACATGTAGCTTGGTCAAACCTTCGTAGAAAATTTCATTTTATTTATTTGTTTTAAGAAATTTGAAAGCCATTGTCGTAAATATAAGACACTGCCAAAACTGCCAAAGCAAGACTTGCAGTGACACAACAGTTTGACTTGTGTTTTGTGCTTGCGGACATGTGTGTCGGATCTACAGAGATCTGAGTTTTAGTTTTTCTGGCACAGTAGAGAAAGTGGCAGACTCCCAGTGTAACGTGGCCAAGGTTGATAACCGCAACACAGCCCAGGTTACGCTCTGACCGTGCGGTCAGACTGTGAGATTTGGTTGGATTACCGGAGAGGAAAGGCTGCTGTGGGGAGAGTGGAGGGAGAGAAAGGAAGACCCTGTAAAACATGCAGCAGGAGTTTCATATAGATTAGACATACATGACCACTGTCAGCAGTGCCAAAGCATTTATGAACATTTTGAAAGAGGATTAGAAAGTGAATCCCTTTGCTCACTTTCTGGCAAAGGATTTCTCAGGGAAATTACTTTTCATTCATTTTCTGCTGAACATTACAATGTTGTTCGGGGGACATGAAACTTGTAAACAGGCTTATAAATGGCTTAGACTGCGTTGGCTGCGTATTCCATGGTGTTTAAATAGAGGACTTTCACTGCTGTGATAGTATGTGATTATCTGCCTTATATTCATTTACAGTGTGAAACTATTTTCTTTTTGTTTTTTTTTGTTTTACGGCTCATGTACTGTGTAAATAAAAAGTGCTTATTTCTCCAATGTAATGCTTCAGTGCTCCGTGGGATTTCCCTTAAAAGTGTGAACACATAGAATTATATTATATTCTATAATGTATATTTACACAGTATGAGATGCTTATGAGCATTGTTCCGTTTTCTCTACATACACCACATCACTTTACTTTAGCATTTCAATATTTGCAGCCTATACCTTAACAAGTCACCATAAAACGTGTTATTTCTCATCTCAGCTGTTTATTGCAAAGCATCTGATGGGAGCGTGCTCTCATTTCTTCCCCCGTGATACTGTGCTGAATTAGGAAAGTCACACATCCCAGGGTGTTTTTGACACACGTGCTTGAATTGGCTGTGCTCATTTTGTTGTAATAAGATGCACTTTAACAATCATGCCATGATTTCTCTGTTCCCCTTGTTTCAGATGGAGTCTAATCAAAAGCAGCCAGACACATGTTTATAGAACAAAAGGATTTGCCTAACTATGCTCACAACTATTATCCGGGGAAACAGAATTCTCCGTCTCTTACCGACAGATAATTGTTGACTGATGATTCTCAGATTGTTTTCACATTAAAAAGTTCTGCAGCATCAGTGTACCTAAACTGGTAAATATGCTTTTCTACAAGCAACATGGATATGAAAAGGTTAAAATTGTGTCCCACCTGCTCCTGTTATTCCTTGTACATCTCACCACACTAAAGTTTGATCTCCATATGTCTTATTAGCACAGAAAGCAAAGTCTCACGTATTATTTGGATTATTATTATTAGATGTCTCCAGTATTCTTGCCTCTACATAATGAGGAATCTTTTCTATGAACACTGACTTTTTATTTTTATATATATTATTTTATTTGAACATGTCTGTTTCTCCTCTGTTGATTACCTTGCCCTGTTTACTTACTTTTTCAACAAGGAGATGTACAATTTGAATCAAAGAAGCTCATATCTAGCTAATGATGTGCAGTGATCTCCTTAGTTTGAATGCATTTGTTAAAATAGCTTTCGACATTTTAAACCTATAATAAGAACATTGTTAGGACAATGTACCCAGGTATACTAAGACTTTTTTATTGTCAATATTGTTAAATTAAAAGTAAGTCCCGCTCGTAGTTCATACCAACTAAAGTGTGAATAGGGAAATACAAACCACTAGAATAAGGTTTAAGATCCTTTACAGCACTGGTTATTTATTTGAGCAAATGTAACTCAACTGACGGACAAAAACAAACTGAAGTACAGTTTTAACGCAGGATTATTGCTCACATCCTGTTATCCTACTATCCTAACAGTCAACGTTGGTTCCATGACTACATTATTTACCTCATTTAACGATAGCTGTGGCAGCTGATGCCCAAATTGAGCCCCATGGTCCATAACCTTGCAAACCTTGCTGTAAGCCTGCAAATTTCCCCGCTGCGGGACTAATAAAGGATTATCTTATCTTATCTTATCTTAAGTAGCTCGCTGCCATCTTTGTGAATGATAGGCCAAATTATAAAAGGGCTTTGGGATAAAAGCTACATAAATGCAACCATTTGCCAAGCAGTTTCAGTTGCCCCAACCAAAAAAAGACAAACAACTTTTAAATGTCATGGAGATTGGGGGGAATTGTTGTCCATTCTGCCCAACCTTACTTTTTACTTTGCTGTACTGAAAGAATGTCCCATGGCTCCCTGCAAAGTCACTGAATCTCGCATGCAAAATCAAAGTCGCATAGGAATGAAATTCACAGGAAAGTGTTAAACCAATATGAAGTTTTATAATTTTATATTAAATTCATAAAACCAGAATTGTCACAGTGTATCATACATTTTCTGCTCATTTTATGATAAGGACATTTTTTTTTTTTTTTTTTTTCCCAGTTATCAAGGACTTCACACTGGCTACCAAAGGACAAGTGTAAAATGCCTGTAGGAGTCCTTGAGTATATATATATGTGTTCACAGTTGTATTTCACACAGCTCTGTTTCGGTTGAATTTAGTGCACAAAACTGCAGTAGGAGCTTTATCACAGACAATAACACCAGATGCTGTGTTCTTAGATGGAAAGTATGGCAGGACAAGTTCCAAAACAAATTACCAGAAAACACAATTACCAAGGCTTTACTTATTAATGTATATTATATTCTCAAGCCACCCAGTTACATAGTTTTTCTTTCCTTAATTACAGATTCCATACACAAAAATAAGGAACATCATCAGGGTACATGCAAATGTGGAGACAGCAGCTGCAAACAACGCCTGCATTACCAGATGCTTACAAAGATAGGTCAGCTATGAATATTTCTACTCCTTAGAATAACAAGCATCACATCTGTGCATCATGGACAGTACGCTTTTGTATTACCTTTCAGTGATACAATATGTTAATAGCAACACGTATAGGCACGGTATCTGCGTCGACACCTTCCCAGAGAAAAGCATTCATTATGCAGACACACAAGGCAGAAATGACGGGATGCAAGAGGGATGCAAAGGCAACACGGGCCGTGGGTCCCACTGTAATCTCACACAGAACGGCAGCGGTGACAGAATGAGTTTTCTCCCCATTGAATAGCGCGACGGCTCTTTATGTCTTTTTGATTTTCTCTCTTTTCAGATGATGTGTGGGGAAGGAAGGATCCCCTTTGTGTCAAGCCACAAGACTTAAAAGCAAAGTTGGATCGGGATGCGTTTGGGTTGTGTGAGACGGAGTGAGAAAAAAAGCAGGATGAGTACACAATGCACAAACTGCCTGGTTCCATGTTCTTCTATGATACCCCGCACAAACAATGTTTTTTGGAGAAAAATAGCGTCATTGCGGCGAACTTTGTTGAAAATATTGGAGCCTGAACAAGAAAATGACAATACTTTTTTTCCCTCTCTTACTAAGTCTGTTCTGTAGGGCACACTCCTTTGCCTGTACATGAGCAGCAACCGCTGATTTCAAACATTGCTTTCAAATGACTGCTGAATGTACAATTTCCTATTGAGCTCCATGAAATTGTGGAAGTGGGAGCGAGTAAAATCATTATACCTCAAAAGGGCAAACGAATGCCCACATTTTATAGTAGTTCTTTGTTTATATATTTTCAGGGACAGATGCTTGATTAAGAGGAGGGGAAGATAAAAGGACTGCGTTTCATACCAACACTGATTTAACTACAGCAGCACACCACTTAACTTTAGTACACATCCGTGTGTTCACCTTGACTTTCTTCTCATTTAATTTGACTTCCCATGATACGCAGTTAAATGACTAGTTTAGCATGGATTGAAACAAAGTGTTGTTACAGTGGCATTGAGCATCATCTGGCAAAACTAAACTCACTTGTTAAGTGTAATTGCATGGGGTTAAATGTCTGTGTTTGAGTCATTATTTCAATGCAAGCAAATAAGCAGATATATAACCTTAAAAGGGTTGTTTTTACAAAGCTGATTTTTGACCACAAAAGAAAGCAAAAACTTAAACTAAAATATATAGATTGTTTTTTCAAGTTGTAATGGCAAACAGAAACAGTCTCAGTTTAATACTCATGGCTCTGTATGACCTACATAAGTAAACAAGACCATCGGCAAGAGGATATATTTGGATATTTCTTAATGGTCACTTGTAATGTTTGTCATCAGTGCCACAAGGTCGGATTCTGTGCAAAATCAGATCAAAATCATGCAGTCAAGTTCATTCAGGTTTCACAGAACGCAATCCGGCTATCTGCTCCACCTTTCCCCGACACCATTCTGCTGGAGGCCCAGGTCGTAGGGACCGCCAAAATCAATAAAAAATTAAAGTTGCCTGTTTTAATTTAAGATTAACAGAATAAATATAACTTTCTGTTGTCACAATCTTTTAACAGCAGTATAATTGACAATGTTAATCTTGATGGCTGTCACAAATGTTGATTTATCTACTTTTTCTGACATCTGACAAATTGAACCTGCTATAAGTGGAACATTATTGAAAGTCATAATATCTGAAAGTGCGGAGGGGAAATACTGCCTCTCATGCAAGGCTTGCTGCAAATATTTTCTTTATACACGGTACAGTATTATTTAATCCCTAACATGTTCACTGTATATCTGTGTATGTGTAGAACACTCAGAATGGAATCTTTGATCATTTAGCAAAAGATAAAGATTCTGACATTTTTTACAACAATTACAGATCTACATTTTCAATTGGATTGTTATTAGCGTATTAATTAGGTAACAATCATATAATACATTGTGTTAAAATGTTATAGCCTCACTATTTGTGTTGTTCTATTCTGAAAACTTTTGAATGGCAATCGCACAGGTCCAATAAATAGGTCCCAGGCTTGCTTAGTGGGACGTATTAACCTCAAAAACACAGCAGTGAATCTGAGAAGTTGCTAAATTTGCCAAGTTTCATGTAAATGAACTCCCAGGGGAATTTCCCTTGAGTGTGCATGTAGAACAGAGAGTGATTATATTTAACAATGGAAAAATTGCCGCTGTGTGAGCCAGTCGTCGCATTCTCTGTGAGCTCCCTTTCTCCTATTGTTCTACTCTACCGCATTTGTTTTATACCTGTTACTGCTTGCCATCCACTCTATCATTGAACCAGGACTTCAGATGCGTGCAAGTCACCGTTTCTTCCTTCTTAAAAGCAAGAAACTGAAAGGAAAGAAAGATGCAGGAGTGCAAGGGAGGTAATTGATACCCAGTTTAGCATTCCAGTGACTGTGGCTTTCAGGACATTAAGGATGTGAAAATCCAAGTCTTTGTACATATTAACAAATAGGCAACCAAAATAGAACCACAACAGCGCCGCTGTTCTTTAAGAAAACTTGTTTTGTGTCTAGCAACTTGGGATGTCAAGATGTATGGTTGTTTCTTTGCAAGCACAAGGTGCAAGTATTATTATAATAGTGCAGTTTTAATTTCCACCAGAATGGATTTTTTTGGTTTTACACAAATACTGAAAGTGTTCACTGTGCAAAGCCTGACATCTTTTCTCATGTCTGCCATACCTTAGCACCATTTCTACACAACACTAATCTAATTCATCATCCTACGTGAAAATGATGCCGTCATTTCCAGCATTACTGCATGTTGGCTGATCAAACCTCCGACCTTTCAGTCACTCTCTTTGTAAATAATAGTTTTCCTTGCTAGCTGTCTCAAATTCTCCACATTCTGAGCCACTTACTTATACAATGTTTCTCTTGCACATGCTACTTTTAGAGTTGTCGTTGAAAAGCTGGATGATATGTCAATTAGAGCATGGCGCTTCAAGGAAACCTATGCCTATTATAAACTTGGGTTTTGTTTTCGTAGCTCTGTATTTTTAACCTTCAAAAAAAGTGCTAGTTCATTTAAATGTATCACTGAATCCTCTGCAGACAGTTATTGGTACACAGATCACTGGCCTTCCACCATTTTTCTGTGTCTGTGGCCAACCAGGGAATATATCAGAACTTAGTGCCACCTTAACCCAGGTGAAATCAATCTCCCTTCATTTTGAGCCAACTTGTAGTCAAATGTACCCTCTGAACAGGCATGAACAAACCATAAATATTGTTAGTAAAGGAGAGAAATAAGTAAATATTCTTTGGAACGGAATAACATTACAGAAGGAAAAATTACCCACAAAGTTGTTAAAGTCCCCAAACAGAAATACCTGTGAGAGCAGAAAGACTAAACACAAGCATTCTTCAAACATCACAAGTTCACGGCTCGAATACATGAATATTGAATACATGACTGAGAGGAATGTGCAATTTTTTCTCGCTCAGAGAGGAAAGTGCAAAGAACCAAAATAAGCCTAAATCTATAGTTGACGTGGAACCATCACTTTACCTGACAGAGGTCATCCTCAGTTGCCTCCTGGGAAAGCACCTAATGTCATCATGTAATAACTGTACAGCTATAATTATCAGTGCTATTGATATAGCTAATAATTAGCAATATTGCTTAATGTTAAGGTTGGTAAACTAGTTGAGGACTTTCTCGCTAGATGTAGTTACTGTTGGTGCTACTGCTGCAAACTACCTTCATTGGAAAAGGGTTGGCAACACTGGGCTGAGTTTCAGAGTTGGATCATTTAAAAAAATCTAGTATTTTCTTGCTAGTTTCTCTAGACTATCAACCAATAGCCTTAATGTGAAGCATTTCTGTTATCAACTTGTTCCTCTTTTTAGTCTTGTGAAATGACCTTTATGCACTCTACGCTAGATGACTCAGGACTGCTGAGGTGGTGCCATCTGGGATTCTCCTCAGGGTTCCATGAGTAACACAACGGCTCTGTAAGAATGTTTATTTGCTAGTGCAACCAGCCTCTCACTGAATACTGTGAACCTCTCCTCGACATATTTTCTAACGTTATTTCATGTTTTGTCAATTGATAGCAGTTTCTTGGGAAGTACAGGTGAGCATAGAGACAGTTTCCACGGTTAATGAAAGGTTTCTTATTCTTTTCTTCCCCAATCCTGTCCACCTCGCACCCGCTTGGAAGCTCCAAAGGAGCAGATGGCTTGGCATCACCCTGACAGCCCAGTGTCGGCCTGTCTCTTTGGTTTGTCATCCAATCCAAGACTAGCTGTTAGCCATGAATAAACACGGAAAGTGGCACACAATAATTAGGCATGAACAATTCGAGGGCACTATTGAACTGAAATATGAAGCCCGAACCAAGATACGCCTCAATCAAGAAACAGGTTTGCACAGAAGGACTCCCCCTCAGGGGACAGAGACCATTAAAATGTGACAGAATAAACAAACACATTTTCTTTGCACAGTCGGTGTGGGATGTCTTTATTTATTTTATATCAGCTCTAGGTGAGCTCAGGGTGTGCAGAGTTTTCTCTGTGATTATTTTGATTTTCTTCCTCGAGAAAGCCAAAAGAAAAGCAGCAGGCTGGTGATAAGACTAAAGAGAGCAGCAGCACCATATCAGCCAGTCTAGAGCAGTTTAGCTCTTCTGTTAACTTATCAAGACTCAGATAACCTGCCATAACATTTAGCAACTCTATAAAAAACACTTATTTATTTACCAAATAATCATTTCACCTGCTGTTGCACTTTAGGATCCTCTCTAAAAGACACCACACATCTATTCTGTAATTCATTCTCCTGTAAAAAATTACAATATCCTCTAACTGTTTTCCCTCTGAACAGATTTGACAAACATTACTTTAGCATCTATATACTTCGGTCTAGACAAAGGCTGCCTGAGGCACTGACAGAAACACTTCTGTTCTAGCATATGTTGAGTGCACAGACAGTAGCCATTATCTCTCCCCTGTGCATCACAACAGGGTTCCCAGATTCTGATTTAGGTATATTGGTGCACTGAGTCACGCTTCTGTGAATGAATTATTTCATTAATTTGTCTAAGACCTATGGATAACGGAGGAAAATAAAAAAATATGCAACCATTGGTTTTACAATTTATGCTGAGAATGTTTTCAGTGTCCCAAATTTTCATTTGGCAGTGCAGAGTATTACCTACAGAGTCCAGTAGAGGGGTCTACCTGTGCTTATGGTTACATAATCATAACCTTTGATTTTTGTCTATTTTCCCAGGGTCAGAGTCATTTTGTAAATCAGCATTGAATGATAAATGGCAAATGGAGTTGTACTTTTCTAGTCTTTCCAAAACTCAAAACACTAAAACTACATGTCATTAACCCATTCACACCCATTCATACAATCATACAACGACGGCAAGGACGCCCTGAAATGTGCCACCTGCTGATCAGGAATATCTAACCATTCATAACCATTCATACACCATAGACACATTTTATGGGAGCAATTTGGGGTTAAGTTGCCTTGGACGCATCGACAGCGGAGCCAGGAATTGTACCGCCGGTCGTGACATCAACAGTAGTCCCCAGTAAGTGTTTAAAAGCAGGCAATCACTGGGATGTATATTTCTAACAGCTTCTACATGTGTGCACATCTCTAGCGTGTGATTAACTGTCAATTAAGACTCTTATAAATAAGAAAAAACTGTTCTAGGGTTGTTAACATTCATCACAATGTTTGTATACACCTCAGAACTTGAAACCTCCGAGATTAATGTATTTTACTGTTCTGGAAGGTTACCTCACACCTATTCAAAAATGATATTACTCATTCCACATAAGTATGACAAATGCAAAAGGCCAAGGTAAAGCCAGCACTAACCATGCCCTGTCGGGTTATCCTGACAGAAAGTATTTTTGCACCATCTGTTACGAGACTGACCTAGATAAGTATCCAATCATTGACTTATAAAATGGTACAACACTGAACTAAAGAGAACAGTCAACTGATCCAATTACTTTTCGGCGGGATAACACATTTCTTTTAATGTCCGTAGAAGGACTAATTGAATGTGACTTTTCTTGAAGCATTCCACAAAACAACATTTGGTTTATCACCGCAGACTAAGTGACGGACCTGTTTTCATGAGGCACATTCTTTTTATCAATGATGGAAGAATGTCAGCCCAGTAATTAAGTGTCCACAGCTTTACATAAGTAAGAATGCAGTACTGTAATTTATTTTAGATGTTTCAATTAATCTATATTTACATAAGGACCAAAAAAATGTTGAATGCTAGCAAATAATTAAGGAAAACTGCATAAAAGTATCAGGGTATTTCCATTAGACATTTAGGCTCTTAACATTGTTGAAGTTTTGCATTCTGTCTAAATCACTCTAAATATTAAGACCGACATGAAAGATGTTGAATATTCTCTCAAATTACCAATGTCATCAGCTTCTTACAGCCTAAAAATCATCACCTTCCAAACTGAAGCAAGGAGCACATCACCTGAACATGGAATGTAATTAGCATTTCTGATTAATGTTTTTCAGATGCACCTTGTGATTACAAGTGCCTTTCTAGTTGATTTTGTATATGAATATGTCTCCTTTTATGATAAAATAATCAAAGTGGTAAAAAAAAAAAGTGCCTCCTTTGCATGGTGTGAGCTAGATTACTTCGATTAAGCGTCAAAAACATTGCGCTTTTCTGCAGAGAAGTTGTGTGTTATGATTAGAGTAGACTGATTTCTGATTAATGATCTCTTGGTCTCATGTCTTGTGGAATGGACTCACAGCTTTTTTTTATTCCTGCTCAAACCTGAAAAACAACTGCCTGTAAAGATTGCAACAACGAAGCTGGTACAATATCCCTGGGTGGTTATGTGTGAGAGACTAAGAGAAATGTGGGCAACAGAGATTAAAGAAAGAAAGAAAGAAAGAAAGAAGAGACAGAGAGGGAGGAAGGGAGCTACTGAACAATCATATTAGGGAATTGGGGTGTATCGGCAGTGTTCAGTGAAATGAGATGCTCCACCACAGGTTGGTTCCAGGCAGTGAAATGATAGATCAAAAGGAGGAAACAACAGTAGTCAATTACAGCGGAGCATGATTAACCTAAAGTAATTAAGACCTCTGGGTAATGCAGGGAAGAGAAACACTTGCGGTCCCTCCACTTTTACAGTGTGAACTCCCAGTGCAGAATCTGTGCTGAGGCCGCCTTTGTTCTCAAGTGTCCCAATCCTCAACCCAGCTGAAAAACTGCCATCTCTACTGTAACCACCCCCGCTCTGTCTCTCTCTCTCCAACTTACAGTATGCTGCAGTATTGATGATTCTGTGCATTATAAAAGAGGACGTCATTGATTAGTGTTCATTTGGTAATGATGAAGTTCTACTGTGTACATGTTCCTTTGAAAATGAACGCCATTTTCCTGTGTGTTAATATTACAAACAATAAAAAAGACACTTGAAATCAGCCTACCAGCAAATCTAAAGCTCACTAATTAACAAGCAAAGCATACAAATATATACTGGAGGTTTAAAAAAGGGGTTATGTGTTGGACTATTTCTGGCCGAGCTCAGTAACTTCCTGGAGCCTTAGTAACTTAAATTGCCTGTAAACTGGTCCCGGCCAAAATAAGCTAAGCTGCTGCTAGCTAGAGTCTTATATTTACCGGACGGATGTGAGAGTAGTATCAATCTCCTTATCTACCACTCTGCAAGAAAGCGATTAAGCAAATGTTCCAAAATGTGAAACTATTGCATGAATCTAACATCAGTTTCAACATTATTGTACAAATTTAATATTATGTCCTGTATTTCTATAGATCCATTACTTTGGAAAACCAAATACTGTTGGCCATCATCTTTCTTTGATTTAAGAAATGAATTTAAAGTTGTAAACTCTGAGCATAGTTTGCTAAAGCATTAGCACATACAGTGCCTTGTTGCAATCACCCCACTTTGCATTTTTTTCTATTTTACAATTTGGAATTAAAATAGATTTGTGTTTGGATTGTATGTAATGCCGACACAAAATACTCAAAGTTACACATGTATGCATTAACCCCCCTTTGCTATGAAACCCTGACATAAGATCTGGTGCTACCAATTACCTTCATAAGTCACATAATCAGTTAAATAGTTAGTCCAGCTGTGTGCAATCAAAGGGTCACATGATCGGTCACATAATCTAAAGGAGCATCATTAAATCCAGTCGTACAAAATTGAAAGAATATGGCACCACAACAAAATTTGCCAAGATAGGACCAATTCTCATGGATCAGACAAGGAGGACATTAATCAGAGAGGCAACAAAGAGAGCAAAGATAACCCTGAAGGAGCCTAATTGAAGAGTGGCCAGAAAAAAAATATACCGGTAAATATTTCGACTTCAAGGCTTGTGGAAGACATCAAACTTGTTTTCTTATTATTTTTCTTTAAGCAACAGCTTTTTTTAGCCACTCTTCCATAAAAGTCCAGCTCTATGGAGTGTACGGCATACAGTGGTCGTATGGACAGACATTCCAATCTCCTTTAAAGTTTTGTGACTGCATCCTGCACGGTTGTGATTTAATCATCTGCTACAAAATCCGTCCACAGATAGACAGAGTGACATATAAACACCTGGCAAAGTACTCAGAATTAATAATGTGGTCGTTCCCACTACAGTAGGTGTCTCCATGACCACACTTTGACACGATGACACACACACACACAGATTTACAAGGTGAAAACCCCCGTTGTCATGGCTGGTAAACAGTGGCTGTGACAATGACACCCATAACTGTAAAACTCCAAAGCAAAATGATGTGCCCTCTTTGACTCTGTTCTTTTACATTTTCTCCCATGTTCATTCATCAACAATACAATACAACACAAAGGCATGTTGTGTTTATTTTTAAACAAATTGGTTTGTGGGTAGAAGCGACGAAAGGGGAACTACTCTTAAAATTCCTGTCATACATAGCCTGACTATTCTATAAAGCTAGGAAATGAAGCATCCTGTGATGCTAATTGCTCTGCTGCACTTTCACGCAACTTCCCCTTGATGACAACCCCTGCTGTGTATCAGTCACAGAGTGTCAGTGGTTCTTGTACAAGAGCTTGTTGGAAAGCGCAGCGATGGAAAAAAACAAAAAAAAAAACATTCCTTTTGGTCCACCGCTTACTCAATGGATCATGGGACATTAAGAGCCAGACAAGCATCACCACAGACAAATATATTTGCATCAACTATGCAAAATCAGAAACAGAGGACCATGGGGAGCTGCCTGGGCTTTGCTAATTTGGTAAACAAAGTGTTGCCTAATTACGTTAGTTCTCCTCGAATATCTGTTTAGCAAATGCTAAATGGGTGATTGGCTGTTGTGGTTTCTGAGCAGTAATTTCCTTAATAATGCTCTAGTGGAGGAATGATTGACTGGGTGGATGTGGATCAATGCAGGTTGCTCTTTAATCAGGATACATTAATGCAAAAATTGCCTTGTAGGTGACCTGGATCCACTCAGCTTTGAAGTTGTCAGTGATCTTCACTAGTCATCAATTTGCAGGAGCTCATCATTTGGAAAAACCCTCTTTGCTCCACTGCTTTGCATCATGGGAATTGAAAGAGGATTTTTTTTTTTTCCCCTCGTCTCTGCTTTGCATGGTACTGCTTATGAGCCTGCAGGAAGCAAAATGCTGACATCAGGCAAAGTATTTGGAATTTCTTAATCTGTTTTTTCAGTGTATGCACTATATATATATATATATATATATATATATATATATATATATATATATATATATATATATATATTACACTCCAAATGATCTTAATTTAGACTGTGCCTCCCAGTCGTTGCTGTCTTGATCATTCTCAGTGTCACAAGCCATATGAATAAAATATCCAACATTTTAATTCACAGATGAAGTTATACTTCAACCCCATGAAAACCCAGAAATATATAGACTTTTGTGAAAATACTTCCATCTCAAAATTGAGTCCCTCCTTGAACACAACTTTTGTCACATTGTAACATAATTTCTGTCACTCAAAGTACTGTGGGAAGTGAAGCCTAGACAGGAAATCACCACATCTCCACTAATGATAGGGATTCTCTGACATTACATTATCTGAGCTGATTCTGCTTCCCCCAAAAGGCCTGTCTGACGCAGAGCCCTCTTTGGACTTTCCTAATGAACTGACTTCCTATTCAGGTTGAGTCTGCTCCAAATGCCACCTTTCCTGCCATCTAATGTCACGTCACATTTTCTTGTTCACACATCAATGTTTAATATTCAGTTTTTACATGGTAATAGTGTCTGAGGACTAATTAATGAGAGGCCAGATGTCACAAAGTATCGTTATGCATCATCATGTCTAACTCATGATTTTAGAATTACTGAGGATGAGATCAGATTTTAAAATAATATAGTTGACCAGTCAATGAAACACAATAAAATGTTGTATTATTTGGACATTTCTATTTTATTCTGTGCAAGAAAACCCAACTGATGACCACCCATAATATACTGCCAGCCAGAAATATAGATTCTGTTTGAAGGAATACAATATATATAAAGTTATTCAGTGTTCATTATAAGCATAACCAGAACCATAGACCTTTACATTATGATAATAACTATCTATGTGCACTGATGAGCAGTAGAAGGACTAAAGATGATCCACTGCGTGATGTGTTTATTTAGATCCACTGCTACAGTATTCTAAATATAGATGTCTACGGCTTACACAGGACCTTTGGATCAAGGGTCGTTTTGGGTTCATGGATTTCTGAGAGGAACACAGGTCAGCATAAAAAGGGCAGGATTATATAAAAAATATAAATGTGGGCTATTAATGTCTTTCTATGTTTCAGAAAGACAGATTTAGGATTTTCTTTTTGTTGTTAAAAAAAAACCATCTGTTCAGTTCTGCAGAAAATATGTGTGATTTAACAGAAAATGTAGTTCTTACAGGCTTAATGTAAAAGCTGACCAATTTATAACATTTGACACTCATCCATATAATGTAACATTTGCACGCTTGTACTTTATTAAAGCCACTTTTTAGATTGTGTACGTCATAATCCTTTCAATGATGGCATCACTTTTTGTTGAGTGGCGGTGCATTAAGTGCATTTACTTAAGTACTGTACTTCAGTATGATTTGGAGATGCTTGCAGCTAAGTATTTTCTTCTATGTTATACTTCCACTCCACTGCATTTGAGAGGGACATTTATTATCAGCTACATACATTTAACATTTATAATTACTAGTTTCTAATTAGATTAGGATTTTTTTATTAAAAACAAATGATCCTCCCATAAAATTATGCCCTGATTAAACAACCCAGCAGAATGTATAGTTTTTAATTGTATTATTTTTTATTATATAAATTTATTCCATATGAATAATCTTACAACATTAGTATAATGCCTCAGATGAAATGACGCATATTGATATTCTAAAATTGTGAAATATCACAATATTAGAAATGAATGTAATACTATCCACAGTGCAGCCACTAAAAGAAGAGCAATGCATTTAGCCTATGCATGTTAACTGTGCACACTAAAGGTCGACTGATTAATTGGCGGCAATAGGATGTTTTACTATCAATTATCAAACTATCAATTTTGGTGGAACTGGGCTCTGATAGTGGCAAATTACTGCGCAGAGACTTATATCACCATTTTAAATGGATGCTTTATACCATTTGAGGGTCTTTGTCAGCAAGTGTCTCTAAATATAATGAAGTCTAGGTCTTGTGAATCACTGACCATGTGCATATGTGTTAATATCAGTTTTCCTCCTCTTTTAATCCTTATTTTTAGTGCTTTATTAACTAGATATGCTGTTCAGCCTCAACTGCAAGAGATAAGTCCTCAAGATAAGGCAGAAAGATGACAATACATAAGGGTTAATACAGCAGATCTAAGGCATTTAGATAAAGTGTTATTTATTTTATTGTTTCTCTCTTTACCATGTAAAGTGCCTTTGAGCACCTTTTAAAGCGATATACAAATACAATGTATTATTAATATTATTATTTATAGTTTTATCATGTTACTGCATTTGTTATTTCTTTCTTTCTTTCATTCATTTAATTTCTATTTTTATTTGGTTAGCCAGGTGTTGTAAAAGTCGTGGTTCACTCTTGTTGAGACCTCCACTGGGACTCAAATAACTGTGTGGTGATGCCTAATAATAAATATTCTCGGGGTTGTATAGATCAAATCTGGCAACCAGAAGCTCCTGTCATGACCAATTAGAAATGCTCGGTGACTCAAAAACTCACTCACAGGCATGAGGCAGCTGTACCTGTGGCCATTGTCAGTCAATGGACAGAACTGCACCGGTTAACCCTTTGTGGAAAAGAGGGGGGTTGCAGCCTTGGAGTACAACAGTGGTTCAAAAGATGAATTCAATGAATATTTTACAATGCCTTCATTACGGGTTCATGTAATTACTGCCTTTCCCATAATGCTTGACTAAGCCTCAACTAGTAGAAGTGAAGTGGGAATCATGGAAGGTTTGAATTTGCTCTCCCCCCCCAAACAAAAACAAATTACTGTTATGGTTTTAAAACTCATTTAACTACTTTGATCGCTAAGTGATGCATATGCTGATACTTTCTAATTCACTTCTGAGTGAACACCGCTGCTTTATCAAGCCTCCTAAAAATTCCAACCCAGTAAGCGGTACTGCTGCTCCCTCAAAGCTATGTGGAATTAGATTTTTCAGATTCTGTTTTTATTTGCACTTTAATGAGCACTAGTTTGCCTTTGGTGACGGGACTACAGGAAAAGGCTCAGGGATGATTTTCGATGCCTGGGTTAAACCTTAAGAAAGTGTATGGATTTAAGAAGTGATAAACAACTCATCAGAGAGCGACTAAAGTCCACTTACTGTGACGGACACCGTTTCCTTCACTTCACCGCCAATGCCTGTAATTTATATGCAAATAAATACATTTAGATGTGAGATATCAGGGTAGAACTAAATTCCACTGTATATTGTTGGGATTAACAGATAATAAATACTATTTATCTTTTTCAAAATCCTTTTAATAAATGTGTTTACCTACCATACATTTATTGATTACTTAAAGGGACAGTGTGTAAAATTAGTGGGATCCTTGAAGAGGATCCGCTCACTATGACCATATGACGGGCTCATTAACACTAACAAAAACAACAATTTTAAGACGTTTATACAGCATAGAAAACATATTTAAGAATATTATATTCCAACAATGCTAATAGATAGCCCGAAGTGCTACACACTGTGCCTTTAAGATGTGTCAAAAGTTGTATTTAATGCTTTTTTTTTTAATGGGAACTTTTTTTTTTATCAATAGAGACAGCATGTGATAAAAAAATGATGGAAATGCATTTGTAAAAGGAAATTCAGCTCATCCGTTCTAATAACCCTGCAGCTGTGCCGTACAGCTTGTTATTGTATATTACAGCGCAGCAGCAAAAACAATATCACACAGCAACAGTGACTGGTATATAACATACAATACACCACTTTCACTTCCCACAAAATGCAATAACATTGTCACACATCACCATGATATACTGTGCAGCATTTCATGTATAATATCATACATCATATAGCGTAACACAGATACACCACAACCGCACAGCCTCAATATTGCTGTGAAAGGGAAGCACAAGTCTTCTATCGGGGAGCAGCAGGTGCTTGGTGAGCTGGGTTGATTAACGTGAGGAGTTCAGGGTCTTTATTGGAGGGAGGAAAATAATGTTTTCACATTGGTTTGTCTCAGTGGCCAGCGATTTCTACTGTTGCATCTCCCAAAGAATACAAAAAAAAAGAAACATAGACCATCACACCAGCTGATACATTATTTCCCTCAACTACAGTTTGTTTTGTATGAGATCATGTTGTGCTCCCATGTTCCACTGTTATATGACAAACATTTGGTGCATTAGGAACTGTGTCTTTTGTCTTCAGATGAAAATATGTATTTCTAATAGGGTTTTGGTATTAAGTAAGTGGCTTCTTGAAGATCAAACACGACAGAATGCTCCCATCATGTCAATCATAAAAGGATGCACTGTGCCTCAAGTAGAAATGTCAAGCGAGATTAGTTTTTGAGTGGCCAATAAGCACGTTCCTCTAATCTATTCTTCAAAGAGTTTTAAAAGTGTACGCAATGATTTCTCTCCAGTATATTGTTAAGATGAGGACCGCAAAGGTTTTCCAGTTTATTAGGTTTCACTTTCAGATGGGGCAGGTTATTAGTGAACCAAACTGTATACAGTATTTGCACTTTTGCTCCAAACCCTGATCTCTGACCTGTATCTTTCTAAAGAGCTCTGTAAAGAAGGCTATTAGCAGAATCTTGACATGGGCAGCCAACTGTTCTGTTGAGGAAGCACAAAAGCTTCATGCACCAGATCAATAGCTCTATCAGACTTTCTTTACTTATTCGCAGGTTTCTTTCCTGCAGCAAAGCATATTAAAAAGGAGAAGGCGCTAGTATGCTAGCTGCAGACCTACGATAACCTCAACAACTACACCTGCCTAAGTTGGGCCTCATTCTGTTTCCACACAGACTAATGGAGCAATTGCACCTTGAGCAAAAAAATCAAGAGTTGATCTGTCTTTCAAAGTTAATCGGATAATTTATAACAAGCCTGCTACAAAGCCACCTCTGCTGCATGGCAGTCCAGCTGAGGCAGCAGGTATGCAAGCACACAAACACACACACACACACACACACACACACACACACACACACACACACACACACACACACACACAAACACACACAAACCCATGAAGGCGTTTGCTGAGTACACACAACACAAGTTTGGCATGACCCTTATCAGAGTCTGACAGTCTAATTACAGCTCAGGCAGTGGGAGTCCATTGATTTGAAGATAAATGTTAGCACACCTGTGTGCTGAATACATTACAATCTTTATCTGGCTCTTTAATGGCTCTGTGAAAATGCTTCATTAAGGCTCATTACAATAATGTGAGGCATTAAGCATCAATTAGTTTACCATGGTGAATTGTCGAGACTCACTTTCAGACAAAAACAAAATGCTTTGTAGTTCAATAGACGGGAGGAGAGCACAGCTAGTCAAACACCTTGTTCCATACGATATTCAAGGATAATTCTTTGTTTATTTCATTCCACATGGAGCACCAAATGGGTTGCACACCAGGACAATTAAAATATTGTCAACTGCAGCAAAATATATCAGCTTTCAACTAGTAAAGTTTCAAATCTATTTTTTTTTCTGATTCTCTTAACATTTTGACGGATGGCAGAGAAGAGTCAAGAATGATTTGCAAATACTGTATGACCTGGATCTGCCAGGTAATGCATATCTACCACCACCGCTGACACCATCTGAAGGGAACGGTCCTTGGACTATAATGAGCTGTGAAATTACACTATGAATAGAAAAGTCAGGGCTCCAGTCTGCCCAGTTCCTCCTGTTAACTTGGTGAAACTGAGCAGATGACACAGAGGATGAGCACAACTTTTCAAACTTAAATTCTGATGAGTGAGTAGAGGGATATAGTGCAGGAGGCTCTCAGAGAATTGAACAGAGAGACATCATCATGACGGCTAGAATGGTGAATATTATGCAGCACAGTTATTTCAGGAGTGGGAGCACTGGAAGAGAGGTAACGGCAGCGAATGATTGACATCTTGCATGGCGCGCTCTTTTGAAAAATAATTTTTTTTGGTCAATGTAAAATTGACTTGGATTTACATCACCATCATTATTTTAACCAGCATGGAGAAGTTACAAGCAATATAACAAGTTTGTAACTGTTGCAGCACAATTTCCGTCAGCAGACGGCATATATCAAACAGGAAGATGCAGGAAAACTCTTTCTGAAAAGGAAAGACCATTCATGACCTCAGCTGATGGGGTTTCTGTTAAACTCACTTTTTTTATACACAATTCTTTTCCTTAAGAAGGAAATAGGGAAATAAGAAAATAAAGAGGGAAATAAGAAAGTAAATAAGAGAATTCTAAGATCAAGTCATTTGGAGCAGTGTGAAGTCTCCGATCCGCAAAACATAATTGATTATTGCTGCAAATTTAGTTAATTTTTAAAAATGATATTTGAAATGGGATTAAACAGGGGCTGCACGGTGGTGTAGTGGTTAGCACTGTCGCCTCACAGCAAGAGGGGCCCGGGTTCAATTCCCGGGCTGGACAACCTTCTGTGTGGAGTTTGCATGTTCTCCCCGTGTCAGCGTGGGTTCTCTCCGGGTTCTCCGGCTTCCTCCCACAGTCCAAAGACATGCAGCTAAGGTTAATTGATGACTCTGAAATTGCCCGTAGGTGTGAATGTGAGCGTGAGTGGTTGTCTGTCTATATATGTCAGCCCTGTGATAGGCTGGCGACCTGTCCAGGGTGTACCCTGCCTTCGCCCATTGACAGCTGGGATCCCGCGACCCTTAACTGGATAAGCGGTTACGGAAGATGGATGGATTAAATAAACATAAGGACAAGGACTGCAGTCACAATAGACAGACAGGAAATCTAAGCATATAAACCAGATAAGTGCATTCTAGTCATAATTGGAGTGTTTTTATTGCGTGCCCTGGACAACACTAGTTCACCTGGCTGCAAACAGCTACTGATGGAACAAGGAGGAAACTGAGAATAACTGTGAGAAACAAACACATCATGGCATTTTAAAGAGAGTTTTGACCATTTAAATTAATTGGATCTTATTCATGTACCCATATGTGAGATGGAATCTCAAACGGAGAACACTGTTAAACAAATAAACTGACATATTTACCATTATATTGTTATGGGTTGTTATTATACTCTGTTATGGATACATGTTGATCTTTTTTTTAACTCATCCTTTTATGTTTATGTATTCATTATTTTCTTTGGTTTATTTATGTGTGTTTTTTATGATTTCATCTGCTAAAATTAATTGGTGCGTACAGTAAATAACAAACACAGAGCAATACTAAAAACATAATTTAAATATAGAAATATGAAAATATACAATAAACTATGGTAAAAAGTTTTCAAGTGTAAATTACAAGTTTTAAGTACAATTACAGTGATAACGTTGTAATTGTAATTATTGCCTTATTATTTCAAAATTCATCTGCAATAATAACAAATCAAGGTGCACAAAGATGGTCAAAATACCATACATTATTTTTACTCAGGCAATGAAGAGAAAAAAGGAAAGGAGACAAGGATTCCTTTTTTACACCCAATTGATTTCCTCCTAAAGATAAGACCTCGTGGTGATGTTGTTTTCTGATACTGTTCACAAAACGATTCTACATTCATTCTTCTCCCAAAGTCAAAGGAAACAGCTCAGCCAGCCCTCCACTAACAGCATCAGACTCTCACAGAGAACAGGTGGAGACACTGATGTAGAACACATCTCCCCTGATTCAGGCCATTCCTTGGTTATCCCATACACATATATATATATATATATATACAGCACGTATTTTTATTTATTTATTCGCTCCTTCACGGCTCTGGCAGTCACACTCGACCCTCCTTTTAACAACTGTAGCATCTCCCGATCCCTCCCCCCCTTCCACTTCTCTCTCCGCCTTAGGCCCGTGGGTGGTTCAAATAATTTGCTTAATTTGTTGCCATTCACTCTCAGGACATGGATCAAAGAACTGTTAAATTGCACTGACGTGGCACCATCTTGGAGTGACTGAGTGTGGAAGAAGAGAGGGAGACCGAGAGAGAGGTAAGCCCCCCAGCTAAAGGAGACTTCCAACAGCCTCACTGCCACCACTGTGTGTGTGTGTGTGTGTGTGTGTGTGTGTGTGTGTGTGTGGGTGTGTGTGTGTGTGTGTGTGAGTGTGTGAGTGTGTGCCAGGGGAAGATGAGGATGAGACACCGACTCTCTCCAATTGCAGGCCAAGTCCTGTTGCTGTATGGATGTTGCTGATAATGGCTGCAGCCAAGTGAGATATTATGTCAGTAGACATTCAAGCAGTACTACACTTGGCTGTTTACTGGTGATGAAGACAGAATGAGAGGTTATTTATGTACAGAATGTTATGGGATTAAAATAAAAAGGGTTAGCCAGGAATGATGTAAACTTTCTGGATCCCAGCCTCATTTCCTGATCCCCTCGCGGTCCCAATAGCCTCAACCAAGACAATTGCAATTTCTACACTCGAACTACTGATCAGCACTTTTTTTCTTCACTTTTCTGTCCTATTCTTGCTAATTCGAATTAATAAGCCGCATGAAACGTCAACTTACCACAGAGTATGATCATGAAAAAGACCATTAAAATGATGCAATTAGCCAGAGGACTCCGATGAGAGATACTTGCAATCAAAGTGGGAAAAGAGGAAGGGAGGCAATGTAGCAGTGGGCTGGGGGAAGGAGAAAAAAGCAGATGTTGCAAAAAAAAAAAAAAAAAAAAAAGAAAAGAAAAAAAATATCTTCAAAGCGAGAGATGGGGTTGAAAACCCAGGAGAGGGAGCTGCGGGAGCACTTGTCTTCTTGGGCATGAATGTGACAGAGCTCCTCCCGGACCCGGGAAGACATAGAGAACCAATGAGCAGCAGGGGATGTTCTCTCTCTTCATTTCTCACTCCTTCTTCTTTACTTCCTTTTTACTTGTGTTGTCTTAAAGTGTGCAAGTGGAGGAAACGCAAAGCATCTGTTGTAATTAAAAGTGACAGTGACCTGTCATTAGATGGGAAGATACCTCTACATACAGACAGCAACTCGCGTTTGAATAACTTTTGCTGACTAAACTTTGTTGAATAGTCGATAATGTCATTTATTTTGAGAATGTTACATCATAATACCATCCGTCTATCAATCCATCCATCCATCAATGGTTTACCCAGTGAGACAGTCCACAGCTGTCAATTCTGATGCTCTCCACTACGCCACAGCCGCCCGAATGTTACATCATAATACCATCCGTCTATCAATCCATCCATCCATCAATGGTTTACCCAGTGAGACAGTCCACAGCTGTCAATTCTGATGACTTGATATTCTCAGAGACATCAATGTGTGCATTTACAATACCATGCAACTGTATGTGTGAAATCCTGTCTGCAACGGCTTTATCCATGTGGACTTCAGCACCATGGACAGAGACATGTTCCTTGAAAAAGATGCTGCATATATTACACCCAAGCAATGAATCAACATAGTATTGAACACACAGTTTTCAGGTTGAAGGAAGCTGAAAGCATCAATAATTGCTATGTATTCATGCATAGGCAGTTTTTTTTGTGAACAGTGCCAATTACTCTGTTATGCATCAGCCATTAAAAACATAATCATGTGCTCTTTATTTTGTTTGTGAATCAAAATAATAGAAACTAAACACGTTCCTAGGTTTGTAATGGTGGAGTGAGGTTCATTTGGTGTTCAATTCTATAATTTCTAACATAAAGAATACAACAGTAACTAAGAAAAACTAGACGTGAGACACAGAGTACTATGAAGTTGAATACTGTACACTGACAAGTTACTGCTTTCAAACACGGGACAGGGCTACTCTTATACATCATGCCTCCTCCAAGCTTAACATAATATTCAGACATGACTGCAGAACAAAGACAGGACTGCAAGTCAAAGACGAATCTGCTTGGCGTGTGTAGAAGATAAAACTGCCTCTTATTATTGATTAATTCACTTTCCCCATGTACAGACCTGACAGAGACTATGTTTGCAAGCATGCAACTATTCCTTCAATATTTCAGTCTCAGAATATTTATGAGCTTCTGCATGTACATGCCATATCTCATTTTCACCAACAAGGATACACTATAAATATCCCAACAATGAGAAATATATTAAAGGTTGTTTTTGTTAATTGCAACTGACTGATTTGTCTGAATGTTAACTACTGTACATGTGGTGTTTCTTTTCTGGGTTTCATAGAGGAGATTGTTTTTGAGAATGTTGATCCATTAGAGGAGGTGGACTGAAACGTCTAAAGGATGGTGTTATTTCCTCATTTGTCTTTAAGTCTAGCAGACAATCTCCCCAGTTCCTTTTCACATACTGTAGCCACTGCATGATGAGTCACCTTCGCAAGTTTTGTGCTTGTTGCTGTTAATTGCAATGCTTTGATTTTTCTGATGACATTAAAGGTGACTCATCTTTATCTGCAAAGTTTGTCACAAAGTGAGTATGCATGCTAGTCTCTGTACCTATGCATTCCTCATGTATTCCTCATGTGATTTAAGGTATTTAAATATGGAAAATATGATTATGAAGGAAAATAAAAGGAAGGCAAAGCACTGAACAATTGACATTTTCTTATGGCTTCATTATATTCATTTCTTTCTGTTGGTTATTTTGCCGTGCTTTCAATTTTCTCCCTTTTCTTAATATCAGCCTTCTATTTATTACTGTCCATCATTCTATTGTTACCATTGAGTCTAGTTTTTGTCATTCTTCCAGATATTTCCTTTGTGTTCCATACAGCATTTTTCCTTTGAATTATTTCGATCACATAAATGCTGCAGTTGTTGGTTCTTTCTTATTCTATCCTAAAAAATCCAGCTGTATTAGAGTAAATTATTTTAGCTTTTAAAATATTGTGGACCAAGTGGGACAAAACTGCTAAGTGATCTTAACCAGAGCTTTACCCTCTCCTTTAAACCAGCATCAAACTCACTTTTTTTAGTTAATGCTTTCCAAAGTTAAACATTTACTAAACAAAAATAATGGATAAATAACAAAAGGAACACTTGGTTAATAAAACTGAAAAAAGTAATAATTACCATTGTTTTCTTTCCTTTAATTAAACAGTAGATTAGTTTAAACATGAAGTAATGTTCGGATGGACATTCTTGCTGGTGTAAGTACACCCATTTCTGTGCAAGTACAGCATCTGTGCAAGTTACTTAAAACTATGCCCTTAGGCACTATTCTCTATCTGAGTGTAGTCAGGGGAGATGGTTTCTCGCTGCACTACCCTAGCCACACATATAAACATCGTACTTGAAATAAAACCTCCACTGGGTTATGAGTCAATATCCAGAATACTGTGTACAGGTAAAAAATACCTACTTTTTCCTCAGAGTCAGTGATGCTAGCCGAAAACACTTGAAAACAGCCGGTGCTATCTGTGGATAAGTTGGGATGGCTGAATGATGATCCGGGAGTTGGAACTGTGGATAAATTGATCCTTTGCAATAGCTTGGGGAAACTGTAAATAATCTAAACCATATTTTACAGTACTATCAAACAGGTGGATAAGAGGGGTAATAGTCCACTTTGATGTCTGTTTTCCCAGACATCACACTGGTCTGACTGGTCTAGTCAATGTAGGTAACCCCACAGCTATCCCCTTAGAATAAACTTTATTATAAACTTTACAAATTCAAACCTGTGGTTCTAATTGTCTTATAGAGTGTAACAGGCAAAGTGCAAACCTAGTTGGAATTCTCATACTTCAAATTACCTTCTGTACTGTAAAAATGAAAGAGCTTAAGGTGGCTTATGATGATGCTTTTAGAATCTTGCTCAAGCTCCCAAGATGGACAAGTGCTAGGCATATGTTTGTGACTAGAACGTTACCCACTTTTTATGCTGTTTTGAGGAATTTGATTTCCAAATTTATATGTTGACTAATTGACTTAAAATCACTCAATCATAAATGTTTTAACTGAGCCAACACAAAGTGACAAAAGGTATTCCTCTTGTTTGTGGAAACATTTGAACAAATGTCTCTATGTATTTTAACCATTGGTGACTTGTGTACTGTAATGACTATACCTGTCTTGGTGTACTCATATTGTATTGTATTTATTTGTTGTTGTTTTAGTTTTTTTCTGTTTTGTATGGACCCATGTGTCTGAAATAAAGTTGAATATAAATAATACACTATAAATTTACAATACAAGAAATGCTGTCTTTTGTCAATAAATAAAGATGTTTCAAGATGTGACAGTGACAAAGGTGAAGGACCAAAGTCTGTAGACTGAATAGAGGCAAGGAATCAGCTCTATTCATGATGCTGTAGCAGACATTTTGTTACTAAATAAAGAGATTTTATGTTTCATGCTGCCGTATCTGGAAGGTCTTACAGCTGCAAAGACTATTTTCTGGGAACTAATTTTAGTTTAAAGGAACAATTCAAACTAAATTCGAGACAATGTTGTGTTACTGTTAGTACCAATAGAGAAAATAATTCAAGAAAATGTTCAAGTGGAAGTGGATCCAAGTGGTAGTATATTGTCATCATAGAAAAATGGAAACAACATTACATTACATTACATTACAGTCATTTAGCAGACGCTTTTATCCAAAGCGACTTACAGGAAGTGTATTCAACATAGGTATTCAAGAGAACTACTAGTCACCAGAAGTCATAAGTGCATCTCCTTTCTTAAACAAGCATCTTAAAGCATGAACCAGAGCAAAAGTATAGTGCAGAGGCAAGTTACTACGAAAACAATAATTGCAACAGACTAATACGAATATAGTAAGTGCTACGAATAGGATAAGTGCAGTAAACAAATACAAATTCAATAAGTGCAGCGAACTGATACGAATACAGTAAGTGCAACAACTAATACGAGTGCAATAAGTGCTACGAGGAAGGCTCTGGGTAGTACTTCTTGAAGAGGTGAGTTTTCAGCCTGCGTCTAAAGATGGGCAGCGACTCTGCTGTCCTGACGTCAGTGGGGAGTTCATTCCACCACTGAGGGGCCAGGACAGAAAGAAGCTGTGACCGGGTGGATCGGCCGCAGGGACCTCTGAGCGACGGGGCAACCAGTCGCCCGAGGCAGCAGAGCGAAGTGGTCGGGCGGGGGTGTAGGGCTTGACCAAGGCCTGGAGAGAGGAAGGAGCTGTTCCTTTCACTGCCCTGTAGGCTAGCACCAGAGTCTTAAACTGGATGCGAGCTCTTACAGGGAGCCAGTGTAGAGAACGGAGAAGGGAAGTTGTGTGGGAGAACTTGGGGCGATTGAACACCAGACGAGCTGCAGCTTTCTGGACAAGCTCCAGGGTCTGATGGCCGACGCCGGGGCTCCGGCAAGTAGTGAGTTGCAGTAGTCCAGGCGGGAGATGACCAGAGCCTGGATGAGCACCTGCGCCGTCTCGTCAGTGAGGAAGGGGCGAATCCTCCTGATGTTGTAGAGGAGGAATCTGCAGGAGCGTGTGACCGATGCAATGTTTGCTGAGAACGACAGTTGGTCGTCCAGGGTCACACCCAGATTCCTCACAGTCCGAGTTGGCGTCACCACGGCATCATCAATAGCGATGGACAGGTCTCGGTGCGGGCAACCCTTCCCCGGGAGGAACAGTAGCTCGGTTTTGTCCAGGTTGAGCTTCAGGTGGTGTGTCGCCATCCACTTCGAGATGTAACATAACACAACTGTAAATCTCCATGACTGAGAGGGTAGACGCTGCGCATAAAGCCACTTTTGGCCGAGTCACAGCTCTATGGCTGTCAAAAGAAACTAACATGACATCTGGGCTGTCACACGGTATGTGGGAGAGTCTGAATCTATCTCTCCATCTATAATATAATAAGAAAAAATAAGAATATTCAACACACCTCACCTAATGCAACACAATGTTTTTCAGTATGAAAGGTCTGTTTTTTGAGTGTGAAAATGTATCGTCTACGTATTCCCATGATATTACCACATACAGGGACAGAACAGCAGAGTGAATATAAAATTGTGTTTAGACGCCTTTCCAGGATACAGCTTCATCCCGGCTGTCTGGACAGGTTCTTCTAAATTCAACACAAAATGCAGACAATATCACAGAGTTTAGAGTGCAGTAAGTGTGAGTTAAATGAGTTGGAAACACTTAGTAATACGGTAGTGTGAGTAGTTACCAAGGACTGAGTGAGAACAAACCGGATTAATAATTCATTGTTTAAAAGTAGCTCCTGGATAACTGAAATCAAGGACAATAGAGTAGATAATGTTTAGTAACGAGAGAACAGACTGGGGAAAATATATATATATATTTGATTTGACATACTGACAACTTTCCTCATGACTTCATCCTTGTGTTACTTTTTTGCGTGCATTGGCTTTTGTGAATGGGACCTTGAGACGGGCCGAATTCTGCTGCAATTTATGGTGCAAATTGAAAATCAGAGCATTATTATAGAAGCAAATGAGTATTGCACTGTAAAGATATAGTGGAGTAATGACTACCTGAGCAGAGATTTAGCTGTTCTCACTCTCTACACTGTATGATGTCATACAAGCTTCTCTGTGCGTTGTTTTATTAAGTAAACACTGTTAGCTTTGTAAGCACTGTTGCCGTTGTTCGCACTGTTCATGCTTTTAGCACCATTAGCTGCTAATCCCGGGTTAAGCCGGCTCCATGTTGAGAGCCGTGTGGAGGCAATAGATTTGCTTTGAACTCCATATTGAGCACCTTTAAAAGAAAACGAGAGACAGAAGGGTGTAAAAATATATAAATAATGGTCTTATTCAGATGTGTGGAAAGGCAGAATTTCCAAACACAAACTACTTTGCAAGTATAATGATGATTTGCATCATTGTTCAGTCTTAATGTCTTGCAAAATAAAAAAAATATTGCTAAAAGGGTAATGCATTGGCAATTTTTACATTGGATTTTAACCTTCAATGATCAAATAACAGCAATGCTCTCCATATATTTATCATGGGTGTGGATGGGCACAACAGTAGACCTATAATCTGACCACTTCAGGAGAGATGGACAGGAGGAAGGCTCACACTTTACTGTCCCCCAAGGCCAGCAGTAAATAAAGCTTCATTCCAGCACAGCATCACATCTGTGCTTGCTTTAGTAACAGGTCTGCTGAACAGATGATTTTAGATGACTGACAGTCTGAACAGATGATTTTAGATGACTTACAGTCTGAACAGATGATTTTAGATGATTTACAGTTATTTACAATCATCTGTGCAACATGCACGATGCTACTTAAGTAGAGCCTTATATACAGTATATATAGGTTAATGTTAATGCATGTTTGCCAGAAATATGTGCTGCATATGCTTGGCTACACTTCACTCAGCAGTTTTTGTTGGACATTAAGCGTTCAGCCACATTTTAGGAGTTTAAGTTACACTTCAGGCGTCAGAAATAACCCTGAAATGACTGGAATTAAATGAGCTATAAATTATGTGTGTCAGTAGTGAGTGCTTACACTTCGACAAAGGACATGTCCTGTTGGCTTGAGGTTTTGTGTGGCTTGTTAGTTGCCAGAAAAAAAGAGCTGTTAAAAACAGCAAAAAACAACTCTACTTCTCCCCAGTCAAAATGTTTATTCCCTGGCCTAAAGTGAGCTTTCACAGGAACGCCACATGCTACAGTAGTTAACTTTGCAGGTAGTGCAAAGCTTCAGATCAAAATCTACCACTAACAAATCTGCACTTTGACTTACTATAACAGCAAAATTGGTGAATAATATATTTTAGAGTGCACACTTAAGAGACTTTGCATAAATGTTAGCAGTAAAAAGTTAGCAGAAGTATTCCTGTTGAGAGATGGTGTTGAGTGCACACATTTCCCTTTTGTTTTCCTTAGTCCAATATTAGGTGGGAATCTTTTTTAATTGTTCTCATATGTTAATCTACAATTATTTTTATTTTTTTATTGTGCGTTCAGTGGTGTCACTGAACTCACGGCGACACCGCTGTGTCACTGAGTTCCTTAATATAAATGGCTTCATGTTGCATTCATTTGAATTCCATCTGTGAGCCAACATTGTTGTTGCTAATGAAGCTTTAGAAATGAAGATGGAAAAGCAAGCAGGGAGGACAGACTGAGAGACTCACAGCTCCCCACGGTACCACTAATAAAAAATAATCATGTCTGTCTGTAATCAATGACATGTTGGTGTGAATATTGATGTATACGTCCTCAAAATATGATGATGGCTGATTCATAGTTAATCGGGAAGTACTCCTGAGGAAAGTGGTTAGCATGTTGATTCACAGATATTGATGAACTAATTATTACCTAATGATTCACTAATATAGTGTATTCCCAGCTGTTCTCTTGTTATTCATCATTGATCTGTTATATAAACCATGATCTATTACATAGACTATTACATAGTCTTTTTAACAATGAATTAATTAGGAAGTTGTTTGTGATTGGCTCCCCACTCGTTCATTACCACTCACACATTTTACGTCTTACTGTAAGATGTGAGTCTTCAAAAACTGATGGTTTTATTTTAAAATGTGTTAACAGGCTCTCTCTTGCAATCATTGAATATCTTAAAAGATTCATTTGTTCGCTTATCTATTCTGGTAGCTCAGGTAAAATATTTTTTTCTAGAATTTACAGTAGGTGCTTTCCCTGCCCTTGGAATCTTCTAAAAAGATTTGTATGGAGCTTAAAGCAAGTGATTTGAAAAATCAAACAAAACAAAGTCTGCAGATCTCGTTAAATGCAACTGTGTGTACAAAGAGAGGGCATCGCAGAATTAGTCAAAGCTCCTTTGAAATACACTGAGATACTCATACGAGAGTATTGATTTAATATTCCTTCCTCCCTTTCTCTGCTGCCAATTACAGACTGCCATATAATTGCCTGTAGGTTGAAAGGAAGAGTGCATCTACTTTTATATCCTGTGAGAGAGAAAAAGGAGTCCTTGACACCACTGAACTCACTTTCCCTTCTTGTGAGTGCTCCTTTTTGGAACACATTAGTGGTAAAGACACAGCAGGGCTTGGTGCCATCATGAGAAGCGCGATAAACAAGCTGGCGGAGTCAGAGATGGCACGAATCTCGATTGAGACCGCTGCAGGACAGTTTTTCTCCTCCTCAACATTGTTTTAGCCATGTGAATAATACATTTAGAATGTATCAAGCTGGAGAAAGAGAGACAAACAGGGAGTGCAGGTGGGGCACAACACATTTACACTCTGTTTTAGATTACTCCGTTTTGCTCCATTGCTCTTCACTGCCGGGCAGATCACTCCATCTGTGGGTTCCTCTCTCAATCCGGAATGCCAGATACTTTAATGACAGGCTGTTCAGGAGCTGAAAACTGCCATCTTAGAATAACATAGCAAAATCCTCTCAAAATATATACAAAATCAGAGGTAAAAAAAATATTGCACTACATAAAAAATAATGTTGCAGTGCTGTCAAAAAGTACTGTTCCTGCAATACAACATGTGCTTCTAGCAGCTAAAGCACGATTCATATTTTCTAATGGTTATGATTAGGCAGTAAAAAGCACTGCTTTGCATTGCTTTTTAAAAAAAGCTTCACCCTGAAATGCTGAGGTTTTGTTTGTTTCTTTTTGTTCCATGGAAAAAACCTAAC
The DNA here is from genome assembly GCF_027596085.1 of Anoplopoma fimbria. Taxonomy (NCBI): domain Eukaryota; kingdom Metazoa; phylum Chordata; class Actinopteri; order Perciformes; family Anoplopomatidae; genus Anoplopoma; species Anoplopoma fimbria. The sequence goes on along the minus strand of NC_072449.1, from coordinate 7,428,942 downwards.
CAGACATGGGATTTGGGAAACATCACCCCATGTAAACATACTTGCTAGGAACCCCTAATGGTCGCTGTCCAGGGTCCTGGTTCTGGGGCCATCCTTGATACTTCCTGCTGAGGGGGACTGATGGCCGATCGTTTGTTTTGACTGAGCAGACTGCTATTTACCTCACCTGTCAATCTTACTTTATACAGTTTAGGTCCAATCGAGCGAATGATTTGTGTGTCGCTTGTCGTGTGTGACTGTCCAACTTGGTAGTTCAAAACTTTTGACACTTTTTTCATCCGTTAATAAAACAAAGAAAACTTTTTTATTAACAGATTATATTCATCTCTTCTATTTTACTGTTAATATGCATACTCATATCTTCATTCAAACCTGTGCCTGTTACGCTTTTGACTACTTTCATAAAAGTGCCATTCATCTAGCCTCAATGTCATCAGTGCTAGCTGCAGATGACAACGGCTGTCAGGATCTGACACCGCCATTGCGGCGAGTGGGCCAAGTGGGAGCGGCTTTAGATAACATAGAGCGGGGTTGTTTGACGTGAGGAGAGCGACCGGTAGTTAGACACTCAATCAGCAGGGGACATAAGGGCTTGCCAATCTCTAAGGGTCACAACCCAGCCTCCATCTGTCACTCTGAAGCCCCCAGCTCTCCAGTACTCCTCCACATGCAGACAGAGAGACGCTGGATTCCACTAAAGGGAGAGGTACCACGCGGAGCCAACATAGCAGGAGGAGAGCGACTGCTAATGAGGAGAGTAACGCCACTTTACAGGCTGGTCACAATCAATGATAGACATTAAAAGACAGTCAAGGAGCCAAGAAGATGACGGGGGAAAAGGCACAATTAAAATCATTATCAAAAGAAGAAAAAAGGATTCTTAAACCGACTCAGTATCGTGCTCATCAAAACCAGAAACACTTGAATCAATAACCTGGAAAACGCAAAGGGTGGTGCACTGCTGAATAGAGGTTATAAGCAATGAAGGATAATGGAGTGCCTTTATATAGTGCTTTTATCTACATGCTAAGGATAACAGAGCCTCATACAAAGTATACATAGTTCTACACTTTCCAGTATCTATTATTATGTGAACTCAAGCAGTTACATTAAGCCCTCTTTCCATTCCTCAGCATATGGTATATCTAGACATAGCCCCTCATCTAGGCAGCGTATACAATAATGTAGAGGGAGAGGCCTGTCTTACACAAGAAAGCACTGTGTACATAATTTACTGCGCTCAAGTCAGCAAACTTATGAAATAATGATGTGCCTTCTGTTTACGTGAAGGGTCCGTTTTATTATTCTGGCACAAATAAGAGAGAAGAAAGCAATCGGCTCGTGTAAGTGGTACATTTAAACAATTTAGTTTGCTTGTCTGCCGTCATTCAAATGGGGCTATTTAAGATAAAGGGGATTTCAGAAAATTCCCTTGAGCTGGAGCCGCTGAATATGAGGACTTGGGAGTAGAAGCCCCAGCCTGCACTGTTTACACAGAACACACAGTACATTAAATTAGGATGCGTTTAGAAACTTGATATGCATTTTTGATCTCTGAAATTTGCCTACAACAACATTTTCTGTCTATTCAAACACAATTTGTAATGCTAAATTTTAATTGTGCTTCTATGTACACAGTTTCTTTTTCTCCCCCAATCTTTTCTTTTTGTTTCTTTTTGCTTTCTTTCCTTATTGGATCATCTAAATCAGCCTTTAAATCCAAATCAGTCGAGTCTGTTGTATCCTTGCCACAGTTTTAATTATGAATATCTCAATGTAGCATATTCCGTGCTCATGAGAGACTCCAAGAGACAGCGCAAAGGGCCAAAGAATGACAGCCGATGTGGCTGGCAGTGCTGCCACAATGGCACGTGGGGCGCATTCTTGTTGTGATATGCCTTGAGACACCACATTAAGAGGCCATCCTCGCTTGTCATCAGAGCTTTAATTGCCACGGCCAGGTGCAAACAGCATGTAATCATGTTTGTCAGCTGCACAGTTTTATTTTCTAATTTTGTCCTTTTGACAAGCAATTGGGGAACGCAGAGGGATTTGGGAGAGCAGGCGGCCGTGAGGTAGTGGGGTGGAGTCGGATTTGGGTCGAAGCTGTGACAGGAGAAAATAGGGGTGTCAGATGTGTACATTTCAGTGTGTATGTGTGTGCGTGTTTGTTTGGGTGTGCGTGTGTGTGTGGTTGGTGGTGTGTGTGTGTGTGTGTGTGTGTGTGTGTGTGTGTGTGTGTGTGCGTGCGTGCGCAGTTCCCTCATCACTCCTGTTCAACCTTGTAATCTATGTGTCTCCCCAGTCCCTTTGTCCTGAGGAATGCCTGGCTCAGTGAGTACAGAAAATTACCCTCCTGCTCTGTTCCTCAGCCTCATGAATATCTCACACACACACACACACACACACACACACACACACACACACACACACACACACACACACACACACACACACACACACACACACACACACACACACACACACACACACACACACACACACACACACACACACACACACACACACACACACACACACACACACACACACACACACACACACACAGTACCCTAAGCTCATCTAGTTAAAATTCCAGGGGATGTGAAATGGGATCATCCGTTTCCAGGTTTTTTTTTCACGGCCACCCGCTCCATGCTTTGTCACTAAATCCCTCCCATAACAATACAAAAGGAGTTAAAAGGAAAACTAAAAAAATTGCATCAGGAAAATTGGATGTACACTACCTCTTCTTTTCATCGACGACTGAACAGATCAAGTACCGCACACTGCCGTAGCAAGTGCTATAGTTAACCCTAACCGCAAAAGTGGGCAAGCATGGTGGCAGTGTAGAAAAAACCGTCCTTTTCACAAAGTCATTGTTTGCTTGTCCGTTTTTTCCCCGAGTGTGTGTGTGTGTGTTGAACTTGTCCTGTGTGTCCTTGAGTGTGCGTCTGTGTCTGTATTTATGCCAAAGCAGCTGTGACTAATAAGGCCAAGTGTGTATGCGAGTCATGTGTGTATCTGTGTGTGAGTACAATCTGCTCCTCAGTCCAACCTCCCCATTATGTATTTTTTTTAGTTTTTTTTATTTCAACAGGGTGAGCTTGTTTACTCGGCCTTTCAGGTGCATGTCCCTCTAGTGCCGCTTCATACCGTGTCCTATGGGAGCTGTCTGACCCACCAGTAATCTCTATTCATGTCTTTGTCAAATTGTGTGGCTGAGGACCCTGGGATGAGCTTTGTTATGACAGGATACTGAGTGAGGAAGAGGGGTTATTTTGTGCATGGAGCGCTAGGGCCATTGTGCTGCACCCTGTCTTGATATTCAAATACTGGGCGCGGCCTTGACCGAGCAGGGGTCAGGGGTCATCTGCAATAAAAGGCTTTTTTTTTTTCCTCCCAGTGAGTATTCTGATGCAGTTTTACTACATAAAAGATGAGGACTGGGTCTGCACTAGCGTGAGTGTGGGCATGTGAAGGTGTAGAGAGGAAAAAAAGAGCAGCGCGACACCTGCCACCGAGATGTTTCACTCCCCTATGTCCTCACTGACAAGACTGAGCAGCCCTCTCTAGAGGATCCCCATCTGCACCAGAGGAAAATGGAAATTAATTTCTCAATTTCTCCATTTGAGCAGAAAAAAAGAAAGAAAGAAAGAAAGAAAGAAAGTGTATCAGACTGAGAAAAATGAGCTGGGATTTAAATGTATAATTGTGATAATGAATGCGAAAGTTCACACACCCACACTGGATCCACAGAGGTGCCACATGAACACCCGGGGAAGGAATATATGTGTGTGTGTGTGTGTGTGTGTGTGTGTGTGTGTGTGTGTGTGTGTGTGTGTGTGTGTGTGTGTGTGTGTGTGTGTGTGTGTGTGTGTGTGTGTGTGTGTGTGTGTGTGTGTCAGTTTGTGTGTAAGAATGAGAGGAAGAAAGGAAAGAGAGACACAGAGAGAGAAGGGAGAAAATTGTGCCATATTCATTTGCAAACTATGAAATTTTGAATACGGAAGTATAATGAGTTTTTTAATTAAGTACCCCACTTTATCCTGTTTCACATAGACCAAGCCATCACTAATACGCTGGTAATTAATTGTTTTGGAAACTTTTCCCAGTGTGTGTAAAGTTTTAATCGAGCAACGTGGTGTTCTTTGCCAAGCCACGTCACCCTGATATTTAATTATTTAGAGTTCGGTACTGTTTAATGCATTTTGGCAGTCAAGTAGCCGTGACTACTTGTAACAGCCAAGACTGACATAGTGCTATATTCCTGATGCATGGGAAGCACGAGAATGCTGGGATGGTCACCTTAGGGTAACATGCCACTTTCGCCTGACTGGAGACCTGCAGTGAAGAGGGGAGAGCAGAAGAGTGATCGGGACACAGCAGGCAAAGAGAAAAAAAGGGGGGGTTGAGGTTAAAACATATTTTCCATGTCAGAACAAAAATAAAATGCATTTCTCATTCTTGACAAAACCTCAGGTGCATTTCAGGGTGAAGCTGAATCCAAAGTCAGTTTTTATTAAAAGGCACTGTGCAACATTCAGACCTGTCACTCCGTCTTTGCCTGAGGTGTGGGTTACATCACTGTGTATGAAAACATTTGGATAAAAAGTGTGGGTACTTTTTATAAACAGCAAAGGATTGAAGTTTTGAACAATTGGTCTTATAGAGTGAGGATTGCTCTTCATCAATTTAAGGTACTGTATACTCTCTTACTCAGCTGACAATTCCCCAGTCCACCTTCTGTACTTTTTTGGGCTTCCAGCAAACTGTGATGATTAAGTCACTGCCATTTCCCATGCTCCTTTTCCTTTCCTTGATGATACTTTAGCTTGCTCAAGGTTTCTATGGTGACAGTTATGTTTTTCTTGGTTTAGGTTGTCGTGCTCTCACCGCATATTAAGTCGCTGCGCTGTGACATTCATTATTCTCGTTCCCCTGCTTCAGGAGGCTGTGCTACAGTTGTAGAGGTCTTGGAGGCCAAGGTATAAACAATACATTGGAAATAATATGTATTCTGCTTAATAATTCCGCAAATATCATCTAAAGAAATCACATAATTTTTTTCTGCACAGAACCAAGAATACAGAGTAGCACTGTCAGTGTGTGTATATATATATATATATATATATATATATATATATATATATATATATATATATATATATATACACACACTGACACACACACACATATATACATATATATATATATATATATATATATATAGAGAGAGAGAGAGAGAGAGAGAGAGAGAGAGAGAGAGAGAGAGAGAGAGAGAGAGAGAGAGAGAGAGAAATAACTTTGCCTTTCATCTCACAAGCAGCTTAATAATTATAGTAAACTCACTTTGGTGTAAAGAGAAAAACTTTTCCTGGACCCTGCACATTCGGCCTCAAGGCAGTGTGCAATCCATTTTTTTTTCAGTCAGAAAACTGCAAAAATCTTAGGACTGCTCTGCCCCGACGTACACACATGCTCGTACACTCAGCAATGCACAACTAGAGGCTCAAATCCCTCTGGCCTCCCAGCCTGCCTTCTTCCCCTGTTGCGCTTGATCAGGCGTCCTTTCTTCATCTGCAGAACACAGAGGAATGGCTGTGGTCCCAAGTAGCCTTGTTTCCACCCTGCATTTTCCATTTTTTAAACCCCAGACCACCAATGAAAAAAAGACAGCTTCATTTTGACAAACCCTTTTAGGTGTCCATCTGACTTGTTAGCCTGCCTGGCCAGCCGCCTGCGGGTCTAGCAGCAATCTCATCAGTGACTTCTGTCTCTTGTCAGATTCAAGGCTTCACCCTGGGAAGTCGTATTGATGGGGGAACAAGCGGTGCTTTGGTTTTGATGGTGGGGAGAGAGTCTGCTGGACAATTTCTAATAAGAAGAAAAGGGACTGAATCTGGTGTTTTTAAGGGGTTATTAGAGTAAGAAGGTGTATGGGAGAATATGTAAGAAAGGGAACACAGCAGAGGAGAAGGAGATGGTATGATCAATGGAGGACTGAATGGATGTGTTGATAAACCTGATTACCCATTGTAGCAAGACTGTATTTAAAACCCAGCTGAAACCACATAATTGTAGCATTTTTGTAACTTTAAGAAAGCAGATACCTTTTAAATTTGACTTGCAGTTGTTTCCTCTGAGGAGCCAGATTCCACGCACAGTAAAGTGACCACTAATTGGACAGGATGACAGCTGAAAACAAGTATGTGGGTGCATTTGATGTTTGTTGAATGGATCAAGTAAAATATTACTGACAAAAACAAACCATGAAAAATTTGTTGCTTTCATGAATTTTGCTCTGATATCAGTGGGAGATGTGCTGTTATGTCTGTAAACGTGTGACGGACAGAAGCGGATACCTGCAATGATTCAATTTGTTTCAACTCTACTCGTCCAAATACTGACCTTATTAAATGAGAGGGTATCGGCCAGACGTAACAGATCCATAAATGCAATTCTTTTTTTCATAAAAAAGATCCTCATTTGTCTTTTATTGGCTTTAGGAGGAGATAGCAGGTCAACAGTAGATGCCACATAGAAGTTAGCTTAGCGGTGTGTGTCAAGGTCAATTAATTAATATATTTATTTATTTATTGAGATGCATTGTAAAAGTATAAAATGGCTTAGAACATTATGATAGAAGTATATGATGGCCAGTCCATGCTCTATTATGTCTCATAAGATAAGAAACGTTTGTTTTGTTTATTACACTGATTTGGTGATAAATTCATCAATTTCTTACCACTTGAGAATTAATTAAATGATCAAATCCCTCCAAAATACCACATTAAGACAACAAGACCTTGAGAAACACCAGAGAAAAAAAAATATGATTTGGTATTAAAAAGCTTTTGACGTTTAGAGATTTCGGTAAGAGTTGCATTTTTCGGCGTTAGGATGGCAAGCATTTCGATTCATGAAACTGCTTAGAAACCCCCAAATTGTCAATAAACCTAGAAAAGCCATACATCATCTGAATGCCCAAGGTCTTTGGTTGTTTGTTGTAAAGTTTCATGACGCTTTGATAACCTTGGAGGTCACAATATTTTATACAGGGACGTCAAGTTTAAAAAGAATTGTCTCGCCATGTGAAATTGGGGACCAATATCCTCACGAATACAATTGGGCCACAAGAGTCTCAGCTTTCCAGTCATACCCAATTCATGCAATACTAAGACTGTTTAGGGACCCCACTATGCAGAAATATTCAATTACTCCATTTTTAGAATAGTCAAAAATAACACATTTACACTGCATGCAAACAACTGCAGCGTTTTTGCCCATAACTACATGGGATTATCAAAAGCGGGAATGTTTGTAAAGGGGAGACTTTTGGGTACCAATAGAGCCCATTTTTATTCACATAGCTTGATTGATTTCCCCTTTTTAAAAATATATTGGTTAACCTTAATTTTAGAGAAGTCAAAGAGAATATCAAATTACAGTGTTGTTACTGTTTGTTTTATTCTAAATAGCCAAGCAAATTAGAGCAACACATTGGATGGACAAAATCATGAGTGCAGATGGGATCAACTTCATTTCTGGAGAATCTATTTTATGCTCAAACAAACGAACTGTAACACACATCATCACATCTTTTCACAGCAGTGATGGTTCTGATTTTTGGAAGCACACTGACCAGAGGCAAACAACAAACGTATCTTTCCACTCAGCTTATTCACAGCTTCCATGCCATTCTCAGCTGTCTTTTTCCTACCTGCACGGCCCACTGTAGTCCCGAGGCTAAGAGATTATCGTGTTGATCTCAAAGTGTGAATCAATTAAGCTCTCACCACATTTGCAATCAATAAACAGCAAAGCCACTGACAGGCTTTTGCCTCAATCATTCTCCCATTGTCAAAATGTCCTCTAAAGCACCTAAGCCCAAACTCCTGTAGGGAAAGCCAAACAAAATGACTATTCCATGCATGTCTATATCGACAGATAGTAAGCAAGGGGACTTGGGGGAACCAGAGGTAACAATAGAAATAGGGTTTTCAAGAATCAGAGATGGATTTGTGTCATGATTGTCAATGATCCTCTCTCTTGCCCTCTCAGTCAGACAGCGAAGTCCAATTTGTATTCTTCTTTTTTTTTCAGTTTTTTTTTGTAACTGTCAGGGAGACAGACGTGTGTCCATGTCTGCTGCCGGGGCAGTCAATGAGCCATTGATTTGGAGAACTGTGCTGATGTCTGAGATGACTATGTGATGGATGGGCTCCATCTTAAACAGAGGGTAAAAACACTGTCATAACAAAACAAGTAAAAGTATGATACATTTTAGTTTTGAAACTTCAGAGATTGCCCACACCATTTTGTAGTAAGTGCGTCCATGCACATGTTTTCCTTTAATGGTCCTTTTTTTTTTTTTTTTTTTATCCGTCTTTATCAAATACACCGAGCTGATTGCAGAATCCTTTCTCTTTACAACAATGAAAACGAATGCAATCCTTTTTTGCTGATTTCAAACACATTTCACTTCAAAGGTGGTCGATTCAACAGAGAAAGTGAGGGAAAGTGTATTGTTTGAGCTGTACGTCTATGGATGTGTTGAACAAATACCATCTAATGATCTATTTTTATGTCCTTTCATTATGTGGTATTAAAAAGCGGTAACTTGACAAGCCTTCTCTGATTAATGTCCCTTCCTTCGCCAATATTTGAAACATAAATACAATATACAACAATGTCCCCATAAGACTCATTATTATCAAAGACAAAATACCTACTTGGACAGCTCCCTCTTAGACAATCAGTCAAATGATCGGTCATTTTAGTCTCATTACCTCCATGGTAAAATGTAATTGAGCATTGCATGCTCAATTACATTTAAAGGGAAACAGATTTTCTCCAAGGTTATGGTTGCAGTTTTAAAAAACATGTGATTAATGAAGCACAAACCAAAGTTAGTTTTAGGAAAATGTCATGGTCTTGCTTAAAAAAACTATATTTGTGTCCCCTGTGAAACCAATAGACAAAGCTGATCTATATTATATCTGTAATTAAATAATAATAAATAATGTCACAAACAGCGGTCTCCTGTGTTTGTTTGACCCACCGTTCTACTCTAACCAACTCCCTACCCCGACTTCTGTGGACTAAGATTAGATTTGTGATACGTCAGAAAGCAAACGTAATCCGGGAGAAAATATGTTTCACTCTAACGTAATTGGTAATACAGTTTGTTGTAAGGGAGCATGCTTTTTGGGAGACCAGCCTGTATGGAGTTACACAACATGGCTTGAAGCAAGGTATATTGTCTGGTATTGTTTTCTCATAATCATAACTCTTTTTATCTGTTACCCATCTTCTTCATGCCCTGTGGTGTAAAAGGCCTTATTCATGACCCCAATATTTGTACTATTTGTTCCAGGTTAAGAATAAGAGACCGCTATGTAGCCACTTAATTTATTAAACAATTCGTGATATAGTTACCATCCTTATCATCCAAGTCCTTTTGGACTAACAATAACAAACAATAACTCCCTTTTGACCATTCATCTTTAATTCTCTCTTTTTCCTCAATGGGACAAAATAGTTGACAATCCAAATATGTGTAAAGCGATCAAGTCCAAAGACCTTTTTTCAGCCCCAGCAGAGTACAGGTTAATTCTATGAATACAGGCTTTAGCTGGTTGTGAAAGCTGCCATTTGATAGAATGATCCCTAAATGTGCTGTGATGATGTAAAAGGATGGGTTAGCACTCCCAATCCTTCCTCATCACCCTGCACCATCCACATTAGTCTAAGTGCCTTGATCATCCATGTGCGAACCCTCTGGGAGAATAGCATGGGAGGTGTCAGTGGCGAAGGTGTGGTGGCACATTCCTCCATATATAATATGAAACCCCCATTTCACGGCTGACTGACCTGGTGGAGAGTAATAGGGGGGCTGGGGGAAATGATGAAGTGACATGGCCAATAACTTTCATTATGTGTCTGTAACCTTGTCCCGCTCACTAATTAATTTTCCGGTGGATGTGATAGGCCGCTATGTGTTGGACCACGGAGGAACATCCCAGGTTATCTGTCCTGACTCGCTTCGGAATGGCATGGGTGGTGTTGCCAGGAAGGAACAGATAGCAAATATCGCTGATACTCCAGCCTTAGGTGAGGTTTAGTGGTGGAGACCAATATATCTGTTTGCTTTTGCAGAGTCAGATTTGTCTATCCCTTTCCTCAGCTCCTTTTTATAGATCATAGCCTCTTGCCAGATGCAATCTGTCTTTCTTTCTCGCTCCCACATAGCTGTGAGCTGAGTTTTCTTTCTGAAGTTCTGCATCTCTTAGTTCCACCATGTTGTGTAGGATGAGTGTATAAAATAATAGTTGCGCTTTCCAACTATTGATCTGAATCCATTTCTGCTACATCAATATCTCAATTTTGAGGCTTGGAAATGCTTATCTAGCTTGCCTCCATTTGTTCGTGACTGAATCTGTCTTAATGTGGGAAAATAACTATTGAGGATCACGGAAAAAGCTCCAGTTCTCAATATTTAGTCCTAATGAACACCACAGTGTGCTACAGTAAAACTAATCAATTAGCTTACTTTATTTAATGATGCTGTGGGTTTATGCAAACCAGCTGCAATGAAAAATATCTGCAGAATGAATAATAGATCACAAGACTCAATCTGAACACAGGCTACCAGTGCAGAAAGCCCCCTATCAGTTCTTATCTCCATACCACTGGTACCGAACAGAGGGCTGCTGAGTGTTTAAAATAGAATTTTTTGAGCCCATTATAGCTTTATTGTATTTCCTTCGTCATTATGGCTGTTTTTTTTTCTTCAGAACACAATTAAACCTGGGACTGTAACTCTCTTGCCTTGTGCCTGCCAAACTCCTTCAACAACAACACACACAGCCCCAGTTACAGAAGCCCATGGGGGTCGAAAGAAACTGGGAGGAGGACAGGATTTCACCACCACCTAGTGGCAGCCTCTGAAACAAGGCATTGTTTGTGGAATAGGTTTAAATGACGTCCCTTAAAGATTTATTTCCAAAAGTGCAAGACAAAGGAGCCGAGTCTGAGCACCAGTTCCCTGCTGTCATCTTAGAATTTGCACACAGAGGTAATACTGTTTTTACTTTTAGAGATCATCATCGTAAACAGAAAGGAGAATCTGACAGTGTTGAAGAAAGTGTACTATCCACTCTGCCATTACCCGTTTGTTATTTTCAGCTGCATTAGGGGGAAAAAAGCACAATGCCTCATAAGCCAAATGGTGTGGTATGAAACTGTCATTAGAGAAAATGATAGCAAGAGAACCCAATGGGCAATGGAAATGATAGCAGAAGATAATATCATATCGTAGTTGCTTGATGTGAATTGTATTTCTCCAGGGTACATCATCAAACCAGAAATGTTGCATCCTAATAATGTCTTATTTTTCTTTCAATTATATTTTATACATCCTTAACGGCGATTTGAAAACAAACAAAAACTAATCCAGTGCCATTACTGATGGTTACTACTACAATACATGTCCATCGCTATCCGATCAGTTCTAATGAAGTGTCATTTCCCATACGCACACACACCCACATACACAGACACTTCTTTCACTCTTTGTTTTTTTTATTTCTTTGCTATAAAGCAAAGCATGTATTGGCATTATCTTGAAAAAAAAACTTCTCATAATACAATTCTTCTCCCGCATCTTATTTTTCTATGAATAGATGCAAAGGGCAAGAGGGAACAACATATGTTGATATGCGCCACCTAGCACTGGACAGGGCCTGCAACCAAAGCGAAAAGAAAGAGACTCCTTAACTATGGAGTTTCATTTTTGGCATTGGGGCTCAGCATACCACAGAGACCAGGGAACACACTGATGATGAAAAAGAATGCCCTAGATTTTCAGAGAAAGAAGCGGGCTGGGCACGGGGAAAAGAGATTAAAGGATATGTTTTGACAGTGGTAGCCTGTCCCAGACAAAGTCCTGCACCACCACATTCTGGGTCTGTACTCTGTTTCTTTCTTTCTTTCCTTCTTTCTTTTTTTTGCGAATTCAGGTTCAGTCATGACACGGATCAGTGTCAGGGTCATATTCTTTAAAATTTCAAAACTAGTCAAGTTGGCATTTGATAAACTTAAAGTTGGCCAGTTACCAGAACATGAGGCATTGCTCTTGATATTTATGAGCCAGTGTAAATTAAACCCAGATACCATTCATACCAATCAGCCCCCTTTGCTTCATCTCCTTAACCATTCAACATTATACGTAACTAATAAAAATCTGCCATGCTTGTATACGCTTATATACACACACATACACAGGCAAGGACACATGCTGCTCCTCATAAATCCTCTATATCACCCCATTGCCCTCTGTTTCTTTATCCACCCATGACTATCTTTAACTAACTGCCTCCCTTCCTTCCTCCACCTCACCCAAGGTTAGGCTCTCTCTTTTGTCTCTCTTGTTCCTTTTGTCGGAGAGGTATGCCTCTTGCTCTCTGTAATAATAAGGCTTTCAAATGCTAGTGGTACAACTCTGGCTATCCATTATGGCCAGCCCATGGTTCCAGAAAGATGACTTGTTGATGCCCATTATGAGGCGAGACAGAGAGGGACGGAAGGAGAGAAAAAGTTAAGATGGGGAAGTTTTGACTACGCAAACAAAGCCCTTTTTTTCCCAAGTTTGTCATGTTTCATGTTGCCCATGGACATGTTCACACACAGTTGTCTTTGCTCAAACCTCTCCTCATTATGAATGGCACATTATGAATGAATCGTGGACTCCAACTGTCCATCAAACAGAGGCAAACCCAAGGCTCGGGTTAGAATAAGCTCTGAGGGAGGATGGTGTATTTCATTTGTAACAAGCTCATCACTAGCAATCACTCATGGCTGTCCCTCTTGCAATACATCTTTCTCTCTTCTTTTTTCCCATTTATTAATTCCCTTTGTTCTCCCTGATTCTTTCTCTCTCTTTTGTGTTTATTTTTTCCTGGGGAGGGGGTGGGAACTATGACCATGCCTCAGGTTTGGATCCTGTATAATTGTACATCTGATGTGCTCACATCTGGCATTCAGGTGGAATGCTTTAATCACCTCGTATAAAAGTCCTTTCCAGAAGGTGATCTGTATTAAAATGACCGGCTTTCTGTCTTCTTTTCTTTCCTTTTCATTGTTCATTTTTTACAATGAAACAGCATTCCATTGAATTAAATAGATTTAATACAAGACTACACAACACTAAACAACAATAAATCAAATGAGTATTCTAACAAGATAAATGGTACAATGAAATACGAAGATATTATATAAGCCAAATATGAATGATTATTATTAATACCACCTTAATGAATATGCAGTTTCAATTTCTTTTCTTCAATAAATCATATTAGGGAAATATGCATAATATTTAGCTACAGTGTATTTGGGAGCGTAGTGTTCAGGGGAACAAAGTACCCAAGGCAACTGGGTTCAAGGAAAGACCTCTATGCAGGCTTACAGATGGGAGACGGATCACTTTTGGGTCAATTTGGTTCACAATGTTTAAATAGGTGGGCAAAACTAAGTGTCATGAATATAGTTATTTGCTGTGAGAAATTGTCATTGTCCAATTTCTTTGTAGTTCGTTATGCTGAATTCCATAATGGGTGATTTGTATTCTTGCGTTACATAAAGTGTTTATTGCAAATTTCCTTTTGAGACACGAAACAGCGTATTCCTTTCTGTTTGGGTTGGCATATGTCCTTGAACTATCGTCTTTTTTCTTTTCCCCAGGTAATCAACCTTTAGTGACAATTGAAATGTTGTGTACGCTGCACTGTATTTGCCAGTTTTTCAGACAATGAAAAGGAAAGAAGTATTCCAATACATGAATGGCTAGTGAGTACAGCAAATATTACTGCCTTGGCCACATTGTGTTTTGTGAAGAATGGAACTCGTCTGCAGGGAAGGTTTTGTCAGATGCCCTACAAATCTGCACTAAAGATGGTACTGTCCTTCTGTCATCCAGCGTCTTAACTGGTCCTGTTATGATAAACACTGTGTCTGAACCTTGCGTGCAAATTTTTTGCCCAAATTGTAAATGTAACTGTCAAACCTTTATGTCAGAAACTCAACTGCTTCGCTCTTTTCTGTTTGTGTTGCCTTGGCTATACTATACTGTTTGCTAAAATGAATGTCACTGAGATGCAACTTCCTATAGTGATCATGGAGAGAAAAAAATGGTAGAAACCAGACGTTGGCAACCCAAACCTCAGCTTTGTCCTTCAAAGATCAAGGCTTTCCCTCAAGCAACTCTTCTTTCTAATGGTGGCTGGTCGTTTCAGTGTGAAGAGTCATGGTGCTCAGGATTTCCGGCCTAAATTTGCAACAGTTGTGGCCCACAGCCATGCCTGAGTTGGTATCGAGGACCAGTTTTGAGAAAGTTAAGGTTCTTATGTAGATAGTCCTGCACTTGCCCCGGTTCCTCTGCCCTGCTCTGATAATTTCTTTTAGGTGTTCACACAGAAATCCCGTTATATCAAGAAGCTTAAATATTTTGGTCTCATTTTCTGAATCTTTGTTTTTCTGTATGTGATTTGAGTGCGGGGGAGTAGGATGCATTCTTGCGGTTATTTTTCCAGTATGTGGATTAAGAAATGAGACATCCTCTGAAACTACCTTTGCTGTTTCCGATAACAGATGGTGATATTTCCGGGGACTCATCTTTTTCAATAAAGCATGTCCTCTCTCCGGAATGAAGAATTGATAGACTCTTTTGTCTGTTAAAAGTAAGGTGGTTGTATTGTGTCAATTTTGTGTATTAAATTGAGGCGTATCGGTCTGTGATTGGAAATGACAATTGGGTGGATATGAAGTTCAGGGTTATTTATTTTGGCTTCAATGGTTTCCAATTAAGAAATAATAAGTTTTGGCTTTCATAGAAAAGGAAGAATGCTATGTAGTTTCTCTGTTCTCTGTTTAGGAATTAAAGTGCTTCTATTGTACACAACTAGTAATCAAAATTGTTATCGGATGACTGAAAGATGAATGAAAGATTTTGACATCTAATGTTGCCTTTGTTGTGGGCAGGCAGCTGAAAGTAATTTGCTCCACAGTACATCAACAAGCCGGGCTATGAGTGTGTGTTGCTTGTCATTTCGGTAGCTCTGTGTGCTGCAGACCAGCACGTTCGCTTAAGCTACTGTGCTAATTGAATCCACTCAGTGCACTCTTGGGGCATCTGATCAGCGAGAGCAGTGAGCTGAAAGGTGTTGGAAGGTGAGAGGGAGCAAGAAAGGTATTTGATAAACACCCTCTAACAAACACATCTTAATACACGTATGTTCGCCACAATCATCCTTTGATTCTGCTACCCCGTGCCAGCCGTCACCACTGCTCAGACCCTGAGGCAGCACCTGGGGCTAAAGACTGTACAGGGCTCTGACTCTGAAGCACCAACAGCGGGGCAGTGAAGCAGAACTGAAAATGAGGACGGTGCACTGTGCGTGTGTTTGTCTGTGCATGTGTGTGCATGCATGGGGAAAAAAAAAAAAAAGACAAACAAATGCCGTCATCAGCCTCTTTTAGGGTGCTCCGGGGATATCATAGATGCCATTAGACTGGGCCACATGCAGCAGAGCATACCATGTGCGGAGAGACTGCAGAGCATCAACAGACAACATCACAGACCCCAGTCAAACAGATATGGCAGTTTTTAGAATTTGTTTTATTCTCCCTGGTGTTCAAAATATGTGGGAATTGACTGTCTCGCTAAGTCTTTATAATGTCAGGTGAGTTGTCTATCACTGGAACATGCATATACTGACTTTGCTTTTCTTTTCTTTCTTTTTTTACATGGGGCAGGCAAAACGATGCAAACGCTTAGCGGAAAAGGACTTTGATGTAGAATTAGCGCAATCACAAATACAGCTAAAGGTAGGCCATATTAGGCATATTAGAAGTCTGACAAATAGCGCATTAAATTACATTAGACAGCTTACAGAGGTTCAAAGAGAATCAATTATTGTGCCTAAAGTAAAGGTGCATTTGCCATAAAAAGTAGGATTGTTATAAAAGCCTTACTGAGTCTTACATATTGTGAAACAGATTAAAAATTTGTTCAGCCGTCCAAACTAAACTGATATAGGACAAAATAATTAAAATATTGCCAGTTCATCATTACACGAGTCTTATCTTATTTTTGGAAATTTCAGGGGGAATTTTTCATTATGTATTCTGTTCCACCTTTTCATATGACAAGCTCAATACTTCAAATCATTACATTTACAGATCCTGTTTAACCCAGCCCTGGTATGTAAATATTATAAATACCTTACATTTAATCTGTACTTTATGAAACTGCAAGATTATATAACATGAATAATTATAATAACTCCTAGTCTCACTTTGTTGTAGGCAATTTGGGGCGGCTGTGGCACACGAGGTAGAGCGCTCGTCCCGTAACCATAAGGTTGGTGGTTCGAACCCCTCTTCAGCCAACATGCCGAAGTGTCCTTGAGCAAGACACCTAACCCCAAGTTGCTCCCCGGGCACTTCTTAGCAGTCCACTGCTCCTCTGGGAGGGATCAAATGTAATTTCCCCATTGTGGGACTAATAAAGGCTTAACTATTATTATTTACTGTATACATATAGGGAAGCCTTATTACAACAGTAAACCAGACACAGTATACAGAAATATATGTCAGTATTTACATTTGCATAGAACACAAATATTATTCCTGCTTTACTGTTGACTTACAAGGAAGAGAGAGAGGAAGGCCACACAACATGCAAAGCAGGCAGAATGTGCGTGATGAAAGCAGCCTCACAAAGGAAATGTCACATAAAGTGTTCCTAAAATAAAGAGAACTGAACTAATTATGCTCTGTTGTTGTTTATAAGACGTCGGTGCCTCCATCTTTTATTCATCAAGGCGCTAGGCAGCTGGAGGTTCTCCGTCTTTCTCTCTCGTGCTCACTCTCTCAAATCTCATTTCAAGCAGAACCCATTGAGCCGTGGAACTGCATTCCGAATCACAATGAACTCTTTTCTCCGCAGTAAAGGAAAAGGACGAAGGAGGGGAGGGGGGGATGGCAAGAGTGAAGCTTTAGCGTGGCAAACGGATAGATCGAGAGGGGGGTTTCCAAATGTTACCTGACAATCACCACTGCACAGCGAGCGGAGACGTGGATTCACGAAAAACAAGAATTAGATGACTTGTTTTGGTATTGGGGGCAAGCCGCCGGAAAAAAGTCAGACAGCCTCAGCCCAGTGTGTACCGGTGTACTCATTTCTGATACCCACAGAAAGAGACACACACAGTGGCAAGACAAACTGGACAAATGGGCATTTTGACACACAATACCATAAAATAAGTCCATGATTTGGAAGGAAACTTTCGGAGGGACTCAAATTAATTGAGTTAGTCATCCCTACTACAGACACTTTGCCTCGGGAAGGGCCTCTTAATGTGAGATTCACATTATTTAATGGGGAATTTCACGCTCATCTCCTGAACTGACCAAAGTGTATAGTCTGGCTACGCCTCATTAGGCAAACTGCAGGGTTTTCTCCCTGTGGATATACTGTACCTGCTTCTCTTCTTTTGGGATTTGCAGACATGTTACATTTCTCATTCTACGGTGTCACCAGGGGATTTCAAGTCTGTGTGTTAACAAGACCTGTCACAGTTTGACAGCCTATAGTAAGGGTACAGAGTGTAATGAAAGTGTGTAATGAAAAGAGATGTCCAAATCAACACAAAAACACTTCCGTTCCTGGAATTGGTTTTGGCTCAGTAAGCGAGATAAGATTAAAAATGGCCAAGAATGTTTTCTGAACAAAGTTTTCGGTACTAATATAAGGTTTTCTGATGAATGACAAGCAACAATATTTGGTTTTTGCTTTCCACGGCTGATACGCAATGATAATTTAAGTAACAAGTCCCACACTGGGTCTGTAGGTGAAATGGTAAAGAGCAAGTTGGTTTTTAGATGCCCAGAAAAAAAATAAAAATGTCTGGGACTCACAGAGAGACCTTCAGAGTTCATATGATCCATCTCTGAGCCACCATCTGGCCTCGGCGTCTGTTAATAGAGTGTTTTGCTCTGAGCTAGCCAACACGTGGCTGGAGGCAGACAGAGAGGGGGGAGACAGTAAGCAGAGAGAGGAGAAGGCAGGAGGTAAGAGAGAGAAAAACTTAGAGGTGAGAGCGGAGATGCGAATAGAGTAGAGGAGAGAGATGCAGAGGAGAGACAGCGGGGTGCGCGGGGAAAAAGACAAGTGAAATTAAGTTAGAGAAATGTGGCAAGGTACAGAGAATGAAGGGGAAAAAAGAAAAGGTAAAAGATTGAGCAAGAGAACCAGGAGCAGCAGAGAGTGCAGTGCACTCTAGGGGGGAACATGTACTTAGAATAAGGAGTAAAGAGAAGAAGTGGAGCTTTGGAATACATGCGCCCCAGGGAGGATAGTGTGAAGTACCTTTTGTCTTCCCACCATCAGGAGCTTCTTTTGAATAAACCTAGCCAAGCATTTCCTTTTTGTAAATCTCACTTTGAAGAAGGGCAAAGCTAAAGCTTCTCCCACAGTGGCGATCGAGTATAGTTGTACCTCGGCCCACGCAAATCCCTTCCTCAATAGCTGTGGGTGTGTAACAGTTTCATTTCCATTTTAGAGCAGAGGGAGATTGCTCACCGCCGGGACACGTAACAGCAGCTTCACCTTGGTTGTGAGCCTGCATATGTTGTCCACAGTGATTGGCAAGGCTGTGTGACCAATTTGATTTAAAGCTTTACGCCTGCTTTCTTTATCCCCGAGGCTTGTCAAAAAATGACACGTGGCATCATGGCAAGACAGGCATGCTTCTTTTGCTACTATTTTACCCTCTGCACCGCCACCAAATCCCACTGGGAAATAACAAACTTCAAAAAAGCTGAATTCACCACCACTGATCATCATGATCACTCTCTAATTGTTGTTGCTATGCATGCAGGTGTGCTCCACCAGAGGCCCCCGGAGGGAGGGAATTGCAAATGCAAAAGAAACAGAAGTGCTGCTCCTGCTGCAACCAGATTGAGAAGTTAGTGCAAGATTGCCTTCGAAGGAGAGAATGTTGCATGCTACTGGAGGGAGATGGTAATTAAGCCCGAGGCAATGTGGTAATGGATCAGCCCAGAACTGTCATCTGTAACTCTCCGGTGCCCTGCCTCTGATGGGTGAGCGGTTTTCTGTCAACCCACAGAAATCAAAAAGGAAAAAATGAGTGTGGACTTCAACTATTAGTGTAGCATGGGTCAAATAACATTTGCTGTGGTGCAAAAGTCTAATGAGGAGGGACACATGCATACTATGTCAAAACAACTTTATGATAGAGGCTGTTTTCACATTTTTTTTAATTCAGCCTATTATCAGTGCTGTCTGATGATAAGAATGAAAAACAGTCACTACATGAACAATAGAAACAACCAATGCATGGTAAATGAGGGCGTGTTTCTCTGTTAAAGTGCATTATTTATGTTCTCAATTTGTGGCCTTTTGATGTTTATGTGTATTACAATTGATCCACATTTACAATATATGAAATTACATTAAATGTCCTCAACCAAAAGTGTTTCCCGTATGCCTAAAGATTCAATCCAATGCAAACCCCCATCCACCCACACATTTCACACAAAATTGGTATAAACTAGAAATTAGCATTAAAAAAGACTCGCTTTGCCTTATCTGCTGTACTATTTTCAAGATGCTGGCTGTGCACTTTTCAACTCTTCATTGTGAGTAACAATAATAAGCGAGTCCTTGGTCCTTGTTTATATGCCAATATGTGATAATAAGTTTTGTTGTAGGCGTTGCTATGAAAAAGAAACAATAAATACTTCTACACATTAACATACAAGGAGCAAGTCATTTAACAAGTTCTTCACTTTCTGTCTCACTTTCTACTTTGACTAATGAGTTCTATTTGTGAAATACAACAGCATAATTGCTAGAATAGCTGTAAAGTTCACTAGTTAATTTAAGTATTTCTTTCAGTCCAAATACTGATATAACACTTCTCCAT
This sequence comes from Anoplopoma fimbria, assembly GCF_027596085.1. NCBI lineage: Eukaryota > Metazoa > Chordata > Actinopteri > Perciformes > Anoplopomatidae > Anoplopoma > Anoplopoma fimbria. The sequence continues at coordinate 7,408,933 of NC_072449.1, read as the reverse complement.
GCAGAGGAAACAAACAAATTATGCACACATGCAAATGCTAACCCACAAACACAGATGCAGGCACATGCACCAACACATACACACAATGACCCAATTGCAACAGTTTAAAAGAGGCATGAAATATAAATGTGTTACAAAAACCCGGTATTAAAATGGCCCCGGCGATAAATTATTAAAGACCGGAGTATTGATAAGCTCCGACTTCATCTGTTTTTTTTTATCTGAACTTTTTAACGTTTTGCTGTAGGGTTATTCCCTTTCACTCTGCAGCGCGCATCTCCTCTGCTCTCTCTGTCGGGGCTGAGCTCCTCCAACTAACGTTACACACACACACACACACACACACACACACACACACACACACACACACACACACACACACACACACACACACACACACACACACACACACACACAAACACACACACACACACACACACACAGTAAAATCCACAAAAAGATCAGAGAGGTACCAGTTGAGACGCTGTAGTGAACTAGGTGGAGTGATCGATTAACCAGCAACTACACCCGTTAATATGCTGTTCACCAAGCATTAGCATGTAAACTGTTTCTTAGTTTGTTTTTGTCCATTTCTTTGCAGGCTGAGACAAAGCAGCCCCTTCCCCTCTACCAGCGTTACTTGCAGACAGTGAAGACAGAGGAAAGAGGACAGGAGGACTGATAATATCTGATGTCTGTGTTCTTCATTCTAAATAAAATGAATAATATGTTTGACGTTCATTGACTTTTTAGATTTGTTTCCAGAGAGATATTAATGACTTCATATAGTGACTGCTTTACTGTTTAAACTACATTTGAACTACAATACATTTCCAATCACATGGTGCTTGTGATTAGAGGAGATGATTACCCTTAGAATCCAATAAAGGACTCTCCCGGTGTTTAGAACTAGGATTACAATATTATGACTTTGTTTTCCTTGAAAAAGCTGTATTCTTCATTTTACTTATCTCCCGAAGAATAAAACAGCCATGGAACAGACCTGAGGCTTCCCATCCGACTGTTTCTTTGTTTTTATGATTTAGCTCATAAAAATTCATATGATAATAAAATATCAATCCAGACAAAAAAGGCCAACTCGACTCAACAAAAACAACACAACTGGTAAGACAAGCAGTTATCGGCTGTATGCCATACCGCCCAAAACGACCTAGTCCATGTTAAAACACTGAATCACATATTCAGTACTTATCGTGCACACTCACTGTTATGCGTCTACTGACTGTTGATCACAAATTGTACAATTTAGTAGGGACACATTAGAAAAAACACTGATGAGGTGAATCTAGTTACCTCATTGAATAAAATGATGATGGAAAAAGACGTAGAATGACATAGAATATATCTGTGGGAGAATTTGAATAAAAATGTGCAATTTAGTATGTTACTGGAACAATTCCCAAATAAATGTCAGTATTAATGTTGTATTTGGCAAATATCCAGTGATGGCATAAATGTATTTTTTCAGTTGTGTTCCACACACACACACACACACACACACACACACACACACACACACACACACACACACACACACACACACACACACACACACACACACACACACTTCCATCCTGCCAACGGATATAGTTTGCATTGTCTTAAATAAATATATCTTTGCTTTGAACCTTTCAAAGCTATGAACCGCTGGTTTTTTTCTCATACCAAGCACATATTAACACCCACACATACAGTACTCAAATGTTTTCTGTCATCCAAGAAAGGAGCAATATGTCCCTATTGAAGAGCTGCCAATCAACCATCAGCAAGCATGAGAAGTCCATCAGGACCGGAGTGATTCATGTGTGTTCTCTTCCCAATATACTGCATGAGGGGATAGAGTGGCCATTTACTCTTGGAGGCATAGATATAGCACGACAGGCATGGCATGCAATCATGGTCTTTACATGGGGAGGACATCTCTTTCCATCCACTAAGACATACTGATATTATCCTTGAAGGTATTGTCCAGAACAAAGAAAAAATGTTTTTTACCTTCTGGTAAATGTGAAATAGGTATGACATGGATAATCAAATGTTTGACTTGGTACAAGTCATGTACTATGGTTGTCTTTATGTACATACTTTGCCAACAAATGTAAACTATGTGAGGCATGAATTGCCATTTAATTGCATTGTGCAACTCAGGGACCCATGGAAAGAGAACAGACACTACAAATTTGTGGTACGAGTCCTGTAACAAAAAGTAAAAGTTGGACCAAGCGGCAGCATGCAGCTTCCAGGTTTCAGGTCTTTACTTGTTAGATGCTCTATATAAATTGAACAGTGGACATGAATAGATCCTTTGCAATTTTGAATGTATGAAACTCTGCAGGATGCTCCAGACAAAGAACTTGCACAGTGTGCTCAGCGAAACCCTACAGTGATGGAAGTTGAAACAAGATAAGAATAGACATATGAAAAGGGGCCGAGGTGTAACGGATAGTGAACCCTTTTCAATTGTACTGAGAATCATCAATATTGCAGCACTTTGTAGTTTGTGGAATCGAGAGCACAGTTCAATGCAATGGCAATCACTTCTGTTGAAAATCTGTCGGATTCCTGCTACAACACCACTCCTTGTTGTTTCAGATTTAAGACCAAAATAAATGTTTTCCTATTTGAGTTATTCATCTCATTTCATACAACAACCCCCTGATATTTTTGTATTTATTTTTTCCCCCACAGATGGGCTGCTTTGATATTAAGATAACACGCTACATACTATAGGTGCCAGACGTGATATTATATGGGGACTTCTTTCTGCAAATAGAAACAATGGTTTGGTGCCAATGCACCATCTAACACATTTTCTCCACTTCATGTATTTTCATTAATGCATATCTTTGCAAGTCACTTTGGTGAATGCAATTCTCACCTTAGATCCCAAACCGGAAATTGCTTCAAGAAGCAAATGAGGCTGCGAAATAGAAAATCATCTGTGCTCACCGGTGAATACACCTCGTAGGTGCAAATTAAACAGTAAAACACCAAAACATGTAACTGATATGTAGGAACTGTTGCTGATTGTCACCTCATAAAATTAGCATCTTGTGAGGAAATTTGTGCATAGTATAAAATAACAATACAATTATATAAAATTGAAAAAAAAGAGCTTGTTAACGCTGCATGTATGGGGTGTACGTCCTCCCGAAAAGATAATATAATATAATATAATATAATATAATATAATATAATATAATATAATATAATATAATATAATATAATATAATATAATAGGCATCAAGAAGTTTCTACAAAAATAAAAATATTTAACTAACTGTGTTTTCACCTAAGGATTTATGACTTGAATTAAAACCGAAAAACGTGTAACACATGCACACGCACAGTAGACAATGGGCCTCATTCAAGAACAACTCGTACCAACAGATTTGTTCATAAGTGGCTTGCACATTTGATTTAGTATAACATGCCACAATCACCAATTTTCTCATATTTTAAATCGGCTATTGGTGCTATTGTACAACACTACAATAACATAAGAACTTCTCCAACTGCAAAAAAGTCTCAGATTATCTGATCCCCTCCTGTTGCAGTCATCGATGTTTTTCATATCAAATCCCATTCTTCTTTATTTCAGTGACGACCCTCAGGTGACAAGGGACTGACAGCACTTGTTATGTTTCCCCATTCCTTGGCTTTAGCAGGTTCCTTTATACTGCTGCTGATGCTGTTAAAAATGACAGACTTTCCCCTTATGGATCTTTGAAAGCCGGACTTAAAAATAGGACATATAGGGCCAAATGCACAGCCTTATAATAGAATTATTGGGGTGTAAATTATGCTAATTTACGATTCTCATGAACACACACTCGTACACAAAGGTGGCATTCATCATTCAATAGGAAAATGTTCTTGTATAAGGTCCAAGGTCTAGATAATACAACAGTTTTAAGTTATTTTTAAAATGTGGTCATGTGGTTGAGTAATGAGCAAAACAAAATGTCCGAACACTGAGAAAACATGTTCTTGGAAATTTACATGATTTTGCTTGAATTGCACAGAGATGGTAAGGACTGTAAAATCACAGACTCACATTCTGGGAACACTAAGAGACTTTCTTGAAAAGCACACTGCAGTTTTGGGAGTGTGATTGTGTTTTTGGAGATAAATATTACACTTGACATCTGACATGATAAAAAATAGGAACAGCACCACTTTCTCAAGCAGCTGCCGTCAACGAGGGGGAGGCTCAGTCGACATAACCTACAGGGCGACATGGAGACAGTGTACAGCTTCTGTAGCCATGGACACCAGGCTGAAAGAAGTCTAACTAATATTATATCCTGCAAAAGAAATTGTGGAGACAGTCACATGTTCTTTGAGCACTGGATTGAACCTGAGGAGGTATTTACAGCGAAAAACTGAACTTTCAGTTCAATGTGAGACATTATTAAGGTATGCAGAAACGATGCCACTATTATATCGGGAACTGACAAAAGCTGTACAATAGTCTGGGGAAATATGCGTTTGCATATTAACATCAGGCATGAGACAGAATGGAGGGCTAAGTCAGAGTTGGTTTTGTCAAACGACAATACAAGAGTAGATATGAGAATGTACTTGCAAGATGAGAACAGTAATGATGAGGCTGTAAAGAAGCAAACTGCTCATTCAGATGAAAATGATGAAAGATGAAAAAATAAAAAGGTCTGCTAAAAGGCATCTGACAGGACAAATCTGATTTCAGTTTACAAAAAGAAAAGAAAAGTGAGCATAAAAATTGACCTGTCAAATGCCATCAAAGCTGGCAAACAACTTGAAGTAAACACTGTATTTACAAAAGCAGAGCCAAATAAAACAGCAATCAGAGAATTCACAGGCCAAGTATCAATTGTGCAAATTATGGACAGGTTTATGACTTTGGTTGTTTACCCTTTACTTATGTCTTCAAATATTTTTCTGACTATTATGTCGTAGGCCTCATACTTAAGGATGAGGACCAGACATACAGAGACTAGGTTGACATATTTGTCAGCTGGTGTCATGATAATTACTTGAAGCTTAATATTAGTTAGATAAAGGAGCTAGTTATTGATATTCGAAAAAAGGAAAATCAGCAGGATTAGATAGTTGCATCCTGCAAACAGAGATGGAAATAGGAATAGAATGATAGTGAAAGTACTGTTACTTTACAGTACTGTGTATCATGAAGATAACGGATACTACTCTTAAATTTACAAAACATCTTTCAGCCGTAAAATACGTTGCATTATATGTCAACATATACACAACTGACACAACATCAGGGACCCTCATATGTCCAACAATATTATTCCTTTTTTTTATTCAAGGAACTTTTAGCAGCCTGAGCGTACAGGCAGGGATGGAAAGAGTACTATATTATTGTACTCATGTAAAAGCACTGTTACTCGTTACAAGTAATATTACTTATCAAATAGATAAGTAAAAGTTATTTGAGTTAAGGTTATTGCAATATATTTTAAGAGGGGGGGGTGAAGAAAAAGAGAAAAATCTATGATGATGTGACAGACCTATTAAATCAAACAACATTGTCAGGCAACAAAATATAGTGCGTTCTCTCCTCTCTCAACCCGCCATAGGCCTTACTCCTTTTCTTTAGCCTCCACTCTGCAGCCTAAGCATACAATTATCAAT